>NC_059559.1:6830354-7445219 GCF_905220415.1 Colias croceus | reverse complement strand
ATAGACCAAATTCATAATTTTTACGGTTAAATTTATTATAGGTGTGATTATAGGTAACTATTGATGATATTTATTTTATTGATTTATGGGGTCATTGTCATTGTCATTGTCATCTTCATCTGCTCGTACTGTCAAAAATCTAAACTTGAAACTTCCTCACCCTCACGATTTTTTTTACAATGCGAGCTTGCGGAAAATACCTGAAAAATTCCGCGAAGCGAAAATGTTTATATAGCATTACTCAGTCAGATTCATCTAGCATCTAGTCAGTATCAATCGAGTGCCAGTGTGTGATTGTGCGCGCGAGATTTAAAAAAAATGGCAAATTTAGCGGTTTTCGATTTTGATCGTACAATAGTTGATGAGGACTCAGATGCTACTATTATCAATAGATTGAGAGAAAAGAAACCTCCACCTGAATGGGAATCTGGCAACTGTGACTGGACTCCGTATATGAGCGATGTAAGTGTAATGAGTACTTTATTTTATCTTGTGTTTAAAGTTTTATTTTTCAAACTGTTCATGCATTTGACCGCATCATATTTTTTAATTTATCCTGTGAAATTATATCTATACTTCTGTTATAATATTGTCAGAAAATATATATTTAATGAATGATTTTTTTGTAGAACTTGAAATTGTATTTCTATTGATTACTTATAGCGCCCCGCCCCGGCTTCGCTCGTGGTACATGTTTACGTTTTCTCTACATAAGAACCATCCTCGTACTCCAAGGAATATAATAAAAAAAGAATTATCGAAATCGGTTCAGCCGTTCTCGAGTTATGCGCTTATCAACACATTTTGCGATTCATTTTTATATATAAGATTATTAAAAAAATCATATGCATAGTCAGAAAATCTCGGAAAATCTTATTTTCATTTCACCTTTTTTTCTCAATACATATTATATGTAATTATTTGTCATTAATAGCCAATATATAATAAAAATTAGAAGTTTTAATACAAATTTTAATTTAATAACTCTTCACCTTATGATTTTAGAGGTCATAAAAGTTATTATTTCAACACCTTACATCAGCAATGACTTGTAGAAACATAATATTAAGTCATAAATGTATTAATAATTGAGGATAGTTTAACTTATTATAATTATTTTGTGTTTTTCCAATAAGCAAACATTGCATAGCTTGAATTTATTTTTCCTCAATCAATAGTTTTTTTTCCTGAGATTTAATATTTATAAATGAAATAAAAATAAAATTAATATTGCCACCCATAAAGATATTAGATACTTTAAGCATCTGTATGAACTTTTACTTAAATATTTTTTTAAAGATTGATTAAAATTGAATAAACTTAAGTGATTTAGTTTTCAATTTTTGACTACTTAATTGCAATAATTTAGATATTATAGTGAAAAAATGCTTGTCTACTTGAAATTTTTACTTTTTTTTTTGAGTCAGAAGCGTTAACCACTAAGCTGTTAATAACGAAATTCTTATCAGATTTAGATTATATCAACAACTACCGTTTCACTGATAAGCCTCTGAAATCGCTGATGGAGCGATCAAATTGAAACCAGTATCTCATAATAAAAAGCAATCTCATTACCTCTCGATCATTAATTTTCGATTTCCTTTACGTAATATTTAAGTTACGGTTTTATACCGACTTCACATAAAAGGAAAGTTTCAGGCTGAATTTTATGTTATTTTTTGGGGATTAAAAAAAAATATAAGTTATTAATAATGTAAAATGTAAATCCATACTTAAAATTATTATAAATGCGAAAGTAACTCTGTCTGTCTGTCTGTTACTCAATCACGCCTAAACTACTGATCCAATTTTCATGAAATTTGGTATGGAGATATTTTGATACCCGAGAAAGGACATAGGCTATTTTTTATTCCAGGAAAATGACGCAATCCCCGAAAACCCCCGGGAACGGTAACTATGCGGGTTTTTCTTTGACTGCGCGGGCGAAGCCGCGGGCGGAATCCTAGTAATTTATAGTTTAGATTCTAGAATGTATGTTCACAAATTTTTAATTTCGGATAGTAGACGATTTTTTTCAGTTTCAACATAGAATCCACAAGAGCTCTTTTCCTGGTAGAGCCTTATACAAATAGTCTTGGTGGATGGAATCGTTCAAATACATCATACATGTATCCGCTTAACCATTATTATATAGATCACGTGTTCACAATAATTACATGACAATGCATTCATTTTTTTTTTCAATAATTACATCTTTTAATTACTCAAGTACCTGAATTCGCTTCTACCTACGTCATATTTACTAGCTGTCCCCCGTGGTTTTACCCTCGGTCAAACCTGCGGGTAAAAACCATGTATTTATATAGCTCTTGTGTTATTCTGATTGACCTATATTGCTATAAAGTTTCATTCAAATCCGTCCAGTATTTTTTTTACATAGAGTGAACAAACAAGTTTGTCGAGTGCCAGATCGTAAGCGAGACCACTGCCTCTGCAGATGCGTTGCAGACTTACTTTTTAATCCAATTCTTTACAAACATACATATAAATCTCACGATTTTCTTTCGTTTACATAACTAGCTTTGCTCCGCGGTTTCACCCGCATTGCTCCGCTCCTGTTGGTCTTAGCGTGATGATATATAGCTTAACCTTCCTCGATAAATGGGCTATCAAACACCGAAGGAATTTTTCAAATCGGACCAGTAGTTCCTGAGATTAGCGTGTTCAAACAAACAAACTCTTCAGCTTTATAATATTAGTATAGATATGAACTTATATAGCTCACATGTTCACCGATTACATGGCCATGACGTAAGTGTGCGGATATCGTCCCGCGGCAATGGTCGGGGCCAAGGTCACTTGGTGCGGTGCCAAGGCACGTAGCTTGGAGAAATGTTCAAGTGATGTGTGGAAGTGATTTGTTAATACTTTCACAGTGTGTTTAATGATGCATTTACACAATAAGTAAGAATGGCCTGATATTGATCGAAATCAATGTGGGTTCGATTCCCACCCAGGGCAAATATTTGTGTGATGAATATAGATGTTTGTTCCGTGTCTGGATGTTAATTATCTATATAAGTATTTCTTTAAAATAATATAAGTACGTTTAACAGCCATCTGGTTTCCATAGCACAAGCGAAAGCTTAGTATCAGATAGGGATCAGATCGTGCCGCGTGTGAAAATCGTCCTGAAATATTTACTTTTATTATTTGTTATCAAAATGGAAGTAGAAATTGTGTGAATAGTGGTTCACGTTGACCGTGAAGTAAAAAAATATAGTACAAAACTACCGTCATTTTTTGTTAAATTTGAAGGTAGTTAACGGGTTTGGAAATGTTGAGAGTATGTGTGGAAAGGATCTTTTTGATAAGAGATTACTATAACTGGGTTACGTTACTTTAACTATTTGAAAATGGGGTACAAATTGATTAGTACCGTCTTTTTTTGAAAAACTTGAGGGTAGTTGAAGTTTGTACGGTAAACATGGTCAAATAGCTTAATGCTTATCTATCTGTTTTGTAAAGATCTTCAAAATTAGCTTCAGTCATTGTAGCATTCAAAAAAGTATACCCAAGGCAAAGGCAGTGCATTATAATTATTCTTCTTGTTCTTTGTTTATAGCCCCATCTAATAGAGGGACTTGACCTTGTTGATATTTGGCAGGTGTATACGCATTAGCATTGCACATCTAGTTGTCATAAAAAAATAATTGAATACTTGATTCCTAATTTGGAACAATATACCCTAGGAATGGAAAATAAACTACATATATTTCTAATATTGGTTTATCCAGGTATTCGAACACGCGTACTCCGCGGGTTTCCATCCCAATGACATACTAGACAGCATAGCGTCCATGCCCCCCACGCGGGGCATGCCCCAGCTTATCAGAACATTAGCGGATAGAGGCTGGGACGTAGTGTTGTTAACAGATGCTAATACAGTGTTCGTGGGACACTGGCTCAAGACGCATGGGTTGGAGGTACGTGGAAACTGGTTTTTTTTTATTGTGTGATAGGGAAGCGCTTGACCACGATCTCGCCTGATGGTAAGCTGAGATGTGGCCTATGATGGAGCGCGCTTCCCTAGAAGGTATTCGTTCACTCTTCGCTTGAAGGTTATTTGGTAATGAATAAACATTAAAAATACGATAGAAGAATTGTTTTTACGTAATATAAATATGTACTACTCCACCAAAACAACTAGGCACATGGCAAACATGGCTTCACTGGAGCTAGGTCGTATATTCGAGACTCGAAAGTAACTAGGGCGAGCGCGGGGAGGTGAGACGAGGTGCGGGCGCCGAATCCGCATTACTGTCATGCGCCTAAGGCTGGTTGCAGACTCTGTGGTTGCAGAGCTTGAGTCTTGACCGACCGTCAGTGCGTACCGTCGGTCCTGACGATTGCTGACGATACGCATCAACAATTGTATGACTATGACACTAATGCGCATTACAATACGCGTGCGTATGGTCGGTGTAGCTATGAACGGTTTTATGAATATCCATACATATGACAAGCGCGACTGACGTACGCACTGATGGTCGGTCAAGCTCTGCAACCAGCCTTATTGTTTTGGTGAAGTAGTACCAGAAATTTATTATCTGTGCCAATTTTGTAAGTAAGTATGTTTTGAAAAATATACTTACTTACCTTTTTTGTAATAAAAATTGTGATTTTATTAATCATAATTTTATTGTGTATTATGTCCTACATACACAGATCTAGTACCACCTACATAAAAATAGAACACAGTATATTAAAAAGCATACGGCCGGGTTCTGAATTGAGTAGGTACCTGACGTTATGAACTTCCCAAACCATACTTATATGATGCGTAAGTATTTTCTTGTAACTGGCATAAGGTTTTTCAAACCTAAATCAAATAAATTCCCAGTTCACAAACCGGCCTTAAGAATTGAATGAATCTAAATTAAAAAAAAAATGCGCCCTTTTACATTTATCAAGTGTCACTCACTCACCACCCACAAAATGAGCTATTTTGTGAACAACACATCAAACTAAAATGCACGAAGACGTCTACGCTAGAAAGCGTGCCAAAAATAGTATCGAAAAGTCTAACTCGAATATCTAGAATAGTACTACTAGAAAAAAATTAACGTTTTTGTGAATAACTTTTACCTAATATAACATGAAGTAATATTTAGTCCTCCATGTTACCTATTTAAAAAAGAAAAAAAATAATTCGGTTGAAAAGTATTTGTGTGTGAAAACATTGCCAATTTATCTATTATGTACATACAAAAAACAAATGTTTCTACTTTTAACTGTATAATACTGCTTTAACATAGTTGATAATAGTTGCATAGTTGATAGCATAGTTAATAATAATTAATCTATCTATTTTTTCTGTTTTTAACAAAAATTAAATCATTTGTGTCCCCATTTAAAGGGACACAGGATATACGCGTGTTGTGTTATTCGTGCAATCGAAATACGCGAAACAAAACAAAAATTGGCATGTATCTGTTAATAGATCTGTTAACATGGAATTGCTAAATCGAAATAAATGCTATTTGAAACAGAGCGTAAGGTCGTGTGGGCGAAAATTAGAGACCAGATTTATCCGGTTTAAACTTTAATGACGCTTCTGGAAAAGAAAATGGCGTGATTTTGATATTTTTAATTTGCTGACGCAATTTGATGTGACGGCGTTATAGTGAAGGGTTGTTTTAATAAATTGATTTGTCTGGCACGTTTTGTAGCGTAAACGGCTTTAGTTTTAGTTTGAATTTTGTCATGAGTTATTAAATACATAGCTAGTCATTTTACATATAGGTATGTACATGTTAAAAGTACCTACCTAAATCTTTAAATTTCCTATTTGTGTGTCGTGTTTGTTTTTGAAGTGAAACTTTTTTAGGCGCGTTGAGAGTAAAACTTCAAGGTCGCGTCATGGCAATACATGTCATGGAATAAGGCGACGATTGTATCTTTGAATCTTGCCAAAGAAGTTTCACTTCTGACACGTGTGCTCGGCACACACGCTCTTTTTTAATTTAACAATTAGATTTTTATTCGATCATAAAGTTCTTTCACATTTAAGGGAGACAATAATGATTTACGTAGGGCGTAAGGAAATGTTCACAGCTCATCAAACAATTTTTAACAAACGATAAAGCTTCGGATCTCTTGTGCATAATGTTAAATGTACCATGATAAATCTGATTCCGGTGTCTATCTACTAGAAACTTAAAATTCCTCGTCACTTTATGACCGGCATTTTTAAATTTGAGTTGTTTGATCCATTGCCAAACCTATCATAGATATTATATTACTATCTGTCGCCAAACTAACTTTTCCTAAAAGTCTAGCGAACTTGACGAACTGTTAAAGTTGACCTACATTTTTAACAAAAGGTAGGTAATTCGACAACGGATCAAACGACTTAACTTTATTTTTGAAGTGAAAGTTCTTTAGGCGCGTTGAGAGTAAAATTTCAATATCGCGTCATGGCAATACACGTCATGGAGTAAAGCTACGATTTTGGTATCTTATTTGAATCTTGCCAAAGAAGTTTCACTTCTGACACGTGTGCACAAACACTCTTTCTTTTATAAATTGAATGTCAAATTTACCGCCCATGTTTTTCCGACCAGGACGCGGTCAAGACCGTGATCACGAACCGCGCGTTCTGGCAGCACGGGCGCTTGTACATCGAGCCGTGTATGCGCCAGAACACGTGTCGTTCTTGCCCTTCCAACTTGTGCAAGTCACGTGCGCTTGCGCAGTGGTGTGCGGGGAAACAGTATAATAGGGTCGTCTATGCTGGGGACGGGCGGAATGACTTTTGTCCAGCTAGCAGTCTGTCGGAAGATGTGAGTTTACATAGTACATATAAAACAAAGTCGCTTTCTCTGTCCCTATGTCCCTTTGTACGCTTATATCTTTAAAACTACGCAACGGATTTTGATGCGGTTTATTTTAATAGATATGAGTGATATGTAGATAGTGATTCAAGAGAAAGGTTTTAGTATATAATTTATTAGGTTTTAGACAAAGCGGGCGAAGCCGCGGGCGGTAAGCTAGTTCTAGTATATGATGCTGCCAGGTTGTATGATAAAAACTACAATATACTCATGTGAAAATCACGATATTTCTGAAATTTCACCTCCCTTGTTCAAGTGCTATCAACAATAATTATACTAAAATATTTTTGAAATACATATTTTTTAACTTTGAATGTCTCGAATTTGGATTGACCGAACTAAAAAATACATATGAACTCTAAATTCAAAGAAATTTTCATTTTAATTTCCAATTTACGATACATAATTAATTGTGATATTTTTTAACAGGCAATAGTGTTCCCGCGCAAGGGTTACCCGCTCGATGACCTAATCAGGAAGACGCGGGCAACACCAGATCCAAAAGTGAAAGCAAGAGTGGTCCCGTGGGTCGATGCGTTCACAATATTGTCAGAATTATTCCCCACTAGCTAAATTATAGATTAAATATACGTTTTATATGTTTTTGTTATTTATTTTTTGTGTATGGCAACGTTTTTGATTATGTTTGAATTTTATTTCTTATATTTAAAATAATCAAATTAAATGACAGAATTAAAATGATATAAATGCATTTAGTACGAAATGTCCTTTTTTAAATGATTTGCAGAGCAATACCAATTGTGGTTGTAAATCAATGCATGTAAAAATTCAAATATTTTGAAAAAATCTAAATTATGATTTTTGAAGTGAAACTTCTTAATCGGGGTTGGACAAAAATTTAGTGTAACATTTTTTCGTTTCGCGTGACATTTTTCCGTTACGCGCCATCTTTTTCTTATCCCTACCACGCGTGATTCGACGTATTTCTGTAAAGTTGCATATAGTAAATTATTTTTTGAAAAATAAGGTCATAAAGAAGTTTCACTTCTTACGTGTGTACACTAGTACACGCACACATTTTTTTTCTTATCGAAACGTTGCCATAAAGTGGGCTGTGTCTTCATTGTGTTGCATGAATGTGCTAGTGTAATAGTTTTATTAATGTAATAAACGACTTCAATTTTATTAATCACAGTGACAAAATGTAACAAAGTCAATTTTAACTTAAAAAATGCCGCTTCTATTATTTAAATTCCATACGGTCTACACAAAACAAAGAGGGGGCAAATTAAAAAAAATATGTCAGATTCATTTTTTTATACAGGGTTACTTGTAAAACACCAGCAACCTCGCAGGACAAGATAGCTAACATCATAAGTAACAACATTTGTTCTACGACTTAACGCAATTAATTATTTTTAAATGATTTTTTAAACTTTTATTGTACGCTCCTAACATTTGTAAGTCTATGTTCTATTCATTATCGGATGGACGACGCGACGCCCCCTTCCCCCTCTCGTTCGCTTCTTGTTTACAGAATTTTTGGGAGGCGTAGAGTTTATAATATTCAAACGGAATATTAAATGAATATTTATTTTTGTATGAAAATAAAATCTAACAAATTATCAAAAGTCGTAGAACAAATGTTGTTGCTTATGATGTTAGCTATCTTGTCCTGCGAGGTTGCTGGTGTTTTACAAGTAACCCTGTATACAAAAAAATAATATAAAATAAGATAGGTATAAGTCGCGTCAAGTAAAAAGAACGCTGACGGTTAAGCTGCGCATTGGCGATTTATCGGTCTATTTGGTGTTATGAGGTGGTATAAGAATAACAAATAGGTAGTTGAGAAGCCACGATTCGCGAGCCTAGTTCAAAAATAAAATAATCGGCACATAGCTTACGTGCAAAACTCGATCCATGCGCAAACACACCCCATCACTTTCATCCAGCGTTATTTTTACGTGACGCGTACTGTATGTATGTTAACATTGCCAGCTGTAATTTTTCCCGCTGCGCTGCAGGCTGCGAATAAAGAATCATTCTTGTAAGGATGTACTTAGGTAGTAAATAATTATTAATGCACAAATCTTTACGTTGTTTGAAAATATATCGTTAGGTTTATAATCGCGTTCCGCCCAGTTTACTAACAGTATTATTTAACCGCTCATATGCTTCAGAAAAAAAAAATGACCCCTTGCTTTGTTCCGTGCATCCACAGTTGCAATAACACGATCGCAAATCTTGTTTCGTGCAACTGTGGTTGCAAAGCGACTTTCTTATTTCAATTGATTATAAATCTTATTTCATACTCTCAGAGTCTAATTTTGACGTATTTAAACCAAAGACAACTAATTGATTCTTCTATTTCTACCCAATACTACCAACCTTTCAAACAGAATTTTGAGAATATCTTAGTTTGTATCTTACGTGTCTTAGAAGGAAGTGTTAAAATATGCCGTAATTGTTGTATTTTATGGATTTCTACTCGTGTTTACTTACCAAATTATTCTCTAACATGTGTTTTATTGTTATAAAGTAATATTTTAGTGACCTTTGTAATAAATATGTAATAAAGACGACTTTAAAAGTTCAGTAGACTTTAGACGATTTCATTACTTTTAAAGGTATACGGTAATCATATATTGTTAAAATAACACAGATTTGTATAGTATTATTTCAATAGCAATCGATTACAATCAATATATTTGAAGTACTCCTCTCGCGGAAGTCATAAATTAAGTTTTAATAGCGGTGGGTCGAACGCGCGGCGCACGTTCCAGAGCACTAGCAAAGTAGGCTACCTTTATTTTTTTCGGAAGCAATTTAGCGTATTTCATTTTTGCAACTGTGGTTGCACAAAGCATATGAGCGGTTAAGCAAAAAATGTAAACAGATCTTATGAACGGCCATAGTTTCTACGATTAGTTTTTATCCATGGTAGTTACTTTATTAGAAAAAAGCAACAAGAATTCGTGTACTGAAACTAAAACATTTATTTATTCAATTTAGACTTCTTCTAGAAACACTTTTGAATCGTCATTACATATTTTTTACATTTACCACCGATTCAGAGCTTACTAAAATGTATTGTGGTAAAAAGCTAATTTTTTTAGTTCCTCGAGAAACCGCTAGAAGCGCTGTATCAATTGTTAAAATATAAAATTCAAACTTACTGTCGTAAAAAATAAACGCTATGAAAATTAATATTCAATGAATGTATATGTAACTAGCTATGCCCCGCGGTTTCACCCGCATTGCTCCGCTCCTGTTGGTCTTTGGGTAATGATATAGCCTAACCTTCCTCGATAAATGGGCTATCTAACACCGAAAGAATTTTTCAAATCGGACCAGTAGTTCCTGAGATTAGCACGTTCAAACAAACAAACAAACTATTCCGCTTTATAATTGTATTAGTATAGATGATGTTTTTAAATTATTGTAGCCGAGTCTTCCAAATTATTTTTACCAACACTTTAAAATGATGTGCGTTTTTTTATAGAATTAGAGATTTGTTTACATTTTCGTTAAGTTTATTACGCACAAGATAATGCACTGTGTCTAATTATTGTGATGTTATTATAAATAAAAAGATAATGTTCATAAATGTCGTTTTATTATACTGTTTGTTAATCTTGTTCTGAAATACTACACGGATTCAACCGCGGGTAAAAACAAGTATATATTTCTGTAGCCTATGTAATTCTGGTACTGATACATCACTGCCAAGACATATCTTCAAAATCCTTGTCATTTCTTGCCTCGACCCGCACTATTGTAGATCAACCTATGTTCCGAGTTCCCCAACCAGTATGACATGGGAACCTTCAAGAAAAAGCCTTCACCATCCTACTAATATTATAAACTAGATTTCCGCCCGCGGCTACGCCCGCCTTTGCAAAGGAAAACCCCCATAGTTCCCGTTCCCGTGGGATTTCCGGGATAAAAACTATCCTATGTGTTAATCCAAGTTAACCTCTATATGTGTGCTAAATTTCATTGTAATCGGTTCAGTAGTTTTTACGTGAAAGAGTAACAAACATCCATACATCCATAGATCCATACTTACAAACTTTTGCCTTTATAATATATATTAAGATGCAAAGTTTGTTACTATTTTTCGCAAATTCTACTGAACCGATTACAATGAAATTTAGCACACATATAGAGGGTAACTTGGATTAACACATAGGATAGTTTTTATCCCGGAAATCCCACGGGAACGGGAACTATGCGGTATAACTTATCACCTGTATAATTTCAGTATCATGAAATTAGAGTAATTTTATATGTTATCATTACAAAGTATAAGGCAAAGTTGCTTTCTCTATCCCTATCACCTATGTATGCTTAAATCTTTAAAAAAAATGCAACGGATCTTGATGCGGTTTTTTTAATAGATAGGCTTATTCAAGGAGGTTTTAGTACCTATATAATTTATTAGGTTTTGGAAAAGAGGGCGAGGCCGCAAGTGCTCCTTTGCATGAAAATAAAACAAAATTACAGGTTGAAATTTTATTTATATAAATACGCTATATACAATTAGGTACTTAATTATTATGATATGAAAAACCAACCGCCAAAAAATATAAACTCAAATATACATTTAAAAACATGTTTAAAACTTACATTAAATACGATAAAAGATTGATACATTTTTTTATAGTCTTTATACCTACAATTTTAGTAGATATTTTATTATTATAATACTGCATCTAGATTTTTGGCAACTTCCATTTTATAATATTGATTATCTATAGTTACAGTACATTTTCTAACTCCCATTATTATTTTATTGTCTTAAATATTAGAAAACGTTTTATATATTGTCGATTATGCTTTTTGTTAATATTATGTTACTAGCTGCTCCGCGCGGTTTCACCCCCGTGGTTCCACTCCTGTTGGTCGTAGCGTGATGATATATAGCCTATAGCCTTCCTCGATAAATGGGCTATCTAACACCGAAAGAATTTTTCAAATCGGACCAGTAGTTCCCGAGATTAGCGCGTTCAAACAAACAAACTCTTCAGCTTTATAATATTAGTATAGATATGCCTTAAAATAAATTATACAGTAAGATTATTTGTTTCGTGAATTTATTATATGTATAGTTAAGTACGAGTTTATTATTGCTTGAAGATATTTACAAAAACATTATATTATACACAAAAATATCAAATCTAAAATTATTACAATCGGTCTTGCAGTTCGGCTTCAATGAAACAAACTTGAGGATTCCTTTCACATTTATTATTATGGCTATTTATTTTACAGTAAGTAGGTACTTTTATAACAATAAGAAAAAAATAATGTGTGCGTGTACTGTGTACTACACTACACACGTAAGAAGTGAAACTTCTTTATGACCTTATTTTTCAAAAAATAATTTACTATATGCAACTTTACAGAAATACGTCAAATCACGCGTGGTAGGGTTAAGAAAAAGATGGCGCGTAACGTAAAAATGTCACGCGTAACGAAAAAATGTTACACTAAATTTTTTTTCAACCCCGATAAAGAGTCTCGTATTTTTTTGAAGTCGGTTAAAAATTTATGACGTTACAGTCAAATAACTACACTAAAAAAATAAGTTATTGTACACTAAAAATTTGATAATTTATTCAATAATATATACAGTTCAATGTGCAATCTGTCGGAAGACATCACAGAATAGCGTATCGCACAATCAGGACAATTCCACGTCTGTGAAACTTTGCAAAGGGTCGGAAAATTCTGTCGATTTATCATTACTTCTTTCTTCATTACTTCTTTCTTCATTGCTTTTATTATCATTAATTTGATCATGATTATCATTAATGATATTATCATCTTTATCATTAACATCATTAAAATTGGAATACGTTTCGGAATCATTATTTTCATTATCATCATTAATTCCCAGATCTTGCTCATAGCCATTGAAACTTTCTTTTTTATCTGTATCTAGGTCGCTGTCAATTTCACTGTTGTCAAAATCATTGTCTGTAGGACATTTTGAAGGTGATAAATTTTGTACAGCCGTTTTCGATACTGTTTTGAACAGTTCGCTTATGTCTGTTTCATTTGATAGTTTTAAAGCCGCTTCCCAGCCCATGAGGGATTGGGAATGCATGGCCACTTGTCTGTCAGCGAGGTCTAGTAGGAGGGATTTGATTTCTGACCGCGTTTTCGGTATCCAATCTGATAGTTCAGATCTTAACGCTTCGGAGGCTTGCTCTAGTCTGTAAGGAGATTGTGTGATTTTATTGTGATTGTAAATTTAGTAAAGGTATCAGAAACAAATAAATTAATTACATTTGATTTCTAAAGTTTAGAGAGGAAATAAATACAGAAAGATGATTGTAAGAATTTAAATAAATAAATACCTGTTGTGACATTCATCCGTCTGGTTGGTGCCAGAGACGTACGCAGCTGAAAAATAAATTTATCCAATTAATTGATTGAATTGTTTTATGACTTTTACAATGCTGTTTAATTTAAATATAGCACAACTGAGATTTGAATTGCATTAATTTTATTACAGAACTCAGAATTTTATGTTGGAAGACTACAATAAGTGCTGTGTCAACAACGATTTCTAAACGTAAATTAAACATATTTATAAATATTTCACCCTCCCTCTCATCTTGTAGTAGCATGTGGTCTCTGCTACCGTGCAGTGCGATCCTCTCTCCGCTCCCGATATCTCAGTCCTTTCCTTTTTAAAGCCCAAAATGTACATTAGTGTGTGTCCCCGTCCGGCCCAGTACCGCAGCTCTACACCCCACGCCCAGCCCCACTCACCGTGCAGCGCGACCATTTCTCTCCTCTCCGTTGCCGATATTTCACTATGTAGCGGGTCCTTATCTTTTTAAAGCCCAAAATCCACTAAGTGGGTCTCCCATCCGGCCCATTTCCTTTTTGAAACGCCCACATTCAATACTAAGTCCGGCCCAGTACATGTATCGGGTCCTTTACTTGTTCAAGCCCAAAATCCACACTAGTGTATCCCCCCGTCTCGTCCAGTGCCCCAGTCCCACGCCTACGCCCAGCGCCAATCACCGTGCAGCGCGACCCTCTTTGCTCCCGATATCTCACTATGTAGCGGGTCCTAAAGTTCAAAATTCACACTAAGTGTGTCTTAGTGCTTAGTTGAAAGCGATTTCTAAAGGTAAATTAAACATATTAATAAATATTTCACCCTCATTTTGTAGCATGTGGTCTCTGTCACCGTGCAGCGCGACCCACTCCGCTCCCGATGCCTATGTGTCGGGTCCTTACCTTTAGCCCAAAATGAACACTAGTGTGTGTCCCTGCCCGGCCGATTTCCCTTTTTAACCCATTGAGCCCCGAGCGGCCCGATCAGTCCACAGACACAATAGATTTTCTATTGTGTCTGTGGTTCCGGGGCGAATTAAAGCCCAAAATCCCCGCCCACGCCCAGTCCCACGGCCAGCCCCACTCACCGTGCAGCGCGTCCCTCGCGCGGATCTTGTCGAGGTGCGCGCGCGCATACGCGGCGAGCAGCGGCAGCGCGGCGCGGTGCCGCAGCGGGGCGCGCGCCCGGGCCGCCGCTGCACTGCCCCCGCCCGCCCCCAGCGCCCCCGCGGCTCGCGCGCACCGCCCCCCCGCGCATACCGCCCATGCGTCACACGCGCGACGTAAACTAATAACAAGAATGTATAATTAACAAACGGGCTCGAACTCAAACTCAAACATTCATTTATTCAATTAGACTACTATTTAGTAGCACTTTCGAATCGTCATTACATAAGTATTTTTAACATTTACCACCGATTCGGAAAGCAATACTTATGGAGAAGAATCAGCAAGAAACTCCATAGTTGCTCTTTAAAATCATGCCAATATTACATAATATGTAACTTATATCTAACTACATAATATATCATAATATGCCAAAGAACTGTGCTGTGGTTTCTCACTACCCCAAATCCCCACTCTATATACCCCGCTCGCGCTCACCGCCCAAACCAATGTGTCGCACGCGCGACGTAAGCTAATAACAATACAGGGTTAGTTTTCAATGACCGGCCAAATTTTCAGAAATGGTTCAGAATCGATAACATTTTAGATCTAATGAAAAAAAAAAACGTTTTTTTAAATATAGATTTCATTCCTGTCGGCCACTAAAAAGCGAACGTGTGGACATTACAAAAGCACAATTCAGTTCAACAACCTAAATAGGTAGAAGTTAGCACACACATAAATTTGGCGATGCGCGCACGCACACAAGTGCATTGATTCTGGCGGTGTTTACGATTTAGGAAATTTTTAAGACAATTTCAAATGAATGCTATTAATTTTTTTTATTCGACAATAATATTTCTAATGTACCTTTGGTTTAATATCTATATCTTAATTTTAAATTTTGGCTGGTCATTGAAAACTAACCCTGTATATTAATATCATAATATTAACAATATAATTAACGAATAGGCTCGCTACCCCAAATCCCCGCTCTAGTATATATCCCGCTCGTGCAAACCGCGCACGCGTCGCGTCGCACGCACGACGGAGACTAAATGAGAATAAATCCTAATCAATAATCGGTTTACGACCCTAAACCTTCCGATCAAAATCTAAACATATAATAAAGTAAGAAAGTCGAAACTGTACATTGCATACTGCTCATGCGTCGCACGCGCGACGTAGACTGAGAGAATGAGAAAGAGCTATTAAAAGAGCGTGTACGAAACTTCTTTGACTCGAAGATACCTAAAACGTCACCTTACTCGTATTGCCATGACGCGACTTGTAATCTCTCAACGCGCCTAAACAAGTTTCACTTCAAAAACTTATATTTAATCTAACGAGTGAACTTTTGAATAAAAGGCTATGATTGAAAAATGAAAACAACAAAAATTTTCTTTCCAAAATATAAATTTAAATTTCTACTTAATTCCTCCACGCGCTCTTGTGAAAAAAGGTCTTTACAGACAGGCAGACAGACGGATGGACAACAAAGTGATCCTAAATGTATAAGAAAAACAATTTTTTTATTTTGTAAATTTCCCAAAAAAAAAACGTTAATAATATATTCAAACTCACCTAGCATATTCGCCGCTAAGCGACACAGAGCCCTTGTACAGTTTGTTTGTGAGCGTGCACAGAGTAGTTAGCTTCTGCTGCAGAGACTGCATGTAGTCCGCCGCAGCGGTGAACTCTGGGTCTTTTACTCTGTGAAGCCACGAGCCGTGGGTTTAATTTTTTTTATGATTTGTGAGGTACATTTGTGTATTGTTAAATGTTGTCGTATAGTATTCTTCGTCTTTCTAGTGAGTGTTTTGTAAAAATCAGCTTAGCCGTTCTAGATATATAGGCACGGTCTAAGATACAACGGTTTGATAACATATAAAATGTCTGTATAAAAATAGTGTAGGTATAGACAGATGTATACATTTGGCAAGTATCAAACTACCCTACACTACAACTGTACAAAACATACATGACAAAAAAAATCGATTCGCTTAAGAAAAATTGAAAACTACCCTCAAATTCTACAACTTTGTTGGGTTGCCTGGTAGAGATCGCTACCTAGCGCCCTTTGCTATTTCTGTAGTCTTGTCTTTGTTATATTATGTACTTATGTATTTTCAATGCAAGAAAGTATATAATAAATAAAAAATAAATAAATAAATAAACGTTGAATACTAACGAAAATTACGGGAAATATATTTACCTGGCACCATTGTTACTCTTCGCTTCATTATTCCCGTAGAGGGCGCTGCTGAGACCCCATAAATTCAATGCGCTGTTTTCACTTTTAAATACCTGCAAAATTAACAAGAAATAAATTTAATAGCGAAATACATGAACATAGATGTTTTCTCTGCGTCTGGGTGTTGATTTTCTATTCATATATAAGACTAGCTTTCCGCCCGCGGCTTCGCCCGCGTTTTGAATGAAAAACCCATATAGTTCCCGTTACCGTGGGATTTCCGGGATCGCGTCATTTTCCCGGGATAAAAAGTAGCCTATGTCCTTTCTCGGGTATCTCCAAATCAAATTTCATGAAAATTAGTTCAGTAGTTTAGTCGTGATTGAGTAACAGACAGACAGACAGAGCTACTTTCGCATTTATAATATTAAGTATGGATAAGCATTTATTTAAAATTATATATTATGTTTATCTAGTTTCCATAACACAAGCGAAAGCTTAGTATGGGAACAGATCGTGCCGTGTCTGAAAATTGGCCGAAAAAATAAACTTTTGATAAAATCTTTGACTAGTGATGTACATATCGAATTGAAAAAAATGCGTCTGGAATTTTTTGAGTATTTTTTACGTTAACAGTGTATGCAAAACTATAACACCTCTTGAGTTAAGTACTCCGACGGTGGGACAACCTGTATAAATCCACACTAATATTATAAAGAGGAAAACTTTGTTTGTTTGTTTGTAATGAATAGGCTCATAAACTACTGGACCGATTTTGATGAAATTTGGCACAGACAATCTTTAGACCCTGAGAAAGAACATAGGCTATACCTTTTATTGCAAAATATGTACCACGGGCGAAGCCGGGGCGGACCGCTAGTAAGACATATAATTTATCACAGATCAACAAACAGATATTATGTCAAAATTTATAATTACTTTGCGCAGTACGCTAGACAATTACCTTATCAAAATCTTCGTCAGGGGTGATGAGGAAAAGTTTAAAATCCTCACAGTGTGTCAGTATCGGATGTTTTGCGATTCGGTCTGAAAATAGTTCAAGATAGTCGTTTTTAATCAGCACGTATATTATACGCAGTGACAAATAACGAACATTACCAATAAATGAAATAATAATAATCATGTATAAGAAATGACATTTTATCAAATCATGTTGAAGTTTATACTAAAAAAAAGACTGAAATTCACACGAATAAAAAAAATAAGTTGCAAGTTTGAATAACAAATTTGATTTTTTTGAATAACAAATTAAATGTTATATATGCGGGTACATACAGAGCGAGCAGCTTTGCCACGCATTTCCTCGCACGAAAAATGCTTCGCGAGGCTGCTCACTCTGTGTACTGTGTACCCACCTAAAAATGAATAATATTCAATTTAATGTCAATAAAATGATTAAAATACAATAAAAAACGCAAATCTCACCCATAAACGCGTCCAACGCCAGCGCCCGCACAGCAACGAATGTCGGCGAGTACCTGTCGAGTTGCTGCCGCGCGGAGTGCAGCGGCGGGAGGGGCGGGGTGGTGACGAGCGGCTGGCACGCGCTCAGCCGCTTGTGCAGCAGCTAGAGTGGGGATACCCTCATTTTTTGTCTTTTTTTTTTGGTTAAGGGAACTTTTTTTTTTGTTAAGAGCCAACAAAACGAGTGAGAGAATTCAAAAGCAATAGATTTTGGAAAAACTCCTATTATCTATTGCTGTCGCGCTATGCCTCAAGCCTCCCCCTTAGAGCGCGACAGGGGCAACTGCAGCTCGGGCCGAAAATACCTAGGAATATTACGCAAATTCGACGTTCCGTAGTCCCCTGTTTTCTCCTCCAATACTGGACCGATTTAATTACTTTTTTCATAATTTAGTAGAATAAAGTATAGGCTATGTTCCTACATTTTTGCTTTTTTTTATATAATATTCAAAAATTAGTTTTATGGAAGACGGAACATAACTGAAAATCTGTCCTATTTCTTACTTTTTGAAAGATTCATATCTTTTTTAATAATTAAGATATGACAAAAAAGAAAACGTAGGAACGTGGCTAAAGTTACCATAGATTAATCCTACTAATATTATAAATGCGAAAGTTTGTATGGATGTATGGATGTTTGTTACTCTTTCACGTAAAAACTACTGCACCGATTACAATGAAATTTAGCACACATATAGAGGGTAACTTGGATTAACTTGGGAAATCCCACGGGAACGGGAACTATGCGGGTTTTCCTTAACAAACGCGGGCGAAGCCGCGGGCGGAAATCTAGTAGTAAATAATATATTGCTCTAGTGGCACAATCCAGGAAGGAAACAGGGGACTACGTTTGTATGGAAAAACGGCTCTTTTGTTTGCTCTTAAGGGACTCAAGCAGCTTGTTGTAAGGGATTTTTTGTGTATGTCAAGTACACGTGGCGTCCGCAATATGTATTATATTATAGTATGGCAAACAAAAATTTTGCCAATTTCTGTCATTTCTAGTACTCAAACCTAAAATGGGCGCAGAGCCTTTTAGGATGGAGCAACATTTTTTTTTTTCGCATTTTAATTAATGCGTAAAAAAATCTCCCATCGCCCGTCTCAAAAATTCATCCTGAATATCGTCATTGATAAATTATTTAATTTTTTATGTATTGATTGATTGATTTTCATACAATATTTTGTAGAATAAATTGATTTGAAAGAAGATAGAATAATAAAATAGATTTTTTTTTGGCGAAAGCTAATAAAATATTTTGTTGTGCACCCTCAAAATTTTTTTTTGTTTCTATAAACTACTTATTTATATGAAAACCTGACTTAAAGTTCATAATTCATCAGTATACTATGAATTTATGTACTAAAACAACTTACAAACATACAAACTAACCTTAAAATGGTTAAACCTCCGTCTGACATACGGCGGCGTCGGCCACCGTGCGCACACGCAACGCACTCGATACGTCACGTACGTCTCTAGTGTTGAGAGCTGCTTCATCGGCGCATCGACCTGTAAATGAGTTTGTAATCAAACATTTTTTTATAATATTAGTAATTAAGATTTTGAAAATTAAATTTTGAATATATTTGACGGTTGTTGTAATAAAAACTGCCAACACGATTTTCTCAAGAAAAAATCTGTATTAAAATAAATAAAGTCCAATATTTGACTTCACGTATTAACTAGTCCGCGCTTTTGCCTTTCACCCGCGGCTTTGCCCGCTTTGTCTAAAACCTAATACATAAATTATATACCTTCCTCTTGAATCACTCTATCTATTAAAAAAAACCGCATCAAAATCCGTTGCGTACTTTTAAAGATTTAAGCATACAAAGGGACATAGGGACAGAGAAAGCAACTTTGTTTTATACTATGTAGTGATAGTGATGCAAAATTATATGAAGTGGCTGGATATATATATTTATGCTTGTTACTGTTGCACAAAAAACTACTAGACGGATTTGGATGAAAATTTACAGTAACATAGGTTATACACCAGAATTGTTATTCTAAAACAATCACGTAGTCACGAACTATAAAAATACTATACATTTCCCATGGGTTTGTTTGTGTGTGAAACCGCGTGGCACGTAGCATATAATTTAACTCTCTTGCTCGTCGTTAGTCTTCAAGAAATAACTCGCTGTTTACAATTTTGAGATTCTTCAAGAAATAATAATCCATACCTTAACAGCAATATCCAGTCCCGGTTCCATGATGAGCGGCGACCCCTCCCTGTCGTCCGCCACGCTGCACACCTCCGTGTCTGTAGTGTCCACATCGTTGAGATCCAGTACTGCTGAACTGGTCTCGCTCGCCATTTTACTGTTAAATGTTTAGTGGAAGGAATAAATTTGGTAGTAAATGATAAAACTATGTTATTTTATGTATTAAGAGGGCTAGAAGAAGTCTAATTGAATTAATAAATTTCAGTTTGGATAATCTTTGGAAACAATGTGATTTAAAATGATTTGATAGGAATGTTTGCTTAAGTAGAGGTTGTTTGTGTTAAAACAACCTCTACATAAATAAAAGGTCACTTATTTTCAATGACTGATAGAGTACAAATAAGTAAACTCATAGCTGAAAATATTATCACTACATAGTATAAATTTGTTTTATACTATGTATGTTGCTTTCTCTGTCCCTATTTCCCTATGTCCCTTTATATGCTTAAATCTTTAAAACGCAACGGATTTTGATGCGGTATTTTTTTAATAGATAGAGTGATTCAAGAGGAAGGTTTTAGTATATAATTTATTAGGTTTAAGTCGAAGCGGGCGAAGCCGCGGGCGGTACACTAGTACTTATTATATTTTTACAAAACATGTAGAAAGAAAAACTGTGTTTAAAATTGATGTATAGTAATTCCTTTTATAATTACTATAAGGATGATTGCCTGATTAAATATGATTCATTGTACACCTACTTATTATACTCAATAATTAACTACAGGAAATGATATCATACAATTTTAAATTAAGTTTGCGAATCTATTTGATGGTTGTTGTAATACAAACTGCCAATACGATTTTCTCAAGAAAAAATCTGTATTAAAATAAAAATATTGGACTTTATGTATTAACTAGCTTACCGCCCGCGGCTTCGCCCACTTTGTCTAAAACCTAATAAATTATATACTAAAACCTTCCTCTTGAATCACTCACAAACATTTGTTGCGTAGTTTTAAAGATATAAGCATACAAAGGGACATAGGGACAGAGAAAGCGACTTTGTTTTATACTATGTAGTGATGACTGAGTTTACTAATACTTATTAGCAGTAAATTGAACACTTACGATTACTTTTTAAAGTGTTGTAGAAATGAAAGTACGAATGCAGCGACTGGTTTAAAGGAGGCGTAGCCGTTTATCTTGTTTATTTAAACAGTTATCATTTACACCGATAAGGAAAGAAACACTAAATAAAAAGTAGATCAACCTAATTTGCAAATTTTTCGATCAATAACTGCAACTTGCATTGAGTTACACTTCCACACTGAAACTATCGAACAAAAAACCTCAATTTTACTTATTTATACACTAAATTTGATAAGCTATCGCGTAACTTATTAATTAATTGGTAAAAATACACAAATTAATTTGCAACAAAGTACATTTCTAAGCAAAATCCAATTCCCAATTTGAGTTGACAAATTTGACAAATGACACAAGCGAACCTGTGACAGTCCGTGATTGTAATAATTCGTTCAGTACCTAGTAGTAATTTGTACCACCAAGGCTGCTGATACAATATTTTATTTATTTATTGTTTATGAGATCTCTAAGGCCGTGTATCCACCACAAGTGTGTACAAGTTAACTCGCGGAAGTCTTGCATGAGTTACTTGCAATATCGTTTACATGTCCTGCAATAATTTATTGTTGCAATAAATGTCATGCGCGAAGCTCTATCGCGGAGGTGTTTGCACAGATCTTGCGAGTGTCGGGACTTGGGATAGGAATTATTGTCACAATTTTTCTATTCCATTCTGTGAAATAATGCCGTCAAGATGCGCACGTGTAGCAGCTACATAACAATTTGGGTTCGAAACTAGATTTCTAGGAGACGTGAAGCTGGTGCTTACCATAATTTACTACGCGAAATACAACTGGAAGATGGTCAATAAAAAGTAAAAACAAATATATACACGAAAAAAAAAAACACTTCAATGCTTTATTCCATCTTAAGATCTCATTAAATCCTATTGACTTTATAGTTTCTTCACGAGAACATTCACGACTTTGTCGTTGACTCATTGTTTTCAAATAAACAAAATCAAAAGCCGTGCGGGAGATACTTGCAGCTTGCTGCGAGATATACGGAACTAGACCGATATGCTGCGAGATATACGGAACTAGACCGATATGCAGCGAGATGATCGAGATCTGTCGCAAGTAGACGCAGTCATGTGTGGTCATGTTTACACACGCTTTCGCAACTTCATGCAATAAGCGCTTGAAAAGCTGTCGCGACAGAACTTGCTACATGGTTTACACTTGCAAACTGCTGTCAGATATAGACTGTCGGACAGTTCATGCGGAAGTTTACTTGCAGGTGGAAACACGGCCTTATGCAATTTTTTTCTGCTATTGCACTAAATTCTAAGGAGGTTAGATAATTTTGTTTACATTATAAAGACCACAGATCAAGACAGCTATAAATTTACCACTCTTTACCACAGCTATAAATATAGCTGTGGTAAAGAGTTTTCTAAAAGTTATCACCTCAGTTATCACATTTATTTCAGAACATACAATAAGTTATCTGTTTAGGATAAAAAATAACACGCTGACGTTGATAAACGTGAAGGAATTTGTTTTCTATTTTGGCACTGACAGTCATTGGCACTGACACATCCTATTTCGGTATTTCCTCGATTCTCACGTTTGCAAGTTGCATTGTTTTTATCGAAAGAAATTAAGCTGATAATCCACTATTTCAAAGCAAAATAATTAAAAGTTTTGAAGAAAGTGACAATCATTGTTCTAATCGGTGTTTATCCATCTTTTTAACTTATAAAGTTGTTTAGAAAGCCGTCAAAATTGCGTCCAAAATGCAAAACGTTAATGCTCCACGGGAGCCAGCTCCCGTGCTAAGCACGAGTTCTACTATATTAAATATGAGAGAGAAAGAAAAATATATAGAAGAATTCGATTTTCCATTCTGTGACGAGTCATCTAAATACGAAAAAGTAGCAAAGATCGGTCAGGGCACGTTCGGAGAGGTGTTCAAAGCTAGAGCACGAAACAGTAGCAAAAAATTCGTAGCCATGAAAAAAGTTTTAATGGACAATGAAAAAGAAGGTTTCCCGATCACAGCACTACGTGAAATTAAGATACTGCAGCTGTTAAAACACGAAAATGTCGTGAATTTGATCGAAATATGTCGGACAAAAGCAACTTTACATAACAAGTACAGATCGACGTTTTACCTGGTTTTTGATTTCTGTGAGCACGATTTGGCGGGTTTACTATCGAATGTGAACGTTAAATTCAGCTTGGGTGAAATAAAAAAGGTTATGCAACAGTTACTGAACGGGTTATATTACATACACAGCAATAAAATATTACACAGAGATATGAAAGCTGCGAATGTGTTGATAACAAAGAATGGGGTGCTGAAGTTGGCTGACTTTGGTCTAGCGAGAGCCTTCAGTGTAGCAAAGTCTGGACAAGCTAATAAATATACTAACAGAGTTGTGACTCTGTGGTATAGGCCTCCGGAATTGTTGTTGGGTAAGAATAATTTGTGGTAAAATGATGAATCTATATTAATATTATAAAGCTGAAGATTTTGTTTGTTTGTTTGAATGAGCTAATCTCAAGAACTACTGGTCTGATTTTAAAAAATGTTTTGATGTTAGATAGCCCATTCATTGACAAAGGCTACAGGCTATATATCATCATACTAAGACTCACACGAGCGGAGCAACGCGGGTGAAATCGCGGAGCGAAGCTTGTTTGTAATAAAATGTGACCAGATTGTATTGTTATTTATGATTTGCATAAGTTTCTAACGGTATTTTTACAGACAAGTAATAAATGTATACTGCTTCTGTACTGTTCTAAATAGATATACACCTAAAATATTATTGATTTTTTTAAATAAACTAAATCATTTTGCAAGCGTTATCTTCCAAAAACAGTTTCTTAAAATCTGAAGAACACCATTATATTTATATTTATAATTTTTTTTCTTCTGTTTCTCAATTTATTATCTCGCTTCTTTGCCTTCTGCCCGTGGTTGCCTGGCAGAAATCACTGCATAGTGATAAGGCCGCCCTTTGTGCTTTTGTTTATTGTAAATTGTTATTTTATGTACCTGGTTTATTGCACAATAAAGTGTTAAATAAATAATTACAGGTGATCGTAACTACGGGCCGCCAGTGGACATGTGGGGTGCCGGATGCATCATGGCTGAGATGTGGACGCGCTCACCGATCATGCAGGTAGATTTAATATACTACTTACAGTTTTATAGATGTAACAGATGCATTAAGTTAGAAAGTACTTAAGTAAGTAAAACATTTTTATATTTGTGTGTAGAAGGGTATATGCCAGAGCAAATTTCATTCTAAGCATTTCATCATAATTTAGATATGGTTATGAATAAATAAATTGTTTTGATTGTATTATCGGCTTTTTAAAGAGTGGAAGTAATGGTACAAACTTTAATTTTCCCATTTTGTTACATGTTATATTTTTTTGCCTGTCAATTCATCTGTTATATTAAGAGCCTAGCTGCGTCTCCCGGTTTCACCCACGTGCGTGAATGCGATTTTCTTTATAATTCTTCCTGTGGGAATTTCGGTATAGAAAATAGCCTAAGGTACTCCTTGTAACAACAGCTGTCAGTGAAAGTCACTTCAAAATCAGTCCAACCGTTCCTGAGATTAGCCGGAACAAAGATACAAAAATTTTAAAACCACTATTTTGTTACGTACAGTTACATCCATATGCATTTAGTAAAATAGGTTATTTCAATATTAATAACTCAGGCCCCGGAATCACAGACACAATAGAAAATCTATTGTGTCGTGGACCGATCAGGCCGCACGGGGCTCAATGGGTTAAAAACTTACACTCCAATTTAATTATTGGTAGAGATAAAATATAAAATAATGTTTCCAGGGTCCCACAGAACAACAGCAGTTGATCCTCATATCGCAGCTATGCGGTTCGTGCACACCGGACGTGTGGCCGGGCGTGGAGAGCCTCGACCTGTACAATAAGATGGAGCTGCCGAAGGGCCAGAAGAGGAAGGTTAAGGTATGTTATTTTTAATAATTATTTATTTATTAATTTAAATTCTTTATTTAACACACACAAAAAAGAATAAACACAAAGAAAAAAGAAAGAAAATGTTAAATAGGCGGCCTTATCGCTATAAGCGATCTCTGCCAGGCAAGGCAGGCTATTTAATCACGCTTTCATAAAAACCCATGACAAACCGGAAAGATAGATAAATACACCATCAATATTTAATTTTAACGCAACAATGGCCTTTCTATGGCGCGCTCTTTCACTCTCACAACAGATTGCATCTTGCTCGCTCGCCTATACAAGTAAGGCAATTACCTGAGTTTCGTATTTATTACATTCCGGAGCATTTACAACATATCTATAAGCGGAAACCTAGCTGCCCTCGCAGTCAAAGAAAAATCCGCATAGTGGTCCCGTGGGATTTCCGGGATTGCGTCATTTTCCCGGGATAAAAAGTAGCCTATGTCCTTTCTCGGGTATCAAAATATCTCCATACCAAATTTCATGAAAATTGGTTCAGTAGTTTAGGCGTGATTGAGTAACAGACAGACAGAGTTACTTTCGCATTTATAATATTAGTATGGATTTTAATAGCCTGAGTTTATAACTTATTTAAAACATAGGATAACAATGTATGAATGTATGTTTGATTTTTTTTTAATATTATAGGAAAGGCTAAAGCCATATGTAAAGGACCCGTACGGTTGCGACCTGCTCGACAAGCTCCTGCAGTTGGACCCAGCAAAGAGGTAAATACAATATTATTAAAAAAAAACATGTTGTTCATATAAGCTTGTTATTATTGCCTTATAACTGTATTCAGGATAAGAAATTAAATTATTTATTTTATCACTAGCTGTCCCCGCGGTTTCACCCGTATTGCTCCGCTCCTGTTTGTCTTAGGGTGATGATATTATATAGCCTATAACCTTCCTCGATAAATGGGCTATCTAACACTATATAACGAAACAATTTTCCAAATCGGACCAGTAGTTCCTGAGATTAGCGCGTTCAAACAAACAAACTCTTCAGCTTTATAATATTAGTGTAGATTTATACTGACCACTCTTCTATAGCTAATGAGACAGAGTTTTCTATTTTATTTCATACTAGCTTCCGCCCGCGACTCCGTCCGCGCGGATGTCGGTCTTCGCGTGAATGGTTTGTTTCTCCATTTTGAGTAACTCTGACAATGACATCTTATAAATATCTATCTGACCCAAATACGGCTAGGCCTATAATAAATTAATAATACGCAACGTGTGTTCGCGGTTCTACAGAACAACGTCTATGGATAAAACTGAAAAATTAAGATTATTTTTTTTCTACGTATTTTTCCAGGATAAAAAGTATCCTATTTTACGCCCAGGATAATAAGGTATAATTATACCAAGTTTCATCGAAATCGAACCGGTAGTTTTCACGTGATGTCTTCACATACAGACAGACAGACAGACAGACAGACAAAAATTTTTTTAATTACATATTTGGGTTTGGTATCGATCCAGTAACACCCCCTGCTATTTATTTTTTCAATATTTTCAATGTACAGAATTGACCCTTCTACAGATTTATTATATGTATAGATGTTTCGATATTTGTTAAATTTTAATTAAACCTTAAAACATGTGAAAAAACAAATTATACTCACTTTTTACAGATACGATGCGGACACAGCGTTGAACCACGACTTCTTCTGGACGGACCCGATGCCGTGCGACCTGGCCAACATGCTGGCCCAACATACGCAAAGCATGTTCGAATACTTGGCCCCACCAAGACGACCAGGCCACTTACGGCACCATCACCACGTGGCTGGCGCTCAAGCGAAGCCCAACCCACCACCGCAGGACTCGGGGTACCAGGATAGAGTGTTCTAGACCTCGTACAGGTCGAAACGACCTGGTAGACACTGTTAGCGGACTAAGTGATATGATAAAGTGATGGAACAAGTGAAGTGATATTAGTGATGGTTAGGGTGGATTGTGAATTGATAATTTGAGAAAGGTAGAAAGAGGTAACTGTAAACAGTGAGAAATTGCAACAAGGTAGTAAAATTATTGATGTATAATAAACAAAAGCTAGACTCGCAATTGCACTCGAAAAGTGTTGAGATTCGAAACTCTGCTTTCGGCAGAGTTTTCTTAGGTGAGATACAATAGAATTTGAACATAACTGCTACGAAATAAGGTGTTAATTTCAATGAATTTTGCATAGAATGCTGCTCGAAATTTTCTGATTACATTCTGATTGTGAGTCTAGTTGTTTTTTGAGCCTTTTGTGTTCTGCCAGACCGAGACATTTTTTTTAAACATCATGGTAAGTAAGTACTTATAATTCTCATTGGTTAGGAAAAGGTCATTAGAAAGTATACCAATTGTAAATGAAGTAAAATTTAATAAACTAATTTTTGAAAATGTTATTTGAAGAAAAAATTGATATATTATAATAGTTATAACACCAATATCTCACTTTATTATAGTGTTGTTTAGTTTGATGAATACTTGCCCACTGCGTTTTAAAAACTTAATATCATTGATGAGTTTGTTTTTTGTATAACTTTGATTGGAATAATTACATAATTTTTGTATCCAATATACCTACTTATTTAATTTTAAAGTAATTGTAATTGTTTTTTATA
The DNA here is from genome assembly GCF_905220415.1 of Colias croceus. Classification (NCBI taxonomy): domain Eukaryota; kingdom Metazoa; phylum Arthropoda; class Insecta; order Lepidoptera; family Pieridae; genus Colias; species Colias croceus. The sequence goes on along the minus strand of NC_059559.1, from coordinate 7,417,349 downwards.
TTTAACTGATGTTTTTTTTAATTTTTCAATTAAATAACAGTGTAAATTATATCGTTAGGTTACCTTATCTTGTATATATTATATACAATTTAGATTTTAAATTTTAATAAAATACAAAAAAAGCTGGACATGTATGATTAGACAATAATAAATTGTACGTAACCCTCTATGTTTTTAACTTTTAAAGAAATTTGTATACCCCCTTAGAATATTGTACTGTGTAATTCTGTAGACAAGTTCAAAAACTTTTTTTAAAGTAAATGCTTCTTCTGTCTTTGTAACATTAATGTGTTATAAATAAGACTATATGAATACTTTGTATACCTTTTTTATGATGTATATTTAAGATAAATAATATATGTAAAGTTACTTGAACAGTGAAGGAAAACATCGTGAGGAAACCGACATGTCGAAGAATCAAGTGTCGAAGTTCGACGACATGTGACATCCGCCAACCCACACTTGGCCAGCGTGGTGGATTATGGCCTGAACCCTGACGGGAGGCTCGTGTCCCAGCAGTGGGAACATAATTGGCTGATGATGATGATGTAAAAAGTTATATATACTGCAATTAAAAAAAAAGACCCTCAGATATAAGTGTATAGGTACTAAGGTAATGAATGTATGTAATATGTATTCGGATAAAATGTATGAACCTATATTTAAACTAATAATATTAGAAGGTTGTATATAAATACTGCCTATTTTAGCATTAAAAATTAGACATAGTAAACATTAAAAGTGATCTTAGAACTATTTCCTCTGGAATGTCCAAATGGAATTATGGTCATTAACAGACTGGAATTTGGAACACTATCAATTATTGTGGCATATACCTTGGAACTTACTATATCATATACTTACCAGTATCAGGGAGGTTACCAAAGAGTCTTAAAGGAATATTAATTCTAGTGTGGAAAAATGACTATATAGGTCGTCTAGCGCCATCTCTTTCTCACACTGGTAATAATATTGCTTTTAGACATCATGGTAACTTTCCTGGTATATTAGGAAATGTGTAATATTAATAATAATTATAAATATGTATAATGTTCTTATAATGTTGTTCCTTAAATGTGTAAAAATAAACTTTTTATAATTCGAATATATTTTATTTTTTATCACAAAAATTTATAAAAATAATTAATCTCATATCATTATTGGCACGAAGTTCCTTAACGCGCGTTGTGAAAGAGGGCTAGACGGAAAAAAATTCTTACGAAAGGTGGTCACGACACTTTGCTAGAGTTGTAAACCGTGCGGCGTGCGCGCGGTTCTCTGTCTGTCTCTCTCTAACTTAACACTTCGTTCCATCCGAATGTCCCTTGATATGACTCAAGTTTTTTTTTTTGTTTTTACATTAGATAAAGTATGATTCAAACTTAATGGCAGCTCGAAACATCGTACGATCCGATGCGCTGAAAACAATTTTAGGTATTAGCGCGGTGTTAAGGGACCAGTGCGCACCCGCACTCGCACCTGAACCTAACTTCCGCACCACCATTAAGTTTAAATCGAACTGCAGTAGGAATTTGAGGGATTTTACATGAATATAATCAACCTCAACATTCAACCTTAACATTAATAGTATGTTTATACGCCATTTTGTGATGTTCCTTAGTCGCCAAATGTTTCCGATAGTCATTTTTCAGTTTAAAGCTTCTGTTACAAACGTCACATTTAAACCGCTTCTCCTTTAAATGTTTCTTATAGGTATGGAGCGTCAAGTACGTAGACGTATGGAAGCTTTCCGAGCAGAACGGGCATTTGTACGGCTTATAGTTGCTATGTATACGCATGTGTGTTATCAACGACTGTTTGATTGAATACTTCTTACCGCAGTGATCACAATCGAAGCTAGCAGATTTCTTATGTATTGACATGTGTCTGTTGAGATCGGTACATTGTGTGAATGATCGACTGCATTGACTGCACCTGTACGGACGTTCGCCTGTGTGTTTGCGTGTGTGTGTTATCCTTTGTCCGCTAGAAAAGAACCCCTGCCCGCAGTACCAACACTGGTACTTCTTAACACCAGTATGCACATGCATGTGATAACTGTAGAACGATTTTCTGACTTTCTTCCCGCATTCGACGCACGATATTCTATTGTGTTGTTCCATGTGCGACAACATTCTTTTGTGATTGATCATCTTCTTACATACACTGCACTCGGTTTGTATATTATAATGCAAGAATATATGGGATTGAAGCGAAGTCTTCTTTGTGAATTGAAAGTTGCATTCAAAGCATTTGTACGGAGGTTTCAAGTGGCCTATCCTGTGGTTAGTGTAAGATCGGTGATCGGAGAAGGCACATTTACACTTCTTACATAGGTAACAGTCATTGTCGTTGTGCCAGGTTGTTTTGTGTTTTAAAAGGTGTTTGTTTGTGTCGAACGTCTCTTTGCATAAGTCGCATGTATATTCCATGTCTGTTTGATGAATTATCTTGTGGCTGTTGAATGTAGTTTCACTAGTAAATGTATTGTTGCATAAATTACATTTGTAACGGTTCACTGGCTTTTCTCTCTCTTTCTTCTTTGTTTTCTTTTGTTCCGGTACATATTCACGATTACCGTTATCATAGACATCTTCAATGATAATTGTACTGGAAAAGAGATTAAAGAATTAAGACTTTTTACAGATTGTTTCAAACTTAAGTAACAAAAATATTCAATTTGAGATGGTTTTATACTAAGTTTAATAGATAGATCAGCTTACACGGTAGTATTGAGGAAAAAAATAATTTCATATACATACTTCTTACTACAGCTAATGTTCAGTAATTAAAACAACCCTATTTCTTTATATTTAAATACTAGCTGTGCTTCACGGTCTCACCCGCGTGGCTCCGCTCCTGATTCTTAGCATAATAATATATAGCCTTCCTCTATAAATGGGCTATCTAACACCGAAATAATTTTTCAAATCGGACCAGTAGTTCCCGAAATTAGCGCGTTTAAACAAACAACAAACTCTTCAGCTTATATAATATCAGTATAGATTTATAAAAGCTCAAACTTAAACTAGCTTGTCCAGACACCTCCAGGCAAATAAGATCAATGGTCTACACCACTTACAGAGCCGTTAAATATGTTCAATAAATTTCGAGTTTACAAAAATAAACATGATTCGAACTCAAACATTTATATATTCAAGACTTCTCCTAGAAGCACTTTTGAATCGTCATTACATATTTTTTACATTTAATACCCATTCGGAAAGCAGTATCTATGGAGAAGAACCGGCAAGAAACTCCACAGTTGTTTCATTTATCATTTCAGCATGGATATTGTAGAATTGTATTGTTGAATGGATGTGTATTAATTATTTACCGTTTAACTTTACGCAAATTATAATTGCTCAGCAGATCTTGAATAGTATCACTGGAGTCAATTTTTGTATCTTCAATTTCAAATGGTTCATCAACATCAGCATTTTTATTCTCTACTATTATTTGCTCTTCTGTTTTTTCTTCGTCTGAGTTTTCTTTCACTTCGTTGATTTCTGTTATTACATGTGTGGGACTTAATTCCACCGACATGATTAGGTACTTATGTATATTATAATTTTAAATTATAGATTCTTTTCATGTACATATTATAAACACAACTTTTCTGTTGTTGAAAGCGCAAATTCGCAAATCGCAAGACGCAAACTGCTAGGTACTTTGGATGAACTGACAGGCGACAGCCGAGGCGGGGGGCCTTTTAAGATAGGTACCTATAAAATCATTATAAAATATTATTTCCGATTTTTCTTAGAGTGTTTTCACATTATCCGATCCGATATCGGATATCGGACGCCGATAGCCGATATCCGATATCGGATACAATTTGCCCTTTCACATTGTCCGATAAAATCGTTCCGATATCATCATGTGTATTGCCAGAAATTTTTAGAGAAAACTAAACTAAATTGCCAGTTGATAAAAAAGGTATAATTAAAAAAAAATCAAATGATAGATCATAGTTGTACATGATACACATTAAAAATAAATACGTTAAAAATAACAACTTCTAAAAAATAAACGTAAAATGTAAAAAAAATGGTTGTTTGTAAAGTAGGTTTACGATCGAGATGTTTACGTGATAACATAATGCAGTGGCAGCGCTCGAGATGAGACGGGAGATCGGTCCGTCTCTCTCTCGTTATACCTGTGATCGCGCTCGTGAGGTTTTGGTGTGACACAAGTTTCTGAACATGTCACCCGACTAAAACGATTTTAAAGACGTTATCACGTCAAAAGATTTTATATCATTAATTACTGCATATTAATTTAGATGTGCTATTTACTAAATATTATGTAGTTTTGATGTCGGTCATTTGTATAGTATATGTTAACACATTATAAATTTTATAAATTTCTATCAATACCTACTATAACCTAGTATTAGTTATTAGTTTTAGTACCTAATACATATTAGTAAATACTTTTCAAAATCTATTAAATGTATTTTTAGCAAGACGTACCTAGTCATTTAGTCATTTTTTTACTATATAGGTACTATAACAATTTATAAAAGTTCGTGTAGTACCTATGATAAATTTATTAAGTGATACAATCTTTGTTCACATTTTCTTTTCTTTTTCTTATTACACTGTAATAGCCTAAAATAATATTGTCACCCGTTCAAATATATTTGTAATATGATTGTTGTAATTTCCTGTAAGTAAAGATACATAAATTATTTTATTGTCATAAGCAATTATTTTAGAATTAAGAGTTTTCAAACTTTGTATTCTTTGTTGTAAATTCAAAATAAAAATAAAATTGATGTGAAATCTCTTCCTTTTTTTGATGTCTGTTAAGAACAAAGCACTCAATGACAACAATACAATAAACAGCACAACCAACATCCGAGTAGGAGGAGGAGCGAGGCAGAATGAGTTAAAATAAAGATGATAAACACTAATGTTTTCGAAGATAGACATTTGAATTTAAGAACGCAATATATTTTTGTACTTAAGTTCAGCCAATTGCCGTATATTTTAATACGGTAATTAAAATAGCTGCCGTATAAATCGTATTTTTAATGCCTATAATTGATACTTTAATGTGTGTTTTCTTAATAAAAAAAGGTTTCTTTTAATAGAAAGGGTTTTTGGTTAAAGCAAAGAATTTCTTTAAAGATTTAGCGCCCTCTAAGACTGAAAATACACAAACTAGTGCTTTTTTGCTGTTGGTATACTGCCTTTTCAAAAATTGAGTTGGCTACACTGAACATTATCGTCCGATAGCCTCTGGCATATCGGTGTCGGCTCCGATATCCGATATCGGACCGGACAATGTGAAAGACAGGTACATATTTCATATGCCTCCTCCACACTACTCGCGAAGTTCCTCGGCGAAGTACTCTGCCGAAGTTGACTGAAGTCCGCGGTGCTACACTACACACTCGTTCAACTTCGCGAGGAGCGCATACGTTCCTATTCAGAACGAACTTCAGGTAACTTCGTGCCCTTTGACTCGGGCGCAAAAACCGACAACAAACGGAAGTCGGCCGAGGCGAGGTAAAGTTGGACGAAGTAACCCGAAGTGCCTCTCTACATTATTCTATTCGTCTAACCTCGTTCAACTTCGCGAGTAATGTGGAGGAGGCAATACATTTTACTTCCCTCTCGGATAATGTGAAAACGCTCTACAGTCTAATATTATATAAAAAGAATTATAAATTAATTGTGTTGTTACCCAACTGCAATTGTTTTATTTACTAATATCATTATTAGAGTACATCTACTACATACTATAACAATATAATTAAATAAATTTTTCGATGAATTTAGTATCGGTTTTACGTAAAATCGGTAAAGATGAACGAAACAGTTTGCAATCGGTCGCTTTCGTATCCAGCCCTATGGAGAATGGGGAACTGTCAAAAAAGTCAATAAAAACTAGCCTCTGTAAATAATTGAATTTGTTTTCTATGAATAAGTATAGTTATTTATATTAAACACGTAATATAGAATGTGATAATAAAAAATTGGTAGTGAGATTTGCAGGATGTTTATCCACAATAAAGAGTATACGCTCAAAATCTTTGTAAGTATTGAATACATTTTTACAGCTAGTTTGTTTACAAATATTTCGCGCGCTTAAGCCGTGTTCCGCCGCGAAATTTGATTTGAACGTTCTTTTAGCATTCTTAATTCAAATTATATTCTTAATTATTGGCAGTCAATAATTACAATGGTATTATTCTGGAAATTATATCGTAAATGTAAAAGCGATGTTGCGAAGTGATTTTGCGATATAGCTCTTATGACCGTAGTAATAAGGTCGATCATGAAGCGATGCTAATGCGATATTGCGATTCCAGAATACGGACGCTGAACAAGTTATGCGTATACGGGTCGTTCTCTGTTAGAATATAGGCCTTATTGCTTTGTAATAAGGTATATAATATTTTTGACGTTTATTCACGAAAAAATTTTGCGTGTTTGTCTAGTCGTCCCCAATGAATCTATTTACTTGAATGTTAAAAAATATTTTTATTGTAATTATTTGTTTTAATTAATTAATTTTGTACGCAAATATTAAGGCAAATATGAAGAAAATAAGATTGTGTGCGTTTTATACAATAAATTTATTCCTTTTTAAATAAATAATTTTTCAAATGCTTTGAATTTTTACGCGCAATATCTATTGTCCCTTTGCAATCCTATCAACGTTAGTCTGGCCATTTCTCAGCTATAGCATTAATTATAATATTACCTACCTATAACGTACCTATATTGAATAGTAAATGGTCGATATTATAGTTTGAGGACCATTATGTACCTACTTACATATTGAAAGGGTTTAATAAACTAGGCACTCAATTAATTTATTGTTATGTTTTTAGAATATGTATTTCCAACTTCAAACGGCTTAGGGAGGGCTTAGGTAATTGATTTTCGCATATAAAATATTAATGCCGTATTTTCGTAGATCTTATTCTCAATTTAAACTTAAAGCATTAAAAAATTTATTTTTAAAATAACTAGGTACCTAGGTAGGTATACTAAATTGTTTGTATACATAGTAGTTAAAGCGTAGGCATTGTAACTGACAGGTTGTAAGTTCGATTCCGGTATTAGCTAAATACCATATCAAATACCTACCAATCATCATTTTAAAAAATTGAAAAAATATTCTGAAGCGTGACAGATACCTTCTTATAAGTAAATCCATAAAAGTAACTGTCTGTTACTCAATCACGCCTTAACTACTGAACCAATTTGCATGAAATTTGATATATTTGACACCCGAGAAAGGACATAGGCTACTTTTTATCCCGGGAAATAGGATAGGTTTTATTCCGGAAATCCCACGGGAACGGGAACTAGGTATGCGAGTTTTTCTTTGACTGCGCGGGCGAAGCTGCGGGTGGAAAGCTAGTCTATAATATAAAAATGAATCGCAAAATGTGTTGGTAAGCGCAGAACAACTGAACCGATTTCGTTAATTCTTTTTTATTACATTTCTTGAAGTACGCGAGGATGGTTCTTATGGAGAGAAAACGTAAAAATGTACCACGGGCGAAGCCGGGGCGGACCGCTAGTATGATAATATAAAGTTAAACATAAACATAATAAGTGACATGCTTCAACGCCTATCATAATCGTGATTTAAATGCCTTTCGATGAATCGATCGCGATGATGGTCAAAAATGTCAGAGCAGGGTTGTATAAACAATTAGCTGTGCCATGTTTATAGTTTTTCCCGTAGTTTTTCATCCCATAGTTTTTCCCGCTGACAAAATAAAATATTTCTACAGCTCATGTGTTATTCTGATATATAAACACATAAACTTATATTTCTGAAAAGTTAAATCAAAATCTGTTGAGTAGTTTCTTCTTAAAAGAGCAACAAACGTTCATCCCTCATCCTACCTATCCTACCCATCCTATTAACACCTTATTTCATGGTAGTAATGTTCAAAATCGTATCGCTTATTAGAAAATTCTGCCTTATAAACGCGTAAGCAGAGTTTTGTTTCGGACAATTTTGGAATGTGATTATGAGACTAATTTTTTTATCGTAATCAGTTCGGTTTTATAAGAGTAGTAGTAGCTGAAAATTTATGTTTTAAATTTTTATTTGCAGGTCTAATATATGAAATCGAAGAACAAAAAATGGTGGAACAGTGCTGCGTCGATGGTTGCCTCACTGCCAAAGAGGATATTACGTATTTCAAGTTAGTAATTTATTAAAACACTTTAAAATTGTATTTTTTAAGATTAGAAAATATTGTTGCTACTGTACGACAAAATACACGACTTAGAATACCAATTCCCAACTCTTAGTCGAGGTTCTTCATTAATTTTCAATTTTTGAAGTGAAACTTCTTTATCGGGGTTGGAATAAAATTTAGTGTAACATTTTTTTCGTTACGCGTGACATTTTTCCGTTACGCGCCATCTTTTTCTTATCCCTACTACGCGTGATTCGACGTATTTCTGTAAAGTTGCTTATAGTAAATTATTTTTTGAAAAAAAAGGTCATAAAGAAGTTTCACTTCTTACATGTGTACACTAGTACACGCACAATTTATTTTTTAATTTTTTTCTCAACTACATACAATGATACTGAGAAGGTCGGATTACTAACTAGGTATGTACACTAAATTCAACCTCAGCCTTACACTGATTACGAATTACCAATATTACTACAAAAATTAATCAAACCCAAATATTTATTCATTCGATAAGACTTCTAGAAGCAGTTTTGAATCGTCATAGGATAGTTAAACCACCTTTCGGAAAGCGGTTTCCAACTCAAACTCAAACTCAACTCCCAGGTTACCGATAAGCAGGACCTTACGCAAGAAATGGTTAGACGCGATCAACAGTTCTTTCAAACTAACAGACGACGCCGTGGTATGCAGTAGGCATTTTCTGGAGGACAATTATATGATAGTGCGCGGCAAGAGACGGCTGAAACCGAAGGTCGTGCCTTGTGTTTTTGATGTGAGTATAGTGAAAAAGTAGTTAAGAAAAGATTAATCGAACTTCAGGGAAAAAAAAAGATTTTTAATAAATATGAAGTCACTTAATTTCATTTTTAGTGTAAATTTTGACTGTACTTTTTTAAGAAATGTTTAAAAAATTGGGTACTTTCGAAAAAATTGTAAATACCACATTTTATAAACTTATATGTTGATTAAATGTATTGTTTCTGTATTATTAACACTAGTGGCCACGTTTCCCTACGTTGTAGCAAAATATATAAGTTCGAAACCCATTTTTCGATCATTTTTATTTATTATGTCTGTGAATAACTATTATACTAGCATTAATCACATAAATGCTAAATATATATAAAAGTAAATAAATATAAGACTACATAAACATTTCATATTCCAGAACAAAATAGACGATAGCCAAGAAAAAGAAAAAGAATTCACAGACAAAGAAACAAGTAAAAGCATAGACAATAAAGACGAACCTAGTATAGACAACACAGAAGAAACCAGTAATGTAAACCCAAATGAAGTCTTAGACAAGGTTACCAAAAACTCTGATGCCATAGACAATGAAGATAATAGAGTTATAGATGAAGACAAAAAAATTGAAGATGACGACGAAGAAAGTAGTGAACCGCCAAAAAGTCCCCAAAATTGTGTGAAGAGGTATGTGTGAAACAAACAAGTAAATATAAGTGTTAAAAATATGAGTATAAGAGATGATATGAACAAAGATTTTTGAAGTTATACTTCTTTTGGCGCGATGGAAAAAATGATGAGATTGAATTTTTACGATGCGCGCACACCGACACCTAAATTTAACAGCATGAAGTTAGTTCTAGGTGGTATGAAAATTGATAACTATGTTCAAGTTGTATATTCTAATATTTTTTCCATACGCCAAAGAAGTATAACTTCTAACGCGTGTACATAAGTACACACACTCTTTTTTTTAAACAAAATATAATACACAGACATTATTCATTCATAATATTTTAACAAATGATATACTAAAACCTTCCTCTTGATTTACTCTATAAAAATCGCATGAAAATCCATTGCGTAGTTTTGAACATTTAAGCATATAGGTCAACAAACGGACCGATAGCGGGAAGTGACTTTGTTTAATAAGTACTATGTAGTACATCCATACTAATATTATAAATGCGAAAGTAACTCTGTCTGTCTGTCTGTTACTCAATCAAGCCTTAACTACTGGACCTATTTGCATGAAATTTGGTATAGAGATATTTTGATACCCGAGAAAGGACATACTTTTTACCCCGGGACATAGGATAGGTTTTAGGTATTCCGGAAATCCCAAGGGAACGGGAACTATGCGGGTTTTTCTTTGACTGCGCGGGCGATGCCGTGTGTGGAAAACTAGTATATAAAAAATTGACACATTTGAAACCTAATATTTTTTAAATATTTCAGGCCGCAACAAGTAGAATTCTCACCAAACAAAGACATAGAAGACATAATAACGAACTATCAGATAAAACAAACGATACCGCTCTCGCAGATAAACGGAGAGACGAACATACAAACAGAGTTGAGAGACGCGATAGATGTAGAGAGAGATAGCACTACTTATGTGGAGGTGGCCGCGGGGAAGGGAAATGGTGAGAAATTATAAAAAAGAGTGTCAGAAGTGAAACTTCTTCGCTCATTCAAAGATACTAAAATCGTTGCCTTACTCCATGTCGTGACGGTATTGCCATGATGCGAGATTGAAATTTTACTCTCAACGCGACTAAAGAAGTTTCACTTCAAAAAAAAATGTGTAAAAATATGAAAATATGTGAAAAAAATATGTAAAAATTCATCCATTTTGAAATGAGAACTATTTAATAAATGCAGGCTTATAAAAACATTCGATCAAGAGGCGGGATTCGAACCTGTGTCTTTTGGAAATTTTTTTGTTCGAATTCTTTGGTTCAAATCCTGCATGGCGTTCGATATAAAAAAATCTCATTAATATGAAGCATTTGAACGCTATTTAACTAAATATCAAACTCATGTGTTATTCTGATGTTCTTGTAAAATTTACCAAACATATATTCTTGTAAAGTTTCATCCAAACCCGTCCAGTAGTTACATAAAAGACTAAAAACATTCATACGTCAATCCATGCTTACAAACTTTCGCATTTATAATATTAGGATTTCATCCAAATTGGTCCAGTAGTTACATAAAATATCATCCATGAATACAAACTTTCGTCTATAACATTAGTATGATACTCCAGAAAAAGACGAAGACTGCTTGATGCTGCTGGAAGACGTCCAGGTGGAAGTGGACCCTAGTCTCTTTGAACATGAGGACCTGGATCTGAACATCGAGCAGGTAGACCTGGATCTGGACTCCAGCTCTGACGTCATAGATCTGGGAGAGAAGTGAGTATATACAGGGTGATAGGTGGAATAGATTTAAAGGGGTGAAGGTAATAATAATAATATATACATATTTCAGGACAATTTTCACACACGGCACGATCTGACCCCATACTACTCTTGCGCTTGTGGAAACCAGATGGCTGATAAACATTCATATATAATTTTAAATAAATCTTAATATGTATATATAAATCTCGTGTCACAATGTTTGTCCTCAATGGACTCCTAAACCACTTAACCGATTATAATAAAATTCGCACACCATGTGCAGTTCGATCCAACTTGAGAGATATGATAGTTTAAATCTCAAATCGTTTTAGAGAAAGCGGGCGAAGCCGCGGGCGGTAAGCTAGTACTTATATAGATAATTAACACCCAGACAGAGAGCAAACATCTATGTTCATCACACAAATATTTGCCCCGGGTGGCAATCGAACTCACGACCTCTGGCTTAGAAGGCAGGGCCACTACCAACTAAACCAACCGGTCAGTCAAAGTACAGCTTATTTGGAGTAAAAAAAGCAATCATTACTGAGCAGAAATTTTTTAGTTTCAGAAATATATGACATTTTAACTTTTTAAACTGTTTTTATTATTATCGTTTTCCCGACAAATTTTCAAAAAAAGTTTTAAAAAGATCACCAACCACTATACAGCTGTTTGTGTATAACTGTGTGTTTCTTTTCTCAAAATACACAAAATTCCCTATTCCAGAAAAGAACTGCCAATCAGCCTACTGTCATCCAGCGATGAAGATGACGTCATAATCCAAGAGCCAAAAATAGATACAATTGAAGTTTCAGACGCAACAGACGAAGACGACATTCCACTGCTAAAACTGGCGAAAAAACACAAAAAATCCAAGAAAAAGTCCAAAAAGAACCAAAAAAGCAAAGCACTCAGCAAAATAATGAGCTTCTGCAAGTACGAGTGCTACCATTGCAAATTCACCACAAACGATAGAGCCGATTACGAGTACCACATAACCTCACATTCGAACGTCTTGCACTGCTGTGAAAACTGCAGTTACACAACATCTAGTAAACTTCTCCTTTCCAGACATAAAGACAAACATGCGAAAGAAAAGAAAAACAAAGAGAAAAAGTACAAATGTCCACTTTGTAACTATAGGGCAAAACATAACATGAGTTTAGTGTATCACATGAGTACGCATGAGGCGAAAAGTGCTTTTGAGTGCGAAAAATGTGGCTTTTTCACGAACGCAAAAGAAACAGTTTTGGAACATTTGAAGATTTGCGGGAACACGTTTAAATGTAACCATTGTTTATTTAGTACCAAATGGAAAGGGGCTCTAAAAAGGCATTTGGTAAGTGCTCATCAGGATGATAAAGTCGAGGATGGGGATTACGTCCCGCCGGGATGGAGTTAGGAAAGAGAAAAGATTCGGAGACGGAAGATCAGAAAACGATTGCATGGGAAACATAAAAGATTAGAACGTAAGGAAAAGATTGTGAAAGAAGGAAAAGGATTGCAAGGGACAGATAAAATATTAGAACGTAAAGAAAAGATTGTGAGAAAAGGAAAAAGATTGCAAGCAAAAGATAAAATATTAGAACGTAAGGAAAAGACAGTAAGAGATGGAAAAAGATTGCAAGGGAAAGATAAAATTGACAGATTGAAAGAGACAGATGAAATATTAGAACTTAAGGAAAAGATTGTTAGAGAAAGAAAAAGATTGACCGGTAAGGTAACAGGGAGAGTAAAAGTGTTTTAACCTCTCTCCGAAACAAATGGAGAAATAAATTTTTTAGAAAATAATTATATAATCGCAGAAAAAGGTAAAAGATTCGAGGGAAAGATAAAAAATAATGTGTGTTAAGTGAAAAAGATAGAAAAGATGACAGATTTTTTGATAGTACAGTATAAATATTCAGTGAAATATTAGTGAAATAACAATATTTGTAATATGTAGTGATTACTTAAACTCAAACTTAAGCATATATTTACTCAATTCGACTTTTTGGAGCGAAGAATAAAGAGTAAACAGTGCCAAAGTAACAGTGAAGTAATAAAAACTGATTTAGTTAATAAAAATTTGCATTGTGCCGAGCACTGGTGTCAGAAGTGAAACTTCTTTGGCATGATTCGAAGATACCAAAATCGTCGCCTTACTCCATGACGTGAAGGTATTGCCATGACGCGACCTTGAAATTTTACTCTTAACGCGCCTAAAGAAGTTTCACTTCAAAAATATTATTTCATGTATTATTAAAGGGTAGTATGGTTGTTAATGTTAATGACAAGTCTTTAAGAAATTGTAATTATTTTGAACTCAATGTGAAGAAACTATGAAAAATAAATACATTTTCGGAAATTATTAAACCTTATAGAGTAAAGCATCACAACTGTAGGGTTATGAGTTCTGGTTCCCAATGCGAAAATATTGTAAATAAAGTGTATATATTAATTAATAAAATAAAATAATTTAATTTAATGTAACATATAGTTACCGAATATTAATAATAATAAATCATTAAAATGTAATAGAGGAGAATCCGAAATAAACATTATAGTTTAAACTTTTAAAGACATGATGAAATGAAACGTCATGTTATCTATACTTATATTATAAAGCTGAAGAGTTTGTTTGTTTGAGCGCGCTTATCTCAGGAACTACAGACTACTGGTCCGATTTGAAAAATTCTGTCGGTGTTAGATAGCCCATTTATCGAGGAATATATCATCTCGCTAAGACCAACAGGAGCGGAGCAATGCGGTTAAAACCGCAGGGCACAGCTAGTATTCAATATGGCGCCCATTGGAAAAATAAATATCTTTGAGCGGGAAAATGAATTACTGTAAGAATATTTTAATAAAAAAAAATCTTATACATTTTCCTTTTTTTTTATTTAAGGTATTTGAGTACAGATAAATAGGGCTTAGATTTTAATTATATACCTATGTATTTAGTAATAAACTTGTATAAAAGTATTTTACTAATATTGGTACATTGTGCAGTTTTATTTTTTTTGTATTGTATCTTTATTAATAATATTTTATTTTGTAAGTACTTATTCTTATTTGAAATTTTTATTTTTTATCGTGAATGATTGCAACAGAACTGAATGACGTCTACAAATGTATTTTATATTTTATTTATTTCTTTGTACAAAAAATGTATTTACTATGTCTCATATAAATGTACCTAAGCAACATTAAGTTGACTTAATTAAGTTTTCTACTAATTTATAAGTTATAATTGTATAAAATATAACTAAAAAATCATGGTTGTAAATATTTTGACATTTAAGTGTGACTATGTGTAAAAATTAATAAATAATTGAATACATTTTGTTGTTTTATTGCTCTAGCAACATTTAAATTACAATAGCAATATTTTACCACTATTATAATATTATTGTAGTACCTTAGTACAGCGAGTGTGGAACCTAGGGGTCTTGTGTTCATTAAAAAAGTCAGGCCACTAGCGTAATTTCTACAAAATAAATTCATAGATTAAAAAAAAAAATTCAGAATGTTCGGGTTCGATTCCTGAACTAAGAACTAGTTTTTTTATGTATGGACATTGGACATTATGTTTATGTCGTCGCCATATCGTAGATTTGCTAACAAAATTGTGAAACGATTTAACGATCTGTTCTAACTAAGTTGGCCCCATCATGAAATGCGACCATTTCATGAAATGATCGTTCATTTCATGAAGTGAGCAAATCTACGATATGGTCATGTATATATCGGTTTCACTGATCGATTTTCTTTAGGGACAAGTAGGTGATCAGCTTTCTGTGTCCTGCCAGACCGAGACTTTTTTTTCTTCGTCTCCACCGGAAATCGAACCCAGGTCCCCTCGGATCTACGCTCACGCATTACCCACTGTACCATAATTGAAGAGGCGGTCAGACCTCATTAGGGTGCTTTACCACCAATAAATAATGTGCGACGATGTGTAGCAAGGAATGTGTTTGCAAATAACCAATAGTATCGCTTCAAACTTCAAACTAAATGAAGCTATATGATTGGTTATTTACAAACACATTCCTCGCTACGCATCCTCGCACATTATTGGTGGAATAGAACCCTAGGTTTGAATTATGTGAATGATTGTAAGATTTCTTGTAAGGAAGGAAAGGTAAAAGAAACAACAATCATACTAAGTACTTAGTATTTATTTTAGATAAAAACTTAAATTAGAAATACTTCATCAAAATTAAACGCATACAAAAATATTGAGTCCATTTTTATTATTAAAATGTATAATTATAAACATTTCATACAATTATTTACGGTGGATATTAATAAAGATGTTATCAAAATAAATAAAAAAATATGGACACACAAATATAGTTATTAAAAATAACCTTAATATTAAAAACATACAGAATTTATGCAAAAAAATCTTTTAAATTAGTTATCATATTAAGTTTTTACGTTTATGTACTGAACAATAAAACTATCGTTACCTCCATAGATACTAAGTTCAAAATGAGTCATGTTTTAAATCTAATTTGAGGTTATTTTATATTAATTATTAATTATTTTATGAACAGGAAGCTGGCTTGTTTGTAGCGACGCGGCACACTACAGCCTTCAAGTCTTTGATAGCTTCGTCTTGGACAGCTTGATCGAATTTCTGAAAAAAATTTGAAAAAACATAAATATCATTTTTTTTTAATAAAATTGAGTTTATAGAGTACAATAGAACAAAAACTCTATTTAATTTAGAGTGCTTATTCTTTCGATAGATATGGAAAATGAAATAAAAATATTTTAAATCGGTCAAAATATTACAATAGTTACGACATAAAAATTTTGTTTTCTTTATAAACTAGGTAAATATATTTGTGAATATTACAATTTTTGTTAAGTATTTTTCTAAATAAACAGATAAGTAAGTAGTTAATAATATGTATGTGAATATTGAAGGTAAAAAAAAATATACATAACTATTACAAATAATGCAATGTTGTAACTATCTACCGAACGCGGCAATTTCCTGCATTTTTCAACCGATTGCAAAAAAAATTTTACTATTTTTTAGCTTTTTTTAGACTTTTTAACGCAAAAAGAACTCTTTCATTCCATTTTTCAAATAACTCACCTCGTTAATAACCACAGTAGGTACGAACGACAGAGGGCGTTGTACTGTATCGGATTTATCTCCATATGAAGCTAGCAGGTTGTCACCTTGTTCGCCGCTCGCGCACTTCTTGAGTTTGCTCGTTTCCGCTGACTTTTTCATTTGTTCTAGACACTGGAATGTACAGAATGTTTGTTATAGAGATGTTTAAAAAATATTGGCAAATTTTATGTATTTAATTGTCTTCTGAACTTGGTCGGCGGCACGGGAATATATCACATTCTTCGCACATAATTGGTGGAAATCACCCTTCAAATTCAAATTGTCTTTATTTGATGAATGTAGTTACTTCATGTGACGATTAGTGATTTATTATATATGATTTTAATTTTAAAAGTGAAACTTATTTAGGCGGGTTGAGGGTAAAATGGTATCTTTGAATCTTGCCAAAGAAGTTTCACGCCAGGAGAAGAAGAACATTTCTCGAGATTTTTTTTGCGAAATTTAAAAAATCGGATTAGTTTATGGATGAATATTACCGTGTCCAAAGACTTGTCAGGGTTGGCCTGTCCCATGAGGCAGATGACAAGCTCCATCTTGTCTGTGTCCGCGAGGCTCCGGTCTTTCAAGATGCAAGCTTGGACCTGGGAGAAAATATTAAAATAATAATTATTGACAAAAAGAACATCCTGTATTTGCTGTAAAAGTTAAAAAACATGGCCTATAATTAATATTTTATCTGAGTAGAGTTAATTCTTTCCTATTTTTTATTATATTCAGGTCTTAAAGCCAAATAAGTAAGTTCCAAACAAGTTAATTTCTCATCTTAAGTTGTCATAAGGTAACTTGTGTAGCCTTAAGTGAGAATACCTACAATAAATCATCGTTTCGTATTGATTACTCGTTTCAATAGGTACCGCCTTACAATTTTTGTAAACTTTTTACCCGAACCTAAAAGAAAGACTAAAGTTTTTCAGAGAAATTATAAAAGCAGAACAATAGCCAGCTTTCTGACTTAAAAGCTGAAAGTCGTATTATATATTAGTTAAATCTAAATAGTAATTAATTATTAACTTAAACTATATAAGTAAAAAATATTACCTTGTTCCCGTAACATTCGTCATTCCCGTGGTGACAGATGAACTGCCATTTGCCGTTCACTTTATCATGCTGGAATAAGAAAATCTAGATTAATTTTTCTTCCATAAATGTGTGTAAAATTAGGAGTGAATTACTGTGCCTTTTATCTCTATCTCCTATCTCCTCTGAAACGGCTGGACCGATTCTCATGAATTACGTTTTTTTTTAGAAAAAAACACACATTCTCTCCTTCCAATTTTATTTACTTTTAGATTAAATGGTCGCATTTTTATAATACAAATCTAAAAGTAGAAGAAGTGAAAAGTCAATTGTGTGTTTCTTTATAAAAAATTAATAAAATAAAAATCTTATGTACCTACGGTTCACGAACGCAAAAGTATTTTCCGCATAGGGTTGCCACATCAGTGAAAAATCACACGTTCCCACAGCTTGAACCGGACCTCTTATGGGGGTACGTATAAGCCATAAATCATGATCCACCATGCTGGCCAAGTGCGGATTGTTGATTGTTCACATGTCGTTGAACTTTTGATTCTTGAACATATCGGTTTCCTCACGATGTTTTCCTTCACCGTTCGTTCGTGGTGATGTTATCAATAATTATTTTCAAAAACTAAAAATCTCTTACCGTACTCTTCCCATAAGGCACGAGCTTGACTTTGACAGCTCCTCTCAACTCTCTCCACACGGGAGCCAGCTGGTTGGTGATGAATGACTTGCTGTCGGGGCAGAGGGACTCGTAGTACACTGCTATTTTCACCTGCAAGTATTTATTAGGGTATACAAAGTTGTAAGGGTTCATAACCTATGTTTAACCATAACTAGTACCATTGTATAATCTTATCTTACTAATATTATAAATGCGAAACTTTGTGAAGATGTGTGTGTGTGTGTTTGTTACTCTTTCACGCAAATTCTACTGAACCGATTACAATGAAATTTAGCACACATATAGAGGGTAACTTGGATTAACACATAGGATAGGTTTTATCCCGGAAATCCCACGGGATCGGGAACTATGCGGGTTTTTCTTTGAAAACGCGGGTAAAGCCGTGGGCGGAAATCTACTATTATCTATAATATGGGCCAGAACATATACTAACTGCATATCAGTTTATGAGATTCATTTAAAAGAAAGAAAAAAACCTTTCTTTGTCATGATCGACGACCGTGTTACACAAATATCCCTACTTAACTCCTCTACTAATTAATATTATGAATGAAGAAAAATATGAATTTACGCTTTGTTGTTTGTTTGTAGATACTATAGTTCTTCTACTACTACTTTCACGATAGAACTTCTAAAACGATTTGGATTAAGTTTTTCACAAAGATAGTTTGAACCTAGAAAAGCAATTTTATCCCTTTAACTACGCGGGCGAAGCCGCGAGCGGAACGCTGTTATCCTACTAATAATGCGAAAGTTTGTGAGGATGGATATTTGTTACTCTTTCACGCAAATACTACGGAATCGATTACAATGTTTGGTATGCAGATAGCTGAAGACCCAAAATAAGACAGGCTGTTTTTTTTAAATAACAAATATAGGAAGAACATACATACAAAAAATCGTGCACGTAACATAAAACTTGTAATATCAATACTAATTTGCTATATTACAAGCTCAAAAACATTATTATATTTATGCGAACTTTCCATTCGTCAAGTGCTAACTGCAAGTACAGTATGGTAGTTGTAATAAAGTCGAACATACGGGACCCTAATTCACGAAACAAAAGAATCGGACTCAGCTAAGTGACCTCGTTCCCAGGTGCGTGCGAAGGCTGCATGATCGTTCTCAGGTGTTGTTAGGGCTGCCAACTCATAGTTTTTAGTTGTTAATTAAATATATATAAACTAATATTACGCTTTGGATTGCATAAAAATACATTTAAATTTCTATATTGTGATGGGTTTCAGAGTAGCCAACTCATAGTTTTAGATGTTTTTATACATTACATTGATTTATTTATATTTGAAAGTAATGGAGTCGCTTAACAGTAACAAAATGTTGTGTTACCATGGCAACTACCATATCCTACAAAGTCCTGAAGTAGTTAGTTAATTTATTTGTTTATTATTTATACTGCAAATACAAGTTCGTTATCAGTAATTACTTAGTTAATGGGTAGAGGCGGTTTAATTTAACAAATTGAGGACCATAAAATTAGTTTATCCATTCAAGAATAATAAAATACATAAAAAAGATCTTAACGGAGGCAGCCCTATCAAAATTTTCCTAGATTTTTTGACCCACTCAAGCTTTTGATCGACAAGTTGCTTTATGTTTTTTAAACGTGTATGTTCTCATTTATCTCTGTAATTACTGCAATTAAATTCAATTTAGATGTTTTCAAATATGAGATTTATGTGCATACTGATTTTTTTAATTTAATTTTCAATTAGCAGTGCGTGATCAATAAACATACATACAGACAATGATATTAAAGGTAAATAATAAGGTGTAGACAATGACTATATCATAGGGTGTAGGTAGATAGGTTACCAACACAACATTCGATCCACGGCACACTAACGCACACACGATTAGATGAAAGTGAGATGGCATGATTCAATTATCGTGAGCGAAAAAGAGGCTGAAATAAAATCTGGTCAATTAGCCACATTTCGTTGCACTCCCACAGCGGTAATAATCTATATTATACGACTTTTTAATTAATTATAATTTAATAACTTTACACCCGCGGCTTCGCCCGCGTTTTTAAAGAAAAACCCGCATTATTCCCGTTCACGTGGGATTTCCGGAATAAAACCTATCCTATGTGTTAATTCAAGTTACCCTCTATATGTGTGCTAAATTTCATTGTAATCGGTGCAGTAGTATCAACGTGAAAGAGTAACAAACATATAGTACCTATACACATACATCCATCCTCAGAAACTTTAGCATTTATAATATTAGTAGGATAGGATAGGATAATGTCATTTTGTATAGATATACAAATTACTTTAAATTACTGCAATCCCTTCTCAACATCATACCACAGTTTTGCAATAAAAACTTCATATGAGATTTATGCAACAGTAGGTATACCATCTAATTATGTTCGCTCAGCTAACATTATAAATAAATAAATATTCAGGACAATTTTCACACACGGCACGATCTGATCCCATACTAAGCTTTCGCTTGTGTTATGGATAAACCAGATGGCTGATAAACATACATATATAATTTTAAATATATACTTATATAGATAATTAACACCCAGACACAGAGCAAACATCTATGTTCATCACACAAATATTTGCCCCGGGTGGGAATCGAACCCACGACCTCTGGCTTAGAAGGCAGGCCCACTACCAACCAAGCCAACCGGTCAGTCCTAAAATAATATATTAGATTACTTAAATATTACAATCGATTTATAAATTACTTTTCTATAAGCACAGATAACATTATAGATAATGGCTTAGCTTTCAGACAGGCGAGGTTGTGGTCAAGCGCTTCCCTAACTACAATAAAAAAACAATTGTATACCTTGAATTCAATTGTTATTTATTACAAGTCAACTGTATCAAAATTACACACAACTAAGGGAATCGAACACACATACCTTATTATCCTCTTTCCTATTCTTCGCCAGCGCACCACACAGGAATGCGACTGCGCAGATCGCGAGCAGTGATCTCATCTTGTACTGAAATAAGTATATTATGTTATGTACTTTATCTATTTAAGTGTACTACACTACAAGCTAGCTGTGGCTTTACTTGTGTAAGTTTATGGAAGAAATTTTTTTTATTATAAATAAGTACGAGCTGTAATCTTTGTATCAAACATACAGGTAATCGGTTCAGTAGTATTTACGTGAAAGAGAACCTAACAATTAACAAACACACACACATCCTCACAAAATTTCGCATTTATATTAGTAGGATTAGTAGGATACCCTGACCCGTAAAGAATCTATCTAAATAATGTCCATTGTCCGGGTCACACATGAATGGACAATTGAGAAAGTTTGGATCGTTGACCGCTAAATCGATCAATATAGTTCTAAGTGTATTTCTTAACCAGTATCATCTAGTACTTATATTAAGAAGTGAGAACTCTTCTCAATTACAAGTACCTATGAGTATATTTTTATGTACATATCTGTACTACTCATTTTTAATTTTTAATAATAAAAACCTGAAGAGTTTGATTGTTTGAACGCGCTTATCTCAGGAACTACTGGTCCGATTTGAACCGATGTTCGGTGTTAGATAGCCCATTTATCGAGGAAGGCTGTAGGTTATATATCATAACGCCTAGACCAACAGGAGCGGAGCAATACGGGTAAAACCGCGGGGCACAGCTAGTAAGTTATAACTGGACCACGCGAGCAAAAGCATAGTCTGAAGCTAATACCAGTAGGTACAATTTCAATAATATTTCTTATTATTCTACTAATATTCTACTACCACTATTCTTCTACTATTATAAACGCAAAAGAAGAAAGAAGTAAGAATGGATAATATCTTTGTAACTCTTTCACGTGATAACCACTGAATGTATTTTGATGATATTTGGTATGTTCTACCAGAATAACACATAAGATAATAGCTATAGAAACTGAGTCAGTCTATTCATGCATGAATCTACTGATCACCTTTTCGCAGTCGGTTAAAAACAATCTAAACAATAAACAAATTTCTAATCGCGTAACGCTTTCCAAACCACAGACTATGGACAAACGGATAACTGTCAAATTGTTTTCTAAAATGATTTCTCTATATTTCTCGGCAACATAAAGTGACCGTTACTTGCGTCTAAGTGTAAGTTAAACACCGGTCAAGTGTGAAGCGTTCATAGTATTTAAAATAAAAAGTAATTCTTTAGAAATAAAACTACTATTTTTATTCTGTGGTAGAGTCGACTTTTCGTATGCAAATATTAAATTTATTATAGACTAGCTTTCCGCGCGCGTTGTCGAAATCCTAATAAATTATATACTGATACCTTCCTATTCAATCACTCTATCTATTAAAAAAACTGCATCAAAATCCGTTGCGTAGTTATAAAGATTTAAGCATACAAAGAGACATACGGACAGAGAAAGCGACTTTGTTTTATACTATGTAGTATGTAGTGGTGAAGTATAGATATATTAGATAGCAATGATATTATTAGGTAAAAAGGTGCAGATAGGTTACCAACGCAACATTAGATCTTCAAAACACACATGATACACGATTAGACGGCAAAGTGAGCAGGCATGATCAATTATCGTGAACAATAAAGAGACAACTGAAGTAAAATAGAGCTTACTTTTACTCTACAGGGTGTCCCACTGTTGGTATACTAAGCTCAAAGGAGTTTATAGTTTTGCAATTTGCATACGCTGAGTACGTAAAAAATACTTATAAAATTCCAAACGCATTTTTTTTTCAAATACTCAGATGAATTCTCAAAACTCTATATTATGTACACCCCTGACAAGTAACCCGCCCAACTTTGCCACCCGCACTTGAGAGTTGAGCTATCGTTTAAGATTATGTTTTCATAGACCTATATTACTTGCTCTGTGTCATAGACAAAATGCTCACATTAGCGACGGGATATATGCCTGCTGCGCGAAGCTAGAGAAGAAAAAATTTCTTGTCCTGCGAGTTTGCCGGTGTTTTATAAATAACCCTGTATAGAGTAAAAGTAAACAGTGAGAAAAAAAATCTTATTAGAATATTTGACGTAACCTAAGAACAGAATCAAGTACAATAAATGCACACGTCCTTGATAATAATTATGAATTATAATTTATTATGTAATTTATGTTTATACTGTTTTGCCACGGTATAAAGATGAATTATTGTTGTTTTGTGTTGCACGTGATTAGATTTTTATGAATCAAAAGGCTATTTAGCAGTATATTAGTATTTTGAAGTACTCATAAATTATGATTAATGTCTACAAATAAATTTAATTTGTATCTCTTTGTTATGTCAAATTAGTTTATTATTGATTACTTCTTGAAGTAAATACTTATATATTATAATAATGATAACTAAGTATGTAGTTAATGTCAATGGCCATCTTAATATATATAAATCTCGTGTCACAATGTTTGTCCTCAATGGACTCCTAAACCACTTAACCGATTATAATAAAATTCGCACACCATGTGCAGTTCGATCCAACTTGAGAGATAGGATAGGTTTTATCTCGGAGGTCCCACGGGAAAGGGAACTATGCGGGGTTTTCTCTGAAAACGCGGGCGAAGCCGCGGGCGGAAAGCTAGTAATAATATAATATTTTTAAATGCCCAAATTAACGGGGCACAGATAAATCTATCTAATTAGTATCTATACATATAATAAATCTGTAGAAGGGTCAATTCTGTACATTGAAAATATTGAAAAAATAAATAGCAGGGGGTGTTACTGGATCGATACCAAGCCCAAATATGTGATTAAAAAATTTTTTGTCTGTTTGTCTGTCTGTCTGTCTGTCTGTCTGTCTGTATGTTCAGGCATCACGTGAAAACTAACGGTTCGATTTCGATGAAACTTGGTATAATTATACCTTATTATCTTGGGCATAAAATAGGATACTTTCTATCCCGGAAAAATACGAAGAAAAAAAAATAAATCTTAATTTTTCTTAATTTTTCCGCGCGGACGGAGTCGCGGGCGGAAGCTAGTACTTACTATAATCTGATTATAATCTGAGGCTAAAGAGTAAAAATAATAAAAGAAATTCACTCAGTAATAATGCATCTTTGAGATCTTTCTACTCGTGAAATCATTTCCAAAACCACTCCGTAGTTTTTGAGCTTTTTTACGAACTTGTATGTTTCAAGTACTCTCTTAGAATCGATGTTGACCCACTTTAAACGGACAGATTTAATTCAAACTTTGCACACTTATCAGGAATCGGTGACAATACAATAATTTTATGAGATACAAGGGTAGAGTGAACTAGCGTACTGTCTATCAGTTCTCAGTACTCTACCAGTTTAGAAATTTTAGTACTCTACTCTACCAATGGTGTGTCTACATTGTGACTGTGTCTACATTAGTGTCGTAAGTAGGATAGTTATTACTCTACCACTCTACCGTTTACTCTACCCGTGTTCAGCGGCCATTAAGCGTGTTTTTAGACGCTTTATATTAGCTTCACCTGTATGTTTGTATGTTTGTAACCGACTTCTTTGGGCGCGATTTTGACCCACTTTAAACGGCCAGATTTCGTTCAAACTTTGTAGATTTACTGAGGACCGATGACAATACACTAATTTGATAAAATTTTCTATTTTTTAGTTCGGTTTTCTATAAAAAGCGTGTTTTTTAGTTTTTTTAAACTATTATTATTTTAGTTTTTTAAACATATTAATTAAATACTTATACTTGCTTTCCGCCCGCGTTTTCAAAGAAAAACCCGCATAGTTGCCGTTCCCGCTATTTCCGGGATAAGACCTATCCTATGTGTTAATTCAAGTTACTGGCCGGTTGGCTTGGTTGGTAGTGGCCCTGCCTTCAAAACCAGAGGTCGTGGGTTCGATCCCCACCCGGGGCAAATATTTGTGTGATGAACATAGATGTTTGCTCTGTGTCTGGGTGTTAATAATTATCTATATAAGTATTTATTTAAAATAATATATGTATGTTTATCAGCCATCTGGTTTCCATAACACAAGCGAAAGCTTAGTATGGGATCAGATCGTGCCGTGTGTGAAAATTGTCCCGAAATATTTATTATATTTGTTATTATTAAGTTACCTCTATACATGTGCCTCTACCCTCTCTTTCATTGTAATCGGTTCAGTAGTATTTGCGTGAAAGAGGAACAAACACACACACATCCAAACAAACTTTCGCATTTATAATATTAGTAGGATATTAATATATAATATTCTTACCCTCCAAACAACACAATAGCAACGTTTAAAACGCATATATAAAGATTTTAACAATACGTGTTACGATGCACTGTTGTTAACATCAACTAAGATAATAAATGACTTACTTGAACTTTGCTATCTGTTTTCTTTATAAATAAACAATTCGTTGATCATTATTTGAGACCATTTCTCTGGGTTATACCTACAGTATATTCAAAATGTTAAAATGTTGTGGCATAATAATTAAGTAGACTAAGTACTTACTAGTTACTTAGGATCTTAAGTTACAAGACAGACATAATATCCTACTAATATTATAAATGCGAAAGTTTGTGAGGATGTGTGTGTGTGTTTTTTAATCTTTCACGCAAATTATAATGCACCGATTACAATGCAATTTAGCACACATAATATAGAGGGTAGCTTGGATTAACACATAGGATAGATTTTATCCCGGAAATCCCAAGGGAACGGGAACTGTTCGGGTTTTCCTTTGAAAACGCGGGCGAAGCCGCGGGCGGAAATCTAGTCTATTATATAGTTTGTAATATGATATTAATGTAAATAGATTGAACCGCAGACGAAACCACAGGCAAATAGTTTACATGTAATGAATTTTGTCTTAAAAATACTTTTAATCGTTTCTATATTACTGTGTAAGTACTATTTTATACAAGCAATCCGCCATCGCCCGTTGTACATGTTTACGTTCTATCTCTATAAGAACCATCTTCTCAAGGAACATTATAAAAAAAAAGAATCAACGAAGTCGATTCAGCCGTTCTCGAGTTATGAGCTTACCAACATATTATATTGCGATGCATGATTTTGACTGAATAATTAAAAAAAACTCAGTTACAAGGGCATTAATTCAAAAAATCCTTGCCCAACAGGAGCGGAGCAATGCGGGACGTGAAACCGCGGAGAACAGCTAGTAATGAATAAATCGCGTATAAAATCCGTTAAAATCTTTAATTTCTAGTCTAATTGTCTAGAAACCCTTGCGGCTTGAAAATACTTTCGGCACTTGGCAGGGTCAATGGTATTGGCTGATAATATTATGTATAAATATTATAAAAAGGTCACGGAAGTCTCTGGCGCCAAGATAATATTATAAATTGCAAATTATTATTAAATACTTGATAAAATGGGATAAAGGTTATTAGATATTATTTGGGGGAATGTCCATTTAATGTTTAACAGGGTCATGACCAGGAAAAATGTAGTCTGTAATCGGCAAACGATCCGCCAGAAGCCCCTTTTCACTTAACCAGATACCTATACCGAATACACAACAAATTGCATTAATTAGTAGATCAATTTTTTAATAAAATAAATCTATCCGTTTCGATGGAGATTACAAACAGTGAGGCATTATGGTGATAATTTTCTTTAGATGTAGGTACATTGTATAAATGATTATCTGTTTGGCCCGACTCTATCCATATTAATTCCAGAAAAAACCTGCCCATGTCACTGAGGCATTTTGATTGTTGTTGCATAAGAAGGAATGATATACATAAGTCGACGCTATATTGATGTTCCCTGTCGTGGGATCAAATTATCACTACATAGTATAAAACAAAGTCGCTTTCTCTGTCCCTATCTCCCTATGTATGCTTATATCTTTAAAATTCTGATGCGGTTTTTTTAATAGATAGTGTGATTCAAGAGGATGGTTTTAGTATATAATTTATTAGGTTTTAGACAAAGCGGGCGCAGCTAAGGAAGATATGCTAGTAGATAATATTATAAAAAAATATATTGTAAATTTACACGTAGGTTCTCGTAATTTTTCGGTTTTGATAAAAATTTCTTCTTAGGAATACTTGATCTTATAGGAACATTATACTTAGTTGTATACGTAGTATATTATTATTAGTCTGTGATTATAGTTTATATAATAAACAGTAGGTATTATAAAAACTTTTCTCATTTGTGTATCACTTATTATTTAATAATCGTTACAATAATAATGATTAAAGAGATATCTAGTGGTTAAGGCGGTTAAGGAAAATCAAAGTTAAATTCAGACGTATTTTTTACACACTTGGCAGCAAATTTTAATTTTTGAATCCAGATAGTAAAAAATATTATATTTTTTTAATAATATTATAAATGCGAAAGTTTGTGAGGATGGATGTATGCGTATGTATATATGGTTGTAACGCAAATACTACTGAACCGATTAAAATGAAATTTGGTGTGTAGGTAGCTGAAGACCCAGAATAACACAAAGGCTACTTTTTATCCCGGAAATCTCACGGGAACGAGATGTATGCGGGTTTTTCTTTGACTACGCAGACGAAGCCGCGTGCGTAAAGCTAGTTTTATTATAAACTTGAATTGTGAAAAGGAAGGAAATAACTAACTTTAACGTAACTATATTTTCTATAATAGATAAAAATAATTAATTATCCAACGGCTACAACACAATGATATTTACGCAAAAACATAAAAAAAGAATATTCAGAAGCAGATCTAAGGTACCTAACTATATATAAAACTTCAAGTAGGTATCTAGATATTTAAGTACTTGCTCTGTCATCTGTGTCTTTTAATAACTTAGAAATTACATTTAAACAACTTACAAAAAAAAACTACAGCATTATTATAATATCACCTAAAAATGTTATCTACGAATCGAGAACTTCTGATAAAAGTCGATGAAATTAAAAAAGGTTTACAGTATGGATTTTTTTGTGATTTTTATATTATAGACTAGATTCCATCCGCGGCTTCGCTCGCGTGGCGTTTTGATAAATCATAAAAGGTAGCCTATGTTCTTTCTTAGGGTCTAAAGATTGTCTGTGCCAAATTTCATAAAAATCGGACGGAAAAGCGTAACAGACAGACAGACAGACAGACAGACAGTTACTTTCGCATTTATAATATTAGTAGTGATTTTAAAGTAATTATCTGTTTGCCTATTTCTGAAATAGGTAGTTTTTATTATTTGACACAAATCTAAGCCTGCGTATTTTTTTCATAGTCTTGTTGCATGATTTCGAAGAAACAGATGTTAAATAAATAACAAATAGAAGCATGAAGTCTACACAATGACAAATAAATTTTAGCGAAGTAATGAGAAATATGATCTCAGCATGTTTAAAGTTTAAACATTTATTTAGATTTTAACATTAGGTATGTTTTTATATTAAATAAATTCACCTAATAAATTCACTGTGTAGGACTCTATGGAAAGGTAATTTTTTTCCAAGTCGGTAAAACTTAAAAGTTGTTTTTATAAAAAAAACAATTGTTTATATTTTATTATTATTTAATATTTTTGAACGCAGCTATATCGCACCTTTTTATCATGAACTAACCAGTATCTAGCACAGAGCAAGTAATATATTATTAGGCTGTGAGTACAAAAAAGACTGGATCATTATACATACATATTTTATTCAAGCAGTGCAACTTGCTAACAATTCAAGTTCACTAACAAATCCTGTTTTTAACTTTTTAGTTTTTACATTATCTATAAAGTACAGCGTACACGATTAAAACCTGTTTCGTTGACCATTAACAAAAATTAAAAAAAAAACTCACTTGCAGTTCCGCGGGTAACAATAGCGCCAAAATTGACAATTACTTTTTTTTTTCGTATTTGAATTTGGAACGCGTGAAGCGATTGCCAGCGTCGCGGATACTGAGGTTAATATTCTCAAGTGAACGGTGTACGGTATTATCCCTGTAAATTGAGTATGTACGTCCTTTGTACTTGTTTTATGGCGGTAATTACTGTTTGGAATTGTTCGAAGTACATTAAATTTGGTAGAGTTGTACCTCTTTATTTTTGTTTACGTTATAAGATTGATGTTTGTTCAAACTTCGAAATATTGTTTGAACATAGACTTTTTCAATTAATTATTATCAGCAAATGAAGGTTGGATATATTTTTTAGATGTATTTACTAATAAGACGGTTTATAGCTTCAAATGTATGTTTGTATGTAACCGACTCTATAGACTCGATTTTGACCCACTTTACGGACAGATTTAATTCGAAGTGCACACTTAAGCGCGTCACACACGGTGAAGATACTAAAATATTTTATGTTAAGATTCTCTTATATAAAACATTATAGTATCTTAAGGTAGGTATCCGGTATCAGCGTTCTGAACATCATTTTTCTTTTTGTCATTGCGTACTAAGACCCCTGTAGAACCGCCATCCTGTTACAAATGACCCACAAAATTTCGGGTCCGGATAATGTAAACCGCGAAGCGCAGCTAGTGATAAATATGACTGGATTTTTAGTGGTATTTATGAGAGTAATTTTTTAGATATTTATTTTTTGTTAACAAATTATTGTAATTACTGTTATTACAATAATTTTATAATGGTTCGTGTAATTGTGTATTGAATAGCATGTGCGTACGAACAGTTTGAATATTTATTGGTGAAAGGCATTTCGTGGTAGAAAACGTGAATTTTAATGCAATCCCCGTATTATAGTATAAGTAATATTGTGCCTAGTTACTTGTACTAGTATTTTAGAGCTGTAGTTTGTTTGAACGCGGTAATCTCAGAAACTACGGGTCCGATTTAAAAAATTCTAAGGGATAGAAAGCCCATTTATCGAGGAAAGCTGTAGGCTAAAAATAACATCACGCGAAGACCAATATAGGGTCAGAGAATGCAGAGCAATGATGGTTAAGCAACTGTTATCAGGGTCATAAATTAGATGGGCGACCTTTTTTTAGCAGTTACTCTTAAATAAATAAATAAATAGATTGCTTTTTTGTTTGTCTTTCCGACTCGCACTTAACACATTTTTATTTGTAACTCCGAACTACTGGTCCGATTTGAAAAATTCTTTCGGTGTTAGATAGCCCATTTATCGAGGAAGGCTATAGGCTATATATCATCACGCTAAGACCAACAGGATCGGAGCAATGCGGCTTAAACCGCGGGGAACAGCTAGTGGTAAAATAATTTCAAAATCGTTTCAGTTATTCTGGATAAAATTATGTATATATAAACTTCTTCAAAGTAACAAATACTTCTTAAAACTAGATGGAAATAAAACAAAAAAATCTCTTAATCATTTAATTAGCACACTCAACAACATTATTTGAGCTATCATTTCGCAAGAACTGCATCAGTTCGTTCATATCCAGTAGGAGGGGAGTTTTTGCGTTGTTCGCGTATAATTCATATTTTGGCGGGTTTTCTATTGAATTCCGGCCACAGACAATAATATTTGGGTAGCCCATTCTGAAAAATAAACAAAAAAATAAATAAAAAGAGTGTGCCAAACATTCGTGTCAGAAGTGAAACTTCTTTGGCAAGATTCAAAGATACCAAAATCAACGCCTTACTCCATGACGTGACGGTATTGTCATGACGCGACCTTGAAATTTTACTTTCAACGCACCTAAAGAATTTTCACTTCAAAAAATCACAAAAAATCGCAAAAAAACACAAAAAATCTCACCTATCAGCCATCATCATCCTCTTCCCAATAGTGAGTGTGTGTCTATCATCTAAAAGTACATCACCAACCACATCACCTATACAACGCGCTACACCCTGCGTCGCTTGGATTCCATGCAACGACCATTCTTTTGAACCTTCCTGTATATGAAAAGATAAAAAAATATTTAAAATAACACCTCATAGGACTTTTATATTATTTAAAATCAAAATGGACCATACTTTGTTTCACCATTTTTTGCCTTTGCCTTAGACTTATGAGACTCTGAATTTCAAATTAAAACGGGCAAAAATCAGAATTAAAAAAATATCTTATGCCTAAGTAGACTTTTTATTACATAACTAGCTTCCGCCCGTCACTCCGTCCGCGCGGATGTCGGTCTTCGCGTGGATGGTTTATTTCTCCATTTTGAGTAACTGTGACAATGACATCTTATAAAAAAAAAATTTAATCACATATTTGGGTTTGGTATCGATCCAGTAACACGCTCTGCTATTTATTTTTTCAATATTTTCAATGTACAGAATTGACCCTTCTACAGATTTATTATATGTATAGAAAAGAAGGTGCAAATTTTAAAGCTATCCATCGTTTAAATACTTAATCATTTAAATTTATACTAATACTAGCGGTCCGCCCCGGCTTCGCCCGTGGTACATATTAACGTTTTCTCTACATAAGAACCATCCTCGTACTTCAAGGAATATAATAAAAAAAGAATTATCGAAATCGGTTCAGCCGTTCTCGAGTTATGGAATTACAACGAAAAGTGGCATTGATTTTTATATATTAGAATAATAATTTATAAAGCTGAAGAGTTTGTTTGTTTAAACGCGCTAATCTCAGGAACTACTGGTCCGATTTGAAAAATTCTATCAATGTTAGATAGCGCATTTATCGAGGACAGCTAGGCTATAAATAAATAAATAAATAAATAACGCTAAGACCAAAAGCCTCGAAACACTGGGGGTAAAACCGCGAAGCGCAGCTAGTTTGAAATAAAAACAAATTCTCACAGGAAATTGGATCTTTTTTTCTTTATAAATCATGAAATTTAACGTTTTTATAAGTACAAAATTAAAGTTATTGCTTACCTTAGGTCCAATTACTATAGTTGAAAAAGGTGCAATGGCGGCTGGCCAGCGGATACACGAGTCGGTGGATAGGGCTTCTATACTCGCTGCTAATAACCTAGAAATATATAAGTTTTATTACAATACTAGCTGTTGCCCGTAGCTTCGCCTGCGTGGAAAAGATAAATAAACATGATACAAATTTTCATCCCCTTGAGGGTAGAATTGAACAAAATCCTTTCTTAGGGGACGCCTACGTCCTAACATCTACCTGCATGCCAAATTTCAGCCCGATACGTTCAGTGGTTTGGGCTGTGCGTTGATAGATCACTATATCTTTGAGTTTTATATAAGTATACTAGCTTACCGCCCGCGGCTTCGCCCGCTTTCTCTAAAACGATTTGAGATTTAAACTATCCTATCTCTCAAGTTGGATCGAACTGCACATGGTGTGCGAATTTTTTTATAATCGGTAAGTGGTTTAGGAGTCCATTGAGGACAAACAGTGTGACACGAGATTTATATATATTAAGATAGATTAACTTGAAAGTAAATTAAATCTACCTTCGCATTAGTATATTGCTGTTATATCGCTTCTTTAGCTGAAAATATAAACAACTAGCTTTCCGGCTTCGCCCGCTTTTTCAAAGAAAAAGCCACATAGTTCCCGTTCCCGTGGGATTTCCGAAATAAAAATTATCATATATCCTTTCTTAGGTCTCTAGCTATCTATGTATCAAATTTTATTCAAATCGGTTGAGTCTTTGAGGCGTGAAGACTGACAGACAGAGTCACAGAGGGAATGGGATACCTAATTAATTCTTATCTAATACTAGCTTACCACCCGCGGCTTCGCTCGCTTTGTCTAAAACCTAATAAATTATATACTAAAACCTTCCTCTTGAATCACTCTATCTATTAAAAAAACCGCATCAAAATCCGTTGCGTAGTTTTAAAGATTTAAGCATACAAAGGGACATAGGGACAGAGAAAGCGACTTTGTTTTATACTATGTAGTGATGGGATTGTATAATTATTTCTTACCTAGTAATGCCGATCCCATAACAAGACATAATCAAAGGTGTGGGATTCGAGGCTTGTGTGATGCACTTTGCTTGTAACGGCTCACTGTATTTTGTGCCCAGTATGAATGTATGTCCGACCTGAAAGGTTGATGGGATAAGAATAAATTGAGGGTAGTTTAAAAATTAAAAACATATAGTGATAGCTAATTCACATTATTAAACACATTTTTATATTGTAATAGAAAAAGGTGGGGGATTTTACATTTATTTTTCGATTAAAGCACAAAAATGTTCGGTTTTTTATTTATTTCATACATAAGAAACTAAAATCGAGTAGACAATATATAATATTTAAATTATAAAATAAGTAAGTATATAATATTAAAAAAAAAACTCAAAAATTATGTAGTTAGTTGGCTTGATCCACTTCCACCAAAAACTTCAAAAATCTTTAGGCGTAACAACAAACGTGCACAATACGAACATAATTTATGTTCTGTTTAGATTATCTGTCATTTAAAAGATCAATTTATGAAAATAAACTAGTTATTACTGAAACTCGCCCTAACTATCAAATTATAAAATGCACCTACCTCAACACTCCCACATACATCTGTCTCTTTCCCACACTCGCTACACTTCCCACTAGTGAGACTAGTGTGCGAGCAGGACGGACATATCGCTATCGAGTCCTCCCCCGCGGTGGCGGGGAGCTGCCACTCGTGGGATAGTGTCCCACCCATATCACCAGATGGTGCTACCACTAAAATATATAAATTAAATGATATTATCTATTCTAATATTATAAAGAAGTGTTTGTCTGTTTGAAACAAAGAGAGAAACATTTATTTTGCCAAAAATCCATATACTTATTATAAATGAGAAAGTAACTCTGTCTGTCTGTCTGTTACTCAATCAAGCCTAAACAACTGAACCAATTTTCATGAAATTTGGTATGGAGATATTTTGATACCCGAGAAAGGACACTCTTTATCCCGGGAAAATGACGCGATCCCGGAAATCCCACGGGAACGGGAACTATGCGGGTTTTTCTTTGACTGCGCGTGCGAAGCCGCGGGCAGAAACCTAGTATACAATAAAAGAGCATGTGTGCCGAGCACACGTGTCAGAAGTAAAACTTCTTTGGCAAGATTGAAAGATATCAAAATCGTCACCTTACTCCATGACGGTACTACCATGATGCGACATTGTTATTCTCAACGCGCCTAAAAAAGTTTTACTTCAATAATCTTAAATATAAATATGTATAACTAGCTTTCCGCCTGCGGCTTCGCCCGCGTTTTCATAGAAAAACCCGCATAGTTCCCGTTCCCGTGGGATTTCCGGGATAAAACCTAGCCTATGTTGCTCAGTGAAGATGCAGCTTTCTAATGGTGAAAGAATTTTTGAAATCGGTCCAGTAGTTTATGCGTGAAAACCTAACATACATACAAACATAATTACAAACCTTTCCTCTTTATAATATTAGTATAGAAGTATAGATATCATTGAATGAAACTACTTAAGGTGATTGCTACGATCTGTTCCCAGCCAATGTCCCGCTAGATGGCGCTGAATTCTACATTTCTAGTTTATTTGAGTTTTTGCGTAATTGGAAAAGATTAAGGTCGTAGGAATAGTCATGGCGATTACTGAATATTATATTTTATTTAAATATGTCATATCATTGCCTTAAAATCCACCCAATTCGGTAAAACCATGCGTTTTAACATCTGTCATTGCATACAGGGTCGTTTACACACACAGACGTATACAAAAATGATAAAGATTGAACTCTAGATGGCGTGAATGTAAAACAAGTTTGGCGTGTATGTATTTGAGTAGTTAGTAGCATATTATATTCTGAATTTCTGATCCATGCCTATTCACTCAAAACTACCTAATAACACTAATGATTTGTAACAGTAAATTATTTCAATAGGTAGGTATTTGAACATTTCCCAACAAGACGTAAGAATAATTATTCGTAGGTATACAAGATACAATAACAAATCTAATACACTATTTATTATTTTATTATTTACTAGCGGTCCGCCCCGGCTTCGCCCGTGGTACATGTTTACGTTTTCTCTCCATAAGAAGTAAGAACCATCCTCGTACTTCAAGGAATATAATAAAAAAAGAATTATCGAAATCGGTTCAGCCGTTCTCGAGTTATGCGCTTACCAACACATTTTGCGATTCATTTTTATATTAGACTAGCGGTCCGCCCCGGCTTCGCCCGTGGTACATGTTTACGTTTTCTTTACATAAGAACCATCCTCGTACTTCAAGGAATATAATAAAAAAAGAATTATCGAAATCGGTTCAGCCGTTCTCGAGTTATGCGCTTACCAACACATTTTGCGATTCATTTATATATATATAAGGTTATGTGAATATAACCAGGAAGGTGAAAAACATATTTACGAAAACATAGTAACATATGGCTGCCGCTACAATAATTATATTTCAATTTTATCTTTTTATACCTAGTAGAACTGGCCGACGAATAAAAAAAATCGTATTAGAATACAATATATTACGGAACAAAAAAAGGATTGTAACTGAATTAGGTAGGTATGTTTGTTTCTGGGCGCACCGTTTTCGACGACGCGACGCGACGCGCGACGTAAGCGTATAGGTATAGGTACCTACTTTGCTAAAACAAACTAATAAAATTGTGTGTCTGTCTGAAAATTCGGAAAAGCATATTTTGCAAGTTTGTGATTACTTTGATAGTTTACCGATTTATAATAATTGTAATTGTAATTGTATAATATATAATTTGCAATGTGGTGAAATTTCATAAAAATCACGGGCCAATTTTTTGTTTTGAATCCCACCGAAAATATAATTGCGTTATTAGAATAATTAATTACTATACCTACCCACGATCAATTATTACAATATAGTCTCAAATGCACAGAAATATTGCAATTTGATTCAATTAAAATGCATAGCATACAAAAATAAATTCACAACACAAGAAATTCCGCGCGCAAATCATAGCGCGTGTCAATGAAATCAAGAATGTTTTATATCAAGCCGACGCGACGCCGAACAAAAGTACCTACGACGGACGACCACGCTTCGAGTTGCCAAACACACAGCCAAACAACAATAATGAGTAATAAATTGTTTACAAAAAAAACAAGTTATCCATTTTTCTGTATGAGTAGACAGAACTTCAAAACACCACCTGCTACGGTTTATATTATGAACGATGGTTATAAAAATAAAAGTTATATTTGTTGGTGTAAACTATTTTATTGATCAATAATTTTGGAATTTAAAACTGTCAACATTGATTACAATAAAACGCAGTTTTATTTTATTACACTATTGTTTTTTTATCAAAACATGTATTTGAAGTACCATATAATATTATGCTGATCCAAGCATTTTCACTCAAAACTAATATCACTAATGATTTGTAAAAGTAAATTATTTCAATATACATTTCATAACCAACAAGTAAGAATAATTATTATTATTCCTACCTACAACAACAAACCTAAAACACTATTTACTATGGGAAAATAACCAGGAAGGTGAAAAACATTATATTATTATTTACGATTTCGACGCACTCGACTTTTAGTAAAATACATATAGTAGGTAAACATAATATTATGGTTTTGATTTTTGCTACTAGTATAAGAAAACTGCGTGTTCAAACTACTTGTTTGTCTGTCTGAAAATTCGGAAGTACTTTGGTAGTTTACCGATTTATAATAATATTGTATATATCGTTGTTTAAAAAATATTCAAACACAATAAAATATGATATACTGATTTATCACTGGTTTCAGTGATGAACTGATGAGTCAATGTTAGCCACTATACTTTCGTCATACGTGTGTTATGTGTATGATTGATGTGATTTGCAACGTGGTGATATTTCAGAAAAATCACGGGTCAAATTGTCCCACCGAAAATATAACTGCGTTATAAGAATAACTATACCTACGATAAATTATACATAATACAATATAGTCTCAAATGCATACTAGTGAAATATTTTATTTGAATCAATAAAATAAAAAAAAAATAAAAAATAATAATAATACAAAAATAAATTCACAACACAAGAAAATCCGCGCGCAAATCATAGCGCGTGACAATGAAATCAAGAACTTTCGAGCCGACGCGGACGCGACGCGGACGACGAAGGAGCCTAACAAAAGTACCTACAATCATAGGCGGCTCGTGACAAAATTGTATGGCCGTGTTCACTTGAAATAAAACAACGAAAATAGGTACCTACAATAGCGTTAGCAGTACAAAAAAAATGAGCACCACATTATAAATGTCTATTTAATATTTATAAACTAAAAATTATAGAGTATTTCAAAACGAATTCAATTATTATTTAGCAATAATTAGAAAATCCCCGAATTTGCATTCGTGATCGTATTCATAGTGTTTGTCTACACTAATATTATAAAGAGGAAAACTTTGTTTGTTTGTTTGATTGTAATGAATAGGCTCATAAACTACTGGACATTTTACCAATGTTTGCAAGTTTGTGATTACTTTTATAGTTTACCGATTTATAATAATTGTATACTTATATCATTGTTTAAAAATATTCAAACACAATAATATGATATAGGTACTGATTTATCACTGGTTTCAGTGATGAACTGATGAGTCAATGTTAGCCACAATACTAATCACTTTCGTCATACATGTGTATGAACTATGATTGATGTGATTTGCAATGTGGTGAAATTTCATAAAAATCACGGGCCAATTTTTTGTTTTGAATCCCACCGAAAATACATATATTACTAATTGCGTTATTAGAATAATTAATTACTATACCCACGATCAATTATTACAATTTACAATATAGTCTCAAATGCATACTAGAGAAACATTGCAATTTGAATCAATTAAAATGCATAGCATACAAAAATAAATTCACAACACAAGAAATTCCGCGCGCAAATCATAGCGCGTGTCAATGAAATCAAGAATGTAATTTATATCAAGCCGACAACGACGCCGAACTAAAGTACCTACAGTACCATTTACCTTCAGTGTACAATACAGTTTACAGACCTACGACGGACGAACAATAATGAGTAATAAATTGTTTACAAAAAAAAACATAGTTTCTAAGGTCATTAGTTTTATTTTATTTTATTGTTATTTTCTTTGAACGATTGGAAATGAAATTACTCAATTTTTACACAGAACTTTGATTTATTAGAATTATGCTCATTATGTATAAGATAACGAACGCGAATGCACGACATCTAGCGCGTCTTATGTCTAAACATCGCCTTTCGTTTAGACATTGACGCGCTAGATCTGTAATAAGTATATAGTCTATGCGCTAGATGTCGTGCTTTATGTCGTGTTTCGCTTGGCAAAAGTCACGCACACTACTGTAGAAGTGTCAAATTTTTCCGGTATTTTACTGTTGTTTTTCTAAGTAAATATTGTAAATTATTGATTAAAAAGGTCGAACGCGCACACATTTCATTATAGAGAAGTGATAAAATGATTAGTTTTAAAGAAATAGTGTCTGTGTTAAGTGTTTAGAGGTAATCAAAAATGTATGGAGGGACGGTCGGAACATCCACCTTAAATATGAAAAATTCTATAGAAAAAAAAAATTAATAACAACTTTACCTCTATACACAGGAAGATTCAGGATTTTAAATAACTTTTTATATACATTATTAACATTATTATAAGTATTTTCTGCACACTTTTGATCTGTATGAAAACCGTATAGGTCCATCATTTGGAACTCTCTAGATCTCAATAGACCATGTTTCGGCCGTAATTCATCTCTGTACTTATTTGTTATCTGAAAAATAAACAATAAAAATATATAAAAACATAAAAAATATAACCTCCCCCTTTTTTGAAGTTGTTTAAAAAAAGGATTGTCTCAAGAAATAAATATTAAATATACATAATATATTATATAATATTGAAATCAGACTTTAACAAAATGTAAAATAAATTAAATGTTACTTTAAAGTAAAATAAAAAAGATTTTCATTCTTAAATTTATTTTTAGTCTACAGGCCCATGTTTAAAAAAATATGGGACATTTGAACCACCAGGTGACCTATCTAGAACGATATAAGAGCATAAAATAAAATAATAAATCCCGTCACTTGTAAGCTGTCCACCTGAGTGCAGATGAGAATTCGAAAGTGCAGGTAGAGATTTTTTCCCTTTGTTTCCATGATTTTTTTACGGCGTTGCAGAATAATGGATTAAAAGCAGTATTGAAACACAGATGCCTATGACTACTTTTCATAAAAACTTACAAATTTAATTCACTTATTTCTAAACTACAGTAACATTATCATGTAGATAAATAATATTTATTACCTGATAAATGAGCAAAGGCAATTGTTTATAAGATATTGGTCCAACATCAGCCATGAGGTCAGCCACTGCTTCTTCATGGGTCTGGAATATAAAAAAAGCTTTTCGTATTATGTTTATTCTAACTTATGTAAATTTGTAAAAAAAAAAAACTATCTGACCAGGTAAATTCTCTTCTGATAGGATATATTTATTTATTTATTTAATTCTTAATTTTACCACACCATTTTATATTCAAATACTTGAAACATTAAAATATATTGGACATAATGTATTTTTAAAACCTCTAGGAAAACAACATAACTAGTTTATGAAATATTCTTATCATCATCATCATCATCATCAGCCCATATACGTTCCCACTGCTGGGACACGGGCCTCCTATGAGGGTACAGGCCATAATCCACCACGCTGGCCAAGTGCGTGTTGGCGGAAATATTCTTATACTTACAGCATATTGTTATAAAAATTGCCATTTACATCGGACAATTGTTTCAAAACAATTAAGTTACCAACAAAAGAAAAAGTGCTATTCAACCTACATTTATTACATATTCTACTTTACCTATTAATTTTCAGTCTCTGGAACACAACAACAAACAATTTGACTGTC
Organism: Colias croceus; assembly: GCF_905220415.1. Lineage (NCBI taxonomy): Eukaryota > Metazoa > Arthropoda > Insecta > Lepidoptera > Pieridae > Colias > Colias croceus. The sequence goes on along the minus strand of NC_059559.1, from coordinate 7,377,479 downwards.
AAATTAACAAAAAAAAAAGTATACTTTGTATTGTTACCTCTGATGGAACAGCACTATTGTATAAAATATTAAACATACCAGATGATGAATCAAAGCCCTTTTTTTAAAAATAAAAATTGAAATAAAAGTCGAACTAGTGAATTGTGTTTCTTTAAAAGATCTTAACTAAATAAAATAATACTCACAGGGGCCAACAAATACCGTTTATCATGTCTATCCTCTACTTGAAATAATTCCGAACCAACATCCTCCAGCCTCCCCGATCGTTCCCATAACCGAGATGATGTTAAACATGGTAGCGATATTCTTTGAGCGTTCACATCTTTTAAACATTTGTGGATTAAATCTTCAAGTTTGGTGATAGCTCGTCTCGCTAGCGGCAGTATCGTGAAGAAACCCGCACTGGTGGGACGGATTAGACCGCATTCTAGTAAGAGCTGTAATGTCATCAATCATCCTATTAAATAAATGAGAAGGTATGTGACAATGAATGTGTGTTGGTCGTTCACTGAAAGTCTACTAGACGGATTTGGATGAAATTTTATAGTAATACAAGTAACACATCAGAATAACACATGAGCTAAGAAATCTATACTAATTATAAGGCAGAAGAGTTTGTTTGTTTGTTTGAACGCACTAATCTCAGGAACTACTGGTCCGATTTGAAAAATTCTTTAGGTGTTAGATAGCCCATTTATCGAGGAAGGCTATATATAATTACGCTAAGACCAACAGGAGTGGAGCAATGCGGGTGAAACCGCAGAGCACAGCTAGTACTTGATATATTGGTGAAACAGCGCGGGAAAGCTAGTATTTTATGTATGTAAGTTAATTAATGGACTGTTAGGCTTTTGTTTATGTACTAGCCACTTGCCCCGGGATGACCAGGGATAAAGAATAGCCTAAGCTTTGTAGCTCTAGTGAAACAATTTTAATGATCGGATAAATACTTCCGATTACTTCTACAAACATACAATATTACAGGCTTTATCCCTCTACGATATTAGTATAGATAAAGTTTTACGTAAAAAAAGGTGTAAGAAACACATTAGAAGAATTTTAATGTTCTTTTCAAAGTAAAAACATCTATTTACTTACTTTTTGGCTTTTACATGTTATTTCAGTGTTTTTAATCTTGGCTCCTTTCGGTATTATGATGATTGGTTGAAATATTTGAGACAGTAACCTCATAATACTGTATTTATGTTTAAAAACTGATTTTTATCTTATAAATAAGCTTTATTTTTATTTTCACTTTCGAGGTTATATCAGCTGATCGGTAATGTCACTTGAGACAGATGACAGTTGTTTTATTTATAGCATATTTTTATAGTATTAAATACAAGGTATTTGGGATATGTACAAAAATCATAAGAAATTTCGTTGCTAGAAAGGTTTCGTTCTTAACTTTTGAACTATAAGCCATTACTATTATCTCAGATATTGATGGACATTGCGTTATAGTAGCTTGGATCCTTTATTTCTAAATTGTAATAATAATTAATTCGCTCGCGAAGTCTCCTCTCGTGCGAGCACTACGCATTCTCAATGACCTCCATAGCAAAGTGGACATTTTTACATGCCCGTTGGGTGAATTAGCAAAGGTTCTTTTGTATATTATTAGCTAATAATTGTATTATTATTGTGTTAATTTATTTCTTAGATTACTATCTGGTTTGTTAGTTTAAGTTGTTTTATTATTAGTTTAGTTTTTGTGTAAATTTTTAGTGTAAGTCAATACCGCATTAGGTTAAGCCTATACAGGTAATTGATGTAATGATAAATAAATAAATAAATAAATACCTATTTTTGCATACCGCGCGCGGCTTCGACTGCTTTGTATAAAAAAAAGTTAGTGTACACACGTATTTAAGAAGTGAAACTTCTTTATAACCAACATCTTCTTTATTTTTCAAAAAATAATTTACCTACTTTATGCAACTTTAAAGAATTTATACGTTGAATCACGCGTGGTAACTGGTAGGGATAAGAAAAAGATGGCGAGTAACGGAAAAATGTCACGCGTAACGAAAAAATGTTACACTCAACTTTTTTCCAACCCCGATAGAGAAGTTTCACTTCAAAACTTGTGGTTACCATAACAATGAACATTAATAATTATGCTTTCTGGAATACATTATACAGCTATAATAGTAAGCTTTTGCCCGGCATTTAGCTGAAACCGCTTCATATGGATGAATGCATTATGCTTTAACAGTTTACTACAGTCATTTGGAAGATTAGTGCATACGAAAAATAGGTACATTGATTTTTATTCATTTTGATACGAAGGTAGAAGGCAAGTAGCGCAGTATTTTCCCACCTACCCTACAACCGAAGTCAGGTTACAAATATGTACTAGTAAATATGAATATCATCCGGATAACACAGCCATTCGAAGTGATGTCGCAACAAATCATTTAACCCCGAGATAAGCGGAATAGAAAACCAGCGGCTCGTTCACTGAAATGGTGAAATGAAAAGGGTGCGGACATGTTTTTTAAGAGAGCGATTTTACTATTGGCTTTGCTAGCCCCGGATTTGCTTTGATTTACTTGAGATAGTGAGTTTGAAAAACTATAAAACACGCTTTTTTAAATATTATTAAGGTAGGTACTTGATAAGTGTACAAAGTTTGAATTAAATCTCTCCGTTTAAAGTACATAGGTCAAAATCCAATCTTAAGGAATAGGTTGTTAAATGCAAACATATGGGTGATAGGGTGAAGCTATTATTTTTAAGCGTGTTAATTAAGCCTATTTTACTCGGTTAAGATTGTTAAGATTGTGTGTGGTGAAATAAATACAATTAGTTCAGTAGTTTTTTAAGTGTGAACATTAGGAACATAGTATGTACCCAATCTACGTAAGTATACAAAAACACAAATATTTCTTCTATAGAATATTATTTTATAGGGTTGATGTACCACTAGTTGACCATTTAAGCGGTTTTATCTTTAGCTATATATAAAAAACGGGTTATTTGTTTTACGTTCAATGTTATTTTTGGGACACAGATAATTGAAAAGTCACTGCAACTATTGTTCTTAGTATCAATTTGATAACCTTTAAAGGTTTTATGAAAACTACTCTGAAAGTTACTTCTGCTAAAAATACCATTACCTGACCACTGATCACCAATATCTGACCATCATTGCTCTAAAAGTTGACCATTTTCAAAATGGACAAAATGTCCTTCTTCGAACATTAGTTTTGTTTAATAAATAAAAAAAGTCTGTATTTAAATTGAAGTTTTTTTTATTAAATGTTATAAATCATTCTTACAATACTGTTATTAATCCTTAATGACTATACCAACGTACCATACAATCTTTTCTTCTTTCTCTTTTTCCTTCGACACCCAGTAGTCTTGCCATTTCTTGGAAGTTGTAGCAAAGGGCAAGCGTTCAGTCTTCTTTTTTAACGGAGAATCAGAAGGCCATATTAAATGTTTGCCAAAAGCTGGGCTTATTTGCTGTTGCTTTTTAGTTATTAAATCTACTAATTTGGGCGAAGGAGGTTCAAGGAAATGGCTGACTGAAGTTGATGTTGATTCGAGATGCATTGTTGGTGTTGGAATAGGACCTAGACGGCTTATATGGTTTGTTAAATTAGGTATAAGCACAAAACAAAGCAAATCTTTCTTAGCAAAATATAAAGAACCAAGAGCTGACCATACTGGTCAACAATAGGCGAAAAATTGGTTTCGTTGCTCCAAAAGATAACCAGGCCGCTAAAAATCATGAAAAACTGTTCATGCCAAAAATGAAGCCGAAAGTCTATAACAGAATGGTTCAACATTATGCCTATTAACAAGACATATAAAGAGTAATCGATTGCATTCAAGATAAATTAAGATTTCCCAATCAACTCCCGATAAAAAACTCTTAGTAAAAAATGTGATTACTTACGGGGCACCTACTTAATAACATCTTCGTCTTAGATTAAGGATTGGTCTCCGCGCGCGCGCTACGACTAGATACCGCTCCACCTAAAAACAATAGCTCCGTGAGTGCGGCAACTCAGTTCTGTAGTGTGTGTAAGGCGATTTGTAAGGACGCTAGTGTGTGTGAAGAATTGTACTGCCAGATACATAAATTTTACCCCATAAATGGGAAATGGGCTATCTTGGAAAGAAGTTTGAAAAATATTTTCATTTCATTTTGGCCTTGCCGGGAATCGAACCCATGAACATGTGACTCAAATCCACTTGCGATGCCACTATACTATCACAAAGGTTTTTTAAAAGTAAAAAAGCGGTAATAAAAAAATAACATAATATATTATATGAGTCAGTTAAACAAGGTTAAACAGAAATAAATTATTGTTATTATCATTTTTTTTATAATATGCGTTAGTAATAGTATTGAAAAAAAACATTATGAATAAAATAAGTTCAAATTAAAAGTGTGTTTTTGGGATATGCAGTACGGCAACACTAAATGGCGTCGTATTTTCGTAAACAACATTTTCAAAGTACAGGTGAAATATCGAATAATACGATTATTTCTGATGGTACGTGATCCCAGTGTCTTTCTTATTATTTGTTGTATTTTTTTTAAACAGTTTTATGGCACAAACAGGCATTTTACTTCAGGTTTTGTCCAAAATCTTTAGAAACTATCGGTACGCCCTCTCCACACAATGCTTGTGACACGACTGGCTCGGGTACGCCGATTTCGGCGTACTTTTAGTTGCCGCATTTTTCGAGTACGCCGGCGGTATCTAGTCGTAGCGCGCGCGGAGACCAATCCTTAATCTAAGATCTTCGTGTTGAAAAAATGTCAATATTTCTGACCAATGGCACCAAGGTTTGTTTTTATTTTATAGATGATGTTGCTTTATAGAAAAAACAATAAACTATCATCTGGGGCTGCCGTATTTTCTTAATTGGCGCGTATATTTGAATTTTGGTCATGTATTGGTGCTTGGTCAGCTAGTGGTACATTGACCCTAGTTTAAAAGAGCAGTCCACTCCGACCTCACCGGTGGTAACTGTTTTCTTAAATTTCCAAGTTTGATAATATATAATTTTTGAAAGCACATAAAGTTAACCAATTAGGTAATTAAAGTTGTATTCATCACATTTCCAATTTTTTCTATAAACTAAATTTTTGACATTTTGCCAAAACCGCGCGCTCGTGCCGCAAGTTTTTCCCGCCGTTATCAGTTCACACGTCATTTGCCGCGGCCATTTGTAAAATGGCACTGAATGCAAAGCGCGGGAAACTCGCACCGGGTAATTATAAAGGTTCGTCGCTTGTTTATTTTGTTCACTTCCTGAAGGGAAATTCGTTTATCTATTAGAGGTCTTTTAATAGTTCTCTGTGGGGTATGGAAAGGGTATATAAAAAAGTTAATAATAAGGGTTGTAATTTTTTTATTCAAGAAATTGACTGGCTACTCTCGCACTGTTTTATGTAGCAAAAACAGTCATATTATGAATGCGAAGATGAATAATAGAATCCCAATTACATTTAACAGCAGTTCCTGAGATTAGCGCTTTCAAACAAACAAACATACTCTTCAGCTTTATATACTAATAGCTGCGCCCCGCGGTTTCACCCGCGTGGCTCCGCTCATGTTAGTCTTAGCGTGATGATAGCCTTCCTAAAGTGGTCTATCTTACTGCTTACACCGAAAGAATTTTTCAAATCGGTCCAGTAGTTCCTGAATTAGCGCGTTCAAACAAACAAACTCTTCAGTTTTATAATATTAAGTTAAGATATATGTATTAGTAGAATGTAGTGAGCATTGTACATCTAAAAGCAAGATTAATATTAATCTAATAACGTATACAAATGGGCAACATGACGGAACACCTGCGGGCTGTGAGTTATTGCGCCTGAATTAGGATTTAGACGGACTGGGCTATATAATCATAGCTATGAATATTTTGGTGTGTAATTAGAAGATAACAAATTTTAGAAAAATATACAGCGCAATAGTCGGAAGAAAAAATTATATGATGTAATATTATACTAACTTCGAATCATTTCCTAAAATAATAAAATTTTAGAGATTTAAAGAAACATTATTATTTTAATTTTAAACTAGCGGTCCACCCCGGCTTCGCCCGTGGTACATTTTTACGTTTTCTCTCCATAAGAACCATCCTCGTACTTCAAGAAATGTAATAAAAAAAGAATTAACGAAATCGGTTCAGTTGTTCTCGAGTTATGAGCTTACCAACACATTTTGCGATTAATTTTTATATTTTTTCCTATAACCTCGATTTTGATTATTACCAATATATATAATATATATTTAGATCATTGATTTTCTATAACCTCGTTAAAATTTCTTCAATAATAACTTATTTCAAGAAACTGTTACGAAAAAAAGATATAATCATTACATAGTGACGTTATTATGGTAATTTCTATGCGTATTCCTGAAATAAATAACGGTAAATGATTCCTACAGGCTACAGCATATCTTTTTATTAAGAAAATAACAAAATTACCTTTTTATTTCATGTCTTTACTTAGTGAAGGACTAAAAAACCTTGCTTTTTTATTATATTAGATGGATTAATAAAAAGACTCGGTTTTCCATTGACTAAATGAGCTAGTTGTCTGCAGACTGCAACATACCTATATGGGAAGCAATGCATGTTTAATTTTTTTTCTGCACATCAATTTTACGAATCGCGAAAACATATTAAGTAATTCGAAATAAAAATACACCCGGTATGCCTTGTGCCATTAAAAATGTGAAAAAGTAAAAATTTATACTCTGTGCACGTTTCCCGTGTTTGTTTTAAACTTTTTCTAAACAATGTTGTAATTGCGGCGGGTGTTAGCGGTTTTTAATAATTTTAAATGTCCCCGCGCGATGCGGGTTGCGTGTTTCCAATGTTGGACGGTAATGTGACGTACCGTTGATTATATTTCAGTTTTGGAACGTCCAATTAAAAAAAAAAGAATGTTTTTTAATAATTTTAAACCCACATAAGAATATTATAATCTCTCTAAATTTTTTTGTTTCTCTACAACCATTAATTAAAATAGTCAAGCTGTAAAATACAAATTTATCACTTATCTCAGATAAAATTAAATATAATACTGAAATGTAGTCGAGTTAAAAGTACACTTAGAAAATGTGTTTTAAAAGAATTATTGTAATCAAGCTACTGTGATAAATTTCTTATCATAAAAAAATAATTAGGTAGGCAGTCATGTTTTGCTCGAAGTTATAATAAATAGTTTTATTCCAAATTTGATCAGACAATGGAAACAAACTCCACCGCCAACACATTCGCAATTTTGCCCCGTTTTGGCGCGACGCGTGTATTAATGGCAACACAGATTTGAATTATTCCCACCGTGTACGGATACGGAATGCGCTTTGATTTTTTAGGAGGAAAGCCTGCGAAAAATTCGTTAAATAATATTGTCATTATTTTGAGGTTATGTTAGACATTTTTGGGGGAAATTTGTGGATTCCGGCTCTTTGAAGCTTTATCGTATGTATTTGGTTATGTAGGTATTTTGTTATCTGATATTATTACTTATCTATACTTACTTCTATACTAATACTACTAATATTCTAAACCGGAAGAGTTTGTTTGTTTGCTCCAACGCGCTAATCTCAGGAACTACTGGTCCGATTCGAAAAATTCTTTCGGTGTTAGATAGCCCATTCATCGAGGAAGACTATAGGCTATATATCATCTCGCTAAGACCAACAGGAGCGGAGTACTGCGGGTAAAACCGCGGAGCACAGCTAGTATTCAATACTATTGGGGTCGTATTATGACCTCTTATTTAATATTTCCAGTCAGTTTACGCCGTGAATTGAACTGACTGCTAAATTCATATTATCCTACTATTTAACCATGGCTGGTTATTGCGTTCATAATCTGGTTACTAAATTGTATTGTATTTTGGATTAGCTTATCATATAATTATAATTATAGAAGATGGATTTCAACGCACTGAGAATGTCCCCGGCATTGCTTGTGCATATGGGCGACGCAGTACCTACACTTACCATCAGGTGACGCGTCTACTCTGTTGCCTCCTCTTATATAAAAAAAATATTATGTGTAAATTAAACTACCGTATGTACACATAAAACATCTAAAGAACATGATGATCGCTATAATATATCTAATATGGAAGATGAAAATCCATATGTCGCGTAAAAACCACAGGACAGTAATTCTTTGGCTTATTATGATAATATACTTATTACCTTTATATTACGTACTTAGTTACATATTGTGTTAAATTAATTTTGTAATATTGACATGATTTTAAATATGGAGTTTCTTGCCAGTTCTTCTCCATAGATACCTACTGGTTTCCGAATCGGTGGTTCCAATGGTAAAATATGATAAGACGATTCAAAAGAGCTTCTAGAAGAATTCTAATTGAAAAAATACATGTTTGAGTTTTCCTTAAAACAAATGTGGTTATTCGTATTTTTTCAATAATAGGTAACATGTTTAACAGAATGAAAAGTGAGCACGTAACGTTTGTCAACCGCAGATGTCATTCGTGCGAATAATTCGACGTCACGAACAAAGAATTGGGAAGTTGAATTGTGTGCAAATCAATGAGTTGATAATATTTTTGAAGTGAAACTTCTTTATCGGGGTTGGAAAAAAATTTAGTATAACATTTTTCCGTTACGCGCCATCTTTTTCTTATCCCTACCACGCGTGATTCGACGTATTTCTGTAAAGTTTCATATACTTAGTAGGTTAATTATTTTTTGAATAATACGGTCATAAAGAAGTTTCACTTCTTACGTGTGTACACTAGTGCATGCAAACCGCTGTTGTTCTTAGCGAGATGACATACTTATTATATCCTAATAGCCTTCCTCGATAAATGGGCTATCTAACACTGTAATAATTTTTCTAATCGGACCAGTAGTTCCTGAGCTTTGCGCGTTCAAACACACAAACTCTGCAGCCTTATAATATTAGTATAGATATTAATTTAAATAAAAATCCTAACTGGCTAGTTTCAATCTTTAGGGTTTTGAATTTTAGTAGGATTCTGCTAAGATTATAATTCCTGTAATAGAGAGACAAATTACCGCTAAAGCCTACCCTTAACTCATTATTAAATAATATGATGAATTTTGAGAACAAGGAACAAGGGTTTTGAAGAATTAATTTTTTTCAATTATTTTCAGCATTTTGGATGTCTATGGATATCATCATCACTACTTAGTATAAAACAAAGTCGCTTTCACTGTCCATATATATTTAAGTCCCAGCTATGGAATGGATGCTATTTTGATTTCCGCCTGCGGCTTCGACCGCATTTAAAACAAAAAAAAGACGGGTTGCACTCCGGGAGTGCCGGCAGAAGTGAAAACTTGATTATTAACGTTCAGCATGTTTGATATTTTGGAATGGTATCCGTCTTACGCATGGAATCTAGGGGCTTAAAAAAAAACATCCGTCTTACGCTTTTTCGATCAGGCCACGTGTCCTGACGCGAGTTTGATTTTATACCCAACGCCGCTAAAGAAGTTTTCACTTCAAAAAAACACGTAACATGGTACAAGTTACCCTCTAAAGGTGTGCTAAATTTTATTGTAATCGGTTCAGTAGTATTCGCGTGAAAGAGTTAAAGGTACAAGTCCGAGACGGGCCGCAGACCGCAAACTGCAACAGCAAACTGCAAGCGACAACACTTGTTTCTATGAACATCTATGAATCGCTGTGCGTTGCGTCTGCAGGCAGCAGTGTCGCCGCGCTTAGAATCAATTTCATAGATGTTCATAGAAACAAGTGGTGTCGCTTGCAGTTTGCTGTTGCAGTTAGCGGTCTGCGGCCCGTCTCGGACTTGTACCTTTACAAACATATTTAAAATATTAGTAGGAAGGATAGGATTAGTCTATGATTAGTCTACTTATCTACTATAATGTTATACTTGAATCTGCTTTCCGTTGTGACATATCGTATAAATGACAATAGATGGCGCTTTCATAAACACCCGTACTTGTAGTCTCGACACATTAATCGACATCGATGTCGACCGAAATCGGTCGGTAACTAACGATTTTCAGTATCTATAGTATGGACCTAAAAAATTTAGTGTTGTTTTTCCAAGAAATTTACCTTGATATTATGGAATATATAGTAAATTAAAATTAGTTACATAAATTTTTCGCATTATTACAAATACAATTGCATATGAAAAAAGCACATGTTATGCACAAAAAACATGGCAGTTAATTTAATTTTAATCAAATTCGATATTTTTTTATATCAATCGTTTAATTAATGTTCTATTTATTACATATTCATGGAATCCAAAATTCCATCTATGGCAATCTCTATATTTACTTTTTTGACATTTGACATCAATCAATCAAAATAAATATAAATTTTGTATTTTCAAGAGGATTTAATTTTTAATTATATTCTTAAAAATCCTATAAATCTATTAGATAACAAATGTCCTAAGAAAATATCAATCTGCGTTATGTTTTTATATAGTTAAAGCTATTAGTTTTAGTTTAGTAATATTTCGTTATTTGTGAAGTGCAATAACATTCTAATCAAAAGACTCTAAAAGCTCTACAAGATAATTTTGCTCATAGATAGGGAGGCGAAGAGGGGAATTTTCTGCAATACTCGAGCGTGGCAGTTTAAGATATGAGAGATACCTTAGACCTAATAGAACAACCTTGTTAACTATTTAGCTCTTTAAGTAGTGACGCGCGCCCAGGATAGACGATCAGATTAGTAAAAAAAAATCGATAGTCTGAAATACTCGAGCGCGTCAGATTAAGATATTGGGGGTTGATTTTAGTGTTTTAAGACTAAATTTAACTAATCTGACGATAAGTCCTTGACGCCGCCAAGTTATAGGGTCGTGAACTTGTAAAAAAAAAACGTTAATCCGGCATTCGCGAGCGCGATTGTTTTTATTTTTATTTTGAAGAATATAATCTAAAACTTACTAAAAATACAAAATCTGCCGGTTTCCGCGTGACCGGAAGTCTGGAGGAGCCATTTCGTCTTCCGAAAAACGCGTTGCAGTATATAAGTCGCGAACGATACATTTTACAAAAAAAAAGTTTGAATAAACAAAAAAGGTAATTTTATTTTACACAAAAAAGGTCTCTTTACATTTTTGTCCAAAGGTAAAACTTTTTGACTTGAAGCATCATAAAAACTCAAACTCCCGGTTTTTTGAGTATATCTCGAAAACTGAGGGTGTTAAGAAAAATTGATATGAAATAACGATGATTAAAAAAAAGAAACTCTCAAACCTTTTTCGGTCAGATTAAGAGAACCCACCAACATTTTTGACAGATTAAGAAAATATGCTTTCAGGAGACCGAGATAAACCTCCCCTATGAAAATCTGACGCGCTCGAGTATTTCAAAAGGACTTTTTTTTTCTGCATTTTCAAAAATTCATCGTAACTTATCGTCACGCCGAAATCGTCAGTTTTTTTAAGGGGAGCTTCCTTGGGGCCTACTTAACACCCCTTCCGAAAATCTGACGCGCTCGAGTAAATTTTTTTTTTGTGCATTTTTGACGAATTAATATGCCTAGCCCCACCACGCAAACCGGCAGATTAGTATACCGTTGTTATCAGAGGCACTTGGGGCATACGTAGTATGAATATCTGACGCGCTCGAGAATGCCCAAGTAACTATTTTTTTTTACATTTTTGAAAATCCCTACACGCCAAACCCACCGCTAAAATGGTTTTTACCATAGAAGCTTTTCTTTTCGAAATTATTTTATCTATCGATTTTGATAAGTCTCGACGGCGCCGTTTAATTACGCCATTTAGCTACCTCGCCTCCCTATCTATCAATTCGAAGCCTTTCGAAAAATCTTTAAGACATCATATAAACGGACGGAACTAAAACTAAAGACGGAACGGATAATTTGTATCACTTGTATTTTTAGCTTGTCTTATTATACAATAATATTATGTGCATCATTGTAGGTATATTTTATTACGGTTAATAAGCAAAGGATGAATATACGCAATTGATTTACTTAAATATAAATATTAATTTTTATTAAACATAAATATTTATCTATAAATTTTATATTTTACAGATGTACAAGTTACTAGAATTATGTTGGTGAGAGATGATGGTTTTGAGCCAAATTTTCAACTACGCTATTATAAACTATTAAATTAAATTTTTCTAATAAAATTGGATCGTTTTTAATTTATTTGTATTCATCTGTATAATTTTATTATCTTAGAAGTTCAGAAAGAAATTTATCGAATATTTTGGCTGAATAAATGCAGATAGCAGTAAACTATTCTAATATTTATATAATATAAGTAATATAAGAGGCTTCTTAACATCTATAATATAAAAATGAATCCCAAAATGTGTTGGTAAGCGCATAACTTTAGAACAGCTGAACCTATTTCTTTAATTCTTTTTTTATTATATTCCTTGAAGTACGAGGATGGTTCTTATGTAAAGAAAACGTGAATATGTACCACGGGCGAAGCCGGGGCGGACCGCTAGTTTTCAATAAAATTTTGAAACCATCTTAAAAATAAAACATTATTTGTGTATTTTATTTTAATTGCAATAACATTTAATAAGAGAAAAAATTATTGCGTTTAATCATATAGCATCGGAAGTGTGAAATATCTTTTTTATTATAAAACTAGCTTCCGCCCGCGATTCCGTCCGCGCGGAAAAATTAAGAAAAATTAAGATTTCTTTTTTCTACGTATTTTTCCGGGATAAAAAGTATCCTATTTTATGTCCAGGATAATAAGGTATAATTATACCAAATTTCATCGAAATCGAACCGTTAGTTTTTATGTGATGCCTTCACATACAGACAGACAGACAGAAAGACAGACAAATATTTTTTTTAATCACATATTTGGGTTTGGTATCGATCCAGTAACACCCCCTGCTATTTATTTTTTCAATATTTGCAATGTACAGAATTGACCCTTCTACAGATTTATTATATGTATATAGATTATAATAATCTATAATTTTTCCGATATTTTCAACCGTATCTACAAACCCACACAAACCGTAAGGCCCTTCTCCCATTACAATACGCACAGGCGATTCAAGTATCCTGCAAGTCTCGGAGACTAGTCGCCGCGGACTAACTCACATTATCACATACATTTGTATGTAGGCTCGCACACTACGCTATCGGTATCCTACACGTCCGCGACTAGCATCGCACGACTCACCGTGTTGGTCGCTTTTGCGTCACGTCTCCCGCGTATCTCTTCGGTAGAAAAATAAAAATTTCTAATCATCATGAGTTGTAGTTCTCGTGCGGCTACAAATCTCTACAATTTATTTTTATTTCAATATATGGATGAATCCAGTACTTCCTACTCTTATGTTGCCGTCTTCTATTTCTATAAAAAAGAAAAACTGCAAGAGCTTCTTCGTCACTGGAATCGCTGATTTCTCGACATAACGACCTAACTGTTGTTACAATAAATAAATGAATTATTATTATTATTATATAACGTCCGCCCACAAAAACGAGGCGCAATAACGATGTCATTTTTCAGTCGCATAATATGCGATCATCGGGTAGCGAGCAAATCTAGTATTCTACTCGAGTATCGTACCTATTCTAGAATTATCGTAATGGGAGAAGGGCTTTAGTTATCGAGATCTTGTCGAGATCAAAACGTCGGTATCATAACGATTGACAATGTCAAAGTATAATTTGTTTTGACAACATTCGAATGTGTTGCAAAGAAATGATTTTCCAAATCCATGAAATCTATATTTTATTTATTGTTCATATATCTACGGAATTGAAATAATGATGTTATTAATTTAGATAAAAATGCATTACTACACTGCTATTATTATATAAATATTTTGACGCATAACGGAAAGTTTTGTGAAGAATAAAAATTATAAACAAATATGTATCTATTGTATGCTTCCATCAAATTGGGGAGAGGTATTAAGCGACATCATTTTCATTGCTGAAGACGGGTCTATAAATTAGTTGTCGGTAATTACCGACTAATGTGTCGAGACTACAGGGGCTGTACTCGAAGCACAAATCCCTACTAAGAAGTAGCGCGCACGAGCAACTTTGTCTCCGCAAGTATATTGTCTCTCCCACCCATTGGCTAGTGAAAGTGCGCGCACGTAGCGACGCAACTCCCCATAGAGTTAATGGGAGAGACAAAATAGTTGCGGAGACAAAAGCTGCTCTTGCGCGCTAGCTCTAATATTATAAATGCGAATAAGTGCGAAAGTAACTCTCTCTGTCTGTTACGCTTTCCCGCTAACCTCTCAACCGATTTTGATGAAATTTGGCACAGACAGTCTTTAGACCCTGAGAAAGAACATAGGCTACCTTTTATTGCGAAATATGTACCACGGGCGAAGCCGGGTCGGACCGCTAGTGACATATATATTATCCTTTGTAAGTACCTAGGTATATTCTTAACACAATAAGACGTGATAAGCATTATCATTGATAGTTTCAGTTACATAAATCATATATTATGACAAGAATTATAAAGAATAGAAAAAATAACGATTGCTCTTGCCTTGCGTTATATTAAAAAAAAATAAGTAAGTACATACCTAACTAGGTGCGTATATGCCATACCTACATACGTTTAGGCAAGCTGATAAATTTTATTTTAAGTAATTCTAGTAGTCTGTAGAACCTTTACCTTAACAGTTTAGAAGACCTACCTACTATGATACCACTTGTAGAAGCTAAGGCATTTTCATGACGAATTCTTATTAGTAAGGTACTTTGTATTCAAATATTTTTTCTGATCATAGCTGAATAATCTTCAGTTCATCAGGCATAATTTAAAAAGTGGCCGTCGGGTTTTTATAAAAATAGCAATAGAAATGAACTTTTAACAAACTTTATTAAAATCGATACAGCCGTTTTTGAGTTACAATAATTGCGGACTTTTTTTTATTGTTTAACGTTTTATTATTTCAGGTCAATAGGTTTGCTACATAATAATTATAGATTATAAATTCAATGAAAAGTAGTTAAATTAATAACGTAGATTACGTAACAATATTAATTCTATGAATGAATTCATAATATGCACTTCCTCTATAATTATGAAACACTAGCGGTCCGCCCCGGCTTCGCCCGTGGTACATGTTTACGTTTTCACTACATAAGAACCATCCTCGTACTTCAAGGAATATAATAAAAAAAGAATTATCGAAATCGGTTCAGCCGTTCTGGAGTTATGCGCTTACCAACACATTTTGCGATTCATTTTTATATAGTATAAGATAAGATAGGAAAGCGAAAGCATTTTATCTATGCGGCAACACTATTTCAGGAAGGATGTCTTCAGAAATATAATTTGGTAGGTACGAGGACTATTTTATGCGCTTGGGTTATGAGGAATCATTTGTTTATTTATTTATTTAATTTAGCAACACAGACAATCAACATGAGGCAGTTGGCAGTTGCTCGCAACACTGCGTGTTGCAGAAATTCTGCATTCTGCAGCAGAATTGCTTACGCATACGTTGGGAAGTTCTCGCTCGAGAAGCGTCAAGTTTCAAGTTTTAACGTTTTAAAATGTTGCTCAACTAATAACTACTTAATACTTACAACAATAATGTACAGTAAGTACATAATAATAATTATTCGATTGAAAAATGAAAATAAGCCGAATTTCCCGACATAACCTCTGAATAACAGATAACGCTATCCGGACGCTATAGAAGTCAAACTCCTTTTTCCTTCGTTCAACGTTTATAGGGTGAAATAAAACACAATTCAGAATTTAAACAGATATATTTCATAACCATTTCGATAAGATGCGTCCATTCCAGACTATCAGTGACTACCGACTATTACTGGCGTCATTGTTTTTTGTGATGTGTTTTAACTGTGTGGTGTGTATTGTAAAAATGAGACTAAGATACTGTATACTATTTAATTAATTTTTTCAATGTCTAAAAAGAATACGACAAATCTTGTGATTAACAGAAGGTGTAGGGTGTTTGGATAATTTTAATGTATCCTATGAATAGTAGCTCCTTCCATCGATAATGTATAAGAGCTAGCGCGCAAGAGCAACTTTTGTCTCCGCAACTATTTTGTCTCTCCCATGAACTCTATGGGTTGGTAAGAAAGTGCGCGCACGTAGCGACGCAACCTCCTATAGAGTTGATGGGAGAGACAAAATAGTTGCGGAGACAAAAGTTGCTCTTGCGCGGTAGCTCTAAATGTTATCATTTGTACTTCTTCTGCTGTCTTTCTTCATCTTCATCTTTCGATCATTTATATATTATGACCATATTAAAATCGCAAAAAACAATGACGCCGCATTATGGCAACAGTCTCAACAACACCGATTGAGCATAGGCAATTTGTTTCAAACCCGGTTAAAAGAGCAATGTTGCCACAATCGTGAGATATGTCGTAAAAAATCTATACATTCAATTGCGAATTACAAACTTCCAACTACGTCTAATATAAATATGTATAGATATAGAAATATGATAATTTTGATTATGAGCTTATTTTAACAAATTCGTGGGGCACTTTTGTATCAATTCAAATACTAATATACTGGGTAGGAGCGACTGGTGGTAAAATTTTATCAGTGAAACATATTAAGGTTTCTTCTAATATAAATTTAGAGAAAAAGCTTGAAATAACCCCTTATTTTATAGGATAACTTATTTAACATTGTAAACACCAAATTCGCTGCTTACCCACATAATAGATGACCAAAACTACATCAAATAGAAACTATGATTTAAAAATTTCAAAGAGAGAAAGACCTATACTATATCAAGAAGTACATCAAAATACACACACAGTATTTTAAATAACAATCTTAACTATAATATTTACAGTTAATCAACTAATAAATGTATACGCGACCCCTTAAATTTTGAGGGTAGTTTTAAAGAAATGCTATTATTAGCGCTATTTCAAACTGTAAAGTTAGTATGTTATTATATTGTCGTACGTTACAGCATTAGGATGTGTACTTAGTGCATGATAACCTAACTAGTATCCAAATGTAGTTGTGAATTAAAAAAAAAAGTCTTCAAAAATGTTTATGGCACTGTGATTTCTTTTCCAAATAAAGTATAAAATAACCAAACGGGGTCGCGCGTACCAAAACTCACTGTAAAAACTTAATTACAAAAAAATAACAATCTGTTGACTAGAATAATTACGGCTCGAGCTCAAGTGTGGGTTTTACTGACACCAATGAATGCTTCTTCTGTATGTAGGTACTGTTTCCTTGATTACCACTTGGTACCTATGTGTTTCAACTCTTATATTCGTTGATATCCCGTATCTATAAAGGTAGACTTGTCGAAAAAGGAACTCTGACAAATATCAGAGTTTAAAATAAGCTTTGTCCCCGCTATTACTTACTTTAATTCATTAGAGTACAATTTTATAAAAGTTATAATGTCAATGGACATAATATGCCAGTAAAATCCACACAGAGTTCTTGCCCTAACTAAAAAGAACAATATATCGCAAATATCGCTCTATATTACAGGTTAATACAAAATAATGAGGAATTTATCATTAATGAGTGTGATGATATTATATTGTCACACAATGAGGCACTCAGCTTAATTTTACAGGATCTCTACTGAACACTCTGATTCTTAACTACACGGAAATAAAAAAGCACTTGTTCAGACTGATACCGAATAAAAAAAAAAGTCGTTAATTTGAACGAAATTTTAGCGCGAAACCATAGACGCAGCTGTCAAACTGACAGCTGCCACAGATATAAACAAGTGCCCTTACAGATTGTACAAAACAAATTCTAGTGCATCCCAGCCAAACGGGATTTCATAAAATTTAACGGGTGACTATTCAGTCTATAAATTGTCAAGGAAGACATTATCGAGTCACAATACAGATTATAAATACTTTGTACTACGAGGGGTACTAGCTCCATTATTTGTCAATCACAATATTTTCATCTAAATTACACTACCAAAGTTCTAATTCGTCGGGCGCGACGGCCCACATCACAATTTCAACGGTTCAAAAAAAATTGTACAAAAAATATTGTCTCCATTTTCCAAACTAATTTGGTCCGTTGTCTACATCTATGTCTAGCCTTTTAACCAAAGCGAATTTAAAAATAAAACAAACTAATAAGGCACAATGCATGTGTCTCCGGGTTCAATCTGATATGCCTCCATTCTACATCTACGATTTCTACCTCAAAAAAAGGTTCTAAGCGAGTCGTCTCCAAATTACATTTCAATAAAAAAACTAAACTATCAAACTACGTATGTACTCTGAAAAACCCAGCACCCAAAAACCATCACTATTGCTACAAGTCTATATACTGGGATGCACTTTACTAGAGGGTAGTAAAAATAAATGAAGCATAAATAACAGCTGCGGGTGGAGACAATACTCGGAGTCCGGTATTGTCTATGGAATGGTCTTCGCTCTTCGTCGCCGCTCCGCCGGGCCTGATCATGCAATCTTCTAACTCCGCCGCGCTCATGCAAGTGTTCGGATATTCACACTATACTCAAACTATCCTCCAAATCTAATGACGCCATGTCCGGAAAAGCTTCTACGTAGTAAAATTAGGTACGGAAAAAGCGATAAATGAAAGATCGACTGTGTTTTGTTACCATTTATTTCTAATAATCAACTAAGTGAAGATGATCCATTAGGCTTTGATGGAGGCGCGCGGCCCTCTAACCCGCTAGCAACGTACCATCCTAAGACGCCACGTCACGAGGCGTACACTACACAATATAGTAGACTGTTTAACTATCAAATATAAACTTATCCAAATAAAGCATAATTAGAGCCATGACATCCACTCACATAGACTTGAATCTCGTTACTTAAGGTACCAATCATTTCATTCCACTTTAAACACGCTTACTTAAAAACTTTAATAATCTGTATCTTTGCTCATCACTGTTTCATCACATTCCCTTAATATAGAGTGAAAGAGACAAAACAATCATTGGAGCGACCATAGACTAAGAAAGTTTACAAGTAAGACCTCAGTAAGTCTATGTTTTGGATCAATTTCGATATTATTTACCATAATTATCTACACAACTAAACCCAATTGTCCCGCTACTCGCAGATAATACATAATCATCAGTATTGCACAATTTATTCTAGTAGCAGTCTGTGATGAGAAAACAGCCCATGTCTACACTATAGTACATACTTTATATATTTTTATATAATTCTACCACAAAATGCCTTTTAAATAAATAAAGGAATGTCGTTTAATACAGCCACTATTCTAGTTATACTCATATACTGTCAGAGTTTTAAAACTAGCTACGAACTACAAATAATATGACTAAATACTGATAAAATAAGTTACGAAATAAATAAAAATCATCAATCAATCTTAATCGTGGGCAAGAAACAGTATTTCACAATCAATTAGTCGACAATATATTTCTAGATACGTATCAAAATTACAACTTCCAAGCTGTGAATATGCTAAAAATATTTCTCTGACAGTGAAAATATTCAAATTTTAAATTATCAATAGCGATAACACTCTCGTTGCCTTACAAGAACGCGCAGTGCACTAGGAGAGTGAATACAGCGCACGATTCGTTGAGCGAACACGACCGCACGCCCCAAGCGGCGAACGACTACTGAACCTTAACACGTGTCAGGTAAAAATACATATACCCGCTACTGAATACATCGACCTATATTACAAAAATATTATAATATGCAGGTGTATAATAATTCATCTACGCTCTGTGTCCTGCCACCAGTGCCTTGCGATGTCTTATCATACACAGCGGTTATCATAATTATTGCTTTCGAGTTATTCTTACACCATATATTATTATGTAAATCTTCAAAATCACTACTCTACACACTACACTAGCATCTGCCGAAAACACACAACGTAATTTAAGATATTTCTTGTAACATTATTATATTATACTGATCAAAAAGTTGTATATTAAACCATTTATGTATAACCTTAACGAATATAACATTGGTCCAGAGTAACTGGATACGCGTAAGCATAGACACCACCGTAGTGATGTCCTGTGCACGTGCTGTGGCACGTCACTACTGCGCAAGCGGTCGATACGATACGAGTCAGGCGAGAAGTTGAGCAAGATAAAGACTCTAGGATTCCGTCCAAATCGTCGCCACCTCGAGGAACCTAATTAAAATGACTAGAAAATTAACGTTTCGTCATGGCAACAAGTCAGTGGCAATCCATTCTCATTATTGTCTTAATCTTATTCTACTCTGAATTTTGGCAAACTGGCAACACATTGAGTTTTACATTTGAAAAGAGTCGCCTCCGCCCTTGAGCAAAATGCGTTTGGCCCGTTTTTGGCAAATCAGATTCAACGGAAGACTGAAGGCCTCAAGCGAAGCGCACTACATAGGTCTACGCTACGTGGCTACGTCGCCGCAATAGCACGGTTCACAACCAAAGTGTGGCAAACGCCTGTAACAATTGACAGTGACATTGGAAGATGCAAGTCCTCGCGCACTCCATGCCGACCCGAGCTCAGTGTTAGTCACGAGATACTACGGTACCATGCTATCGACAAGACCCCACTCCTTCACGGCGAAGGTGTCGCACTACATGATCATCTACTGCTGAACCCAACGTGCATAAGCTATAGGTAACCCGTGAAAACCCTCGGATCTATGAAATAAAACACACAATTCTAATATTATTCAATGTAATGACACAATCTAGGTGCTCAATTACAGGTTACTCACGAGCAGACTAAATAAACACTACTTCTAACATACCTCAAAACTCCACTGTTACCTAACTAATACAGGTGTATTAAAAAAATATAAATAAACTATGTTAGGCTGTGGGGTTGCCACATTTCGTGGGAACCTCATACATATTAAAAAAAAAAATTAAGTACATAAAATTTTATGGGCAAACCGCCAGTGTGGCTTTTGGCGACACTCGACGGTTGACCGCGGAGGGGTCAGTGACGTCACAATTCAAAACCGTCTAATACTGAGAAATTTGGGAAAAATAATAATATACAAAAGGTTACCATTACGACCGCCGCGATTTCGTGTTTAAGAGTTAATTATCAATCGAAATCTAACATTTAACACCAAAATTTGTGACCACACACGTCAAGTTATAATATCATTTTAGAGTAATTTTATATCGACACAAAACCGCGGCGGCGCGTCAAATCTCAGAAGGTTCTAACCTACTTATAATAATAAGAATACTGCTAATAATAAGGGTATGTGTATACATGTGAATTTATAGCTATTGTAGCCCCGATTTGTGGAATTATTAAAACAGTAGCAACACTCAATTTATAATCCAAGATGACACAAAAAATCACTGGTATGTATATAAATGTACCTATATTGTAAGAAATTTTGAATTTGACTCGATTTTATTATGTATGCAACTGTCATTAAGTCAAGCAAACCAGGGCTACGTTATAAGTGAATCGACCTAATATAGGAATGTGGTCGAAAAGCTGCCGCATGCATTGGCTCTACATAACCACCTGTCTTTGCCTGGTGATAGTCTGGCAAGACCAATTTTATTGCTAGGGGTTGCCATTAACAAAAAATTAATAGCGGCAAGAATTTAATCACAAAAATAGTACTAATAAAGGATATCCAAAGATAAATATAAGGTATATTAAGACTATAGTATAAGTATGTCAAATTATATGACGTCATTCTTACTTAGTTTGAAACGTAGAATAGACGAAAAGCTTTGAATAGATGGCGCCACTAGTCAACTTGTAATGCATATTACGTCATATTTTCAAGAAAATTTAAGCACTAAATATACATTTTATGCACATTATATTGAAACCATTTTTAAATATGTAAAACGTAGTCTTAATTTGATATTTTTTTTATTGAGCAACACTTTTTTTCAGTAGTTTACTTTACACACAAGATAGTTTGATAAATAAGCATGCAAATTTTTTTTTATAAAATGCTAGTAGCGCCACCTATCTTAAAAGTTTCAATAAAAGCCATCCCCATTGCGACAAAGTTAAAAATAACCCCATAACATTACCATGGGAAGTTTCATCAAACTACCCACATCTAGAAATTTTTTAAAATGACAATTAAGTACTAAGTTCCAAGGAGAATACTGAAGGGACCAAGTCCAAGGTAATTTCGACTTAAACCTAGAAATTGCACGAACACAACCATCAATCGTCTTTTAATAATACTTGTCTAATCACAGAGTATAAATATTCGAGTATTGCTTTAAGTATTAGGTTCTAACTACCACTATGAAGTTAAGTACACACGACAAACGGCGTGGGCTCGTCCGAGACATAATCAAACCTGCACACATGCATACAATACATAATACAAATACTTTAATACTTCGCGTATCTTAAAAATATAAATAAATACATGAAAACCACGCAATTTCCCGACAAACCCACTTACCGTATAATACTTACCCGCAAATTAATCAAATAGGCAAGGACCAGCTCGCTTCGGTGGAAATTTTGGCGCAAGTGTTGAGACCAGGCAAAGACAGGTGCAGACTATAGCTGTTATAATACTTAGCTTATTGTCATCGTACATTATAGGTGTTAGTAGCATTCCGAGTTACTTAACTATGACAACCCACGGCCAGAAGACCAGACTGCCTCTGGTTTTAGAGAAATGCGGGTAGTTTTAAACTTTCTGCAACTGTGACACATCAAAATCTATCTATATAGACATACACATATATTGTTTTAAAGTGACGAATTATTAATTTTAATAGATATTTCTTCTAGCTAATTTTATGTTAACTGTATAATTTTCCGAATTTATCGATCTACCTTCATTTTTTATTTTTTTTCATTCAATAAACATTTTATTTAAGTTTTTTGAGTGCGTGCGCGCGGTCGATTGAGCAAAGGTGAAAATCGATGGATAAAAACACATTAAAACAATATAAATAAAATCTAAAACCAAAGCAGTCGTGGTCTTCAAATCAAAATTGATATACCGAGCCAACACGATTCTTGAGATGGCACATAGCCTCTCTCATAGGCTTTGAAATAACACTAAATTTAAGATATGATGTATAATTGAGATTCACTTATTGCACAAATGCTTTAATCACATCAAAACAACACTACCTTTACGTTGAAGTATGAGGAGGTAGTTTGCAATATTGTAGGAACATTTTTTTAAAGTAAGATTTACTTCTGTGGTACATTTATAATCACTTTTTTACGAAATTCGTAAATATTACGTTTTTGTAATTTCGAAGGTAGTTGAACATTTTACACTGATGTAAGTACATACTTCAATGGAATTCCGTTGAACATATTTGTTTTAAAATTGCCATCTATCTCTTTTGCTCTAGCATAAAAGTCTTCTTTGTAAAATGTACCACTTAAAATCGTTAAAATGAAGGTAGTATACAAATACTTTATTATAGCCTTGATCGAAAACCTAACCATAATACAATCACATGAGCAAGAGCAAGTACACACACAATATATTTGGCAACATTAACACTAAACATAAAATAAATAATTGACGACGTCCGCCATCTCAAGAATCGCGTCAGCGTGGGCGTCGTCTACATCATACAATGGCATATAAATGATTGCTTTTTCGGTTAGATATGTATGAGTGGTGAGCTCGCGGCGGACCCGCGTGACGTCACGGGCTCGCGGCGTGACGTCACTCGACCCGACCGAGCGATCGAGCCGCAGAGACGTTCCAATTATTCACGCGTACCCTCATTTTCAAACGACGCGGATCGCGACTTACATTCCCTTCGAGAGTACAATCAAGACGTCAAACCGCGCGTAAAACGGCGGGTCGAGTTGGCGCCGCGCCGCGTCATCCAAAACTAAACGTACATACATACGGTTTGGCACAATTTAGTGTGTCGCAATGGCACGGAACTATAATACTGATACGGGGGCCGCGACCGCCACGCGAGGTCCGACCGCCGCGGACACTAAAACCAAAACAAAACGGCGAGACACGCGCTCCTCACGCGAGACGCAAAGCGGGAGTCGAGTCGGGAGATTAGTCGAGTTCAACTAACGAAATATCTGAGATCTTCGATGCGCGGGGCGGGGGTAGTTCAGCGCCTAGATGTACATGGGCACGCCGTACACGGCGCTCCAGTCGACGCCCTGGAAGGAGGACATGTCGACGCCGGCCAGCGAGTAGGCGGCGCCGAACTGCGGCAGCGCGGGCGCGGGCGCGGGCGCGGGCGGCAGCGCGGCCGGCAGCGCGTACGGCGCGTAGCGGTAGGCCGGCACGCCGCCGCCGTACACCAGCCCGCGCCCGGGCCGCAGCACCAGCCGCTTGGCCAGCGCCAGCCCCGCGCCCGCCACCGCCTCCTTGGGCTGCGCGCGCTTGCACTCCACCTTCTTGTTCTTGATCGTGTGGAAGTGGATATCGCACACGCGTTCGACAGCCTCCTCCGAGTGGAACGTGACGAAGCCGAAGCCCCGGTGGCGTTTCGTCTGCTGGTCCATGAGCATGACGGCGTCCTCGACGAGGCCGAACTGCGAGAAGTAGGCGCGCACCTCCTCGGCGGACGTGTCCTGGCCGACGCCGCCGACGAATATCTTCTTCGTCTTGGCCGGCTTGGGCGCCGACTTGGGCGTCGCGTGCTTGGGGTCGATGCGCTTGCCGTCCAGCGTGTGCACGGGCACCGCCAGCACCTTGTCCACGGACGCGGCCTCCTGGAACGTGATGAAGCCGAAGCCGCGCGAGCGCTGCGCGCGGCTATCTATTAGTATGCCCTCTATTTGCCCGAACTACTTTAGTAGTATGCGCCCAAACGTCAATATATTTAATAAAAACCACTATTAGAAGCTTTCAAATACTAATTTAACACATTTTAAAATTATCGAGACGTCATACTACCAAAAAAATTCGGGCGTCAAAAAAAGTGCGATACAAAAATCCAAGTTACACACGCGTACATAATAAATAAGCATCACACGAACCGATTGCGTTCCTGGCGATCTTTAGCTTCATCTAAAACTGTAGCGTATGTAACCGTCCGTTTTTGCAAAGCACGCGTATTAGTACAAGTTTATACTAAAGGGACAACACCTAAAATACACAACCTACTATACTTATTCTTGTAATCTCAAGGGTTATACAGGATTTACGTTCATGCTTCATATTACAAACTAAATATTAGTCGTGTCTAACTTCGAAGTGTTTCCATGGAGGTAGTTTGAAAAAATATTATTAGTAGGTACTATAATATGTGAATTACTGTTAAAACCAAAATCTATGGAAATACAATATCGATTTTATTCAAAACCCAAACATGTCTAACGCTCTAGCTCGATACCGTGACTAGAAATAAACCTACCGAGCACCATATATTTTCTACCATTTTAGGAGAAATTTACAAGTGTTATATTTCATCTATGCTAATTACACGTTTTGCTAATCTGTATTAATGTTAATCTCAAACACACGAAATATAGCTATTACTAATAATATAATAAAAAACGGAAAATAATGTTGCCATAAAATAAGTGACTGAGAATATGAATCCACCATTTTTTTTAAAGTTGTGTGTACAGAGAGACAAGTATTAAAAATATACTACATACTTATAAGAGTATTGACATTGCTTACAAAGAATAAAATGTTCTACATAAGTGTTACAAGGTTATAGTGTAACTACATATTTTTGTGTTTTAAATACATCAACTTATGTACAGAATGAGAAGAAGTTCGAAAATACGAGAATATAATACGTATAATGTAAATAAAGGAAAATATATGAAAAATACAGATAAAAATAAAAATAGTGGACTGATTTTTGAAGATGGCAACACCAAGAGAAACTACCGTAGTTCGGAAGAGAGTAGTCTATGCCTATCTCGATCTATATGTTAGTGACTCTAGCATGCCAGTGTTTTTACTCAATACCCATTTTATTACATAAATAGCCCAACTATATGTCTACAGTGGCATAAACAAAACTTTTAACTAAAAATTTAAACCTTCGAGCAAAAAAAAATCGATAACTCACTTTACGAGTCAAAAACTCAAACTTCTTCAGTACAAAGGAGGAAACAAGACGACTTAAAATTAAAAAAAAAAATTAATACAAGGAAGAAATATTTAAAAAAAGAACTCCCACGTTTTGACTATATTTAGTAGCTTTATAAATTACTAGTAGTAATTTTACGAACGCGTAATTCTTCAAAGCATCAATAGTTTTGCCTTCACTTGACAACATACCATACAGATACCCTCAAAAACCCAAAAAAAAAAACAAAAAAAAATCTAGTTTTGTTTACGCCACATCCACGCACCATATACCTAGATCAAGACGTTAGACTACCTATTACCAGACCTAAGTCAAAATATCGGTCACTGACCCGAATGTTGAGCGCCGTGTCGAAATCATTTACAGCTGATGGTTTTTAACAGAAAATTAATATATTTGTACATATTATTGTGTGTATTCATTGTAGAGTGTGATAGTGTCTTATTGCATACATGTGGGGTGATTTTTTGTATTTGGCAATTGAATTTTTACCTCTTTTTTGCTATAGCGAAACACAGGTAATATTTGCTGTGTTGCAGTTAAAATGTTAATTATGTTTTAAAGACATTTTTTCAAATAAACTTTTGAACATAATTTTTTGAAAAAAAAAAAAACTAGATTATTTTGCTTGGTTTTTAATTTATTTATAATATTAAAAACACAAATTTGTTATTGAGCTTTTTCACCAAGGACATTTTTGTTATCTTAGCCTCAGAATGGTGGCAATTCAACATATTATGAAGCATAAAAAGTAATTACTGCCTTTCTTTAGACTAAAATAATTATTATTTAACCCTGTATGCTATGAGACATTATCACAATCCAAACTGAATTATCCTAAGCTTATAAAATTAAAATTAATAAATTTCAAACATTAATACAGGAACAAAAATATTAATTTTGATTTATGTATAAAACCAAAAACCTTCAAAAAATTAATTATTTTTAAATAAATCAAACAAAAGACACCAAAAAGATATATGCTCTTAAACTGTAAGTTTTGCTAAAATTTGTATAGTCATTTCTGTACATGTGTAGTATGTAATAAACAAACAAACAAAAAAAATTTAAATTAATCACCCTCTTCCTTGAACCTGGTTAATTTATTAAAAATAATTCCTGTATCATTGTTCATTATATAAATTCCTCATTTACTATGAGGCATCTTTATTGCATATGGTTGATTTATAAAGGGTATGAAAAAAATCTGTAATAACATTCAAGGATTTTAAACATTTATCTTCCTGGCCAAATCCTGCCTAATAACAGTTTATACATCTTCCGTCACATTACCCTACCCTCGCTCCTCAAACCACTCTCTGCTTACCTGTGTCACAGGATCCTTCATGATCAGCACGTCCGTCACCGCGCCAAACATAGCAAAGTACTCTCTCAGCTTCTCCGAGCTCGTCTGCCAGCTGAGGCCTCCGACAAACAGCTTGCTCGGTGACGGGGATGTGCTGCCTGCATTGTTTGGTACTGGTGATGAGCGGCCTGATGAGGGAGACGTTTCTGGAAGAGTGGTGATCATGCGTAATCTATATATGCTACTACTAATAGAGTTAATAATATACACATAATTTGAAATCTAAAGTTTGTGAAAAGTGAAATATTGATGCTTTATGAGGTTTGGGACAGAGGCATTGCACAAAAAGGTTACTAATTGATTTTTTTCATTGATAGTAAGGATGGCATCCATCTATTGAGTATACACAGTATAAACTATTTATTTACATTAAATAAATTATGAAGGAAACTAACTTTTGTAGGAATAAGACTTTATTTATCAGAATAGAAGGCAAACTTTAAAAGAATTGTTAGTGCATGTTTGTGTTGTTTTCTTATAAATAAGATAAATTACTCTCCAATAGGTACAATGATTTGAATGCTGTTACACAATAAAGAAATGTTAATAGTTATTTTAATTGTATTAATATGTTAATATTATGATTAAGATCATTAAATAAAAATATAAGCAGTATAAAGTATGAATTACCATGACTTTTAAATTTGGTAAGTACCTATTCATTTAAAAATTAATGTACAAAGAGGGTATCTATTGAATTTGTTATGAAAATAATAACAATGTACAGAGATATCTCAAACAAACATTACACTCAGAAACAGTGAACTAAAAAGTTTTCTAGTAGCTAGCTAACTTTAAGTATGAAAAAAAAACTATAAATTAAAATAGTAAGTATATTAACTGAACTGTACAGATATTAAAATATATAATTTATAGCTCATTTCTAGACACCACAAAACGCTCTTCAACAAAAACATTGCAATTTTAGCAGATCATGACTGAAAACTACATCTAATTGGAAGTTTGTAACTTACTGATCTGTTGCACTGCCATTTGCTGCTGCTGCTGATGCGCGGCAGCGGTGGCTGCGGCATGTGCGGCAGCCTGCGCACTCAAAACGTGCGCCGCTAACTCTCCGTCCACCATCTCCAGACCGCCAAGCGCACCGCTAGAATACACCATCATTTTAACACTACACCAAACAAACTACCACTAAACTTATAAAATTACGCAACACCACGCCTCAATAAGCACGGCGACAGCGAATAATCCGCGTCAAACGCTTTCTAGTCAAATAATAAAAACAAATGAAAAACGCGCGCCATAACACTCGATGGTACCGTTCGCGTTCCAAACGGCCAGTTTGAAAAACTTTATTTTTGTGTGATTTTCAATACAATTCATGATATTATATCGATTGATATCGAGTAACAATAAATTTCTTACACTTCAAAGAATGTTATCATTTTATTATCACAATACATTTGAGTTTTGTTAAACAAACTTTTTCGTTTTTTTCCTTCTATGGTTTTTGTTTTTAATTTTATTTTGACAGGTGTACGCGTAGGTCATAGATGATTGTCATTGGCCAATCATAATTCAATTTTGATGGCGCCTTAGGATGGCGCGCATTCATATTCAGAATACTGAAAGCTTTTTTAAAAAAATAACGTTAATAATAAGTTAAGTTATTAATTAACTAGAACACTGGTTGCCGTTTGTTTACTTAAACTTGTATCAGTTTTATGGAAATTTTAAAACGTCCGCCTTTTTAAAAAGGCAAAACTTTTCCGTGTAGCCTACACTTTTCCAGACACGAGTTTACTGTTTTTAATTTAAACAAGTTTTTCATTGTAGCATATAACACGTGTAGATTGTTATTTATTGCAGTGAAATATACCTGCGAACAAAACGGAAAATTGCAAAGATGTAGTAAACAATTGATTTGTAATCATTGCATATTTATAGTTCTAATTGCATGCACCACGCCTTATAACCTTCGTGTTTAATAAAAAGAAATTCAAACAGATTAACAGACCGTGTTGATTTATTTATAGTATTTATTATATTTTTACAAAAATGTTGAGGCAGGCTAAAAATTCAACATTGACCTAAAAGAATAAATAAAGACGAGCGTGTGTGCCGAGCACACATGTCAGAAGTGAAACTTCTTAGACAAGATTCAAAGATACCAAAATCGTCGCCATATTCCATGACGTGACGGTATTGCCATGACGCGACCTTGAAATTTTACCCTCAACGCGAAAATATTCCTATTGAGGAATACCTACCAATTCGTTATGTCATACTATATTGGAATGTATCCGCGCGGTTTCAACCCATGGCTCCACTCCTGTTGGTCGTAGCGTGATGATATTATATAGCCTATAGCCTTCCTCGATAAATGAGCTATCTACCGAAAGAATTTTTCAAATCGAACCAGTAGTTTCCGAGATTAGAGCGTTCAAATAAACAAACAAACTCGTCAGCTTTATAATATTAGTATAGATTATCCCCTAACAAAGTAAGTACATAAAGTAAGTTAGTTAAATCATCTTAATATAATTATGTTTAATTAACATCTGTCGCAATTAATAACAATGATGTATTCATTTACGTCATGCTAAGAAATAATGAGTGCTAAATCAAATGGAATTGTGTATTTTCATTTTAATCTATTATAGGTATCTACCTTCCGCGGCTTCGCCCGCTTTATCTAAAACCTAATAAATTATACCTATACTAAAACCATCCTCTTGAATCACTCTATCTATTAAAAAAAACCGCATCAAAATCCGTTGCGTAGTTTTAAAGATTTAAGCATACAAAGAGACATAGGGACAGAGAAAGCGACTTTGTTTTATACTATGTTGTGACTAGCTTTCCGCCCGCTGCTTCGCCCGCGTTTTCAAAGAACAACCCGCATAGTTCCCGTTCCCGTGGGATTTCCGTTATAAAACACGTGTATGTTACACACGCATACATCCATCCTCACAAACTTTCGCATTTATAATATTAGTAGGATAGGATAAGAATCATAGAATAGCTTGTTTTCATATTGTGGTTTAATTGTTATGTTATTAACTATGTTGATGTTGCAATATTTAAGGGAAAAAGGTCGGGTAAAGTCTATATATCTGTCTATACTATACTATCTGTGACAATACTAGTGTCTTCTTAATAAAATAAT
Source organism: Colias croceus (assembly GCF_905220415.1). NCBI lineage: Eukaryota > Metazoa > Arthropoda > Insecta > Lepidoptera > Pieridae > Colias > Colias croceus. The sequence goes on along the minus strand of NC_059559.1, from coordinate 7,346,999 downwards.
GTAGGCTCTATAAAATATTATGTGGGACTATTGTAAATTTTATTCGTTCAAAAATTTGAAGTTTTTCACGTTCAAGATATTAATAAGGCCATTAATTATCTTCTTAAACTTGTTCTAAAGCTAATTATGCATTATAAATCATTTCACCTGAACCGGCAATTATTATTTGGATTTCCATAAAAGCGCGGGAAGATGAAAAATTTTTGGCGGCTAATCTCCTGTCAAAAAAATTTCTTTATAAATAGGTACCCGGGATACAAAGGCAGAAGGCTTTTCTGTTTAGCTTAAAGATGCGTATACACTTGACAGATTTATTTAAACTGCCTATCTAATGTTGTAAAGCTGAACAGTGTTTGAACGCGCTAACCTCAGGAACTTCTGGTCCGATTTGCAAAATTATCTCGGTGTTAGATAGCTCATTTCATAATACACTGCTTATTTATAAGCAAAACAAAATAAGACTACTCCGACTACATATTCTTTGAATAATTAATGCTCCTGTTGGTCTAAGCGTAATGATATTATAATATAGCCTTCCTCAATAAATGGGCTATCTAACACGAAATAATTTTTCAAATGGAATCAGTAGTTCCTGAGATTAGCGCGTTCAAGCAAACTCTTCAGCTTTATAATATTAGTTTAAATGTTCTTAAGTTTGAAATTGAGTTCAGTTTATTTTCAATTTCTTTACAAACCCAGAACCTCTGCTTTAAAGATAAGGGAGCAATCTAAATAGGGCCTTTTTACATAATATGTATGTTCACATAATAGGTACATCATCAAAATACGAAACATTCGCAGCAAATATAGTTACAAGTGTAATTTGGCCAGTGTGAACTAAGGTTAAGCCCTACAATAAATCAGTGTGGACATCTGCAATTTATCTTACATACTTGAGATGTATTAAACCCTGGCAACCCTCGCGACGGGCACAGATTAAATTCAGATTTGTAATACGAAATAGTTTGACATTTAGTGGACAGATGAAAAATTAATATGTGATATTTTTTATGCCCTGATTTTTCTGGGGTTATAGAATTTAGTGCATTGTGATAGATGGTATGAACAAAAAATCTACCTTTAAACTGTGGAATGAGAGCACACGGTTAGACACTAGCATTCAAATAAAAAGAGAATAATCAAAAACAGTTCACTCAGTCCAATGGTTTTGAGTTACAAACAAAAATAATAATAAAGTCGAATGGAGAACGTTCTCCTTTTTTAAAGCAGTTGAAAAATGTTGAAAGAAATTATTGATATCTCTCAAACATAAAAAAGAGCGTGTGTGCGGAGCACAGGTGTCAGAAGTGAAACTTCTTTGGCAATATTCATAGATACCACGTCTTACTCCACGATATGACGGTATTGCCATGCCGCGACTTTGAAATTTTACTCTCAACGCGCCTAAAAAAGTTTTAGATACATAAGAAAGTGAAAATCACGAATGTATTTAAAATAAAAAAAAGACGTGTGGCACTCGGGGACTGCCGCGGCAAAGCATAGCATGCCTTCAAGCCACACCTCCGTGCCCGTCGGAATGGGGAGCGTGAGGTTTTTTCGTTACGGTATTTCTCGATTCGGTCCCCGCGCTCAAGGCCCGCGATAGAAGCTATGCAATAGCTTAAAAAACCTAGGTATGAATTTAATACTTGGGACATGCAAATTTAGAGTAGCTGCCTTATACATTAGCAACAGGCAATAGCCAATAGTATTATAGTAAGTAGGTATTCTGTCGCATTAGATTTTCTCCGAAAAGATTTAATGCAACCTCTTTCGATGTTAACAAAAGCACTACCGACTGAAAGAAAAGAAAGTGATCGACACGGCTCCAATGTAGATCAGATAAATTGATTTTATTGTTATTTACCGTTGAACTTTGAGAAAACTGTTCTATTGAGTGAATGTTTCTGTTTTTATTATTACGTTTTATTACTATTTTGCGTTGTGGTTAACCAAACATAATATAAGTAATAGTGGAAATAAAAATAAATGATGTAAAAACAATCGAAAGTTGTAATTTGGCGCGAAAAATCTGCCAGTTTCATGATTTTGTCAATTAACTAACTAGATATTATAAATTATTTATTTATGCTCTGCCCTACTTTACTTAATTTCTCTCTGTACAACCGGTTGTCTGGAAGAAATCGCTATTTAGCGATAAGGCCGCCGTTTGTTACAATGTATCCTAGTTTAAGTCTCAATTTGTAATTTGTAAGAGCAATAAAGTATTAATAAATAAATAAATAAATGATGGTCTTAATAAAGTTGCATTAAAGAATTTTCGCTACAGAGCCTGTAAACAATATAAAAACATATATCGTATATCTATACGCTACCAATCTAAGTACCTACCTACCTAAGAAAGATGCAGTTGAGTCAAATGTATTTCCTGAAAATACACATAAAACTTTTTTTACCTACCTACTTGAAGTATTATTTTTGAGACTAGCTGCGCTTCGCGGTTTCACCCGCGTGGCTCCGCTCCTATTGGTTTTAGCGTGATGATATATTATAATTTATAGCCTATAACCTTTAGCCTTCCTCGATAAATGAGCTTTTTAACATCAAAAGAATTTTTTTTAATCGGACCAGTACCTAGTTCCCGAGATTAGCGCGTTCAAACAAGCAAACTCTTCAGCTTTATAATATTAGTATAGATTGAGATAATAAATTCGTAACCTATTCAGTATTTCGGCGTAAATATAGCATCTTTCTCATTTACTATTTCAGTATGCAAATATAGATTTTCAACTAGAATACGCTGATTTTCAACTAGAATTTTCAAATAGAATATGCTGTTTCTAAGCAGTCTCTTATTCGGAATTAGGTCATAAGCGATAGACACGAATGTGCTAACTTAGGTACCTAGCTTTATCTACCTATTTTTAAGCCTATGAATTTCCGTAATTTATTGGTGGTAGTTTTATTTTGCGACTCACCTTCTGCAAGGTTGTCGCCGCTCATGAGCGTTCGCAGTGTCAGGGGCTCTACAAGCGTTTTGCTGGTTTTTAAGAGAGGAATACGCTTTCTTCTTGAAGGTGCTCATGTCGTAATAATTTGGAAACACCGAAGCTGGTAACTTATTCCACAACTGCGTAGTTCTTGTCAGGAAATGTCTACAGAAACGCACAGTAGACGTACGCCATGCATCCAGATGGTGTGGATGGTACTTTAATTTGTGTCGTTCAGTCGTCTACTTGTACATTTAATAAAAACTACCACCATAATCACATTGAAAAATAATTTCTGGTTTAGATAGTCCATTCTTCGAAGAAGGTAGTAGGTGAATACCTTCGGCTAAACGGAAGCGGGGAAATGAAAAATACGTGTGAACTTGAAGGACACAGCAAGTGTATCATGTAATATCTTCACAAACATCCATGTTTAAATTTTGATTAAGCAGTAGGATTTTAAAAAAACATGAACAGAATTCTGTATACAAAATTAAATACAGTTATTTTATAGAAGACAAAATAAAGTATAGGTATAATATATATATGTAGTGAGCATATAATATTGTCTTATAAATACCATAAGAGACATTTTTCTGTTTTTATCTTTCCGATTTTCTTCTAAAACAATAATAAGTTATTGAGTAGGTAGTTACGAACGTTTGACAAAAATCTAATTAAAATATATATAGATTTTCAATAAAGTAGGGTAAGTGCACCTAATTGAGACTGCTTCCTTACTTGTAATTTACAAGCGATTGAAATATTGGACTAGGGGCACGGGATCGATTCTTATTGCTCATTTTAACCGCCTACGCCCTACAAAAAGGAGTAGTCTGTTCATGTTTTATTATGTTGTTGGTGTTTCAATATTACTGAATAATTAGCATATTTACCTACGTCATATTAAAATAATAATAAGATCTATGAGATATATATATTATATTATTGTTCTATTTAAAGGAAATATTCGAGTAAAATTTAACATTTCTAGGTGCAGCGTAAAGCGTAATCCGTTTTACCCGACTGCGTCAGAAACAAAGTGATGGGTGCGTTCATGGTTATCTCAACTAATATTATAAAGAGAAAAGAACGTATTTTTGTCTGCATGTTTGTAATGTTATCAAACAAAAACTACTGCACCGATTACAAGTTTTTTCTTCAGCAGCAAGCTACATTTTCCTCAAAAGGCTATATTTGTTTTTATCCAGGTCAGGGTGGAGCCGGGACAAGCGGCTAGTTAATTAAAAAATTAAATTGTCTTGCAATTAGAATTTTTTGAATGAAGTAGAGATGGAGTTACAGTATCGTCTTTGGCATTATGTAAGGACTAGCTATGCGCCCGCGGCTTCGCCCGCATTTTCAAAGAAAACCCGCATAGTTCTCGTTCCCGTGGAATTTCCGGGATAGAACCTATTCTATGTGTTAATCTAAGTTACTCTATATGTGTGCCAAATTTCATTGTAATCGGTTCAGTAGTATTTGCGTGAAAAAGCAACAAACATACACATACATACATCCTCACAAACTTTCGCCTTCATAATATTAGTAGGATAGGATAGGATATGATAGGGTAGGAAGTGGGAGCTCTAGTTTTTACAAGTAAATGTGTAATGCCTGTTAATTATAGGTAAGTTATAAATAGGCGACAGAAGAAAGTTGTCAACAATCTATTTATAAAATCTATATTTAGTGATACGCCTAAACTGGACGAACGTTCAAAAACTTCCACATTACACCAATTTTTAATTCGAATAGAGGTCATTGCCTCATCTTGACAGTTCCACAGACGGAATATTCGTAACATTTTTTGCCGGATCGATATCTGATTGAGGGTGGTGTTCATTGAGGGGGTGGCAGGGTGTACCGCGCAGGCGCGTGTCGGCGGGGCGCGGCGACCGGCCACGCTGCCTCAAACGCTACCCACCACCACGTACAACGCACGTGTCTAATATATTGTCCTGTCACAGCAGTAAGTACAGGCTACTGCTCTGCCGGGACAACCTAATGGATACGGTGCCCTATCAACGAGATACTAGAAGAACGAACGAAGAAGTGTTGTTCTATATGGTACCAGTGATGTGTTCTTATTTTTTGTATAACCGTGATGTGTTTCTCTTGCAGGTTTTAGTGTTAAATGTGTTGGTTATGCGCGTATCGAGCGTGAATGCACGCATGCGTGCTGCATCCGCCATTTTCTTAGAATCATTTCACCCCCGTAGGGATGGCCCTTCCTAAATGATGGCATTTTGTATTGTTAAATTTGGTATCGATTTTTGTGTAAATGTAAGTGTTGTTTGTATAAATTCGCTCAATGTATGTGTTAAAGATGTTTTTTTATGTATAAAATCATATATTTAATTGTAGATACTTAATTCTAATTGTAAAATGTTAAATGAGTGTGTACTATGATAAGAAAATGTTAAGATACTTGTAAATTTTGTACACGATTATTGTATAAAAAATGTATTTCAATACTCGGAAAATGTAACATGTAAAAATGCTTAAAGTAACACTAATTTTAAGGAAATTGTATCTTCTGTTTTATAAAATTAAAATCTTTCACCTTTATTCTATTCTTTCTTTTCTCCTCGTCTTTAAATATTTAAAAACAGTAAAATAATATGAAAGACAATTCCTAGTAACCATAGAGAAATTTTAAAAAGGATAGATATAATTGAAATCCTTGAGTTGGAGAGAGATAGACTGTGAAGTTCATCGACCTCTCTGTTAAGGAGGGTCGCTCTAAATATCTATACATTTTAGCATTACCTACCCTTAATTGATTCTCTTAATTAAATATTATCAAAGAAACAATTTAATTATAGTTATTAATAATTATTATGAACTAGGTAAACAATAATTCTATACGTTTATATACATATATTTGCACTTTAGACGTACTTTCGTGTTACAGTAATTTTGTTTGAGATTATAGGCATTATATTAAGCTATTAAGGATTTTTTTAACAAAGTCATCACTAGTCACTACATAGTATAAAACAAAGTCGCTTTCTCTGTCCCTATGTCCCTTTATACGCTTAAATCTTTAAAACTACGCAACGGATTTTGATGCGGTTTTTTTAAATAGATAGAGTGATTCAACAGGAAGGATTTATTAGATTTTAGACAAAGCGGGCGAAGCCGCGGGCGGTAAGCTAGTTACATATAAATGAGATTCATTTTTAAAGATACCATAACAAGTTTTTCATGATGCGATAATTTTTATGATTATCTTACCTAATTATTATTATTATGAACAAAATCATTTGTATTTATTTGTGACTCATCACTTATTATGGGGTGGTCTATTTGACAGTAGGTACGTCTACTAGCCGTCTTGAAAGGGTAAAACTAATAACATATCTATATAATATTATCTATTCACGATCAGAGATGCAGTGAAATAATAACGGAATATTTTAATCGAGAATAGTCAAATGGCAAAATTAGGCCTCAGAGCATAAATAGGAATGAGAGGCAAGTGTGAGAGGGACGGGTACAGGTAATATACTTACTGTTCTATTTTGTGTTCTATTCAATTAAAATAGTATTTTGTGAATTAAGTAACGTAACTAAGTAAAATATTAATAAATTAATTATTAATTTATTTATTTATTAATTATAATTATAATTTAATTTAATTATAATTTATTAATTATTAATTTATTTAAAGTAAAAATATTACAGCTAGCTGCGCTTCGCGGTTGCACCCGCATGGCTCCGCTTCTGTTGGTCTTAACGCGATGATATATTTATACGTATAGCCTATAGCCTTCCTCGATAAATGGGCTATCTAACACCGAAAGAATTTTGCAAATCGGACCAGTAGTTCCTGAGATTAGCTCGTTCAAACAAACAAAATCTTCAGCTTTATAATATTAAGTATATATTATATTTTAAACGAGCAAACACGGAATTATTCCTGTCAATAAATAAACAAAACTAAAAGAAAAATAAGCCCAGTGACATATTATATATCAACATTAATACTGATTAACTACACCATAATCATTATTTTTTATACGACAACCACTTTTTGTGTCACGCAGTCGGTTAAAAAGCAGCTAGTTGAGAAGATTTCGTTTTTCCAAACATCATTTAACAATAGAATCTATTCAAAAAATAATAAATAAAATGATATCACATTATTTTAACTTTATGTTTATGTTCATTTTTTACACCCGTAAAGTTCCAATTTGTTTTAAATCCCTTTCCAAAAGTGTATATATATATATATTAAGATTTTTGTTTTTATTATAAATATATTTTTGTCCTAATTTTCTGTCTATCTATAAATCCTCGCTTATGCGTCATCAGGGGAATGGACTTTTTTATTTCCTTTTTCCTTAAACGCAAATTTCGAAATAAGCAATTTCGAGGGTAGTTTTTTAAGACAAAAAACTGACCGGTATTAGTGACATGTACCCTAAAGACTAGCTGATTGATAAAAAGAGAATGAGATGGCACTATCATGAAATTATTTTGTTTCTTTTGCGTCACCACTTTATTAGGGTCGGTTTACATGTTGTCGCTTTATCGTGAATTGGATGATTTGAGATTTTATATGAATTAGTTGTATGAATAATAATTGTATGTATTATAAAATATAATAATTTTTAAAATTCAGGTAGTCTGAATAAATATAAACATATTATCCAAAATAAACAAACGAATCAAAAATTGATGAATAAATAACACCATATAAATACCATATATTACTACGTGGTCGTGGATTCGTAACTACGTAGGTAGGTACAATACGAATATATCCTATCAAAGTTTTTGAAACGTCCTAATTTTCTTTGAACTAAGGAACAGGAGGCTACTATCCAACGCTTACTTCGTTAATAGAACGCTTAGTAATGTAGGAAAACCTTCACCTTAACTATTCGCACCCAAATGCGTCTCATTTAGCACTTTACAGGCGCCATCACGCCGACGCCCACAGCGTCATGTATCCGCACCCTTACCTTTCATTAGGCGGACACGCCTCTATCAAATTCTCTATGGGAGACAATTTTCACACAATCATCGGGAAACTCGCTCGATGGCTGCGTCAGCGGATAATTAATCGATTGGGGATTTAGTTTTTTACAGAAATACTGATATTCCTTAACCTATGGGAATTATTTCCGCGTAGATTAAAGGAAATTCCTTGTAATAGGTAATCTCAAAAAATATATCGCTGATTTTCAAAACTTACTACACATCGGGGACCTGTAGCTGTAACAAAACCAGACAATGTCATTCTAGGTATATATTAAATGTATTCTATACTAATATTATAAAGCTGAAGAGCTTGTTTGTTGGTTTGAACGCGTTAATCTCGCTTCAACGGTGAAAATGCGTTTGCCTGTATGTTCTTCATAAAATCTAAAACAATACATTTCATCGTGTGATGATCTATAGCAAAATGTGCATGGACCTACGAAGGTTTCATAGTTGGAATGACCAATCTTCCACAGTGTACAGGCGACACCGGGGACGTCTAGAAGACATAATTTAATAAGAAATTTATGTCTACCCTCAATAAATACTTTCTTCATTAATCAAAATGGACATCGAGTCACCATAAAAATTTCTAACGACACAGATAAGTATACAAATTACGCCACGTTCGCAAATAATCGTCAGCCACAGCTAATAAAATACCAAATCCCGACCATTACGCAAATTGCGAGTGTCGTTAGGTCCACACCCGTTTAATGACGTTTGACGGTTGCGATGAATGCCTGGTGTTGCCAGTTCGATTTGGGTTTTGCAAAAAAGTTGCGTCTACACGGTCGTAGCATTGTCTGGAAGGGCCATTAGGCGGATTTGAATGGCATGAACTCCAATTAGAAAAAAATGGCTAAACTTAGCATGTGGCGTAGCGAGTGGTTGTGCATATTACCTAATTGGATGTGTGGTAAAACATTCTCATTGCAAAAATGAACATTTCGAGATTAAAGATTTTTAACAGATTTTATACGTCTCCCCGTGACCACTCTCGCAGGAGTCTCGCTGCAAAGTGTGCGAAAGGTCGGGAAAATAATATAATGAATAAATCGTGTTTAAAATCTTTAATTTCTAAATGTATGATACTCGCGAAACCATTGTCTTTCAACCATTGTCTTTGCTTTCAACCCGATTATCCCGCTCTAAATATGTCGTTATCCCCACAAAGTGAGAGCTAACAGAATTTAACGAACTAGGTTCTTATATATTTTATTAAAGCCTCTTTAACTGGTAAATATATGAAAATTCAAGATAAGGTAAAGGCTCCTAATACGGCGGTAGTCAAAATCGCTTCCTAATACGGTGGTATTTCTATTTTCGAGTTTTATTCCTGTTTTATAAATTTTAAGTACACCAAAACGTAAGCTATTTATTCCAAATTTATTACTCCATGACTTAACTAACGTTTGCAAGTATAGCACATAGACAACACAACAAGATCAATCAATCTGTGTAACGGCATCGACATGAGAGGTGTTTCCATACAAACGCGAAACAACAAAAGTAAGTACACTAATATTTATAAACTAAGTTTTTCGTATTAAAAAGCCGTTCAAGTTTGTATATGTATTGTTTATTGCATTTTCCTACTATTACACTCACTATTTAAATAGCTTGTTTCATATTTGTAAGTCATTTTCTACCCAAAAAATAAGAAATAAAATACCGCCGTGATATGATACAAATTTTATAGATTAATCCTAATACGGTGGCATAACTCCGAAATAGGAAAAATACTGGGCATGTTTAATTGTTTATAACTTTCATTTTATTCACTTATTGAATTAATTCCAAGATTAGTTGGAATAATTATATGCGGTATGTTTTCTTAATTAGAAATCCTGTTAAATATGAAAATGGTTGAGTACAAAATGTTTGTTTCTTAGAAGGGGTAAAAATAGGAAGGTGTATTTTAATGTATCACAAATCATTTATTTTGTATAACTGTTGATTTGAGTTTTACACATCTGAGCCAAAAAACTGTTATCATTTGATTAAGCATTTACATTCTCTTGTTTATCGAATTTTTGGTGGGTCAGAATTAGGATTATTAAAAACACGAGTAGTTTTCCTATTACGGTGGTAGATATTTCCAGGTAACTCTGTATTAGGTTATATATGATCTCCTATTACGGCCCTATTTCATAGAACTTAAAATTACCAGATTTAGGGTTGCGTAAATAAATAAGAAGTTTTGTGTCTTTTTTTGTGGATTCTTATTTGATATGCGTATTTTTTTTTCCGATAAAACTAAAAGCATAAATGAAACACATTAAAAGTGAATCAACGTAATCAAACCAATGGTTAATGAATAAAAAACTTACAATTTACTTTACTAACACATTCCTATTATTTAACAAATATTATTTGCACGGAACTTCAATGTATATAATATCTGACCCTCCGTATTAGGAGCCGCCTACCGCAGTATTAGGCTCTGACCAAAATCATACCTCCGTATTAGGGAAAATCGACATGACTATTTAAATATTTTTTTTAAAATAAGAAATATCATGAAAATAAACATAGACTCAACAGCAATACAAAATTTAAGTTCCACTTTTAACGATAAAGTGGTTTGGCACCTTTTGAAAGACTTACAAATGCTTATTTTTGATACTTACTTTCAAATGTTGCGAAATACCTCCGTATTAGGTGCTTTTACCTTAATCTTTAAATTTAACTATAAATAATGCTTGCTTGCTCCCCAAAACAAAAAACCCTGTCAAAAGAGAAATAACTACGTACAATGCACTCCGATCAATAATAAGGAAACACACAAGAAAAAAATAGGCCTTCATACTATACTTAAGATCGAAGAATAATCCTCATATATAAACCTTTTTATAGCCCACGATTAAAACTACCCCATAGATAATAAACCCATAATTTACAGGCAGTCATGAGCACAGACAAGATTATCATTTTCCTTTTTCCTAATGGCCAATGAAAGAGCGTATTGACAAGGGATGACACCTCAAAATTATTAATTAACTTGCAACCCTAAATTTTCTTTTGATGAAAATTTAACAAAAGAAACAATTGGTTTTGCTTTGTATTCTCATGATGGGGGAAAAACTGTGATTATGTGGAATGATTTATGACATACGGTAACAAGGATCGTTTAGGATGATGAATTAAAAAAAAATGTGTGCATGTACTAGTGTACACACGTAAGAAGTGAAACTTCTTTATGACCTTATTTTTCAAAAAATAATTAACTATATGCAACTTTACAGAAATACGTCGAATCACGCGTGGTAGGACTGGTAGGGATAAGAAAAAGATGGCGCGTAACGGAAAAATGTCACGCGTATCGAAAAAATGTTACACTAAATTTTTTTCCAACCCCGTTTTTCAACCAAAGTTTCACTTTAAAAACCTACTAACCACAGATGAAATATTATTTTGTTATAGTGGTACTAATTTTAATATCTAACAGCACAGACTACTAACAGTAAAATATTTTTAACACAAACGAGCATTCAAAATAACATTTTCACGCGAATAATATAGATGTTCGCGTAAGAATTTTTAATAACACAGCACGCTGCCTTCTTTGAAAGTACCTATATTAAATTCTAGAATATAATAATAATTCTAAAACACACTTTATTTAGAACGGAGGTTATTAAAAGTATCTGTACACTGACTTCAAACTCAAACATTTATTTATTTAATTATACTTCTAGAAGCATTTTTGAATCGTCATTACATATTTTTAAAATTTACCACCGATTCGGAAAGCAGTATCTATGGAAAAGAAACCTACAAGAAACTCCTTAATATTTCTTCATTTAGTTTGCATAAAAGGTACCTATGCTGAAAATATATTTTACCGATTCGTCAAAAGTTGTAATCTATTAGGGCAAATGTGACCTAATTTACATAGAAATACACTCAAATGTCCCTATGCCTATAAAACAGGTCACTGAAGCTAGGTATACAAATACGTAATATTTGTTCTATATTAAATACGAGCTTACCGTTAACGTTTTAACGTTTTCACCTGTATTGTCTAAAACTTATCAATTCATAATAATTATAACCTTCCTTTTGAACCACTTTAAAAAAACCGCATTCAAAGTTGCATAGTTAAAGATCTAAGCATGCATAGGGACAAACAAACAGACAACGGGAAGCGACTTTGTTTTATACCATATAGTGATAACCAGAGAAGTATGTTTATTTGCTGCATTATGCATCTCTGTTTTATAAGCACGCTACAGTTAATAAAATGAATACTTTTTAATTTTTAACCAAATAAACTTATAAATTATTATTTCGAAATATATAGTTGATTTAATATAAAGAAATATAATATAATCTCGCAGTGACATCCCTAACACTGACTGCGTTTTATGGCTTCATAGATGACAAGTCATATTTATCATAACCAGTAACCACCCCTAGCCTGCATTTGATAGTCTGTGGACGCAGCGTAATGGCGGGAAACATTGACATTTGGATAAAGTTATCTTGCGGATTTTTCGCATTAATTTCTTCCACTGAATGGACGGACAGTTGTGGATTTGTGATGAATGCTTTTTTATTTTTTTTCTTTGATTTTCTATGGAGATGGAAGTAATGTAACGTTGAGGTAAATAAATATAAAAAGTAAAATGAATTAAGTAGGAGGATTTGGATACGTAATTTTAATTTTTAAGTGGAAAAGTTATTTTGTTGGTATTCTCTAGTGTTTCATTTTACGCGAGTTTACACTTTAATTATACGTTTAGAAATTGAAGATTTTAATGGATTTTAAACGTGATATTTTATTCGTTATTTTTTTCCGGGACTGGACAGGTTACTAATCCTATCCTATCCTACTAATATTATAAATGCGAAAGTTTGTGAGGATGTGTGTGTGTTTGTTACTCTTTCACGCAAATACTACTGATTCCTGAACCGATTACAATGAAATTAAGCACATAAATTATATATGTAGTAGAGAGTAACTTGGATTAACACATAGGATAGGTTTTATCCCGGAAATCACACGGGAACGGGAACTATGCGAGTCTTTATTTGAAAACGGGGGCGAAGTCGCGGGCGGAAATCTAGTAATTATTCGACACCCAGTAAGCACTCAGTCCAAATAATAAACCTAAGTTACTTGTAAACTTACACAAAATTACTGAAAATCCACCTTTTATGAACCCGGTAAAAAAAATTCAGTTTCATCAGCTATAATAATAATTATTTTCTTCGTACTTTTCATTGAACGCGAATTTGTTATAGCGCCATCTATCCGCAGCAAAAGGCAAACTCAAAGTATTTTAGTTAGTACTTCCCTTTGCCACTAGATGGCGCGCTGTTCCTCATTCAAGCTTAACTTAAAAGCAACTATGAACGCACTTATTGATTTGCTTCTTAAAATAGAACATTGAAGACTCTTTTATTAATGATTTAATGTTTTATCACGATTTTTGCTCAATATGTCAGATAATTGTTATGTCTTTACATTTAACGTATTAATATCTACGATTTCTATTATATTATAATATATCGCAAGGCACAAATAAAGGATCGTAGTGAGAGAACAACAGACACTTAAATATGTCTGTGGAGAGAACGCATTTTTATTTCAAACGTTATAGTTGTGTTTTGTTTTAGACATAACGGACAAAGCCGGAAGTGGTAAGCTAAAATATTACTTGTGACGAAGGTTCTGCACGAAGTAAATAATAACAAAATATGCTAAAATAAGGGTTTTTAGTGTCGTTTACACTCGGCTAATGATGAATAGCCGACAGGTGGCACATTGATTGGGACCATTAGCCGATCCGTCAATTTGAATATTTTTCCTATCAAGCACACGTGGTTGGGGTTGAGGGTATATAGACCTTACTGGTTGACCGGGGATGAATTTGAAAATATATAGACTATATGCTATGACATATAAGGTAAAATGTAAAATGTTTTGGTGGAAGGTAAATTGAATTTTAGACTTTGTTTTATACTACTTATGTACTTAGTGATATTGTGATTACATATTACAATGAAGGTAAAATTTCTATGCTAAATTTTACCTATATCATCACAAATATCATCATCGAATTTTAGACAAATCCGTTCAATATTTTACATAAACCCTAAAAATTATTTTTCAAAGCCACCGGAAGTTTTCCCGCCAAGCTAATAGTGTTGCCAGTTATCATACAGAATCAAATCTAAAGTTACGAGCGAACGTGTCACCGCAACACGTACCACAGACTATGCATAGATAATCTGTGGCTTGTAATTTACAAACACGCATAGATAATAGAATTCATTTCCATAGATAATCGAGTGCTGCCATTTTGTTTGGCGTTTAGGAAGATAAAATTGAATTAAAAATTTCGGGTGATAACCTTGAGCCCGTGTAAGAGACATCACATTTTTACTATTTGCCCATGGAGCATCGGGTAGAATTAGAAAAAAATTTGGTTTTTTTGTCAATTAAAAATAACGGCTCATAGCCTAGTATTTTTAGTTTATTGCCATCAAACTAACATAACGGCTGGCTTCCAGACCATTTTCCATTAGAAGTATGCGCTTTGTCCTATGTGCTCTTCTTGAAACACTTGCCACTTTTTAGAGCTCTTTGCAAGTATACGGTGCAACCGTACAGAGCGCAACACAATACATAATTTTTTGCATGTCGCATCATTTTTATATTATATTATAATTATAGCCATGCGTGCAGCGTACGTGTGGAACTCGTACAGCAAGGTTAAAACTGTTTTTGTTTTAGTAAATTCATTGTTATATTATTTTAATTATGTTGAGACGATTTTTAAATTTCACAATAGATCACATAAAACACTCATATACGCATACACAAACGCACGTATTCAAAAATCCCTGAAAAAACTGTTTTCACACACTTTTCCTAACCAGGAAAACAGAGCTGTAAAATTGTTAGTACCACAATATACCACAACCCAAATACTCATTTTATTTTTCTTAACGAACCACATAAGTTACCTGTCGACTCACACTTAGCTAGCTTGTAATCAACCCCTACCTTTGCCACAGAACAATATGCCAATAAACACTCAGACACTGTTCAGCTTTTAATATGAGAATGCGTAGAAAACCTAAAATGAAGGCGTATGTTCATTTGTGTAGTTTATACTTACAGCAGAAATTACTATGCAAATATGTATACAGACTTTCATGTTCCATAAGATCGTTGCTTGTGAAGAAATACGTAACGGATTGAAAAAATACGTACTTTTTGGGAAAATTCGTAGATATTGTAAAAATATAATATCGTGATAAATTTTGATTGATTCTTATTTCTTAGTAGTTAACGATTTACTGAATTTTTGTTTGTTTTGTTAGTTTAGAAAGTCAGAAACTATACGACTGATTTAAAAAAAATACGTTACCATAAGCTGCAGTTAATTTTGTCATTACATTACATAATAGACTAGCTGCGCTCCGCGGTTTCACCCGCATGGCTCGGCTCCTGTTGGTCTTAGCGTTATGATATAATATAGCCTTCCTCGTTAAATGAGCTATCTAACGCCTAAATAATTTTTCAAATCGGACCAGTAGTTCCTGAGATTAGCGTGTTCAAACAAACAAACCAACTCTTCGGCTTTATAAAATTAATCCATACTAATATTATAAATGCGAAAGTAACCTAACTCTGTCTGTCTGTCTGTTACTCAATCACGCCTAAACTACTGAACCAATTTGCATGAAATTTGGTATGGACCACTATTACAGTACCTATAAAAATATCAAAAAAGTTTAGTTACGGCACAGATAACATAATACTATAGTTTACGGCATACGGCATCTAACTCTACGCTCGGGGCCCCTATTTATTACCTAAAACACTAATCAAATAGCGTTTATTGAAACAGCTAAAGCACTTAATTCACACGCATTATGCGTCACAACGGCTTTGGGTGGGATAAGATGTTTATGGGATAGCCCATAGGTACAGTGGTTATGGGAGGTTGTGGGTTCAATTATTCTGTTGGATTTTTTGTGAACATTGTTGGCGATAGACGTGGGTTCGAATCCCGCCTAGTGATGAGTGATTTTTTTTTATTCCTTGAAAATTTATATTGTTTTAAATTGTGAAAATTTATTTGAATTGAAGAAAAAATTGCGAAAGCATTATAAAATACATTAATTCCTGAATCTTAACCCATCCAATCTCTTTTTAACTCTTTGTCATATTATTACCAATTTCTACTCAAAATCCGGCCCTGGTTAGCGCCTACAAAAGGGAATAGGAGTTACAAATAATAAGAAACTGATGTTAAATCAATATTAGGGCAGACGGAGAGGCGCCGCGGTTTTTATGAATGCCTACGATTTGGTAAGATAAAAACATACAGGGTCGGACTCGACGCGGATGAGGCTTTAGTAATTTATTTTAATATTTTTGAATTATAGCAAAATGTGTGAACAAGAATTTAACATAAATATGGCTTGCTTTAATAACTAATAACTTAATTTTGTGATCACCCTTTAAGATCAACTCAACACTAGTTGAAATGCACTATTAATTTTAAATGAAGTGTAAGTTGGTGTGTAATATAGCTATACATATATTATACTGTTAAGTTTGTACATAATGTTGATATCACAATTGATAAGATAATGTTCAATTAATTATTATCCATGTCAGATTTCTACTTAATTATTTAAATGCCTAAATATACAAATGTAATTATATCTAATTAAAACAAGATTACGAAATGTTAAAATTGCTATTGTTAATTGTATAATGATAAGAGCAGTTATTTAATAAGTTATTACGTGTAATACATATTTCTTATAAATCCATAACACGTTACGATAAACAGATATTTCTGCATACTTATGATAAGTTATAATGCACAGTCTGTCTTTTTGTGGGTTAGGGACTACCGGGAATCAAACCCAAGATAATAAAAAAAAAATCATTTATTGAACCAATATACATTACACAAAAAAGTGGACCACAGACTCCTAAGTCCTAATATAGCTTTCACTGTGTTTCAGGAGCCTGTGCCTTCCCGATACACTACATACTAAAGTTCAATCAGTTCTACGCTTACAACCACTGTACAGACACGAGTAAGGCTTTGTAAAGAGAGTATGAATACGTAATTTATAGCCCCCGGGGCCCTATAAAACCTCAATCCGGCCCTGTGTTTTATAGATTGTTCTTATGTAGGCTTGTTATGGCCTCACAAATATTCCACTGTCTTATTTCTGTTCAAATGTACGACTATATTCCCCTACAAAATGCGAAGTCATTCGTGAATAGCTCTTTGGAATACTTCATTTAACTTCTTTTGGTTGAAAAACTAAATATTATATTATGGAGAATAAATATAAATATAATACAATATTGGTGCCCGTTTTTCTGTGTTAAATAAGAAATTTGGGAGCATTAATTTTTATGCTTTATAATGTTACAGTTTTGAATTATACCACAAAATGTATGAATGTGTTTAAACTAAATCTATACTAATATTATAAAGCTGAAGAGTTTGTTTGTTTGTTTGAATGCGCTAATTTCAGGAACTACTGGTCCGATTTGTAAAATTCTTTCTGTGTTAGACAGCTCAATTATCGAGGAAGGCTATATAAAATCATCACGCTAAGACCAACAGGAGCGGAGCACTACGGGTAAAACCGCGGGGCACAGCTAGTGTATCATATTTTTAAAGTAGATAATATTTTCCATCACCTGTTACATAAAAAGAATGTAGATAATGTTAGGCTATGTAAAAAAGGTTTTTTACTAAATCACAAATTGTGAAAAAGCCTTGAAAATCTTCTTTTATATTTGATTAATCTGTTGAAAACGTTGTCATTTTGGGGGAAAATCTGAAACGCTCGTAAAGTATTTGATCTCTAGAGATAAGAAAATAACGAATTCTAAGATGAATTTGCGGTCGATTTGTCTGCCTTTTAAAATAGAATTTAAATTTGAATGAGTAACTAGTAAGAATATTTTGAAGTGAAACTTCTTTAGGCGAGTTGAGAGTAAATTTTCAAGGTCGTGTCATGGAAATACCGTCACGTCACGGGATAGGCGATGATTTTGTTTCTATTTTTTTATCTAAAGAAGTTTCACTTCTGACACGTGTGCTCGGCACAAACGCTATTTTTTCGTAAAATCTTTCTTTTGTCAATAACGAACACAAAGAAAAGAATTGACGAGCTCGGTCCAGTCGTTCACGTGTGATGCTGTGGCCAAAGAATATTGGAAAAAACAATAGGGATGGAACAGGAGGTAACAAGTGATTTTGAATTGAAATTAAAATCATTCTTAGCTTAGTTCTAAGTTTCCTCAACAGATGGCGCTGTTATTAATAAGTAATTTGAATACAAAATCAGTGACGGTCTTGCCACTTAACTTATTTAAATTATGTTTTTTGGCGCTTGTCTTTCTTAGGTAAGTAAAAAGTGTTTGTCGGTAATTGATTCTGGAATATTTTTGAAAAAATTATGACTGGATAAATTTCTGTAAAGGTTTTGGATTTTTATTTAAGACTAATGCAATTAAATCTTTTGCGATGTTGTCTGTCGAGGATATGTTTCTGATTTGACAATAGACAATAGACAATAGACATGATTTGAAATATTTGTCTTTCTATAACGTTTTGCGTATTACTTGACCTTACCAATCCAAACTTCTTATCAAATTAAAACTATTCAAATAGATTAAACGAAGTTTTGCCAAACTTGTGCGCATTGCTGTACCCGTCAAACACGGAATATACCGTGACGACTGACGTCCCACGGCACGTCAGGTAGCGACGTCTCTGTATTTATCGATTCCGAATTTTGTGTATTACATGATTTATGATGTTGTTAAATGGTACAGGAAATAAATGATTTTTGGAAAATTTGTTTCAATACTAGGATAAAATCTTCATAAGCTAAGCCGTGCAGGTAATTTTTACTACTTGTGCCAGAATGTTTACAACTGGAAAACATTTTTGTTATACTGGACGAAAAACTCACCTTTAATGAGCATATTAACGCCATGTCAACTCGAACAAGACGCCTGATTTATATAATGAAAACTCTCAGAACCAAAGTCGATAAACACCAACTTATGACCATATATAAGGTATTATGTCAATCATTAATAACCTACTGCATTTCTGTATGGGGAGCCGCCTCAGCCTCGGTTATTATCAAACTAGAGAGAGCTCACCGTTCCATTTTAAAAGTTATGCTGCGAAAGCCCCCAATCTATCCTACAGTGTCTCTCTACAGGGATGCTAATGTTTTAAATGTTAGAGGACTTTATATTTTACATGCAATCATCTCAATGCACAAAAAACTCTTAAAATCTAACTTTTACTCCAATACATCGAAACGGCTATTAAGAGCACCAACCCCATTGACCAAATGTTTCTTTTCCAAACGTTTTCAAAATTTTATGTTCCCATACTTGTATAACAAATTCAGTAAACTTGTTAACTTCCGGCAATACACATTACTCAATATTAAATCTAAATTGATAAGCATTCTAGTGTCCAAAGACTATAAGCAGACAGAACAGATTCTAAGAATACTTTAACTGTACAATTGTGTAAATAAGCATATAACTTTTATTATGTATTATTGGTATTATTTTAAGTGACCATACCGTACTGATGTTCAAAGTTGCATTGTATTAATGTATTATACGTGTTGGACCCTATGTGAACCTCCATTTTTATTGTATAATCGTTTTATGGCCCCGCGAGACAGGCTGTGCCTAGTGCGGGGTCCGCTGTCGTAATCTGTACTCATTTTAATAACCCTCTTTTGGCAAATAAATATAATTTTATTTTATTTTTTATTATTTTATTTATTTTTTAAATTATTAAATACCTAAATAAAAAGGAAACGATGTTGACGTTGTTTAAAAAATATCAGGACATTATTGTATATGTTATAACAAAAAATAAAAATGTAAATAAGACATAGGAACCAGTAGTTAATTAATATTGTATACAAAAATAAAAAAACTAGGCGCTTTATTTAATTAACCGTTATTTTGTTTTCCGTAAAGATTTTGTTCTTATCTCCTCAATCCATAGATAACAACTGTCATCTGGATTTTGGACCTAACCATAATATTGATACATAATATATAAACATTCGTATTACATATCCATATACAGCCTGAGCCTTCTTTATGTTGATAGAAAGGTAAGCCACTGCGTGTGTTTACTGAAAGAATGTGTCATAAAGAGCATAGGATTTTGAGGTTATCTTTTGTGCTGACACCGCGGGAATAGAATGCCGGGAAATGGAGTGTCTATGGCTGACATTTTGTTTTGAAATAGAACATTGTGTTGCTACCCATTGAAATATGTTTTGTTAAATTAATGTAGATGTTTATTAAAATGAAATATTGAAATTTTGATACTCGTAAACAAGCATGGTTAAAACAATAGACCTTTTAAAAGGCAGATCTCGATGATTTCATCTATTTATATATCAAAATTAAATTCAGCGGTTTATACTTGCTAAGTTTAGAAATAAAAAGAAATTCTCAATGATATTTTGAAGGATATGTCTTAAAACGAACATACATCATAAATGATGAACATTAGTGACACAACGCAAATCCAGGTTAAGTGTTGCATTGTTAAACTTGAACTTGACTTCAGCTAACTTACGATGACAACTTTATAAACCTAAGTTATTATATATTTCTGCTTGTGTGTAACAAAGAGAACATTTGTACGGTAAATTTTAATGTTCTGTCAAAGTTTTGACGTACAACCCGGCTGGCTGTCAAAGTGACAGATGTCATGACCACAGATTGCTAAACACATTGTATATTCTGTGCGTTCATGCAAGTTATTGGCCAAGTGTGTGTCTATATTACGGGCTATTTTTAGTTTATTTCTTTTATAACAGAACTAGCTCACAGCCCGCGGCTTCGCCCGCTTTGTCGGAAACCAAATAGTATATACTAAAACTTTCCTCTTGAATCACTCATCTATTAAAAAAAACCGCATCAAAATCCGTTGCGTAGTTTTAAAGATTTAAGCATACATAGGGACAGAGAAAGCGACTTTGTTTTTTATTATGTAGTGATTCCATTAGCTAAAATTTTAGAATACATTGCAATAAAGCCTTTATATATCATATATCATGCAGAAACCACAGGATGGATGAAGGTTAAGCGTGTCCGAGTTCACCATATCCAACCGCTTCCCATGAAACGGGCCTAATACGAACCGCATCCTCTGTAAAGGGTGTTATACAATTTTTTGCAAGAACTGCAACAATAATGATTAAATATTAGAAATCAATAATTAATTGTGTAATTAAATATTTTTAAAGAACCTAATTTCTTTAGAGGTCCTAATTGCAACCAATTTTTGTGTGTAAATGTGTTTATGTGTTTCATTTTCATAGAAAACAAGCCACTTTAAATACATTTTAGACGCCTGTTTTTCAATTATTGTTATTACAAATTTTATTGAACAACATCTCTGAAAACTACACATCACTTTCGTATTAAATAAAAAAACATAATAATAGTATATTCTAAATGCGAAAGTCTGTCTGTTTGTGTATGTGTTCCTTGAGTATCGGGCTTTCCAACCGCTCCCTGTGCACGCTGCCTTAGTTCAAATGTCTATTGTGTTAACCGAAGTAATATTTCTCACTTTTGTGTCGTCAAATGGATTACACTTTTGAATTTTTAACAAAGGTCTCGCTATCTAGGTCGGTCTGGCTTATTTCTATTTACTATACTTAATAAAATGGAGTCATCTAGTAAATATGACTATTTTATCTTACTTTTAAATGCGTTTCTGAGAATTGTTTGTTACTTATTAACTTAAGGGCTGATTTTTCAATCCTTGGTTAAAACTTATTCATCGAATAACATATTAAACTACCATTTCAAAAATGTATTGTAATTGTCCGTATTTGACAGTTTACAGGTGACACCTATATCTATACATATAATAAATCTGTAGAAGGGTCAATTCTGTACATTGAAAATATTGAAAAAATAAATAGCAGGGGGTGTTACTGGATCGATACCAAACCCAAATATGTGATTAAAAAAATGTTTGTCTGTCTGTCTGTATGTGAAGGCATCACGTGAAAATTAACGGTTCGATTTCGATGAAACTTGGTATAATTATACCTTATTATCCTGGGCATAAAATAGGAAACTTTTTATCCCGGAAAAATACCTAGAAAAAAAATCTTAATTTTTCTTAATTTTTCCGCGCGGACGGAGTCGCGGGCGGAAGCTAGTTTTAATAATATGTTCGTGTAATACTTTATTGGACGGATAAATTTTAACAAAAATCAGCTCAATGGATTAAGTTGGAAGGCACAAAGATATACATTTTGTCATGCATTTGTATCAAGGACGGCAATGGCAATACCGTTACGTCATAAAGTAAATAATTTTGGTATCTTTGAATTTTGCCAAAGAAGTTTCACTTCTGACAAGTGTGCTCAGCACACACGCTTTTTTTTAAATAAGTGCAGCTGCTTTTGAGTATCTTCTTGTATATAAAATTGAATACCAAAATGTGTTGGTAAGCGCATAACTTGAGAACGGCTGAACCGATTTCGATAATTCTTTTTTTAATATATTCCTTGAAGTACGAGGATGGTTCTTATGTAGAGAAAACGTATGTACCACGGGCGAAGCCGGGGCGGACCGCTAGTTTTTTATAAACGACTATACACTTATCAATAATTAGCTTGCTTATCATTGAATAGAAGTCATCCCCTCTTTTGGACCTAGGTAATCCCCCCTTTTATTACAAACATGTTGAAGTAGTACAGAAGATCGTTCCCTCTCTGTCTACGTCCATATTTATTGTTGGAGAGTATTGATTTTAGCAATATTTAGCAGGGCCTCGTTTTGGCAATAGGGTTGTCAATAATAGGTAAATATTATAATAATGATTTTCATACAAATACCTGGATATTGCTATTTCATATAAATTAATTAAATTGTTATATTTGACTCTGCAAAAAAATACAGCAACAGAATAAAAAACTAGAAAATAAGTGAACTTTTTAATTTATTTTATCATAATAAACTACAAATATGACAAAATAATGCCTGTATTAATTAATTGTTAAACTTTCTAAAATTTTGACACAAAGTTTTTTTACACTATTTACCTAACAACATAATATTATGTATCATGAGACGTACAAGGAACACACTCTATACGAAAAAACCCATTGTGTCTTAATTATAGATAAGTTATGGACTAAGTGATTTATAAGACCATTTTTCATAATGCTCCGCCATAATACAGTCTTCTTTCTATGTACAAATGCCCAAGCTAATTTATTCAATCCAACCTCATGATTTATTTCAATCAAAATAAGTAACTTGTTTATTCACGGAATCCATGTATTATCTCTTGTTATTTATTTACGTACACGTCTAATGGTATCACTACATAATATAAAACAATGTAGCTTCCCACTGTCTGTCTCTCCCTACATTATATGCTTAGATTTTGAAAAGTTCGCAAAAAAATTTGAAATACTGACTTTTAAAGTTTAAGACAAAACGGACAAAGCTGTGGGCGGGTATCTAGTTAATTATATGTATGACTTTTACCATTTCATATAGATGAATATAAAAGTGTGATAAAAAAATATTAAAACAGAAAAGCGACAACCCTGACACATCTGAATACTGTTCACTGAATTGATATTTATTCAGTGTTTTAAATTTAAATTGTACTCGAGTGTTGATAGTTTAGTTGTTATATTGTATCTTTTGTATTGGATTTTTAAATACTCGATTTGATATGATCGATTTTTATATCTGACAGTTTAGTGGATGAATACCTACTGCTGCTACTAGAAAATACTACGACGACGTCTATGTGTTGAAAATATGTATTAATGTAAAATGTTTATGTAAAAAACGTTAATTAGTTTTAAGTACAAATCATCGCTATTCGCTATAAATTAATAAAAATAAAACATCACATTATATTTTTGTGTGTATGTTTGTAACTATTGAAATTCCACAAACACAAAAAAAAAACTTAACTGAAATTCTTAGAAACATAAGTACATTTTTGTAAGGGTAATATTTTTTTTAAAGTTTTTATTCCCATTCCAAACATGGTTAAACCGTAAAGTATGAAAGCATATCAATACCAAAATAATATTACACACCCCTCTATATACTTTCATTTCCAAATCGAATAAAAAACAAAATAAATAAATAAAAACTCCGCGCGTTCAGCCCTACACGCATACGTGGACATGTCGTTGACAAATGCGCGAACCCCTGAACACTGTTGTTGACAGCGACCCCTGAAGCATGGGGGTTATTGATGGTTAGCAGGGGTCAACTGTCAGCTTGCATCGTGTAGCATTTACTGCGAAAGAAGTGGACGTACATAGGTGTATATTAGCACGCTTTTTATAAGCTTTAATTCAATGATAATGATGTAAGGTTACCAGACGTTAGACGTAATAATAGCGCTAATAACCTATCTCTTTATACATTTTTACGATGAAGCTATAAGTAATAATAAGTAATGTTTGTAACAGACTCCTCTAGACTTGATTTTGACCCACTTTAAACGGACAGATTTCAGGTAAACGTAGGTATCAAGGGTCGGTGACAATTCACAATACAAATTATAATTTCATTTATTTTAATAAATCGAATAAAAAAATGACAATAAAATAATTTCATGAGATTTTTATTAAAGTGTGTTTCCTAGTTCAATAATTTTTAGTACAGCAATGTGAACTTGTATACTTACGTATATAAAACTAGCTAACTACTAGTTATTATTGTGAGTGAAGCCGCGGTATGAATCTAGCAAGCTATAAACAAAACACCTGTTACAGATCATAATTTTCTAATTATTGCTAATTTCCCTTGCGTGATGATTATGAGTCTTTAATCTTTATTGATTATTCCCTGTGGAACTGATAGATTTTATTCTGCCGTTTTTGGATGGTTATTATGATTTAGGCCTTGTATCGGAAGTAAATTTGAATTTATGCTTATCGTTACGATAAAAATTAACGATTTTGAATACATAAATGAACATAAAACGAAATGAAAGATTTTTTAACGCGATATAATTAAAGCGATTTAAATACGCTACTTTTTTTATTTGTGTATTAAATTAAACAAGTATTTAGGTACCTAGGTAGTTGATAAGCTGTGGGTCATGATTATACCGTTATTGATAAGCAAACAGGATTTCTAAATTATCTAAATAAATCATCATCCCTAATTCCCTACTATATTAATATTATAAATGCGAAAGTAACTGTCTGTCTGTCTGTCTGTTGCTTTCCCGCTTAAACCTCTCAACCGATTTCGATTAAATTTGGCACGGACAATCTTTAGACCCTGAGAAAGAACATAGGCTACCTTTTATGTATTTTATTGCGAAAAAACACCACGCGGGCGAAGCTGCGGGCGGAAACTAGTTATCTAAATAAATCATCATCATCATAATTCATAATCATGCCTCACTTTGACGTCTAATCGTGTGTGCGTTAGTGTGCCGTTTTTGAAGATGGAATGTTGTGTTGGTAATCTATCTACACCTTGCTTATAACATCATTGCATAAAATGAAAAAAAAAATGTAGTCTCTTGTCGGGTCTTTATAGATACTGCTTTCCGAATCGGTGGTAAATGTTAAAACTGTTGACAATTCAAAAGTTCTTCTAGAAGATATCTAATAAATGAATGTTTGAGTTTATATGTCAGTCCTTTTTAGTTTTATCAGCTAGTTACTAGTACATAGTCTTTCAAAGGAGCAGCAACTTCCTCGTGTCGGTTTACCATTGTGGAGGACACGTGACACCCGTTACCCGACCCGCTTCGCAAGGTTGGGACTGTTTATCAACATGGCTGCCATGTGACGTCACTGTTACGCGACTCGGATTTCAGAGCTAGTTGGAGTTGTTACTTCTTACTTATATTATATAACTGTCTATTCAACCACTTTGTCTAAAACCTATGAAGTATACTAATATAATAAAACTGAAGAATTTGTTTGTTTGAACGCGCTAATCTCAGGAACTACTGGTCCGATTTGAAAAATTATTTCGGTGTTAGATAGCCCATTTATCGAAGAAGGCTATAGGCTGTATATCATTACGCTAAGACCAACAAGAGCGGAGCAATGCGGGGAAAACCACAGGGCCCAGCTAGTCTATACTAATATTATAATGCTGAAGAGTATGTTTGATTGTTTGAACGCGCTAATCTCTGGAACTACTGGTCCGATTTCCGAAAAATGATTCCATTTATCGAGGAAGGCTATAGGTAGGCTATCATCACGCTGGCCAACAGGAGAGGAGCAAAGCGAGTGAAACCGCGAGGAACAGCTAGTATAAAATAGTAAGGGTTCAGTCTCTTCGTATTTCGTAAATATTCAAAATGTTTTATCAATCACTGTGCGTTGATCAGTCAGTTAAAATGTCAGAAATAAATTATCTAATATAATTTATTAGATTGCTGTTAATAATTATTAATTTCTAACTAATTAGAATTAAAAAGGCACTTACAAACATGATTGCATGTTAACCTCGTATTTGTTCATGATATGCTTTCCGCCCGCAGCTTCGCCCTTTATATAAAACTTTATTTATTAAATATATTGCATCAAAATCCGTTGCGTTGTTTTAGAGATCTAACCAAACATACAGACATCGAATGAAACACAATATATTGCACTGAACATAACTGTGACTAATTATCACATCAAACAATTTTCAGTAGGTTAAAACATAAAAAAGGAATCAGAAGAAACCCAATCTAGCAAGCGATCGTAGACGATGTTATGCGCTACGAAACGTTGGCAGCGTAGCATGTCTACGCATCTGCTACGAGTTACGACGTTGTCACCTCGTAGGGCATGTGTGCGTAATCGGCGTATAATAGCGGATATCGACGTATAAATTATAGTAGGGGAGACAGAAGGGTTTTGAAACAGGTGAGTTGAAACCGCCCCGATTTCTCTTCAGCTTTATAATATTAGTATAAATAATATACATAACACACTATTTTGAAATACATACGAAATATGCATAGACCGAACCCTTATTAAATAACACATTTTTAAAGCATTCACAATATGTACATCTAATATTATTCACCGAACCCACGGCCTCTGGGCCTACTATAACCACTGAACCATACTGTAATTCCCTCGACTTAGAAGCCCTACAAGAAACCCGTCAAATGACCACGTAAGTTGTTTCTCTAGACCTAATTTTACTTATTGGAAATTCTTTTTAAAATATGGGTGATAATGCGCCGCCTTATGTTATTTTAATTCTCTTTATATTATTATTGTATTTTTTAATACTTACTTTTCAAAATTAACTTATTTTCTTAACATCTGATGTTTTTGAAATCAAAACTGTTAATTACAATTTATTTGACAAAACTGCTCAATTTTCGTCGTGGAAATAAATAATAACCTCCTCCTTTTTTTCGGTCGGTTAAAATAAATTCGATTTATTCAGAAAAGTAGATGATTAGTCGTCCATGTCCCTCCAAAACATTTTTTCTTATTTATTTGTATTTCTTTCACGTCGCAATTTACAATGGAGCGAATTTATGACATGATTTTTGTACCTAGAGATAGTCAGGTTATAGAGTGACATAGGCTACTTTTTACCGGCGTGAAACATTTGATTCCCTTGGGAATTTCCCCTGACAAAGACAAGCCTACGCTTTGTATAGTATAAGTACATAAAACAAAGTCGCTTCCTGCTGTCTGTGCCTATGTACATGTCGCGTCATGTAAAAAGAACGCTGATGGTTAAGCTGCGCATTGGCGATTTATCGGTCTATTTGGTGTTATGAGGTGGTATAAGAATAACAAATAGGATAAAATAATCGACACATAGCTTACGTGCAAAACTCGATCCATGCGCAAACACTCAATTTCATCCAGCGTTCTTTTTACGTGACGCGTACAGCTGTATGTTTAGAAGTTAGATGTTTAATACGGAGCAGATTTTAATGCACTTTTTAACACGCTTCAAGCTACACCTGTATGTTTGTATGGAACAGTCCTTTAGGCTCGATTTTGACCCACTTAAAACGGGTAGATTTAATTCAAACTTTGTACACTTATAAAGGATCGCTGAAAATTCAATAATTACATAAGTAGAAGCGTGTTTTTTTTTAGTTTTAAAACAATATTTAAGATTATTTAATAGACAGAGCGGCTCTCAAAGAAGATATTACTTATCAGGGGCCGTATTATGATCTCTTATTTCCAGACCAATTACGCCGTGAATTGAACTGATTGGCAAATTCATATAATACCATAATTAACCATTGTTGGTTATTGCGTTCATAATATGAATTTGCCAGTCAGTTCAATTCACGGCGTAAACTGACTGGGAATAAGAAGTTAAATACATGTTAAGTTTAAACACGGGCGAAACGGCTTGTCTATGAATAAAATTCGTCTTATCCTCTTTATTCTATGGCCATTGTAACGAGAGCGGAACTCTCGACATAAGAGGTGTTTGGAATGCACTCGAATATTTTACTTGAAACGTGACGTATCGCAGAATCTATATCAGCTGATGAGTGAATTTTAATGCTGGCAACCCTTGAATTAATTCCTTTAAGAGCGGCCGTACACGAGCGGCTCGAGCAGTTAACGGCTGAGCGACGTACATGCGGTCGGTCGTTGACTGCTCGAGCTATCGCTACAAACCGCTTACCTCGCAGTTGACAGCTTGAAGCGGTCGCGACTGCTCGAGCAGTCCGTGTACGGCAGTGAATTAATGTCTATAGTTCACCGCGCGGTCGCGGCTTCAAGCCGTCGCGTCGGTCTCAACTGCTAGAAGCGGTCCTTGAATGGCCGCCCTAAGTTCTACCGACTTGAAGTTGCCACGTTTTATTAAGTATTATCTGTGATTATGGTAGGTTATTGTTGAATGGGAAAAATAGATTAGAAATTGGAAGAGATTATGATTGGTAGAAAAATTTACTTACAAGTTGTATACGTAGTATATTATTATTAGTCTGTGCTTACAAGTAAGTTTTGTTTTATGTCTACTTCTTGTTATAGTTATTTAAAAATTGTCAGAAAAATGTTTTTGGTCATTATTGAAAATACGTAAGTATATGTGTACTTAAATGGAGTTAGAAAACACAAAGTGTAAAACGTATGACCTCATCCTACTAATATTATAAATGCGAAAGTTTGTGAGGATGTGTGTGTGTTTGTTACTCTTTTACGCAAATACTACAGAACCGATTACAATGAAATTTAGCACACATATAGAGGGTAACTTGGATTAACACATAGGATAGGTTTTATCCCGGAAATACCACGGGAACGGGAACTATGCGGGTTTTCCTTTGAAAACGCGGGCAAGCCGCGGGCGGTTATCTAGTTTTACATAATTTTTACAGCTGTTAGCAATAGAAAATTGGAACCTTTAAAAAATAGTATGTTTTTTAAACTTAATGACAAGCCAAATAGCACACACACACGAACACCCTGTAATAAATGTATTTTACTATAACTTGAAGCTCATAAAGTTGCCATTTTCCTAATCAAGTGTTACCCCCATGTAATTATTTAATTCTCTACATTTGACTCAGTTTATTACCCAAAGTGTATGTGTAATGAAAACGGAGCGACAAAATTACGACTATTCCACCGTGTAATCTAGTTTTATTATTTTTAACCGACTCCGAAAAGGTATGTGTGATATTGGATTGAGAGAGGGGATTAAAAAGCCTATATATCTATACTATAGTATAATATTAAAAAGCTGATGAGTTTGTTTGTTTGAACGCGCTAATCAGATTGAAAAATTCTTTCTGTGTTAGATAGCCCATTTATCGGAGGAGGCTATAGGCTATATATCTCCACGCTTAGATCAACAGTAGCGGAGACACGCGGTTGAAACCGCAGCGCGCAGCTAGTGTACCTATAAAAATGAATTACCGTGTTCCCAAGTTTCGTAAGGGGCAGATGCCCTATGCATACATCTGTTTCACTGATCGATTTTCTTTAGGTACAAGTAGGTGATCAGCCTTCTGTGTCCTGCCAGACAGAGACTATTTTTTTCAACGCCTCCACCGGGAATTGAACCCGGGACTATAGGCTCTACGCTCACGCGTCAACCACTGGACCAAGGAGGCGGTCATGTTATATTCCGATAGGCTCAAATTTGTTGAAATGAAACTACTTTACGCGCGTCGAGAGTAATATTTCAAAGTCGCTTCATGGAAATACCGTCGCGTCATGGAGTAAGACGATTTTGATATCTTTGAATATTGCCAAGTTTCACTTCTGACACGATGTTCGCCACACAAGCTCATTTTTAATTTTATTTTCGATACCATAAAAATATATAATATATTTCACGTTTAAGAAGAAGCACTACATATTAACGGCCTTACTAATAAAATGTTACCCATTCGCTATGCAATGGATTAGTTATTGCAATAACCTGTCCTGTTTTTATGATTGACGTTTCATGTGAGCAAGAGCAGGACACAGCTATTGTATAAAATGGTAGAAATTTATCCATTGTTTAACTTTTTATTAGTAAGGCCGTAAGTGTAGGAAATATGTTTTACATCCGGCGTTAAATTTCACCAGAATAGTTTGACATGTCATTAATAATTTCATTGTACTTTTGCCAAAACGTCAGTCGGGAGTCGAACCCGAGACAGGGAGTAATTACAATAGAAATGTTCTATTGTTACAACTAAAAATCACGTCAATCTTCGTAGAAATATAATCATTTAAATATACTAATACCTAACTACTTACACATTAAAAAGAAGAAAGAACTTATTTTTTATTTCGCGTGGTTACGATCAAAGACAAAGTCTACTCGATACATTTTAAAAATTGAAAATTAAAAGAGCGTGTGTGCTGAGCATACCTTTCAGAAGTGAAACTTCTTTGGAACGACCTTGAAGTTTTACTCTCAACCAAGCTCTCAACGCGCCTAAGTTTCACTTCAAAAATATTGAATTTTTTTCTGTAAATCGGCTTGTAGAACATAAATTATTCAACTACATAAAGTCATAATGTATTTAGGATATTATTTCTTAAATATATAAAGTTATATTATTTATTAGTAACTTTCTTGGTAGGTAGGTAATCTATAATTATATATATCTATACAGTTGAAAGTTTTAAAAAAATGTGTTTATGTGTGTTGAAACTTGAAGTCTTCTGAATCAATTTGGAAGATTTTTAACGAATCCACGCCGTTAATTGCTTACCAAAGTCTCATTATTTTTATCAATGTCTGCACTATGTTGTTTGTTACCTGAAAAAGATAGAAAATATTTAATAATACACGATTTACCGTTTTTCCTGTATTCAAAAATGTCATTGGCCTTTGCGCCATCAAATACAATAGTTGAAACAATGTTCATTCATGGCAAAACTCACTCGAGCGTGTCGAGCCGATAGTGATGTGCCCAGACACATCAGTATACTTGAATTATCTTTACCATGTATGGTTTAACCATTTTAGTATGTACTAGCTGTGTCCCGCGGTTTTATTCAAAACTAGCGGTCCGCCCCGTCTTCGCCCGTGGTACATATTTCGCAATAAAAGGTAGCCTATGTTCTTTCTCAGGGTCTAAATATTGTCTGTGCCAAATTTCATCAAAATCGGTTGAGAGGGTTATGCGTGAAAACCATACATACATACGTACATACCTACATAATTATAATACATACAAACCTTTCGTCTTTATAATATTAGTATAGATAAATATGTGTTAAATATTCATTTTGTTTAATGTGTGATACCTATATTTTTAATATGTAGTTTATGATAAAAAATACATAAGTATTACACTATAAATCTTTTATTTAAATCGAGTAATTTCTCGCTCAATGAAGTGTGAAATTTTATTATACTGATAAGAGATTACTACCTTTTGTTACTGTTTGACTAGCTTTTTATGTGGATTCGTCTGCTCTGAGTAATTGATAAACATCTTATATTGCTATAGCGTAATTTTAATTTTATATTAATTGATTTAAATCTATGCAAATTGATTGATTAATTATTATTTAGATACTCGCTGTGCTCCGCGGTTTTACCCGCATTGCTCCGCTCCTGTTGGTCTTAGCGTGATGATATATATAGCCTAGCCTTCCTCGATAAATGGGCTATCTAACACCGAAAGAATTTTTCAAATCGGATCAGTAGTTCCTGGGATTAGCGCGTTCAAACAAACAAACTCTTCAGCTTTATAATATTAGTATAGATAGTACAGATGTAAAAATTACATAGTCCAGGCGTTTTGGGATTATTTAGAATACACATATAGGTACATACATTTTCAATGATTTTTATATATTGTTTCCTTTATAAACCCGACATATTTAATTAATTAAAATCTCTGATTTTGACATAATAAATATTCCTACTATATTTTACAAAGAGATACGAATTAAAAATTTGTATCAATGTATATTTGTCACTCTATCACGCAAAAACAGCTGCGCGTATCCGTATGAAATTTAGCACAGACATAGATTAAAGTCCGAATTTACACATAGACTACTTTATCATAATATTTTGATTTTACAGCTATTAATATACTTTGTAAAATGCTAGACCCATTTTTACCACGATTATTCTGCATATTCAGTAGGTTTGATTAAACTACTTAAGTATTTCATATACCCCCAAGTGATAAGGCTGAACAGAAAAACACGTCATTTCTATATAAATGTTATTCAGAGAAGCAATTTCACTAGAATGCAATATTAACAATAGTGAATACTGTATTGTTATGAGTTATGACGTTATTGCAACCGTGGGGTATTACAGGGTATGGGGCGTATTGTGACCCCGCATTGATTCTTTTGCAGTTAGTTTTTTGCAGTTTTTGTCTTGGGATTATGGTAAACTAGCTTTCCGCCCGCGGCTTTGCCCGCGTTTTCAAAGAAAAACCCGTATAGTTCCCGTTCCCATGGGATTTCCGGGATAAAACCTATGCTATGTGTTAATCCAAATTACCCTCTATATGTGTGCTAAATTTCATTGCAATCGGTTCAGTAGTATTTGCGTGAAAGTGTAACAAACACACACACATCCTCACAAACTTTCGCATTTATAATATTAGTAGGATTGGTAAGGATTAAGGATACTACAGTATAAAATAAAGTCGCTTTCTCAGTTCCTATGTCCCAAATGTTTAAAACTACGCAACGGATTTTGATGCGGAGTGATTCAAGTGGAAGGTTTTATATAAATGACACAGCGGGCGAGGCCGCGGGCGGAAAGCTAGTAATAAATAATTAAATTTTTAGCGTTTGTTTTTTTTTATTTCATATCATAAACTACAAGACCAATTGGTTATTAAATAAACCAAAATTAAGTTTTCAAATAGTTACGATAAATAATATATTTTTATGGTTCAAACAGTTTCTACAGAGTCCATCGGGTAAGAATACGTACACCTTCCTTCAAACATTAGCTCATAAAACCATTAATAAAGCTCATAAAGACATAACTGGCATTCCCAACAAATATCAATCATTGCAAACAATACATTGGACTTCCCATAAATTAAGCCATTAATGTCATAAACGGCCGTCTTTTGTCTAGAAACCGCATTCAAATCATAGGAATTTTGGGTGTTTCCGATAATTTATGACAATTAGGGATGTAATTATTATTTCCCTTAGATTCCAGTATGGAATAACTGTTAGGAATGGAGGTGAACAATTTTAGACTACGTATCTATAGCCTATATATATTATATATATAATATTGTAAAGCTGAAGAGGTGTGTTTGTTTGTTTGAACGCGCTAATTTCGGGTACTACTGGTCCGATTTGAAAAATTCTTTCGGTGTTAGATAGCACATTTATCTAGGAAGGCTATAATATATCATCTCGCTTAGACCAACAGGAGCGGAGCACGGGTAAAACCGCGGAGAACAGCTAGCACATAATATTATGTAGGCAATCAATGTACCTGTGTCTCTAGTAAAAAAGGTTATAAGTTCAAATGTGAAGGAATTTCGTGCAAAGAAATGATAAGAGAAAATTCTCGTAGTAATTTTTTGACCAACAGAAAGCTTAATGTTTTAGATATCAAAAAAAAAAAATGTGTGCGTGTACTTGTGTACACACGTAAGAATTGAAAGTTGAAACTTCTTTATGACCTTATTTTTCAAAAAATAATTTACTATATGCAACTTTACAGAAATACGTCGAATCACGCGTGGTAGCGATAAGAAAAAGATGGCGCGTAACGGAAAAATGTTACACTAAATTTTTTTCCAACCCCGATAAAGAAGTTTCACTTCAAAAATAATATTTTTAATGTTTTTACTTTTTACTTTATACATTGAGAACGATATCATAAAATAGGCTCTTATTAAGTCGAAAAATGTTATCACAAAATGAAATCTTAACAGCCCCAAATAAATATCAATTAAATTGGTCCATACAAGTGCAAGGAGTAAATAAATCAAGTGTATTAATTTGTACGTGCTGGGAATCGAACCCGGGCGTTATTTATTTACTAGCTTGGAACTGAGCCAAGCAGCTGGCGGTATAATATGTGGTTCTCAAAGTTATGTATGGTTCCATGGTGTTTAAAATATTAATTACTAGCTTACCGCCCGCGGCTTCGCCCGCTTTGTCTAAAACCTAATAAATTATATACTAAAACCTTCCTCTTGAATCACTCTATCTATTAAAAAACCCCATCAAAATCCGTTGCGTAGTTTTAGCATACAAAGGGTCATAGGGACACGCGACAGGGACGCGACAGGTAGAAGCGACTTTGTTTTATACTATGTAGTGATGATAGTGATTTTTATGATTTTAACGATAATTTAATAGGATATCTAATAGGATTTTTTTATAGAACTTATTGAATTTTTTGCGATTGTTATCTTTTGTCGTAAATAAGTTTTATTTTGAAAACGATTTCATAGGATATTTAAAATTACACTTTAATTTTTGAAACTTTTGTGAGATAGATAATTTTTTTTTGTTTTTTTTTTCTTGTAAAAGTTCATTAATTAGCTGTAAATATAATGTAGTAAACAAATTCAAACTCATGAAAATCTGTCTGTTACGTGTTTATTATTTACTAGCTGTGCTCCGCGGTTTTACCCGCATTGCTCTGCTCCTATTGGTTGTAGCGTGATGATATAATTATAGCCTATAGCCGTCCTCGATATATGAGCTATCTAACACTGAAAAAATTTTTCAAATCGGACCAGTAGTTCCCGAGATTAGCACATTCAAACAAACAACCTCTTCAGCTTTATAATATTAGTATAGATTTAGAAAAATATATTATATTAACGAAAGTTTGAGAACCGCTGGCAGGCTCTAAGGCGCTACAGTGTCATAAAACCAACTTACAACCTGATTTCATTTATTAAATATTGTTCCTGAGTTTTTAGTACTTAAGTTAGTGGCTAGGTCGTACACACGTTTGAGTTTGAGTATGACATTTAAAATTTAATTATATTGTCTGAAAATATAAGTGTTTTATGGCGGAGTAAATAATAGTTTAACTTTAAAATATAAGTATAGGCAAATAGCAATTTCGTTTGATTGATAGTGTGTTACCTCTGGAACTATTGAAAGATCCAATCATGCTATGGTAAAAAAATAGGTATCATTTTCAGTATTGAAAAAGTAAATACGACCATATTATTTCTATAACTTCGAATTTTATGTAATTTAATATCTGAATATAATTGCTCAAAAAAGGCTGAACGTATTTCGATAAAATCTATAACACATTAATGTCAAAGTTTGTTCATTTAACACATGTTTCATAACTACATTTCAGTTGAAATTACGACACAAATGTATAGCTTCTCCGTGTACAGACGAAGCCAGGACAAATGGCTAGTACGTATGTATGTATGCATGTATGTATGTACGTCATTTAGTATTAATCGATGTGGCCAGCAGTGTACCATCAGGCACACCTGCTGACCAGACAGTGAGAGATGCGAAATTAATCAAAATTGATGACATTTTGACAGTATTAAAAATTAATATTGGTACGTGACGATTTTTTTGGCAGCTTTGTATATGTTTAATTTAATATTGATTATAAATAATTTTAATATTAATGTTTGTTTGGTGTATGAGTTTTTAAAAAACATAATATAGCGTATTACTTATATACACTGATGAGCTTTATTAAAAAAATAAGAAGCCAGTAAAAATCCTCAATCAAACCTATTTTTCTCTATACTAAACTTCATTGAAAACTGTATAATACTGCTGTATACGCATTATAATGTATCTTTCCATAGCAGTAAGATGTTTTATTAACCGACTTCAAAAAAAGGAGGAGGTTATCAATTCGGCCGGTATATATTTTTGTTTTTTTTTTTATGTATGTACACCGATTACTCCGAGGTTTCTGAACCGATTTACGTGATTCTTTTTTTGTTCGATGCGGGATGGTGTCAAATTGGTCCCATAAAAATTTTATTCGGATAGGCCCAGTAGTTTTTATTTTATGAGCATTTTTGTCTGTAGGTATTTGTAAATTTTGCAAGTGCAAGTTTGAAGTCGGTTGTTTTTAACGCAGTTATCACTTGTCTTAATTATATTACGCCGGTACTTATAGTACTGTAATATTTAGTTTTAAGTATGTATGGTATGTAAATATATAGCGATTATGTATGATTGTCTATTTGTTCTTTAGACTGTTATAGCATTTAAGGTAAAAGCACCTAATACGGAGGTATTTCGCAACATTTGAAAGTAAGTAACAAAAATAAGCATTTGTAAGTCTTTCTAAAGATGCCAAATCACTTTATCGTTAAAAGTGGAATTTAAATTTTGTATTGCTGTTGAATCTATGTTTATTTTCATGATATTTCTAATTTTAAAAAAATATTTAAATAGTCATGTTGATTTTCCCTAATACGGAGGTATGATATTGGTCAGAGCCTATTACTGCGGTAGGCGGCTCCTAATACGGAGGGTCAAAAATTATATTAAATAATATAATATAATTGTGTTAGTCAAGTAAATTGTAAGTTTTTCATTCATTGACCATGGTTTGATTACGTTGATTCACTTATAATGTGTTAAACTTATGCTTTTGGTTTTATCAAAAAAAAACACGCATATCAATTATCAAATAAAAATCCACAAAAAATACACCAAACTTCTTATTTATTTACGCAACCCTAAATCTGGTAATTTTATGTTCTATGAATAGGGCCTAAATAGGAGATCGTATAACCTAATACAGAGTTACCTGGAAATAGCTACCACCGTAATAGGAAAACTACTCGTGTTTTTAATAATCCTAATTCTGACCCATCAAAAATTCGATAAACAAGAGAATGTAAATGCTTAATCAAACGATAACAGTTTTTTGGCTCAGATGTGTAAAACTCAAATCAACAGCTAAACAAAATAAATGATTTGTGATACATTAAAATACACCTTCCTATTTTTACCCCTTCTAAGAAACAAACATTTTGTACTCAACCGTTTTCATATTTAACTGGTTTTCTAATTAAGAACACATACCGCAGAATATGGTTTCTAATTTATCAGATTAATAATTTTTTTAACTAATCTTGGAACTAATTCAATAACTAAATAAATTGAAAGTTATAAGCAATTAAACATGCCCAGTATTTTTCCCATTTCGGAGTTATACCACCGTATTAGGATTAATCTATAAAATTCGTATCGTATTACGGCGGTATTTTATTTCTTATTTTTTGGGTAAAAAATGACTTACAAATATGAAACAAGCTATTTAAATAGTGAGTGTAATAGTAGGAAAATGCAATAAACAATACATATACAAACTTGAACGGCTTATTAATATGAAAAACTTAGTTTATAAATATTAGTGTACTTACTTTTGTTGTTTCGCGTTTGTATGGAAACACCTCTCACGTCGATGCCGTTACACAGATTGATTGATCTTGTTGTGTTCTCTATGTGCTATACTTGCAAACGTTAGTTAAGTCATGAAGTAATAAATTTGAAATAAATAGTTTACGTTTTGGTGTACTTAAAATTAATAAAACAGGAATAAAAGTCGAAAATAGAAATACCACCGTATTAGGAAGCGATTTTGACTACCGCCGTATTAGGAGCCTTTACCTTAGTTGAATATATTATGTACTTGTTCTCTAGTTATCTCCAGGAACATAAAACATCCCAAAAAAGAACTCCGTTGCGACGTACAAAGACACAAACACTTTCGCATTTATAATTAAGTACTTAAGTAAGGTTAAGAATGAAGGTCGATTTTCTCTCTTCCATGCTCAAGGTCCCACAAGGTTTGGCCCCGTTGGGCCCCAGAGGGACGACTGTGGGTTCAGGCAGCCATATTTAGATGTATAGAAACTAAAATAACTGTTACAGTGCGAGACATTGGAAACAGGCAGTTTAAATAATATTGTTTTCACGTGTTAATAAAGATATTTTAAAAAAATCTTAATATATTATATTATTAAGGCGAAAGTTTGTAAGTATGGATGTATGGATGTTTGTTACTCTTTCACGTAAAAACTACTGAACCGATTACAATGAAATTTAGCACACATATAGAGGGTAACTTGGATTAACACATAGGATAGTTTTTATCCCGGAAATCCCACGGGAACGGGAACTATGCGGGTTTTCCTTTGCAAACGCGGGCGAAGCCGCGGGCGGAAATCTAGTATTATATGTTTCTATCTGTGTAACTTCTATGTGTCTGCCGTTGTTTTATCTGTATCTTTTTAACTGCGAGATTTTTGGTACAATAAGGTATATATTATAGAAATCAGCATTTCAAGTCTTACTATTAAAATTAATTCTAGTACCTAATAAATTAATCAAGAAGAAGAAGCTATATTTCTCAATAATCAAGAATATAAATATCTATCTTAAAGTTTAATTTCATTACAGAGATAAGCACGTTCCAACTAAAATTTTTGACCAATATAATAGCAAATAAGCCGTTCAAAAATAACTTTAATATACGGAAAATTTCCTTACTTTTCCAACGGAAATCAAAAACCACAGAGAGACATAAAAATGTCCGCTATTTATTTGTATAAATATAATAATATGTCTGGGAAAATTGCGTAAATTAACTTCTGTGAAATTCATATTTTATTATCGAACACGAGATAGGGCTGTGAGTAATAGGTATCTTTATATTATAGAGGCATAATATTTTATTTTATTAGATTAAAAACAAAAACATTTGACCATTTTAAGAATTATTATATTGTAACGGTAACCAGATTTCTAGCAAATACAAAATATTTATAACCTCAAAAAAAAAAAAAACACTCAATTACAATAAGTGAAAATAGCAACATTAAAACTTGCCTATAAAATTAAAATTTAAATTCTGTTAAATTATACCCTGATTCTGTTTTTCAGATTCTTTACGAACGAATCGGTCGGTGATAGATAAAAATTACCTTTCACACTTTTAACAGTTTGCACGAATAAAAAATAATATCAATTCTAGTATGGAATAACAATATATCAATTATACGACTACTATATTATCTTACTACTACTACTAGTACTTACTACTATTACTACTAGTATTATCTTTCAGTTAAAAGCAGTAGTTAACTGCGTCATTTAATATTTACCAAAACAATACGAGTGACAACCCTAACTTTAATTTATAATATAAATCATGCGCTATGACGAGCGCAACGGACAGACAGATTTAGATCTTATATTAGAACCAACATATGCGACGAGCTAGTTTCATACCGCGGCGTTGCTTGCTAAATAATTTTACTTTTAGGAGAAATGTACATATTTTTTATGATCGTATATTTTATTTATAGTATTATAATTAACTGTGATTTTACTATTATTTTAAATGTCAAAATAAAGATGGATGTTTGTTACTCCATTACCCATTAACAGCTCAACCGATTTGTATAAAATTTCGCACAGAGATAGATTCGATTCGCTATTTTGTAAAAGTCTTAAAGCCCCACAAACTTCTACTTTTATAAGTAATCCAAAAAACATCAACAAAGTCGATTTATAAGGCTGGTTTCAGAGCTTGACCGACCGTCAGTGCGTACCATCGGTCCTGACGATACGCATCAACAATTGTATGACTATGACACTAATGCGCATGACAATACGCGTGCGTATGGTCGGTCTAGCTATGAAAGGTTTTATGAATTTCCCTACATATGACAAGCGCGACTGACGTACGCACTGATGGTCGGTCAAGCTCTGCAAGTGCAACCAGCGTAAATATTTCCAAAAAAAAACATAAATACAAAAAAAAACGTTTTTGCACGCCTCATAAGCGAAGCGTTGAGGTGGGTACTACTGTCACTTCGCGCAAAACATCTGATTATTTTTTTTGTATGTTCTTGTCAAACTGCAAAAACAACGAATCATTTATGATCGAATGTTGCTACCACAGATGTATATTCTATAAGTATCTTGAACTAAAAATGAAACAGGTCGTCTATATTCATAACTCTTATCTGATTGGCGTCCGTACTCCGTCCTGACGTCTGCAAAAACAAACAAATATGTACTTCAATCATTTGGGGCCATCCATAAAGTACGTCACACGTAAAGAGGGGGGGAGGGGTTCGACAAAGTGTGACATGGTGTGACAAGGGGTGGGAGGGGTCCTAAGTTTCGTGACATCACATTTCAAAATCTACAGGTACTAATCGCGTAATTTGAAATATAAATTAAACTAAAAAATATGTCCAACTCTATCTTTAGGGCAATACGATTTAAATTGTTTTGTTGACAATTTATATTTATTCATTAGTTTATTTTTTTGTTATATGTTTCAAATATTTGATATTTAGGTAGTCCATTGAAATGTTACATTTTTTAGGCCAAATCTTAAGTTTTTTAGAGGACGCAATTTTATTTTTTGGATGTGTAAAACTTAGCTACTGACGTAATTAAAAAATGTTGTAAATAAAAATTGTTCCTCGAAAAACAATCTAAAAAAAATTGTCTGATATAATTTCTTCCTAAAATGATAAAAAAAAAATTATCGAAAAATATAAATATCTCTAATTTCTGAACATTTTCGCTTATAATTTTTTTATTTATAGTTCTACGATAAAAAATTACCTGGACTAAAGTTGTAGAGAATTTAATTTGCAACAAATAATGCTTACAATGTTTTTTTTATCAGATAAATAGTTTATGAGATATATCATAAAAACCATATCAACCGCTATTTTCAAGATGGCGGCCGCGGATCAAGGGTGGCGATCCCACAAACTTAGCGATAGCTTCACACTGACCCCCCCTACACATCAAAAAAATAAAATTGCGTTCTCTAAAAAATGCGAACCCAAATGTAACTTTTCAATGGACTAATTATGTTGATTTCATAAAAAAAGTACTTAATTTAAATGGAAATCAAACTATTTTGAAACTGCTGTTTTAATTTAATAATTTTTCGATGTTAAATTGCGAAACATGTGACGTCACACTAGGGAGGGGGGGGTCTTAGAAATGTGACCACCTGTGACAAGGACGGGGGGGTGCTCAAAAACTCATGAAATTAGTGTGACGTACTTTATGGATGGCCCCTTTTATTTTATGTAATACTAGTGGTCCATCCCGGCTTCGCCCGTGGTTACATTTATAACCTACTAGCTGTGCTCCGCCGTTATATCCACAATGCTTCGCTCCTGTTGGTCTTAGCGAAATGATATTATATAGCCTATAGCCTCCCTCGATAAATGGGCTATCTAACACCGAAAGAATTTTTCAAATCGGACCAGTAGGTAGTTCCCGAGATTAGCGCGTTCAAACAAATAAACAAACACACAAACAAAAAATACGTGTGTCACTCGGAGACTGGCATGCTATGCCTTCAAGCCACACCTCCTCCCGTCGGAGTGGGGAAGCGTGAGGTTTTTTCGTTTCGGAATTTCTCGATTCGGTCCCCGCGCTCAAGGCCCGCGATAGAAGCTATGCAATAGCTTAACAAAAACTCTTCAGCTTTATAATATTAGTAAGTATAGATAATGGATAAGTCATAACGAGACAGACAGTAGCGTAAAAACTAGAAAAAATATTAGGTAGATATTATAATCCAAAAAATTTACACGGAAAGTGAAATATAGGTTATAACTATCAAAATAATGTAATAAATAAGGTTACAGTATAAAATTTAATGATTTGAAATTTGAATTCATATAAAACTTTCGAAACAAACGAAATAGAGGTCGGATTTATACCTAACTAGCGGGCCGCCTGGCTTTGTCCGTGCTATGGAGTTACTTGCCGGTTCTTCTCCATAGATACTGCTTTTCAAATCGGTGGTAAATATAAAAAATATGTTTTCAAATGTTTGTAGTACCTGGGGCAATATTGGAATTGGACCCTAAATTGGCTCCATTATTGTGATAGGATTGGCAAGCAGGGGCAATTTATAGAACAGCTGAAATTGCTCCGACCGCCGTGCAACCGAGATAGTTCCAATATTGCCCCTGCGGCAGGTACATGAGTAGCCGGCCTTAGTAGAGTCTATATCTAGCTTTGTCGATGAATGCACCATTTGACTTAGGTCTAAAAAGGTTTCCCAGAGAGCGTGTTGTCCTAAGTGTTGTTCACAATAGACCTTTTAAAATACAGCTTTTAACCTTTGAAACAGGGTTTTTTATTCGTAGGAATATTATAGGTAAGCTAGCTTGTTCCCCGCGGTATTGCTTCTGTAAATTGTAGAAAAAAACTATAATAGTTTTCATTTATTGTAGCACAAAATATTTGTCAAAATAAGTTTGAAAAATCAGATGTTTTGCGCGAAGTGATAGTAGTACCCACCTCAACGCTTCGCTTATGAGGCGTGCAATTTTGTGCAGCAGTGCGGATTTTCATGGTGATAAAAAGCAGTGAAACAATCTAATCATTTTGTTTTACATTTTTGTTTTAATCTGTGCAGCCGTTCGGTTTGTTAAATATTTAAATATCTATTTAGGACATACGTTTTTTTACTAATAACCATAGGCAAGAAGCCATGGGCTACGCGTAGGTATTCTTAAAAGAAACATATTTATTATTAAAAAATTTCGTTTCATAATCGTTCGTTAATATGTCAGTCAGTCAGTCAGTAAGTCAATTTCTTTTATAAACAGCTATAAGATTAAAGCATATTTGAAATAGAATGGAAAAAATATTTATCTTCCCTCAGTATCGATTCGTACTAAAAAATACACACTTCAATGATTTTGTCGCTTCAATGCGCAAGCGGATGCGTCGGGAATAAACATGGCGGCGATCTATAGATCATTTATAGATCAATGACGTTCTATTGATATGCGTAGGGATTTATAGTTTGACGGGCGCTCGGGAGTTTGAATCGCGAAAATGTTGTATTGGAAAAACAAAAAAAAAAAAACAGTGAAAATTTTCCATTAAGTACCCATAATTTTTAATCATTCGTTTTGTAGCCCGACTATACCGATATAGGTGTGACATATTGAGTTGGGCATTGAAGACATAAAATACCAAGATACGTTTTGACTATAAAATAAATATTTTTATGCTATTGCAATAGCTTTTATCTCAGACTCTGAGCGCGGCGACTGAATGTAAAAATTCCGTAACGAAAAAACCTAACACCCCCCACTCCAACCGGCACAGCGATGCGATGCTGTGCAATAGCTTTACCGCGGCAGTCCTCGAGTGCCACACGTATTTTTTTATAAAAATCATAATTTATGTCAATAATTAGAAAATTACTATATATACCTAATTTTTTTTAAGAATCAAAATAGCATTGTAACATCTGCCAACCCTCACTTGGCCACCTTTATTAAGGCCTAAAATCTCATAAGTCTGTATCAGTACAAAGAAAATATTATACCCTAGCAATTTTCCATTTAACATCCTCAAAAAATTATCAACAATTTTCAAAACTACTTCATCACAACAAGTGTTTAAAGGATGTCACCCTCGCGACAAAATTTCCGCTTCCGCCGGAAGCGGCGCCATTTTATCGGCTTGACAAGATGTCGGAGAGATATTTTCATATTAGTTGTATGATTTAAGAGGTGCACTACACCTGCAATTTGATTGTAACTATGAATTTACCTATTTAATAGCTGTGCCCCGCGGTTTTCCTCGCGAAAAAAAAAACACGGGTAATAATTAATAATAACTTAGTTATATGAGCTGTGCCCCGCGGGAAAAAAAGCACGGTTTCATCCGCGTGGCTCCGTTCCTATTGGTCTTAACGGGATGACATATAGCCTACAGCCTTTCTAGATAAATGGGCTATATAACACCTAAAGAATTTTCAAATCGCACCAGTAGTTCCTGAGATTAGCGCGTTCAAACAAACAAATTCTTCAGCTTTATAATATTAGTACCTATAGATAGTTAATAGTTTTAACCTGTGTCTAAACTAAATTCATTCCAAATTTCATCCAAATCAGTGCAATAGATTACCCGTGAAAGAACAGACATTCCCATTTTTAAACATTATGCTTATATACAAATAAAAACTGAAAAATATCGTCATAATGAGCTACCCTCATAGAAATGAAAGTAGAACGGATGATACAAATTTCCTGTTTCTGGATCGACCTACATCCAACCTAGACTTAACTATAAACTTGTGATATTATGTTCGTTATTATTTCTTAAATTTATGATTTAACTAGCTTCCACCCGCGACTCCGTCCGCGTGGATGTCGGTCTTCGCG
Source organism: Colias croceus (assembly GCF_905220415.1). NCBI lineage: Eukaryota > Metazoa > Arthropoda > Insecta > Lepidoptera > Pieridae > Colias > Colias croceus. The sequence continues at coordinate 7,302,400 of NC_059559.1, read as the reverse complement.
TGGATGGTTTATTTCTCCATTTTGAGTAACTCTGACAATGACATCTTATAAATTCTATTGGACCCAAATACAGCTAGGCCTATAATAATAGGTACGCAACGTGTGTTCGCGGTTCTACAGAACAACGTCTATGGATAAAACTGAAAAATTAAGATTAATTTTTTTCTACGTATTTTTCCAGGATAAAAAGTATCCTATTTTACGCCCAGGATAATAAGGTATAATTATACCAAGTTTTATCGAAATCGAACCGTTAGTTTTCACGTGATGCCTTCACATACAGACAGACAGACAGACAGACAGACAGACAGACAGACAGACAGACAGACAAAAAATTTTTTAATCACATATTTGGGTTTGGTATCGATCCAGTAACACCCCCTGCTATTTATTTTTTCAATATTTTCAATGTACAGAATTGACCCTTCTACAGATTTATTATATGTATAGATGTCGAGTCAAGTGCGAATCGGACTCACGGCAGATGTTCCATATAAAAAAGCAACTGCAATAAAATGGTCATTCAATCAACTTATGACCTGTCGATATATGAACTGTCGATTTTTTTATTATTAATTGTTATAACGGCAATAGAATTAAATCATCTCTGAAATTTTTTATTATCACGGACCACGGTTCATATGATGACAGGCAAGTCACAAACAAACAGCGAAGTCTTAAAGCCTTTTGGTGCGGAACCCTAAAAACAGTTGACGTGTTTATCAATGACATAGACTAACAAAATCACAGATGCTTACGCCGCGGCCGTTCATAATAATTAGGTATTATATTAATAGATTAAACATTGCGTGTTATAAATTACGCACTTTTAAATATTTTGTATTCCTCGATTAAAATTAATATCACGGTTAAGTATAGGATTATAATATTATCTGTGTTGTAACTACTCAACCGATTTTGGTGAAATTACTTAGGGACATCCCAGGCTATCTTTTTATATGATGAAACACATATGTACCTAGGCGCATAAAACCGAAAGGGTTGAAGAAATCGATTGCTCTGGCGGGATCACGGGTGGCCAAGTGGTCAGTTATAGCAGAAAGACGCGGGTTCGAATACCGCCAGATGAAGTTTTTTTTCCTAACTTACATAGGGACGAAAAGTTTGTAGAGTCGCGTCATGGCAATACCGTCACGTCATGGAGTAAGGCGACGATTTTGGTATCGTCGAATCTTGCCAAGGAAGTTTCACTTCTGACACGTGTGCTCGGCACACACGTTCTTTTTTGTGTACCTACTAGTTTTATTATTTACTTATAAATTTTAATGAAAATGGCCGTTGGCGAATAGCAAATTTATGAATGTCAAGAATAGGTCGCAAGTTAGGCGTGGTCTAGATCCATTGTCTAAATGTCTAGATTCCAGCTCTTAAGTAATATTGTCTTTCATCATCTCGTTAAAGAGATTATTTTGTAGTGGGTATGAAATGAGGGTATTTCAACAGAATGATATTAAATGCTATTTCTTTATAACTTATCAATTCTAATAAAAAAACGTTTGAATCTAGATAGCTGTTTAGGCTTCAAAAAAGAGTTATCTTCCCATTTATAATAATAGCAAGTAGATTTAAAACAAGGTTTTTCTCGTGGTATACAGATAAAAAAGTACGTGTGTGCCGAACACACGTGTCAGACGTGAAAATTCTTTTGCAAGATTCAAAAATATGAAATCGTTGCCTTACGCCATGACATGACGGTATTTCCATGACGTGACGGTATTGCCATGACGCGACCTTGAAATTTTACTCTTAACGCGCCTAAAGAAGTTTCACTTCAAAAATACAGTCATTGGTCGATGGTCCATTTATCCAGGAAGGCAACATCACGCTAAGACCTATAGAAGCGGAGTAATGCGGGTAAAACCGCGAGACATAGCGAGTTAAATATAATAGTAAAATATGTTATAATGATAAATGTCTATAAATATACGAGACAGTTATAAATAAAACTAATCAAACTGTGACATTGTTCCATCTGTCAAATTTGGAGAGATGCCACGGCCATCTTGGAATTAATGTCATTTTAAATTTCAAAACGACCATGACAGCTATTAGACTATGTATTACATAATTACTAAGCCAGGCTTTGTTTAGGTTTTAAAACATAATTATTAATACGACTTTTTTTCTGTCTATCTTCTACACCTGTGTCCTATATCATTGAACCGATTGTGATGAAATTTAGAACAGTTGAAAGGATTTAGACTACACTACCTCAATAGCAATGTAGGCATTCACCTGCTTAAATAAATAAAGAAAAAAATATGTTTCGTGAAGCAGTGTATCAAATATGTACATTTATATTTAACCAAATCAGACCACATTCCCAAATAAAAGTCACATAATAAATAAAAATTTAATCTACGGAACCCACAGAAGTAGATCTCGACGCCCCCTTAACAAAGGTCTCTATTGTCCCTAATCCGAAGACTTATTGCAGTTGATCCTAACACTTCTGATTAAATGGGAGGTATCTTTCCATTCAAAGCTAAGCTATAAATCTTTATATTTTTACATCAATTTCAAATTTCAATTTCAAATTCGTTTATTCAAACAAACTTAACCTAACCTTAGAGCTAAATACATTAGGTGTTGTACATATGTTTAGTGATAGGTATGTATCAATCATCGGTTCGAGACTGGCATCTTTGCTAGGTTACCGAGAAGGTAACCTGTATTAAAGATGACAGTTCCTTCCCCATATAATGTATATAATATGAAAAAAAAAAAAACATCTCAGGTGGTCATCACAATAATTAAGTCAACGAATTTGTTTTTTTAAATTGGGACATAGATAATATAAAAGAAATTAACTAATAGGTATCTTAAGTTACTTATGAACATGAAAGGAGTCGAGTGATTATGTGTGGGCATAAGTTAGTGTATGTGCATGTGTGTATTGAGTATGTTTGTGTCTGCGTATGTGTAAGTGAATGTGTGTATCCTGTGTACATCCTACTAATATTATAAATACGAAAGTTTGTGAGAATGGATGGATGTGTGTTACTCTTTCACGCAAATACTACTGAACCGATTACAATGAAAATTGGTACGTAGGTAGCTGAAGACCCAGAATAAGACTTAGGCTACTTTTTATTCCGGAAATGTCACAGGAACAGGAACTATGCGGGTTTTTCTTTGAAACGCGGCCGAAGCCGCGGACAGAAATCTAATGCAATATTTTGAAAACTCATATCTAGTCGAAACTTGATATAATTTATCGCTCCAGAAATCTTTAAATTAAAATTGTTATTTTTATTTATTTCGTTGTAATTTCGTCAGATTAATTTTTAAATACAATGTAGTATAAAAATGCCTGAAACATATGAAGTCACGGGCAAAAGCTAGCGAGTCAATAAGTTACATTGTAACTGACTCGGCACAATGCTATGCGTTGATTAAATAATATGTGAATCCAGTGGATAAGCGAAGCGATAAGATTTTATAGTTTAACGAACGTTACCGTAGCAAGTTCGTTTAAACATTTGGGTCAGGAAGGGTTTTTAAGAAGCTTCTTAATCACTATGACCATCAATATTAATACATAAAAAAAGTTCGTAAATCAATTTATACAGAGAAGAGGCGGCAATACTCTGCAGTTATTAATTATCAACAGTTATGGAAGAAGAGAAACATTTTTGCTCTTTTCTTGAATAAATTGAAGCCTTCGAGACAAAATAAAACAATATTTTTAACCACTCGAAAGACAATCTCTTGAGTATTTCAACATTAAGATACATTTCTCATTATCAAACATTGTATAAATTTTTATAAGTATCCCTTTTTTGAGTAGCATACATAGCTTCGCTATAGCCTCGCTTATCATATCGCACATACCTTACACAAGTATACTAAACATATACTAAACATATACTTGTAGGTGCGAATTGCATTCTTAGTTAATTAAAAAGTCTAGCCAACTTAATGTTTGATATAAGCACTAACTTAAGCCTACTAATGAGGTATTATATGAATTATATCGCAGTTTTTATCGTATTTTGGTTAGTGTAAATATGTATAATACCGTACATGTTATGTAGTGTGTTATTTTGGGCTATAATCTATGTGGTGATTAAATTTTTGCTGAATCGGTTCAGTGGTTTTTGACTTTTGTGTAATAGTAGAAAAATGTCTACTTTTTTAATGTCAACGAATTATAAGTATCTATTAGTATTATTAAAAGATTGCGCTTTTTGTTACAAAAATGGTTTAAGAGAAGTAAATATTATATTAGACTAGGCTAGATTATCTATCTGTGTTATAAATTATAGCCGAATAGGTTTAGCGGTTTTCGAGTAGCCCGTGACACGTCCTATGAACAGGCGGTTGTTCATAACTAAAACTCTGACTGTAGCGTCCTGCGTACAACCGCCTGTTCATAACGCGGCCAATGACTTTGAACGTCACCTGTAGCTGCTTACAAGTGAATGTTTCCAGTATAAAAAATATTTCTCTATGCCTTAAACATTTATAATTCGAATCGACACGACTCCGAGACAGGCAATAGAGACCAAAACCACAAAATAAAAAAAAAAAGTGAATCATTGATTGAGTTGCGTCATCGGCCATAGTTTGTGACATTTCTCTTGTTCAACGAATATTTGGATTGTGAATTATGCCGAGAGGAATAATTAGATGAGTGATAATTGAGACGTATATTACTGGAAATTTTACGTAGAATACGTTTATGATATTGGTTTTAGGGATATTTGAAGAATACTCAGTGAAAAAGTGTCTCAACTTTTCAGTGCGGAAGACGCAAAATGGCGCTTTTTTTCTTGTTTGTGAATAATGGATATTTGTTATTATTCATAGTGAAATACGTTGTGTTAAATGTGTGAAAATATAAGTGAATGTATTTGGCAATCGTGTAGTGATATGAAAACGTGAATATGATCATTTGATGACTCACCATTATCATGTAAGTGTTAGTATGTAAGCAATTAAAATTAAAACAAAAGAAAATCAATTTTTTATAATTTTATAGAAAAAATATATCGTCATGATTACATTTTTATGCTATAACTAGTTTCTTCCTCTTTCCAAAAATATATCATACATGGCATATAATTATAGAACAATAGGGTAAATAAAATTTTCAAACTCGGTAGTCATAAAAAAGCTAGATTTCGTAAACTACCTCGACATACTTGGGACACATAACATCCGTGCATAGGACGTGTCACGGGGTAGTGAAAAACATTTTCAAAAATATTTTTTTTTCCAGTTAACTTTCTTTTTACATGCTTGTGTTGCTAATATTATGTGTTAAAAGTGTAAAAATAAGGAAAGTTGTCACCTTGGACAAAACGTATCAAAATCGGAACATCATTAGCCTACATTAGCTACTTCAAACTTATCCCAGCAGATGTAGTTCCAATAAAAGAAATTAAATCCTTTTGGCCCATGCCCCACAGTGGGGGCAATTGTTACAGGTTACAGGTCGAGTTGGGGACGAAATGCTTGATTAAATTCGTCTTTTATACATTTGCTGTTTGTTCCTTTGATCGTTTATACCTAGTATTGATTAAATAAATAAATCTTATAAATCAAAGGAATATAAGAAAAATATATTATGAACTAGAGGTCCGCCCCGGCTTCGCCCGTGGTACATGTTTCGCAATAAAAGGTAGCCTATGTCCTTTCTCGGGTATCAAAATATCTCCATACCAAATTTCATGCAAATTGGTTCAGTAGTTTAGGCGTGATTGAGTAACAGACAGACAGACAGAGTTACTTTCGCATTTATAATATTAGTATGGAGAATATAACAAGGTGTCCCTAAACGTTCTGATATTGGTTGATTCTTAGTGCCCTTACGCACTAGCGGTTAACCGCTGGGGCGGCTAACCGCGCGGTTAGCCGCTTTCCCATTTTAATATGCAACCTCTTATGATTGTACGCACTAATCATAAAAGCACTTAGATCTACCTGATATGCACAAAATTTTTTATGATAATTGGTCTATTCCATCCGTTTGAGAGGAGTATGGTAACAAACATTGTGACACGAGAATTTCGTATAAAATATGTAGAGAGAAGAGATAGGTATTCTTGTGTACTTCCTAAAATGTTCAGAAGTTTTAAAATTCTCATCAAAATCGATACAGTCACTCACAACCTTTTTATTGTTATATTATAAAATGGATGAATTAAAAATCAGATACAGTTCATAACAAATACATCTTAATATTCAATTAATGATCTCAAAAAAATATAGTACACGATTTATAAAACCGCATCAAAATCGATAAAGCCCGTGTGAACCTTCAACGTAAATAGCTAACACAATTATAATAGGAATAATAAAAACACAAAAACCGGAACGAACGTGAAGGACTATGACACAGTGTAATGCAATACAGAGACTGTCATATATTTATTTTATAGCTATGACATTTTATTTTTTAGTAGCTTTAAGCACGGGCAAAAGCTTGATTTTGTGTTGTACTTGTATCAAAAAGCAAAACTTTATAAGAATTAGCTCAGTAATTTTCAGATGCATAATTTTACTAGCTGCGCTCCGCGGTTTCACCCGCGTGGCTTCGCTCCTGTTGGTCTTAGCGTGATGATATATAACCTATAGCCTTCCTCGATAAATGGCCTATCTAACACCGAAATAATTTTTCAAATCGGACCAGTAGTTCCTGAGGTTAGCGCGTTCAAACAAACAAACAAACTATTCAGCTTTATAATTTTAGTATGGATAAGTTTTAGTTTATAAGAATTTATATTTCGGTTATTGACGTAAACAAAATTGAAATGAACTAAAAAAAGCTAACTAAAACAGCTATAAATAATCGATTCCATGCACGAGGGATCATAATAGATATGGTCAGTAACAAATTGGTCTAGTATAGTCAGATATAAATAACTACGAAACTATTCCTCTTAGAATCGTGAATTTTGTGTCATTATTTTGCTAACAATATTGAACAAGTAATCCTATCCTACTAACAATATAAATGCGAAAGTTTGTGAGGATGTGTGTGTGTTTGTTACTCTTTCACGCAAATACTACTAAATCGATTACAATGAAATTTAGAACACTTATAGAGGGTAACTTGGATTAACACATAGGATAGTTTTTATCCCGGAAATCCCAAGGGAACGGCATGCGGGTTTTCCTTTGAAAACGCGGGCGAAGCCGCGGACGGAAATCTATTTGATTATAATATAACAACAAAGTAATATTAATAAATATTCATACTTGAACAAATTCACGACCTATATAAAAAATACCTATTTCTCCATTTATTTTACCAAAACATGAAATTAATGAACCCTTAAAATATATAAATAAATTTTTAGCGATTATTAAAATATTTTCAATAAAATTCGCGACCTCTACATATCATTACTCTGCCCAGGTAATGAACCAGCGAGTACATCGACCTTCCATGGACGACCACTGCACATACCTACCTTGTAAATAGATCGCAACTTAATCTAACTTAGCCTACTACATGGGGAAGTTCGAAACGGATGTATCTGTTTTGATGCAATTTTGAAAAAAGGATAACTACCTAGGTAGGTATTTATATTGTAATTTTAATCGAAGTGAGTTGGAAACGGATGGACCGGTTTTGATGCAATTTCAAAAAAGCTGTTTTATACTGTAATTTAAATTAACGTGTTTGTAATTGTTGAATGGATTTTTAATATTACAACTTCCAAAAGTTAAAAATTAAATTTTCTCTGTTTGTCTGTCTACATGTCCGTGCGCTTATCTATGGAACGGCTGAACCGATTCCTACGACTTTTATTGATATGAAGATAGTACTGTGACTAGAACTTAAAATAATAATACTAAAAATCCTTCGGTCAATAAACTCAAACTCAAACTCAAACATTTATTTTTTTAAATTAAACTTCTTGAAGCACTTTTGAATCGTCATAACATAGATTTTTTACGTCCTTAAGATACTAATTGTCCTTGAGCGCACGAAGTCGCAGGTATAAGTTGTACATGGTTCTACTATGTAATTTTATAGCATTTTACCTACAAGTCACAAGAATTAGCTTCTACATATATAACCATTCCTAAGAATAATAATAAACAAAACAAAATGCCAATGTTTTATTAAAGTCAACATTTTCGTTTTGCTTCTTTCTTCGCTATCGCCGAAACTACTGCACCGATATCGAAAATTCTTTCACCAGTACAAAGCTACATTATCCCCGCATCTATAGTATAAATTTTATTCCATTTGAGTCACAGACAAAGCCAGGCGATATAACCTTTCAAAGGTCGATGACCGCGCGGCCATGACAGATCGGCCGTGATCGTGCCTCATTGTTAACTTTTTGCTTTGTTTTTAATCTATTATATTGTTATTTATTTGGTACAGTGGTTGGATGCTGTGTGAGGATGGCTCTAGGTTCGATTATGATGAGTGGATGCGAAGTTACGAGATTGATTATCCTTTTTAATCGACTTTCTGAAAGGTTTATTGTTTTACAGTAAATGATTGACCTTTTCACAATGTACTCGTATATGAAACTAGCTGTGTCCTGCGGTTTTACCCGCATTGCTCCATTTCTGTTGGTCTTAGCGTGATGATATATAACCTATATAGCCTTCCTCGATAAATGGGCTATCTAACACCGAAATAATTTTTTAAATCGGACCAGTTCCTGAGATTAGCGCGTTCAAACAAACTCTTCAGCTTTATAATATAAGTATAGATTTAGTTGGTACAGTGGTTGGATGCTGTGTGAGTATGGTTCTAGGTTCACGGCTGCCGTCGAAAGGTGCGACGCTTGCAGTTTGCGTTGACGTTTGATGGCAGCCGTTATTGCGTGTCGACGGTAGCCGTCGACGTATTGACTGCTGCCGTCGACATGCGGCGACGGCTGAAGTAGCCTCTGCCGTTCACACTTCACAACTTGCCGTTCGTCTTTTAGAACACATATGCCTCGATCAACTCTATTATGAATAGATCGTCTTTGACGAAACTATCGATTGTCCACAGAATATCACTTTAATTATGTTTCTGAAATTTATCTGAAAGTAGCCAATAATTAACTTAAGGGCGGCCGTACACGGACCGCTCGAGCAGTTAAAGGCTGAGCGACGTACACGGACGGCTCGAGCGGTCGGCGTCAACTGCTCGAGCCGTCGGTTGTTGACCGCTCGAGCCGTCGCTACCAACCGCTCGAGCCGTTGATTTTTTTGACTAGTCAAGTCATTGATTTTCAGGGGTATAGGGAGCCGTCGACGGCTCTAGCGCAGTCAACGGCTCGAGCAGTCAGTGTATGCCTCACGACCGCTCGCGAGCCGTCAACGGCACAGTGGAATTTCGTCATGCAGTTGACGGCTTGAAGCGGTCGCGACGGCTCGAGCCGTCACGTGTACGGCGGTGCATGAATGCCTATAGTTCACCGCGCAGTCGCGGCTTCAAGCGGTCGGTCTCAACTGCTTGAAGCGGTCCGTGTACGGCCGCCCTAAGAGTACAATATTAATCATTTAATAGCAATCAGACATACTCACCCTGCTTAGCTTATTAATCTTGTAACCAGATGTAAGTAATTAATAATTTTGTACTGACCTGAAACAAAAGCAAATAATTAATATTTAATCAACACAGATAATAAAAAGACAGTTTACAGAAATTATTATTATTGGTTTATTTTCATCCCAGAACGAGCAACAACAACACGGCTTAACAGTATCAACATCTTCATCATCAGCCCATATATTATGTCCCCAGTTTGGAACACAGGCTTCCTATGTGTGTGGCCACAATCCACCACGCTGGCCAAGTGCGGGCAAATGTCACATGGCGAACTTTTGAATCTTGGACATGCCGATTTCCGAACGATGTACCTATTCCTTCACCGCGCGCTTGTAGCATATATAATATACAGAGTTCTTTTATTTTTTATGTATTAATGCACAGTCTAAACTTCTAGGATTTGAAAATTAAAAATTAAAAATTTTTCGAGCTTCCTTTTATAAATGACTAGCTGTGCCTCGTGGCTTTACCCGCATTGCTTTACGATATTGATCGTAGCATGATGATATATTATGACCTATAGCCTTCCTCGATAAATGGACTATCTAACAGTGAAATTATTTTTCAAATCGGACCCGTGGTTCCTGAGATTACCGCGTTCTAACAAACAAACTCTTGAGCTCTCGGGATTTTGCAAATTCATCCCTAGATAGTAAAAAAGGAGATAAGTAGTATGAAACTCCATTTATTTAGGTTAAGTGAAATACAGACAAAGCTAGTTTTAACTCAGATAATAAATCTTGTTATATTCCCGTTAATTTTATTTCGTATTTCCTTTGGTAAAGGTATCCTTGAATTAATATGGCCACTTGGATTCGTGAAAACGGGTCAAATGTTCTTCAGGACAGGCCTGGGGATGGAATAAATTCAGTTTTTTAACCGACAGCGTCAGGGTTTTTTGAGTATCGCTCTGTAGCGTAAATAATTGAGGTGTCGTAGATTTTTAATTGTGACTTTTGACTATGACTATATCACTACATACTACATAGTATAAAACAAAGTCACTTTTTCTGTCCCTATGTCCCTTTGTATGCTTAAATCTTTAAAACTACGCAACGGATTTTTATGACGTTTTTTTTAATAAATAGAGTGATTCAAGAGAAAGGTTTTAGTATATAATTATTTTATATTAGGTTTTAGACAAAGCGGGCGAAGCCGCGGGCGGTAAGCTAGTCTATGTATAGTGTATACATATACGAGAGTGTTAAATCTAGGAATTGTATAATATCCCTAGCCAGTCAGTGCTGGTCCATTTCCAGTTTCCACTGCAAAACTATGTCCGTTTGCTATTTAGGAAATTTCCTAGGAAATGTGTCATTTCCGAACGATTATCCGATTCCGATATATCCAAGGAATTTTATATGTAATCAAAATTTTATGATATAAAACGGAAACGAAGGAGTTTCTTTGTTTTTTTTATTTCAACGAAATCTCAGGAACTACTGCTGTACTGCAACAATTTCAAAAAGTCTTTCACTTTCAACATGACATGTACGTAATCCCTGAGTATCACAGGTAAAACCGGGACGGACCGCCAATAAAAAATAAATAAATAAATAAATATATAACTAAATGGAAGTTTAACTTCATCACAAGGCCACAACACAGCAATGTAAGTAATACATACACCTAGTAGTAAATAAAAATCACTTCTATCTATCATTATTAATAGTTTTTTCATTTGGCGTACAGCCAGGAGCCGTCGCCTGTGTATCTAGTTAGAAGATGAATGGATTAGCCATACATACGGAATTAATGCTTAGAATTCTAGAGAAGTTAGGGTGTCTATCTATATAGGTTAATGGGATTCTTTGATTTAAATGTATGCTTATTTTTAGTTTAATAGATAAATGAGTGTCGATGTTCAATAATAGTTATGTCTACTTTATTGATTAAAAGAATCTTATTGATATTTTTTCAGCCGTTTGGGAGCTTTAGATATACATAGGAGGAACATGTACTACGGGCGAAGCCGGGGCGGACCGCAAGTATGTATTTACATATTATGTGTATTACAATAAATTTCATATATGCTAATCTGTATGTTAGTTACTGAAACATACATACAAAAAAATATTTGTAAAGATTAGAAAAAACCATGTATATTTGCATTTATATTTGAAACAGATAACCCAGCCAAAGACTGAGCCACTTGTTATTTAAAAATACTTATTTTATGAAAGAAAGCGAACTTTACGATGTAACGTGAACCCATCCTGATGCTAACCGCACGTAATGTTGGCTTAACCTCATTAATCTCTTAATGGAGACCGAAATAAACGGTTGAAAAAGTCATAAATAATTTGATTTATTATTTTTGGATCTATCTGATTTTGAAAGCTAAGGTTTGATGATTTCATTCACAAAAACTAAACTATATAAACACAAAAAATTGATATTTTTAACTGAATTTATCTGTACTATAAATTCTATTCTTATTTTATAAAGCTGAAGAGTTTGTTTGTATGTTTGAACGCGCTAATCTCAGGGACTACTGGTCCGATTTGAAACATTCTTTCGGTGTTACATAGCCTATTTATCGAGGAAGGTTATAAGGCTCTATATCATCACGCTAAGACCAACAGGAGCGGAGCAATGCGGGTAAAACCGCAGGGCGCAGCTTGTATATTATAGGATGTTATATTATTTGCACGTGTTTTCTACTGAGTTGATTTTAATACTGACGCTGTTCCATATCTTTGAATTTAGGGCAATAAATTTTCCATCTATATGCCGATTCTTCAGCTAAGGCACATCCACACAGACCGAGCAGCCATTTCTTCGCGAGGATGCACGCTCTGTGTGGACCTGCCTATTTTTTTAATATTTTGAAACTAAAAAAAAATAATTTTTATTCCATAGATTTTTTTTTGATATAAGATATTATTTATCAATTTAGGAAATATCAAATTAGCAAACGGATGGAACATACTTCAATTAGAAATATGCTAAAAGACAGACTATAATATAGTCTATCTCGGTACTGAAATTTCATACAGTTTCGATCAGCCGTTTTTAAGTGAACGAGTAGGTAACTTATAACCATGATCGAAAACTAACTTTTTAAACAAGATTAGGAGCGATAGTAGAATGATGAATGAGTCTAGTAGGTGTTCATCAATTCTATAGCTTCAAATACACACACAAACAAATTCTACTTACCTCGTTATAGAAGTAAAATATTATACAATATACATATTAAAGAAAATATATGCAAAGTGGAGTTCATTTAGCGAGTTAATAAAAACCAATAGATATGCGCGGGCGCACGTTTATATAATACTGAATCTATGAACACGAGTGTCCATACTTTTAGTATATAAACGGAATTTATTAAAATTTATTATTTTCGTAGTAAAACTTCTTTAGGCGCGTTGAGAGTAAAATTTCAAGGTCGCGTCATGGCAATACCGTCACGTCATCGAGGCGACGATTTTAGTATCTTTGAATCTTGCCAAAGAAGTTTCACTTCTAACACGTGTGCTCGGCACACACGCTCTTTTTGATTAGCTGACTTTCAAAATAAGTATTTTGAAAGATAGCTACACTTTTTCAAACACAATTTCATGTATTCAAATAACATTTTTGAAAAGTAGGTTATGTCAATACCAAAATCCTTTGTCTGTATGCAAAAATGACGTTATTCATGTATTCCAGAGTGGCGTTCGGTCAAACAAACAAACAAGGTGTTGCATATAAATGAATGTATTTTAGTATTCTCCAATATGACACACATTTCATAAACATTGCTAAATTTTAGTTGCTACTTGTATTTATATACATTTTTATCCGGAGCCACCATGATTTATTATTTACTAGCTATCCGCCCGCGGCTTCGCCCGCTTTGTCTAAAACCTAATAAATTATATCTTGAATCTACTCTAATCACTCTATCTTTTAAAAAAAACCGCATTAAAATCCGTTGCGTAGTTTTAAAGATTTAAGCATACAAAGGGACATAGAGACATAGAAAGCGACTTTGTTTTTAGTGAAGAAATATTCTAAGGAAAAAATAACACGTTTCTTTCAACCGGGTATCAAGAAAAAAACTATTCAACTTCTGTGAAAGCATATTTTTATTTTGAATTTTCATAAAATACTTACAATTTTCCATACAGATAAACTATTTTATTAAATATCCACAAAAAATCGAATGTATTGTCACCCTACACAACATAAACAGCGCACACATCAGCACCCAATCACTTTCATTGATTTTTATTTATAGTTATCTAGTCACAATAATTTTAAGTGTCTGTCCGTTGAAATATTCGTAACTGCTGTACTTGGCACCTTGCTTCCGGTTCTTGAACGTTTTGTGAGAAAATTTGATTTATCCTGTCACTGTGTGACAATAAACAAAATAACTTGAAGACTTTTATTTTTTGCTTAAAATATATTAGATACGTAAGTAATTATTACTAACTAGCTGTGCCCCTCGGTTTTACCCGCATTGCTCCGCTCCTGCTGGTCTTAGCGTGATGATAATTATTGATAATATAATATATTATAGCCTACCTAAGTAGCCTACAGCCTTCCTCAAGGCTCAATCAATGGGCTATCTAACACCGAAAGCATTTTTCTAACTAGCAAACGTTGTTCTGTCTTACTCCTATTGCCGATTTTCAGACCTACCCGATATGCACACTTTCATGAGAATGGGTCCAGCCGTTTCGGAGGAGTTTATTAACTAACATTATAACACGAGAGATTTTTAATATACACTATTAATTAAATTCGCGTGTTACTATGCTGATTCAGAATATAATCTATATCTGTGCCAAATTCCATTTAAATCCGATCAGCTGTTTTGAAGAGAAGAAACATCAATCAACATCAACAAACATTCTTAATTTTTATAAAATTTTCATGTTCAGTGACATAGGATTTCCTTAAACTTTAAAAATCAGGTTACCGAAGGTAAATTATCATTTTTCTGAATTTTGACGATTCAAAATAGTTTCTAAACGGAATCTAGCTGAAAAAATATATTTGACATAAGTTTGACATATTATAGGCCACGATTTCCTTGGGAATTTTCGTTCACTACGAGAAAAGCCGCGGGCGGGAAGTTAGCAATCTATACTAATATTATAAAGCTGAAGAGTTTGTTTGTTTGTTTGAACGCGCTAATCTCGGGAACTACTGGTCCGATTTGAAAAATTCTTTCGTTGTTAGATAGCCCATTTATCGAGGAAGGCTATAGGCTAATATATCATAACGCTACGACCAACAGGAGCGGAACAACGGGGGTGAAACCGCGCGGAGCAGCTAGTGAATAGTAGATACTTTTAATAATTTCTTTGTTTTTCGTGATAATGGTCGAGTATCGTTGGATAACAGCCGCACTGGCGTGGAAACTCGCTTTCTACTTGGTTTTTATCAATGCATATCACTGCGTTTGTATTGATGAACTAGCTGTGCCGCGGTTTCACCCGCGTGGGTATAACGCCACGTGGGTGAAACCGCGGAGCGCAACTAGTTTGGAATAATTGCTTTTAAACTAATAACCACAAACAATATAATACTGTACTAGTAATAATAACTGGTAAACATCAAAGGAACTTAAAAAGCGGACAAGGCCATACATTTTTATGATTATCTATTTCAATTGGATTTTGTTTTTATTGGTCCAGCTTTTAAAGAGATTCGAGAGTGTCAATCATAAATCATGTTAGGACATAGCGTGCATTGCGTATTCTTTTATTTTTATATGCTTTTCAATAATTTTCCACAAAATTGACTGAATTTTAGAACAGATAATATAATAAAAATTGTACTTATTCTGGAATAGATCATACTTTTCTAGTATGGTAATTCACGCAAGCAAAGCCAGTTGCTAAGCTTATCCTTCTATCCTACTAATATTATAAACTAGTTTACCGCCCGCGGCTTCGCCCGCTTCGTCTAAAACCTTATAAATTATATACTAAAACCTTCCTCTTGAATCACTCAATCTATTAAAAAAAACCGCATCAAAATCCGTTGCGTAGTTTCAAAGATTTAAGCATTCAAAGGGACATAGGGACAGAGAAAACGACTTTGTTTTATACTAAGTATGTAGTGATAATGCGAAAGTTTGTGAGGATGGAAACTGGAAGTAGGTATGCATGTTTGTTCCTCTTTCACAAAAAACTACTCTATGGATTTGGATGAAATTTGAGAATAACGTGTCGAGCTATAGAATAACTTCGTTTTGCTCGCAGGTTCGTCCGCGAGTGAAACCGCGAGGCGCAGCTATAGTATAATAAACAATAAATACACACAATAATTTTTAAAGTGAAGTAGTTAAAGTAAAAATATAAAAAGGAAAATTTTAAGGGCTCGTCATGGCAATACCGTCACGTCATGGAGTAAGGCGACGATTTTGGTATCTTTGAAGTTTGAATCTTGCCAAAGAAGTTTCACTTTTGACACGTTTTGATACGCACACACGCACTTTTTCAAATAAGTTTAACGAACAACGAAATCCCGATACTTTTATAAAGTCGGATAAAAGTCGAAAATATATTAAAATGGGTCAACAAATTTAGATATATCGAATGTCGAAGGAGGTCGCGGCGGGATTAACAGTATTATGAAGGATTAGGGAATCGACGAAATTAGATAGCTCAGAATTTGTTAGTGGTTATAGGTTTCTATAAAAATGTTCTATAGGGGGTTTTATTAACTGATATAAATAGCACATCTACATAATAATTTATGTAGTAACTACCTAATTAATGTTATTAAGGGCCGATTTTTCAATGCTTGGATAAAACTTATTCGTCGAATAATGTATAAAACTACCATTTTAAAAACGTATTCTAATTGCCCGTATTTGACAGTTTACGTGACATTTTAATATTATTGTGTAAAACTTTATTGGACGGATAAGTTTTACTTGGTTTTATCCAAGCATTGAAAAATCGGCCCTAATAATGTCAAATATTTTTTTGTTTTTTACTTTTCCGTTTTCGAAGTAGGTAACTATTTTTAACGTAGGTAGTTATTTTTATTTTATAACTTTAGAGCACTTTCACATATAAATAAAATTAGACCATTATTAAATTTCGATACAACTATACATGCAAAAATTTAATTTAAATTCGTTCAGTCTATAGTAATTAATTACCTATTATTGATTATTAATAAGTAGGTATATGATGAGATCGAATGGCGTCTTGATTAATTTTTCAATCGGTTCATGTTTCATAATAATAATAATATAATTACTGATTGTAACTTCAAATTGAATAACTCATAACGATTTTTCATGCACTTTTTAATATCATACTTAAATTATTTTAATTGAAAATTGATTTGATTTATGTCATCATATTATATTAACAAAACTTTGTAAATAATTTAAATAGGTATATTTAATAATTAGTTATAAGATTATTTTAAACAGTGCAGTTTGTATTAGTCTCCTATGTATAAATTATATTTTTTACAAAGAATTATTGCTTATTGGTATTTTTCAAGTATTTTTATTTAAAAAATAGTGGTGCCATCTATTGACAGTTTTGGCATATTGTACATTTTCAGGGAAATGGCGCCATTAGTGTTTGACATCTGTCATTGTGAACATTTTTTTTTATGTTGGATTGAAGAATAGACTGTAAGTGAAATAAATGTGTTAAAATATTATTTTAATGTTTCATTACTCTTCTATGTATTTAATATATCTTTGATAACGGTTTTTTCGATATCTAGCTTTCTACTAGAGAAAGAAATTTCAAAATCGATTAAGTGTTTGTGTATATATCCATTACAAGTAAGTTTTCAATTTATTAACAAATAATATTCAATCCTTATTTATAATACCAATTTCATCGTCATAATCATCACTATGATACTATTTTTTCCCACTTTCTATAATATGTATGGCGGCTAAGGGCGGCTACAATCCACCGCGGTGAGTGCGGAGTGCGGACAGATGTCACATGTCGAACTTTTGATTCTTGGACATGCCGGTTTCTGAACGATGTTTTCCTTCATCTAGGTATTGGAGTAGTGTTGTTATGGATTTTAATGTGTAGATAATACCATTAAAAAAAAAAACGTTTGGAAGGCGGCAAACGTTTTTTTGTGTTTTTAACATTATAAACTAGCTTTCCCCCCGCGGCCCCGCGGCTTCGCCCGCGTTTCCAAGAAAACCCACATAAATCCCGTTCCCGTGGGATTTCCGTTATAAAACCTATCCTTTGTGTTAATCCAAAATACCCTCTATATTTGTGCTAAATTTGATTGTAATCTGTTCAGTAGTATTTGCGTGAAAGATTAACAAACACTGAAAGGTTTTTGATGATACTCGGCAGTGATGTAGCTTGCAGTGATGTAGCTAGCTATATAGCCTAAAGATATATGTACTTGCTTTTGCTCGCGTAAAACCGCGCGGCAAAGCTAATTAACATACACAAAGATTATCCTCAACAGAAAAACCTTTACCAATCAAAGTCAGAGGTCAACAGGTATTTCAAAGTTAATTATACTTTCCTGTTTAAAAGTCCCATCTTTTAAGGCCTTGCATACAAGACAATATAAGGAAATTGTTCAAAGTGTTTAAATAATGGATTTTAATTGCTTCTACAATACATTCTACGTGTTTTTACACGCTTAGAAGGTTACGTGCTTATAATAAAAGTTACGACATGTAGGCATGTTCTGTTTATCTATACTAATATTATAAGGCTGAAGAGTTTGTTTGTTTGAACGCGCTAATCTCGGGAACTACGGGTACGATTTGAAAAATTCTGTCGTTGTTAGTTAGGAAGGCTATAAGGCTATCATCTCGCTAAGACCAACGGAGCACTGCGGATAAAACCGCGGGACACAGCTAGTTGATAATATTTGAAGTGACGTACCTACATTTCTAATGCAATTTTTTGTGACAATTTATTTTATATCTTTCATTGGTTGTTTCACATAGGGCCGATTTTTCAAACCATGGATAAAACTTATCCACCCAATAAAGTATGTAAGTATTACACGATAATATTAAAATGTCACCCGTCTGTCAAAGACGGGCAAAGAATAAATTTTTGAAATGGTAGTTTAATACGTTATTCGATTGAAAAATCAGCCCTTAGATGAAAACATAGCTAAAAAAAGTTTTCGAAATAAGTTGATACATTTTGTTATTCTTCGTGTTTTTTATATCCACTTTTCTCTAAGTAATTTCATAATGCGATGTCAATCAATCGACAGAACAGTCTATTGTTTCATCATGTTTAATAAGCTAGAACGTTTCTTCTTTAATTATTATTGTCTAAGAAAAACTAAGCTTATAAAAACATCCTACTAATATTATAAATCCTACTAATATTATGGTTGCCTGGCAGTGATCACTGAATAGTGATAAGGCCGCCCTTTGTGCTTTTTTTATTTTTTATTATTGTAACCTATATGTCTTGTATTTCTAGAAATACAAGACAAAAACGTGAAGATCTTACCGTTGGAGACTCCATCTTCAAGGGTGTAGCCACATTTAAGTATCTTGGGTGTCCTGTAACCGACACGAATAGTAGAGAAGAGGAGATCGAACTTCGTGTCCAAAACACTTTGCGGTGTAACGCAGGCCTACACAAGATACTGGTGTCCAAACTATTAAGCAGACGTACAAAGTTCCGAATATACAAAACTGTGATAAGGCCGATACTTATGTACGGCTGCGAAACCTGGACGCTCACCCAAAAGGAAGAAATAAAACTCCTCGTAACGGAACGCAAAGTGCTCCGAAAAATACTAGGCCCGATCCGCTCAGGTGACGACAGTTGGAGAGTGAGAACAAATAAGGAGTTAGAGAGTCTTTTCGACGAACCGAACATCTTAGGAGAGGTTAAAGCGCACTGGCTACGATGGTTAGGCCACGTAATACGAATGGAAGATGATCGTGCTGCTAAACGGGCTTACTTGGGACGTCCTTCAGGCCGCCGGCCAGTCGGCCGCCCTAAGTATCGCTGGGCAGACCAAGTAACCAACGATCTAGTGGCACTGAACAGAAGAGATTGGGAAAACATCGCTCCGTGCCGGGATAAGTGGCGTCTCTTGCTGTCGGAGGCCAAGACCCACTTTGGGGTCACCGCGCCAGATAGTAAGTAAGTAAGTAAGTAACCTATATGTATATTTCGTTTCTTGCACAATAAAGTATTAAATTAATAAATAATTTGTTACTCTTTCACGAAAATACTACTGAACCGATTACAATGAAATTAAGCACACATATAGAGGGTAACTTGGATTAACACATAGAATAGGTTTTATCGCGGAAATCCCACGGGAACGGGAACTATGCGGGTTTTTCTTGGAAAACGCGGGCGAAGCCGCGGGCGGAAGGCTAGTCTATAATAGAAAACTGTCTAACCCGGAAAACATTGTTCTACTAGGAAATCTTTATTGCTAAAAGGTTTAATAGTTATTTTTAATAAAAAAACTAATCCGAGTTCAAATTATCAGAACTAGACCAAAATGGAAAAAAACATTATCCCAATTGGTTTAACCAGTCGAAAGTATTGAGGTATCAAATATGAAAAAGTACAGTTGAATACCTCTTTCTTTTTTAAAGTCGGTTGAAAATAGTTAATGGCTACCGAATTTACAAAAAAAGCAACATAAAAATCGGTCAAGCCGTTTTAGAGGTGCTTGGTACAAAAACAGTGATATGAGAATTTGATATATTTACATATTATATATACATAGCTATGTGTAAAATTGTCTGTAATCCAAATATAAAACGTGTATGAAAGTAACTAACACAAAATAAAAAAAATATTCTGTCTATCTGTTTGTTCCGGTTAAAAACAGCTGGACCGATATTAACGGAATTTCACTAGCAGGTAGCTAATGTTATGAGGATAACTTGAACTACTGTTTTTTAACGTGAAGGAAGCAATTTTTAGAGTATTCTCCTAAAATTATAAATAATGAATCGAAATCTAATTTAACACTAGATATAAAAATGTTATCATAGCATACTTAATGATCTAAGTAGCATACACAGTAGATAAACTAAAAAAAAAAACAGGAATAATCATCAAAATGTATTATAAACTTATTAAAGTCATCCATTTTGAAAACTCACAAAATATTTTTACCAAAAATCCGCTAGTTTGTTTAACCCTATATATTAACATACTAGCTGTGCCCCGCGGTTTTACCCGCATTGCTCAGCTCCTGTTGGTCTTAGTGACATTATTTATAGCCTATAGCCTTCCTCTATAAATGGGCTATATAAAATCGAAAGAATTTTTCAAATCGGATCAGTATTTCCTGAGATTAGTGCGTTCAAACAAACAAACTCTTCAGCTTTATAATATTAGTATAGATTGAGAATCTACAAAGTATCTAATAAATAAAACGAATCTAAAATCCATCAAACCCTTTTATGCTAAACACCAGAAAACATACAATCAAAATACGAAAAACAACCTTGCGCGCAGTCGGTTAAAAACAACTCCAATTAAAAGTTCTTACAACAAAAAATGTAACGCTTACGCGGCATCTGCAAAAACTCTTTTGAGAACTCTATTGAGAATATTTTTTGTTAGAAAAAAGCAAAAAAAAATTTTTAACAGCAATTTATTACGCAAAAAGTTCGTTCCGTTTTAAATGAATTCAGTTGCGAGAATATTTTTGTGAAATAATCATCGCTACTCACTACATAGTATAAAACAAAGTCGCTTTCTCTGTCCCTATGTCCCTATTTCCCTATGTCCCTTTGTACGCTTAAATCTTTAAAACTACGCAACGGATGTGGATGCATTGTGGATGCAGTTTTTTTAGTAGATAGAGGGATTCAAGAGGAAGGTTTTAGTATAAAAATTACTAGGTTTTAGACAAAGCGGGCGAAGCCGCGGGCGGTAAGCTAGTATTGTGTATTCAATAGAGATATTGCAGAAATTAGAACTAGGCAATAGTTTTTTGAATTTTCGTCATGTGAAAATTATTGAATGACATGGATAGTATGGAGTTTCTTGCCGGTTCTTCTCCATAGATACTGCTTTCTGAATCGGTGGTAAATGTTAAAAAATGTTATGACGATTCAAAAGTGCTTTTAGTCTAAATGAATAAAAAAATGTTTGAGTTTGAAGATAAAACAAAAATATTGCCTTTGCACGCATTATTAACTTTACGTTTAAAAATGTATCCAAAAAGTTAAAACATTTTTGCGGAATTTTCGTAAGTTATAAAATTGAATTTAGAATGATTATTTATTATCCTAATATAGTTTTTTTGCATTAGAATGCGTTAAGTAATTTGTTAATAGAACATTTTTTCAATTTAAAATAAAATATTTATAAATACGCCATGTTTTTTTGTCAATATACTTACAGGGTGTTTTATTAGGCAAAATAATAATAGATGATTTTGATATTTTTTATTACACATTTTCGCTGATTCATTATTATCTATGCTATAAATTATAATCTAGCTTTCCGCCCGCGGCTTCACCCGCTTTATCTAAAACCTAATAAATTATATACTAAAACCTTCCTCGAGAACCACTCTATCTTTTTAAAAAACCGCATCAAAATCCGTTGTGTACTTTTAAAGATTTAAGCGTACAAAGGGACATAGGGACAGAGAAAGCGACTTTGTTTTATACTATGTTATAAATCTGAAGAGTTTGTTTGTTTGAACGCGCTAATCTCAGGAACTACTGGTCCGATTTGAAAATTCTTTCGGTGTTAGATAGCCCATTTATCGAGGAAGGCTATATATCGTCAAGCTAAGACCAACAGGAGCGGAGCAACGCGGGTGAAACCGCTGGGCACAGCTAGTTTGATAATAAGATGTGATTAATTTTTGACATTCGGTACGGGTAATCGAACTGACGACCTTGCTAAGTATTAACAAGGACTAAGAGAAATTAGTTTATGCATATCTTATTTGCAATGAGTTCATCTGTTATATTATAACGTTCAAACCGCGGAATGGATTACGTCGAGTTTCGGATTTACATATAGATGATATCTTATAGAAGGGAAAAGCTACTTTTTTGGCAACAAAAGTAAAGGCAATGATTAGGTACTAGAGGATATAAATCTATAATTGTCACGTGCGGAATACTAGTCTATGATAATAAATAAGAGATTTTATACTGTTTATAGTACAGATATAAAAATGTGGTATTTTTCCCTGTAAACTCAGTAATAACGGGCTAGAATTATAAAACAAATGAACGCTAAATACTCCTTTATTTGAACGAACTGAATACATACGCACATAGAAATAGGTTTTTATGTGACAAAAACCCACAACGAAGGCTCAGTTATTCCAAAAAAAGTTTAAAAAATGTTACGAATAGCGAATAGCGAGAGGAAAAAATTATTTAAATATATTTTTTCATCATTACAATAATTACTTCTCATTACTCGGTCTTGTTTTGTATAACAAAACTCCACGAGTGCCAATTCGCATGAGACTAGTTGTTTCATGCTGTTTCACTCGCGATAAATGTTATTACCTATTTAAAATAGATTTATCTAAAAGTTTGGCGTCATCCATTCCCACAAATATTATGATGAACCGTTTAGATTATTCTAATTATGTTTTGACGCTGTTATATTTCCATCCATGATGTAATAGGGAAACTAGGATGGATGGATGTTTAATAATTACGACGGAACAGCTGAACGGTTCTGGACAAAACTTGGCACGGAGATAAATTATGAAAGATAAGATGAGAGAGGTCTGGAATTGCATATAAGAATACACGAGGAACGTCGTGGGCTGTAGCTACATCTAAATGTTTATGATGAAGATAAAAAATGATATAATCTTTCGTTTGTCGTAGTATTCTCACAATTGATCTTCATTATCTCAAAGCTTTCTGCATTAGCCATAGTAACTACCTTTTAGTTCTATGAAATATCCTAAAATCCATCTTGTAGATTATTTATCAGGCGTCAAAACATCGTTGGCTATTTTAGCAGAATTGTCAATCATGACATCGTCCGTAATTTCATTTACAACGCAAGTTGTCAAGTTTAATTATAACCTGTTAGACCCAGAATCTATAAATATAATGTTCCTGTTTGATTTATCTGTTTGTAAACTAGATTTGTAGTTACATTTGAAGATTGCACTGAATCTTAGCGTTGAAACGCGAAAATCGTCGTTAAATGTAGATTTATACGCTTTAAAGAGTTCGTTTTGATGTTGCGATAAATACGCAAAGTTTTTTGGGGATGTTATCATTTATTTCGTAACTGTGATTACGTTTTATAATCATCCGATATAAAAAGAGCTATTACAATAGTTTCTCGCCGGCTATTTCCTGTAGAAATTTCTTGAACCGATCAAACTATTGTTGTAATATTGCGATTCAAAAAAGCGTCTAAAAGTAGCTCGAGATGATTGTAAAAATGTTGATAAAAACTGGCTTAATTGTAAAAAAATCGTCACGAACTTGAACATAGTCTCGGATTACTTTCAAATCGCGGTTTGTTTTCGACAGGTAAATTTTTATTCTACATCTGTTGCATGAGTCCAGTTTGATTTATTCGAACGATACTGTGATATTACTTTTAATTTATTGCTATTTCGTTTGTTGTGAACGTAAGTCAACGATAATTGAGCGTGCGTTTAGATGACATCGTTGTTATAGCTTCAAGTTTTTGTCGTCTTTCATGTAGCGCATCATATTTTATCAATATTTTACCTTGCATTGAACTCGACGTATGTGATGTTTATGTTTGTTTTATTGTATTCAAAAAGCTGTAGCAATTTGCGAATTCATAAACATGCCAAACCCCGAGAATTCACGCGTTTCATTATTATGATAATGCTCGCGTTGCAAGCATTGACATATTTTATCCTCCATTTTAAAAAACGTTTACGATGCACTGGAGACATTGCTTGCATTTCTCAATAATGCACGTCATTAAAAATATCAATGACACCTACAGATTTCATGGAGCGAGATTAATCTATTATTCTCGAGTCAATAACGTTCGTGCATTACAAGCACTTTTCGGTCACGACGTAGCCCAGATACTGAAAGTTTGCCGCAAATATATTAAAATGACTCGCGTTCAAGCCAGGCTCTATACATAGGTCTCCTAAGTAACCTATCTGTTGCTTGAACGCAGGGGCGGCGGCCTGACTTTAGCAACCGGTAACACCACGACAAAACACGACACGGTCCTCTTTTGTTTACAGCGGAGCCGTCCTTCGAGCCGGTAATGTGGATTATATAAATCATTCGTTTTGACATTGCCGTAGCTAGCTTAGCGTCTCGTCAAACAGACTCTCTTGTTAGGGCACATTCACAGGAATGAGAAAAAAAATTAAGCGTTGTATTGACGTTCTGTTAGCCGTGTCGCTGTAGCGGCACAATGTGGCGCTGCTCGCTGGTTTCACAGGGATACACTGACACTGGACACAAAACACATGCCGGCTCCTCACCTGAGCCTCACTGGCGGTGGGATGTTGAAAGCTGGGAACAATTTCGCGTTGGGATTCTCAAACAGCATTGCGATTGTTTTGTTCACCGCGCGTGCATCGTGCACCCGTCCGCGCGTATTAGCGGCCGGCCGTACACTGACTGTGGCGCTGTCACCCTCTCCCCGCCGTGACGTCACCCGATGTTGGTTACAAGCTACCCTGTGCCGTCCTTTTCTGGCCGGTGCAGTTGGAGCGAGAGGCACAAAACCGCAGTCCGTGCTCTGCCGACGTATTCCTTGAGTGCGTACAGCCCCCGTTCATTTTGTAGGGCTTCGTTGCGCCTAAACTAATTCATCGCGTCGATTTTAATTGATGTTATTTTCAAAAACGTATTTGGAACTACTTATTCAATGAACGTATCGGGATAAACGAGAAAGGTTAATGTCTTATTGGTATAAATGTTTACTAATAAGGTAATAAAAATTTTAGGATATGGAAATTAAGTATATTTTTTCAATCAATAAACGGAATACATCAGCTGTTCTTAAAATGGTTTTGTTCAACACAGTAAACTGGCTATCAAGTGAATGTGCATATTATGTTTTTTATAAAAAGTAAAAAAGAAAAAAAAAACATTTTAATAAATATTCAATGTCAAGGTCGTAAATAGAGCACCCTGTATTTTATCGACGTATAAAATAATATTATGTTTTATTCCATATTCAAATTCGCAATAGTTTATTTTATTTAATAAATGTAAATTATTAATATTGTTTACAATAACAATATTAATAATAACCAAAACATTTTTATTATTTCAGACACTTCATTCACTTAGTGGGAATAAAATATAAATATTAAATAACATTTTGGTCAGCACTGAAAGGTCTAGGTGTTAATACTTCTATACTAATATTTTTACTATACTTCTATACTAATATTATAAAGCTGAAGAGTTTGTTTGAACGCACTAATCTCGGAAACTACTGGTCCGATTTGAAAAATTCATTCGGTTCACGATACGGGCAACAGGAGTAGAGCCACGGGGGTGAAACCGCGCGGAGCAGCTAGTGTATTATATTCGATTACATTAAACGTAAAAGCACTTGTAAAGGTTTACTCAAAAAGAAAACTTTTGAGTTTGAGTGCGATTTGAGATTGAGATTGCATTAACTCCCTTTATGGATGTTAACATCATTAAGGAGATAATATATCGATATTATTTTTAAAATAAGTAAGTAAGTACTTATTTTAAATTATTGTTCCGTTACATTTGTTATTTCTTCTTTCTTTAATTAATTTATTCCAGGTGGTCGAATTTTTGACCTTACCTTTAATAAAACCGCGCTCCACGCGCATAATTTCAAAAAAATATTTTTGATAACCCACTGTACTTAGGTATGTTAAAATTTAAAAAATCTAATATCTAATATTCTAATATCTAATATATATTATAAAGGCGAAAGTTTGTATGGATGTATGGATGTATGGATGTTTGTTACTCTTTCACGTAAAAACTACTGAACCGATTACAATGAAATTTAGCACACATATAGAGGGTAACTTGGATTAACACATAGGATAGTTTTTATCCCGGAAATCCCACGGGAACGGGAACTATGCGGGTTTTCCTTTGCAAACGCGGGCGAAGCCGCGGGCGGAAATCTAGTAATTAATAAATAAACATACATATTATTATTTTTTAATATATTTTTTGGACGGTGGACCAAGTGCATATTATAAGGCTGAAAAAGGGTCATTACCGAAAATAATTCGTGCAAATATTTTCCTAGAAGTAACCGTTAATGCTCTTTTAGGAGGTTTTAGACTTTAGATAAAAAATCTAAAAGTAAGTACATAATTGTTTATTAAATGAGTATCAAATATTTTTCTGTATTCTTTTATTATTCAAAATGTTATACTGCGAGAAGATTTTCGTCATTTTTAATTTCAGAAATAAATTAATAATTTAATCAGTATACCTAATGTACCTAACTACATAACTAGTGAATTTTTAATAAATGGCAGTGGGTTATGCCTAAAGTCTAATTTTGAGTTTTTTTATTTAACTTTTAGGGTCACGTAAACAAAGGGAGCCGGGACCCTTTAACTAAAGTCATGTTGTCCATCTGCCTATTTCTCTGTATTGGATGAAGCGAATTAGATGGAATATCATAATATGTTAAATTCTATTACGTAAAAATAAATTGTATATTGACACGATTTTAAAAGAGCAACTATGGAGTTTCTTGCCGGTTCTTCTCCATAGATACTGCTTTCCGAATCAGTGGTAAATGTTAAAAATATGTAATGACGATTCAAAAATGCTTCTCGAAGAAGTCTAATTGAATAAATAAATGTTTGAGTTTGAGTAGGTACGTTACAATTTTAGAAAGTGTACTTATAAATATATCTAGTTATTATAATATTTTTCATTTTTATGAAAAATCAATTTTTTGTTTGCTTTTCGACGTATTGACTGTAATGTAACTATGTAAATGTAGTCATGTACATACCACTAGATCTGTGTACATACCTATTACCATTTTCAAACTGATTTTTGACACTATCCTGAAAGAAGCATAGCTCTATTGAAAAATGTTGAAGAAATCTTAAAATTTGGTTAACTAACAGGAGTTTATGGAGGAATGTATTTTAAGTAGGTGGTAGGTAAAAGTTATGAAGTTACTATTAGAAACAGGGAAAGTTTTGAGAAGGACAGAAATAAAATTTAAAACCATAAACTCTTGTTAAAAATCCGATAATTTAAAAAAATATCAAGAGCCATTTGAATTTAAGAATGCAACAGATTTGCATTATTTTAACCAACGTCTCCAAAATAAGAGGGAGAATTTATAGCGCTTACGTCGGGGCAGAAATTAAGGTACCCATTTAATATGAAAAATCGACTACGACCATCATAAAAGATACCAAATGTAATTATTATCTTATATATAAAATTCTCGTGTCACAAATCACAATGTTAGTCTGCATACTCCTCCGAAACGGCTGGACCGATTCTCATGAAATTTTCTGTGCATATCGGGTAAGTCTGAGAATCGGCCAACATCTATTTTTCATATGTACCACGGGCGAAGCCGGGGCGGACCGCTAGTATCATGTAAAATTATTTTACTGTAACGGTGCATTTACATCAAACGAACGTAGAGCTAGAGCTAGAGCAAGAGCATTCTTTTGTGATGTTTTAGTGTAAACGAAAACTCGTATTCAGTGTTGTTCAGTATTAGAACATTGCATAGAATCTTTTCGAACGCACTAAGAACAACGAAAGATGGCTCTACGCCTGTTTACACTAAGAGAATTTGACATTGTGGTTAGTATGGGCATTCGCTTGTTCTCATTCGTTTGATGTAAATGCGCCGTTATAACGGCAGGAATATTGGTGATATTTTTGTATAGGCAGAGTCGTTATTCTGTTGTAAGTAGTTAAAATTATACATCGGTTTCACTGTCAGGTAAATAGTTAAAAAACCTTCTGTGTGATATGAGAGATTTATTATCTAGTAATCTCTATCGGGAGTCGTTGATCATTCCATCATGTTTTTCATTGTTCTTTCTCCATTCTAGTTTAATATAACTGTTGTATAACACTAGCTTTGCGCCCGCGTTTTCAAAGAAAAACCCGCATAGTTTCCGTTCCCTTGCGATTTCTGGGATAAAACGTATCCCTATCCAAGTTACCCTCTATATGTGTGCTAAATTTCATTTTAATCGGTTCAGTAGTAGTTGCGTGTAAGAGTAACAAACATACGTACATACAGATACGTCCATCCTCACAAACTTTCGCATTTATAATATTACCTAGTAGGAACTAGGAAGGATAGGATAGGATAATTATTGTTCTAAAGAGACGGTGTGTAATACCTACCACTTAACAAATTATATTGAATAGTTAAGCAAAAATATTATCTAGAATAATATAATATGACATTTGGTAATATAATATACGAAATATAGAGTTACACGTATCAGCATTTACAGTCATAACAACATAATAATATAATGTACGTGTACGTAAACAAACGTTAATTATTAAAAGTACTAGCTTTCCGCCCGCGGCTTTGCCTGCGTAGTCAAAGGAAAACCCGCATAGTTCCCGTTCCCGTGGGATTTCCGGAATAAAACCTACCCTATGTCTTTCCTCAGGTCTCAAGCTATCTCTGTAACCAATTTGAAGTCACTTTACCTACCTTTTGGCCAGAACATACTTAACGACAAACAGACAAAAATTCCAAAAACTATATTTTTATTTTTTGTCTTTGACAGTACGCCCCAAGTATTCTTTTAAAAAATATTCAATCCACAGTTTGGGCTTTCCTACGATTTTATTATATAATGTATACATTACAATCTAATCATCATCGTCATCAGCCCATATAATATTATTATGTATATGAGAATGGCGACAATCCAGAAAGACGAGAAGCGGTCCGCCGCGCCGCGCCTAGGCTGCGCCCGTGGAAACGATGCGATGCGATGTACCTAGCCTTTACTCCAGTAACTACCTCATTCCTGAGATCAGCGCGTTCAAACAAAAAAGAAACTCGAGCTTTATATTGTTCACTAGCTGTGCCGCGCGGTTTCACCCGCATGGCTCCGCTCCTATTGGTCTTAGCGTGATGATATAATATAGCCTATAAGCCTTCCTCGATAAATGGGCTATCTAACACCGAAATAATTTTTCAAATCGGACCAGTAGTTCCCGAGATTAGCGCGTTCAAACAAACTCTTCAGCTTTATAATATTAACTAGCTTACCGCCCGCGGCTTCGCCCGTATTGTATAAAACCTAATAAATTATATACTAAAACCTTCCCCTTGAATCACTCTATCTATTAAAAAAACCGCATAAAAATCCGTTGCGTAGTTTTAAAGATTTAAGCATACAAAGGGACATAGGGACAGAGAAAGCGACTTTGTATTATACTATGTAGTGATGATGATAAAGATAATGTTAATTTCTTTGGACATAGGTTTCGTAAGCAAGGTAAACCCATAGATCGTACTAACCGGCGTAAAGTAAAAAATAAATGTTTTATGATGGTTTGATGAAATATCTTTTATTGTGGTAACTATGACTATAAAAATCGTGACTTAGCAGTTTTTTGGTAACAAAACTAGTTATTATTTTCATAATTCTGTGGTAAGTATTGCATAGTTTTTTTGTAATAATTGTATGTTTTTATTATTCTTTTACTTACCTACTACCAGTTTTTCAACTGTGTTTTAATTCGACAATCATTGCTCTTGGATATTTTATTCTGTAGGTGTTGCGTTTAAGATTAGGTACCTAGTTACTTCTGCAAAATATAGTAATCTATTTTTAACCGACTTCAAAAAAAAGGAGGAGGTTATTCAATTCGGCCGGTATATTTTTTTTTTTTTTTTATGTATGTACACCGATTACTCCGAGGTTTCTGAACCGATTTACGTGATTCTTTTTTTGTTCGATGCGGGATGGTGTCGAATTGGTCCCATAAAAATTTTATTCGGATAGGCCCAGTAGTTTTTATTTTATGAGCATTTTTGTCTGTAGGTATTTGTAAATTTTGCAAGTGCAAGTTTGAAGTCGGTTGTTTTTAACGCAGTTATCACTTGTCAATTGTATAGGTATTTAAGGTACATTCTGCTAAGACTTCTGCAAATAGCTTCTTTGTTCAATTGTATAGGTATTCTATTAAAAATAGTTGTAATCTACATTCTACATCATAAAGAGGACATTAATAATTGTTGTGAAGGAAAAATAAAAGACAAATTCGATAATTTTTTTGCCCATAGTTTCGTTCGAAGAGACCAGTAATAGCTTTCTGCCAAATTATATAAAAAAACCTTCCTCGAGAACCACGTTGCCCATTGGTGGAAACAGAATGAAAATTTGTGCCGTCCGCGTTGCGTCGTTTTTTACGGGCGCGAACAATCGGTCGTAGCGATAGTAGCGAATAACTTTGTTGTATGTATATCTAAGTATATCTACCTACAAAATATTATAATAAAATTAGATTTTTTGATATTGAAATAATATATTTTTACTAAATGCTTACGGATTTATACACTGTACTAGTGTTGCCCAAATTCAGTCTTGGTCTTGCAGTCTTGGTCTTGTTCTTGCGTTTTTGCAAGACCAAGACCAAGAACAAGACCGCGTATTTTTAGCAAGACCAAGACCAAGACTGACCGTGCAAGACTTGAGCAAGAACAAGACATAGCCTGCAAGACTCTTGCGTCTTGCAGCTAGGACTTAGCGCTATTTATTTCACTGAGTAGTTAGGTGTAACAGTTCGGTGTATAGGTAGGTACGCTTAGGAATTCTATGAGACGCAAAAAAACTGTATCAAAGAATATGAAAAACTGGACCTATGCGCATTACGACTAATACCATAAACATAGCGAATAAAAAAATATCTATTAAAATCAAACTGAGTGCATGCATAGTTATGTTTTAACCATCGGCACTTTGATAATGCGGCATCAAAGGTTTTGTACTTACTTCTCAAAGAAATTTGCCGCTTTTCGGAAGTACATGGTTATGATACACGCGCCGGCGGCTTCTTTTGAAATCTAAAACAATCGTTGCCGCCACGCCGAAATCATAACATTTGACACTATTTGATTGCCGCCATAGGGCGTAGGTATACTCATGCAAAATAATTTCGAATTGTTTTAAGAGTAGGTACCTACAGGTGTTCCAAAAATAAATCATAAATGTTTAATAAGAAACAGTTACTTCCATGGAAAACGACATATAGGTCAGTTGATTTTTCGAATTTCTTATCAAATCTTCAGTTATTTATTAATCTGCTTGATCTTTACTATGGCTATGTTAATTCAAGCTCGCAATGTTCCAATTCTAATACGTCTTTCTAAGATTTAAAGTAAACTTTAATAAATAGTAAGAGACTAATAGGTAATTGCAAGACTTGCAAGACTCTTGCTGCAAGACCAAGACCAAGACTGAGAGCGCAAGACCAAGACCAAGACCAAGACGAGGTGTATTGGCGCAAGACCAAGACCAAGACTGGCTAAGTCTCGTCTTGTACTTGCATTTGGGCAACACTACACTGTACATAGTTAATATATCAAAATGCATAGTAATTTTTACAAATTTTGTCTGTCTGTTTGTTCCAGCTAATCTCAGGAACGACTGGACCGATTTTGACGGGACTTTCACTAACAGATAGCTGTCATAGGGAGTTACTTTTTTATATATCAATATTCCTACAGGAACATAAGCATTAAAAGGATAAATTCATTTACGCGCGCGGTTGAAGCCGCGGGCGGAAGCCGGAAAGTAGGTAAATATAAGATTCGGTAGTTCGGTACGCGGTTTGGAATCGCGTGGTCTATGTTGATGTTTTTAATATTTGCCGTTTGGACAGTATTGCCCGGGTAAATGTAAAAATATGTTAATAATTAACGACGATTCAAAAGTGATTTTAGAAGAAGTATATTTGAAAACCTAAATAAATGTTTGAGTTTGGATTGAGTTAAGAGTCCATATCGATTTGCGAGTGATTTTGACTTGTTTCTGTAATTCTTTAGGCGCTCGTTTAACAAAACTAAATTAGTAACAATGTGTTTTATTATCTTAAATTAAAGATTCATTCAATATCTAAAATATGTTCGAGACAATTTATTGATATTCATTGTCCAGTTTGATTAATAGCCAATAACCTGAGGCGTCTTTCCATTTTATCCATGCGGGACGTTCGTGTCTTTGTAGTTAACACGGAATTTAAAAGAAGAAGTTTTCTTATAAAATATACAACAGTAAAGACACTGAGACATCCTAAAATATGTTCGAGACAATTTAAGTAATTTTATTCAAAAATTCAAAGAAAATCTAAGTTAAAATAGCCTTACTTTGATGAAATTTTATGTGTATTTGGCGTCGAATTTCTAAAACATACAACAGAGTAAAAAATAAATAAAAAATACACATTAAATGATAGATTTATGCTTAAAAATTTGCAATCAAAAAAATAGGTACATATTATATGATTTATGAAAGTAATGGAATAATTTAAAGTTCTCTAGTATTTTCTATTATATACGGGAGCGCAAACGCTGTTACGGCAGACCGCGCTCCGCGCTAGGGAGTAGGACGTTGCGCTGCTCCGTCAGACACAAAATTACTAAAGAACGTTTTTCCCGCGCGTAGTCGTCGGGAAGCCCACGATACTAGATTAGAATTGGTGGAGTAGACGATAACGAGATAATAAGGTCCTAGGTATAATGTTTCCACTTTGAGCGCTTTCAGCCTTTGCTACTCGACTACATGATGATCGCGTTCAAACGTAAAAATAATAGCTTTCGTCCAGCGCAATTTTGTATTAGGACTCTTAAAATGAAAAAAATATACCTATAGCGTACTTACCTGTCACTCAAAAATGATAATATAGCTTCTTGCTGTTAGAATAATTATTAAAATTGGTATAGTAGGTATCTTTTAAGTTCCTTTTCCTTTGTTTACAAAAGATACAAATGATTTTTCTTAAAATTTGTAGGTAAATAAAGGAACAAATAAAACAAAATTTTTGTAAAATTATTTATTGAGCCCATACAGCATACTATAATATGTTAACATAATTAATACAGAGGGTGAATATTTATCGACAGACAAACATAAACTCAAACAATAGGAAGTACTAATTAATACGTTACATACATAAAATGACCGAGAGAAAAAATGGTTTATCAATCATTATTATTGATTTCTAATTTAATAAAAAATACAGTATATAGTTGTTAGTAAATCAAATAGATACAATAGGTAATTTTACGACATTACGAGAAAAATCTGTACGTATTAACTACCTCACCAGTTTTTTTTTAAACCTGTTTAAAAATGTTATTTTTTTTTGTGAAAACTATAATAATTAATTTTAAAATCACTAAGAATTTTAAATAAATCACTTCGTAGTTTTAAACCAAACTTTTATTTGAATAAAAATTTATCAATTAAAAAAGGGACAAATAAAATAAAACACACATTTTGCAATAAACTTATTTATTATATGAGTAATGTGACCTCACATGTTCATGCCAACTTCCAAAATAGAACACATTTTCGATATGAAATTTTTTTATCAAGTACCCTACATTATAAATATAAAAAGGTATATTAGGGCGGCCGTACACGGACTGCTTCAAGCAGTTGAGACTGACGGCTTGAAGCCGCGACCGCGCGGTGAACTATAGACATTAATTCACTGCCGTACACATGACTGCTCGAGCAGTCGCGACCGCTTCCAGCCGTCAACTGTGCGGTTTATAGCGACAGCTCGAGCAGTCATCGACTGCTTGAGCAGTCCGTGTACGTCGCTCAGCCGTTAACTGCTCGAGCAGTCCGTGTACGGCCGGGCTTTATGTATATTGTTTATTTCCCACAGCCCCCTTTAGAACAGGCGGATCTTTTTGGCGGCTTGTACGAAGACGTTGCCCCCCCACCACTTAAGGGGAGGTAACCTGAAAAATTAGAGAAAATATATTTAAATAAATAAATAAATATTTCGGAAAAATTTTCACACTCTGCACGATCTGATCCCATACTAAGCTTTCGCTTGTTTTATGGAAACCAGATGGCTGATAAACATACATATATAATTTTAAATAAATAATTATATAGATAATTAACACCAAGACACAGAGCAAACATCTATCTTCATCACACAAATATTTGCCCCGGGTGGGAATCGAACCCACAACCAGTGTCTTGGAAGGCAGGGCCACTACCAGCCAAGCCAACCGGTCAGGCAATATATTATTAAACATGTATAATTTATGAAGCAAGTGGTTTAATGAGAAATGTCAAAAAATAAGTACGAATTGATGTAAAAATTAAAAATATAACAAAAATGATGATTTCACATCTCCCGAAAATGTATGGACTGATTTCGTTATCAAAAAAATTGTAGTTAAAAAAAATTAGCTTCCTATTAAATAGTCTAACAAAGTTAATTTTTTGTTTTTAATTGGATAGATTTGAAAAAATAAGTACTTTTTTATAATCTATTCTTTCGTCGAAACCTCACCATCATCGGGCGTGCCCAGTTTCTTTCCGCCCGCAGCTGTGCCGTACTTCTCTAATTTTTCTTTCAACTCTTCGCGTTTCTTTCTCTCCTTCTGTAAAAATAAAATAATTTCCTCTTTGAATTTGATATTTTTGGTTTTATGGCATTATAAATATAAATTTATAAAGAGTCACGCCTCGTGATCGAATTTTTTTCTATTCATTTTAAATTAAAATTTCCTCTTAGTCCTAAAAAAATAAATAAACATTTAAACATATAATAAACATCTAAAATTTATAATACATCAAATGAAATATCTTTATTTGCTTGTACATGGTTGATAAAAGTCTATTATAGAAAAAAAACATTAATAAAAACAAACAACAAAATTCTCGAAAAATGTAGTAGGGTACCCTTAAAAATAAACGAAAAGATCTTAAAACTTAAAAGTATTACATTATATTTAGGGCCGTTTTTTCAATCTTTGGTTAAAACTTACCCGTCCAATAAAGTATGTATTACATGATAATATTTAAATGTCACCTGTAAACTGTCAAATACGGGCAAGTAGGATACCTTTTTGAAATGGTAGTTTAATACGTTATTCAAAGAATAAGTTTTAACCAAGGATGGAAAAATCAGCCCTTAAAAAAATAATCAGTAAAAATTACTAAGCAAAAAATGTGTTGTTATTTGACAGAACACAATTTTAGTACATAAAAAAAATCGAAATCAATGTCTCTGGTGTAGAATACAGAGGAGGCAAGACGCATCCTAACGGTGCATTTACATCAAACGAACATATAAATTTTTGAGCTAGAGCAAGAGCGTTCTCAATACGAAAACTCGTATTCAGTGTTGTTCAGTATTAGAACATTGCATGGAATCTTTTCGAATACACAAAGAATGCTCTACGCCTGTTTACACTAAAATTATTTGACATAGTGGGGTAATAAGCATTTGCTCGTTTGATGTAAATGCACCGTTAGATGGCGGGTTAAAAGAAAAAAGAAACCCTCACCTCCTCCTGTTCCTCCTTCTTCTTCCTAGAAGCCTCCAACCACTCGCGCTGTTGTCTCTCGCGGGTCTCTCGCACCGCAGCCATCCGAACCCTATGCACCTCGGGGTCTGAAGAATACTTTTGTCACATTAATTTTTATCATTTATAGTGTTACTAGCTTACCGCCCGCGGCTTCGCCCGCTTTGTCTAAAAACTAATAAATTATATACTAAAACATTCCTCTTGAATCACTCTATCTATTAAACCGACTAATCCTACATTTGAATAATTCTGATTTGGTCAGGCATCCGCCCCGGAATGGCGCGAAAGGATGCGGGTTCGAGTCCCGCCTCGTGATCGAATTTTTTCTATTCTTTATAAATTTATAAGTACTTATTTACTTAATAAACATCCTATATATTTTTTTAGTTCTATGGTACAGAGGTATAGAAAAAACAAACAAACATACCAATCTCTGGGCCTTGGACCAGCGTCTTCTTCTTTTGCATCCATTTGTGCGTGAGGAATATGGTGAGCAGCGTGAGGAGCATCATCGCTGGCCCCGACCTCATTAGTATTTCATACACTGGAATATTTGTTTACTTTTTATGTATTAACTGTGAACTGAGCGTTGCTTTGCATATGAATATAGGTTTTAATTAAAACTGATCCTTATTATAACTGTAATTTTAAGTTTTAATGTTGCATGATGAATAAAATATCTTTATATTGCATCATCAGGCCCATATAGTTAAACATACTTGGATGTTAACTCTGTTTCTATTACGTAAAACTAACTTCCGCCCACGGCTTCGCCTGCGTGGTGTTTTGATAAAAGCCTATGTTCTTTCTCAGGGTCTAACGATTGACTGTGCCAAATTTCATCAAAATCGGTTGAGAGGTTTATGTGGGAAAGTGTAACAGACAGACAGACAGAGTTACTTTCACATTTATAATATTAGTAGGGATACAGCTTATTCTGGAAATGCCGAGCTTATTTTAAAAAGGAATAAATAATAATATGATTACCTATAAACTGATAGCAAAGTTAGTTATGTATGTAATTGTTATGTTTATTCATTGAACCATGTAGAAGTAAATATACATATTACCTACTAGATTTCCGCCTGCGGCCTTGTCTGCATTTTCAAAGGAAAACCCGCATAGTTCCCGTTCCTGTGGGATTTCCGGGATAAAACCTATTCTATGTGTTAATCCAAGTTACCCTCTATATGTGTGCTAAAAATCATTGTAATTGGTTCAGTAGAATTTGCGTGAAAGAGTAACAAACACACACATCCTCACAAACTTACGTATTTATAATATTAGTAGGATAAGAGTATGAATAAAAAATAATTGCAGAGATGTTGTGTGTTGAAGGTTAAAATTGATAGTAGGTACATATCTTTTTATGAGGAAATATGATATATAATATCTATTTCGAAAATAGGCCACCAATCCTTGTAGTAACTTATTTTTTGATAAATATTTTACTATAATAATGTTTATATATTATGATGATAGCAATTAAAATAAAATCATACCTGACATTGACTCCGACGTCATATTCTCTTGTGTTTCCTCTACCAGTGGGTCCATTTTAATTATTTGTAATAATTTGATTAAAACACCCACGCTGAAAAAATCCGCAGTTGAAGGTCGATAAACTTTTAAATATACTTAAATATTCAATAAATCTACAAAATAGGTATGTTAATTAGCCATTGTTTAGTATAAAATCGATTGAAATGAATACTTGTAATGTTAAATTACCAAAACAAGTATTCTTTTGCAACAGTCGCGAAGTTAGCGAAAATGTTGTACTAAAAAGTTACTTACCAGAGAATAACAGTAGCAGTTAATATGAATTTGTGGTACCTATATATTTAAAATTGAATGGAAAATCAATAGGTACTACCTAAAAATCAAAGTAGCAAGGGGGTATTCAAAGAAACAAGGTTCAACATTAATTTCAAAACATGACGTGTTTTTACTTTTTATTTAAGTTGACAGGTTTGACAGTATAACAATGACAGTGATAGTTTTGATTTTTTCTAAGATACTTTGATATTGGAAATTTGCATTTAGAGAAAGGTTAACTTTATTGTAGAGTCTGGCCAGCCAAAGCTGAACCCAGTAAAGGGCGGCAAATTTAAAAAATATGGACCTGGTAACATCGGCTTTTATAGGAAAAAAACATTTTGATACTTTTGATATCCATAAAGGTGATCATAGTATATAGGTGCATTATGTACACAACACAGCAGGATTTAAACATTATTAAATTAGTAAAGGATTTGAACCCTTTTCAACAAAACTGACAACTAACTACGCCGAAACGCCATGATGACATTCCATAGTGTGGCCGCTACAAAAAACATTGGGTTCAGCTTTGACTGGCCAGACTCTTCTAAATAACTCCAATTCTTGATATTTGCTAAAGAAAAAACTATCTACGACAACAAAAAACAAACAAAAATCGGTTCCTGGTAACCTGAAATAATTATGTATGGTTTTCCTTGATTTTCGGCCTGCCCATAACTCTGAAAGCTCCGCTATATAAAAAGTTATTGATATTTAATATTTATCAAAAATAAATCTTTTTTCTAGATTATTTCTTGTATTTTGTTTGAAAGAGGAAATTTATTCAAGCTGGTTGTTTCCCGCGACTTGCTCGTGTGGACAGTTCTAAAGACGCCATCTACCGGAATTTATAAATTTAGAAGTGATGCTAATCCAAATCGTAACCTATTTTTCCATAAGAAAGAGTTGTTTGAATGCGGTAAAAAGTAGCCTTAATCATTAATCACTCTGCTTTTCTTACATCTTCAGGGATCCATATTTAGTTTAGCTTCTAGAAGGTATTTTTTAAATAATTAAAGGATAATTGTAGTGTAACAACTAGTACAGATAATAAAACACAAAATAATTTACAAAATATTTATTCGTTCATTTTGGTTCGGTTGCCAGAGGCATATATATTTACAAACTCCCTGATATAACACTTAGAGCTAGCAACACATTTATATACATTCGAGTAAGTACCTATACAAAGAAAATGGCGGAAAATTTCCTAATGTCGTTTTAGGGTTCCTTAGTCATTATTTTGACATTATTAGAACTCGACTTATGTTTTGGAGCTGTTTTTTACAATAAATATAGAAAATAAACATCACTTTACATGTGTTAAATCTAACACAAGAGAAATAAGAACCCAAAAGAAATACGACATATTTACAAAGTACGGAACCTTTTCTGTCAGAGACCGACTCGCACTTGGCCGGATTTTTATTTGTCAAAATTTCCATTCTTAATTTTTGTCTTCATAATAACTTCGAAGTTAACACACTAACTTCACCATAAATTATTATTGCATACAAAATTGACAAGATGTACATAAAAACAAATTCTATCAGTCTTACCACAAAAAAACTTTAGACAATGTTTAACTTTAAGCGCGGGTTCTCTTTAATCTGGTTTTGTCGTATTTCACATAGACAACTATTAAAATGACAGATCCCTGGTTTAAAGTTAGACTGTGTTTAAATTGTGTTCTGAAGAAATGTTGATACTTAGAGCTAGCGCGCAAGAGCAACTTTTGTCTCCGCAACTATTTTGTCATCCCATCTATGGGCTGGTAAGAAAGTGCGCGCAAGTAGCGACGCAACTCCCCATAGAGTTGATGGGAGAGACAAAATAGTTGCGGA
The DNA here is from genome assembly GCF_905220415.1 of Colias croceus. Lineage (NCBI taxonomy): Eukaryota > Metazoa > Arthropoda > Insecta > Lepidoptera > Pieridae > Colias > Colias croceus. The sequence continues at coordinate 7,262,756 of NC_059559.1, read as the reverse complement.
GACAAAAGTTGCTCTTGCGCGCTAGCTCTAAGTATCAACATTTCGTCAGAACACAATTTAGCATTTAAAAAAAATTCAGGTTATAAAATAATTAATGTCCACGACAATTAAATTTAATAGTAATTCTTAAAAATAACTCCAGATGGCGCCAAATAAGTAAAAAAGGTGTAGATAGGTTACCAACACAACATTTGATCTTCAAACGGCACACTCGCACACGTCAAAGACGTCAAAGTGAGATGGCATGATTCAACTATCGTGAGCGAAAAAGAGACAACTGGAGTAAAAAGAGCAACTATGGAGTTTCTTGCCGGTTCTTCTCCATAGATACTGCTTTCCGAATCGGTGGTAAATGTTAAAAATATGTATTGACGATTCGAAAGTGCCTCTAGAAGAAGTCTAATTGAACAAATAAATGTTTGAGTTTGAAATGTGGCCAATTAGCTACTCCTGGAGCGCTAATAACCTATCTATACCTTTTAACTTATAAAATGCCATGTCCAATCTTTAAAGTATGCATGCCGAGCACACGTGTCAGAAGTAAAACTTCTTTAGTAAAATTCGATTTCGTAAATCGTCGCATTACTACATGACGTGACGGTATTGCCATGACGCGACCTTGAAATTTTACTCTCGACGCGCCTAAAGAAGGTTCACTTCAAAAACATTTACCATGATTTTAAATTGCACACAAATATTTACGGATTTTAAAAAATCACTTTCATTTTTTAATGGCAGTGTTTCTTGTACAATATTATAGTACATTGACAAGTTAAATTAAAAAAAATTGCTCAGAAATAACTGCACCGGTTTCGATAGAATTTCTTATATAGATAGGAATTTTGGATTTTTGTTATTAATTATTATACAGTAAAAAATAGCAAAGTGTAGTTATATTTATAAAAATACTAGCTTTCCGCCCGCGGCTTCGCCCGCGTTTTCAAAGAAAAACCCGCATAGTTCCCGTTCCCGAGGGATTTCCGGGATAAAACCTATCCTATCTCTCAAGTTGGATCGAACTGCACATGGTGTGCGAATTTTATTATAATCAGTTAAGTGGTTTAGGAGTCCATTGAGGACAAACATTGTGACACGAGATTTATATATATTAAGATTTACTAACATTATACACAATTGAACTACTGTATTAAAAATATTCAAATTTATACAAATTGTGCGTATGTCATTAATTAATGAATTATTATAACAATAATTCTCATTAAAAAACCTCATTCATTATTATTGATCAAAGAATTTTTATCAACCACCATGTCATAATGTAGAAAAACCATGTCAAAATGTAGAAAAAAAAACTTGCAGCAATATGTCTTTTTCATAAAAAAAAATCTCATAATTTTCTCTGTATCTATTTCAAAAGACAAACACATTGATAAATATAGTTTTCTTTCTTAAATACTTTAAACAAAAAAAATGAATTTCTTACAGTTTTTGTTTTACACATTGCCATTGCAGTCTAATATATTTTCGAGTTTTTTTTGTTTTTGTGCAATCCATTTATTTTCATCAATTAATTTAATTAAGTGAAGTCCCATGTCCCCTGGTGGGGTAAGGGGCAGATACATTATCCATACATCTGTTTCACCGATCGATTTTCTTTAGGGACAAGTAGGTGATCAGCCTTCTGTGTCCTGCCAGAACGAGACATTTTTTTTCTTCGTCTCCAACGGGAATCGAACCCAGGACCCCTCGGTGCTACGCTCACGCGTCAACCACTGTACCAAGGAGGAGGTCAATTAATTTAATTACCAAATCCTTAATATATTTTAAATGAAACATTTTTCATAATGAATAATTATTAATTTTACAGGGAACACCCTGTACATGCCGGTATTTACAAGTCCATAGAAAAAAGACACTGTTTTGAAAAAAAAAATATTAAAAAAAAAAATTAGGGATTTTAATTCTTTATATACAATGTTTTTCAGAAGTTTATTCAAACTTGAGCACAGAAATCAAAGTATATTCTAAATAAATTTCGTGTCTATCACTGCTCTAAGTTTCACCAAAAACACTACAACCGTTAGGGATATAAAACAGTGCCATACATATTATAATTAAATTGAGACGATTTATTCTTATTTATAAACATCACAATTAACTTAATATTATTATAATACAATTTATTACAAATTTTAGTCAGTCCCTATTTTTCCAACGAGGGGCCATTACATTTGTAAAAAAAAAAATTTGACGTAAAATTTAAAAAAAAAAACATGCTCAAATTATTTAGCACAATGATTAAATTAATTCCAAATATAAATATATAAACAGGATTTTTTTATCAGTCTTTTTGACACCAATCTATGGTCAAATAATATGCAATTTGCAATTGAACTATATGTCAATAAAATAATACAATACCTAAATCATAATAAGGAATTGCAAAGAAACAATGTTAATTTTAAATTGAGAAAAAAATTATAATACCTAATGCTCGAATTTTATTGAAAAAAACATTGAATTTACATCAATAATTAAAAATAATTTTTACATAAGAAATTCTCAAAATATTTTCCAATTTTTTATAGAAAAGGTCCCACAACCCCTCGCAGGGCCACTCGACCCCCGACCCCTATTCTGACATATCACAATTGTACAATAAATAACTATTAGTGTAAATCGATACACAACAATCGCTTAATTTAGTGGACGACACCTATACAATACCGAATTACTTAGCGCCTACACTTTATACACAAAAAAAAAACATCAGTAATTCATCAAAATTAAAATTCCTTTATCTAAAGTGTACAAAGTGCAAACACTAATATTTAACATTATTAATATGAGCAATCGAGTTTATAGGCGGTCCTGTAGACCCCTCACAACACCTTTACGGGGGTCAGTGTCAAACGATATTACTACTTAATACAAAATAAACAAATCATCAATATCTACATTTCAAACAAATAGCTTACTACACTATTCAATTGGTACATCTAGGGGTTCTACTTGACAAGCAAAATGACTCCCAACCCCCACATACAAACACTTATTATATAATCAGGGGTTCCGCGCCCCTGATCCTGAAGTCACAAAATATTTAATAAAATTATTTAGGGGTTCTTACCACCACACATACATTTACTTAGGTTTTCTAGTTAAGTTAGGGGCTCCATTCACGACATCGTACTACTGAACACAATCATTTAGGGGTTCCGACCCTGTACCACCAAGATCAAACACTTAGCGATCATACACAATAACTTAGTTGTCTCTGATATTGCACTATACACAATTTCTTAAGGGCTGTGTGTACTTAAGGGGTTCTGATCATGTATCACTGCACATAATTTACTACTTACAGCGTCCGACACTGCACTATACACACTTTAGGGGTTGCAACCCCCACACAATCCTTGAGGGGAATGTCTCTCCACTTAACACAATCACTTAGGGCTTTCAATCCCCACTTCACTTAGGGTCGACCTCATGACGAGTCACAATCACGGGGTTGCGCGATTTTCTTAACCCTGCCCCTGTACGATATAAACAGGGGGCTGGTTAACCCGCGCAGGCCCCGCTCGAAGGCCCTGTATTATTCGCGCAGGAGGCCCCTGGCCTTGGCGGTCAGCCGGCGGACCCTGCCCCGCGAGGAGATGGACACAGGGCCCGCCGGCCCGGGGCCTGCCGCAGGGCCCGTCGCAGGGCCCGCCGAGCCCCCGGAGCCCGGGGAACCCCCTGCGAACAGAAGCATCAGCCTGCTGGTCAATGGGAGTGCGTTTAAATTGTGTGTTATAGAATGTATATTGTTTATTGAATAAGAATGTGCATCGTTACGTTATCTATTATGTCCATAATAAAAATGTATGAGACGATAAAGTTGATCTTGTTATAGTATAAAAATATTAACGTAATTTATGTGCTGTTTTAATGATGCTTACAAGTACTTATTATTTTTGATTTATCAGCAATAACGACACAATATGGCACAGATTCATCATATATGAACATTCTCCTTTAAAAATAACTTATAAATAATATTTAAAACATTGCAATTTGCAACCCTGTTACAATTTTTACATTTTAATTTATGCTTTGGACCAATTTTCTCTTGCTTTTAAACATTAAACCATCAAAAACATTCATAAAAAATATCCTTACTCTCAAATTATAAAAATACATATTATTTTAATACATGTTTTTATTTTATCTAAAAATTACTAATTGGCTACCCAAATTTTTTTTATTTGTCCTTTGCCTGAAGGTTGCCTGGCAGAGATGGCTTTGAGCCATAAGGCCGCCATTTGTACATTTTGATTGGTTTTGTTGTACTTTTATTTTATAAGACTTTTGTACAATAAAGAGTACTTAAATAAATAAATAAATAAATATCTACATAAATAACATACCGTTATGATGCGACGCGTGGCCATTGAAGTAATTGTGATCGTTCGTGTGAGGAGCTGAACGTGCGTGCGATATACTCGGACCCTGTTAAAAGATAACACAAAAGATAGTATTAAAGATAGATAGATAGAAATTCGAACAACAAAAAATTAAAAAAAAAACATGTGTCACTCGGGGACTGCCGCGGTAAAGCTATTGAATGCTATGCCTTCAAGCCACACCTCCGCCCGTCGGAGTGGGGAGCGTGAGGTTTTTTCGTTACGGAATTTCTCGATACGGGCTCAAGGCCCACCATAGAAGCTATGCAAAAGCTTAAAAAATAATTTACTATATGCAACTTTACACAAATACGTCGAATCACGCGTGGTAGGTATAGGAAAAAGATGGCGCGAAACCGAAAAATGTCACGCGTAACGAAAAAATGTTACACTAAATTTTTTTCCAACCCCGATAAAGAAGTTTCACTTCAAAAAATGCAAATAATTACTATCTAGAAAGCATAAGTTATTTTTTTGTCCGTATTTTCAAAGTAAATTAAAAGTAAGGTCAGTATTATAGCGCCATAGGAAGCCTTCCTTGCCACCAGCACGTGGGCAATCGTTTAAGATTATGTTTTCATAGACAAAATGCTCACATTAGAGAAGCGGTATATGCCGGCTGCGCGAAGTTAGAAGATAACATGGATTTTCAGGAAAAATTAAGCAAAAAATTTTTGGCGCCATTTTGTTTAATTATTTTTTACGTGATCAGTGTTTGCACTTCGCGCTTAGTATATCGATAGTGGGACACCCTGTATATTAAAATGCTTATAATCACCGGTGGATGATGTCTCCTCTGCTGCCGTTTGCTGATGGCCGCTATGGAATCGTCTTCGCTATCTTCGTTGTAACGCCGCGGACTTCTGCGCTTGCGCAGGCTTACACCACCACTCTGTAATAAATACGTATTTATATGAAAAGGGATAATAAATATACAGTGGAATCCGTTTATAATGACATTGAAGGGGAATATAAAACACGTCATAATATACGGACGTCATACAAAGCATTTTGTAGAAAATAAACAATCTCCTGTTTTTGTTAGTAAGTATTTAATACAGAGAAACAAAATAGAGATGCCTACACATTGAGACTCAAACAAAAAAAAAATGTTGTGTGGTTTTATGAAACCACGGTAAAAGTGAAACTTTTTTTCACACTATAGACATTTAACTAAAAATTATCGTATTTATACGATAATTATCGTACGTATCGTGCATCACGCGACATGCGCTACACAGACCAAAAAGTTTGAGACGATGTAATAAAAGTTTCACTTTAAAAAGTGTTGTCGGATATCACAATTTTCCCAAACAGAAATTAATGTTGAAAGTTTTAGAATTCATTTCGGTCAGTATATCCGGACAATTCATTAAAAATTGGTCACAATAAACGACATGTCACTATAGACGAAGTCATTTTATCCGACTTTTATTAAAAATGTTATATGAAAACCTAATTTTGCTGTGTAATACGTCATAATAAGCGGTTGGTCAATATAACCAGAGTCATAATGGATTCTACTGTATTTTAAAGCAAGTAAAATATATTATCAAACTATATTATATATAATACTAATATAAAATATATGTAATACTTATATAAATAAACTGACCCGGTGTTGTTGCGGCCGTCTCGAAGGACCAGCCTCCACCTCGCCTTCTTGTCTTTGCCTGGAATTATATACGTACATAATATATTATCATTGTTATGTAACTATTTAATAATTCAATAGACAATAGACAAACATTTATTCACAAAAATAACACATTATTACAACAGCTGACAATCACAATAATTAAACATAGAAAAAATACAAATAAAAAACACGAAACACATATGACAATTCTATACATAATAAATAAATAAGTAAATAGGTTGCTAGTAAGTGTTATGGCTGTGAAAGGGTCCTGGCTCAGCATATGTCATGAGTCGACTGACTCATGACGCTGTTGATTCTGCCAGAACCCAGAAGGCAGATGGAACCAAAAAAGGAAAAAAAAAAGAAAAAACTAACCAGAAGTAAATAAAAAAATAATTTAATAGGCAATATAAATAGATATAATATAATATTATAAATTAATATAGTATTATTTACTAATTAATTCAGTTTTATAATTCTCTTAGTAATATATTAGGCCGGTTGCAGAGCTTCACCGACCATCAGTGCTTACGTCCGTCAGTCGCGCTTGTCATATGTATGGAAATTCGCGTGCGTATGGTCGGTCTAGCTATGAACGGTTTTATGAATTTCCATACATATGACAAGCGCGACTGACGTACGCACTGACGGTCGGTCAAGCTCTGCAACCAGCCATAGTTTGCTGTGCAAAAGAAATATAAGGAAAAATACGCATAGGATATGTTCTAGTTTTCAAGGTTAAGCTAAGGTTAGTAAATTCAGTCAGTCTGGTAATTTAATAATCAATACAGTCTTAACAAAACAAAACTGTTTACTATGTGCTTTATTACAACACATAATGCGCTGAAAATCGCTGCGACGTTTTTTACGTCACAGTTGTTCACCGAGTGAATTCCCCTTTTAATGGTATCATGCTTCAGACTACACACTTCAATGTGTATTTTTTATACCATGTAATAACTGTTTTCTAATTATAACTGTAATTTAATACCATATCAGTTAGTGTGTGCCATTAAATAAATGTTTCTTTCTTTCTTTCTGATCACTATAATATTTACACTGTCTGACCTTTACACACTAGACCTTTACGGTCTGATCACACCACATCTACACAGTCTGGTCCCACCCCAACCGTCTGACCCACACACCACATACCTGTACAACAGCAGCGGCGTTTCATCATCAGTCGAATAGCCGGGATGATACGAACGGTCCGACTCGTATCTCCCGCCAGACCGCCAGCCAGACTGCCAGCCAGACGACGAAGATGATAGAGAGCCGTCGGTGAACCGTTCACGCGTTCTGAGAATTACAAATATTAAATCGAAAGTTAGGTCTAACATAACATATTATTTTATTAATAATAAAATAAGTATTTCACAATGTCACAATGATATCAATTTACTGAAGATTTAATATTGTAACAAAAGTATTAAATAAAACAACATTGACCTTCTGCTACATTGTTTAATTTTTTGCTGGCGGTGCAAGTTCTGTCCTGCACCTCTTTAGCAGGTGCTTGGATGTATTTAGCCGTTCATAGTGTGTTCGTTTTGATTTTAATTTTTGTTAACGTATTATAATTTATAACTATGTATATAATCATTCAATGTATGCTTTGGTATTTTAACTGTTAGTACAATGAATGTTTCAATAAATGAATAAACAAATAAATAAATAAAAAAATACCTACAATGTCAAAGCCTAAGATAAATTTTCAATTAGATCTTTTAGAGCTAGCGCGCAAGAGCAACTTTTGTCTCCGCAACTATTTAGTCTCTCCCATCAACTCTATGGGCTAGTAAGAAAATGCGCGCATGTAGCAACGCAACCTCCCCATAGAGTTGATGGGAGAGACAAAATAGTTGCGGAGACAAAAGTTGCTCTTGCGGTAGCTCTTATACAATGAACTTTACCATACATATTATATTCGAATCAATGAAATACTCACGCAAACTTGAATCGATTTATCGTGAGTATCGATTAATTTATCGTGAGTATCGATTAATTTATCGTGAGTATCGACTAAGGCATATCTATTTACGTCGCGAAGCCAAATGTCCAAAACGGGTATTATTCTCCATGAGTACAATTTTCATAATTAAAATCCCTGTGTACTTTTTTAAATAAATCCTTCTTTTACCCTACTTTCAACAACGACATGTTTTTCACTACATAGTATAAAAAAAGACGCTTTCTCAGTCCGTATGTCCCTTTGTATGCTTAAATCTTTGAAACTACGCAACGGATTTCGATGCGGTTTTTTTTAATAGATAGAGTGATTCAAGAGGCAGGTTTTAGTGTATAATTTATTTGTTTTTAGACGTTTAGTAAGCTAGAATTTAATAAATCAACAATATAACTCACCGTTTGTGCGGTCGGTTAACAGCTGTGTGTTCGCCCGAACTGCCCGAACTGCGGAGGCGTCGACGTTTTCGAGAAATGCTCTATGGACAGACATACATACAGATTTAATGTCACAGAATGCGTATAGTTATATTATACGGACAAACGAGATTACAAATCTATACTAATATTATAAAGCTGAAGAGTTTGTTTGAACACGCTAATCTCAGGAACTACTGGTCCGATTTGAAAAATTCTTTCGGTGTTAGATAGCCCATTTATCGAGGAAGGGTATAGGCTATATATCATCACGCTACGACCAACAGGGGTGGAGCCACGCGGGTGAAACCGGGTGGCAAAGCTAGTAAATAAATTAAATATAAATACCTGATCATGTCTGTGCCGTCGAGTTCGTGTTGGTGGTGGCTCATAAGTCACTTCTACTTCGTCTTCTGCCAATTCTTCTTCCACCACCTGTAGAGGGGGGGGTTTTAGTTTGTCTGTTTGTTTGGCGGTAGGTACGTAAACTCAAACATTTATGACGTGTAACTTCTTTAGGCACGTTGAGTGTAAAATAAAATTTCAATGTCGCGTCATGGCAATACCGTCACGTTATGGAGTAAGGTGACGATTTTGGTATCTTTGAATCTTGCCAAAGAAGTTTCACTTCTGGCACGTGTGCTCGGCGCACACGCTCTATGCTACAATTAAGTAGAAATCAAAGATGTTCCACAACACCTACGAATAAATAAATAAATTTATACAATACTAGCGGTCCGCCCGCGGCTTTGCCCGCGCAGTCAAAGAAAAACCCGCAGTTCCCTTTCCCGTGGGATTTCCGGGATTGCGTCATTTGAAAAGTAGCCTTTCTCGGGTATTAAAATATCTCCATACCATATTTCATGAAAATTGGTTCAGTAGTTTAGGCGTGATTGAGTAACAGACAGACAGACAGAGTTACTTTCGCATTTATAATATTAGTATTGATTTCCACATCACCTGTATCCTGGAATACGCGCTGGAATCGGAACTGCTCCCGTCCGGAATTTCCGCGAGCCTCACCTCGTTCTCCGACTCCGTGTCTATTCCGTTTGTTGCTACGAACGCTGGGAAATACATATAAAATTATATTTATTTTATCTCTACCAATAATAAAATTTGAGTTAGTATCTTTCATAATATTATATACTAGCTGCTCCGCGCGGTTTCACCCCCGTGGCTCCGCTCCTGTTGGTCTTAGCGTGATGATATATAGCCTATAGCCTTCCTCGATAAATGAGCTATCTAACACCGAAAGAATTTTTCAAATCGGACCAGTAGTTCCCGAGATTAGCGCGTTCAAACAAACAAACAAACTCTTCAGCTTTATAATATTAGTATAGATTGTTAGACGTAACTTTTGATTTAATATTTTTGTAGATGAATAGTTGTCATTATTTCCTGTCAAAACATGTTTAGCTGTCGAAAACTATAAATTGCCGCTTCCTTTGAATCGTGGCGCATTCGTACTAATTATTGTTTATACGACGTTCGACCCAACTACCCTCACTTTGCTAATAGTCATTGACTCGCTGTGATTTGTTATCAACTACCTACATCAATTAGGTAGCTGTGTAGAATCGCAGTACGTTCTTATTACATTCAAACTAATATTTAAACCGGCCTCTTGCGTGTAATTTCTTATTCGTTGTGTGCGCGATGACAGCGCCCCTAGTGGCCGCAACTATTAAGGGCTTGTCATCTGTCAAATCATTTCAACTGATGTCAACTAGATGATAAGATATTTTTGTGATATTGATTTTCGACTAGTTTTTCAACGAAATTGAAAAAAATAGTGTAAAAAGTGAGTGTGTATATTATACCTAGCGATTTTCTCCCTGGTGAAAAATAATTTTTTCTCTTCACAGCTACTATCCATTTTTGTCTTTGCTGTAATGTCCACTTTGATGTTGGCAACGAATTAAACTTGCAGGAACTGTTTTTCCCATTGTTTTTACAATTTACGAGACAGCATGTACTATGACCCATATCGCTAATTTTTATGTTTTTACTTAAAATTATAAAGGAAGTTATGAAAATAAAGCAATTTGACACATGACAGCCCAGAATTAATTCACATTTCTGCCACGTCGTGCGCTACGGTCGATTTGCCGTTCCCTACCACCCACTTCGCACATAGCCAATACTTTAATAGTCCGTTTGTGAAAAGTAACCACTCAAACTCAAACATTTATTTATTCAATTAGACTTCTTTAAGAAGCACTTTTGAATCGTCATTACATATTTTTAACATTTACCACCGATTCGGAAAGCAGTATCTACGGAGAAGAACCGGCAAGAAACTCCATAGTCACTCTTTTAAATCATGTCAGTTTTACAATTTAATTTTACAAAATACATAATACAGGACTTTTATTGAAACATAGCTGATGTCATAAGGAGATGAAGATACTTTTCATCCTGGTTTCCTAAAGATACTTTCTTCTTTCTTGGTATACTGATATATCCCATAGTAAAATTGGGGTTAAAACGAAAAATTTATATTCTACTAGTGGTCCGCCCCAGCTTCGCCCATGGTACATATTTCGCAATAAAAGGTATCCTATGTTCTATCTCAGGGTCTAAATATTGTCTGTGCCAAATTTCATCAAAATCGGTTGAGAGGATTAAGCGAGTAAGCGTAACAGACAGACAGAGTTACTTTCGCATTTATAATGTAGGGATTCTTCAAAAGTGTCTCATATTTAAAGCGTTTGAATGCTATAAAAACAAATATCAAACTATAATTAATAAAAATATATCTCACTTGGCGGCACACGACTTGACGTACTCGCTACGGGACCGTTTTTGCTCTTCTTTCCCACTCCTTTGCCTGAAAACAAAAAATTAAATGAATTCATCACTTTCTGTTCCTATATCCTTATGTATGCTTAAATATTTAAAACTACGCAACGCTACGATTTTGATGCGGTTTTTTTAATAGTGTTAGAAACAAATCTCCAGCTGGCAACCCAAACCGGGGTGGTTATAATAACTGCGTTAAAAACAACCGACTTCAAACTTGCACTTGCAACATTTATAAATACAGACAAAAATGCTCATAAAATAAAAACTATTGGGCCTAGCCGAATAAAATTTTTATGGGACCAATTCGACACCATCCCGCATCGAACAAAAAAAGAATCACGTAAATCGATTCAGAAACCTCGCAAACATACCGGCCGAATTGATAACCTCCTCCTTTTTTTGAAGTCGGTTAAAAATGAGTCGAGCAGCTAATTTGTCACTTTGCATTTGGCTCTCAGGCGTTATTTTCGAAGAAGGTTTTATTATACCATTTATTAGATTTTATACAAGCTGGTTAATTAATATATTAAATAAAATAACCTTTAGTATGCGCATTCATCGGCGCATCACTTTCCCACGAGTCGCCTACGTTCCGCTCGCGTTCACACACACACACAAATAATACACTAACACACACCGATCTATCACCGAAAGAATTTTCAACCAGTAGTTCCCGAGATTGACGAATAAAAATTGGTTGTCTGTAAAGTCGGCTTAATGACGATAGTTGAACGTGACAACGATTGTCCTTCTTTGTCGCTCATTCCGCGCTCTCGCTTGCACTGGAACGCCTCAGAGCGAGGTAACGCCGTATGAGTCATGTTTTTTCGGGCGTGCAGCCGGCTCTATCGAATTATAAGACGTTGTCACGTCAATAAAAATAATGAATATGTCCATGTCTATGAAAAGGATGAGAAATAAACGTTATTATTTTTATAGGTTACCTTTCGTTTGCGCATTCAACGGAGCATCGCTGTCCCACGAGTCGTCCCGCCTTCGCTACATATATATACACACACACACACGACCAAACCCTTTCTAACAGGTTGGGTCACCATATAGTATACTAGCTATCCACCCGCGGCTTCGCCCGCGTATTCAAAGAAAAACCCGCATAGTTCTCGCTCCCGTGGGATTTCTGGGATAAAACCTATTCTATGTGTTAATCCAAGTTACCCTCTATATGTGTGCTAAATTTCATTGTAATCGGTTCAGTAGTATTTGCGTGAAAGAGTAACATACACACACATACTCACTAACTTTCGCATTTATAATATGAATAGGACACATAGGTAGGTTTTAAACAAAAAGGTGGGCTGACGATATAGTGAAGGTATTGGGAAGAACAGAAAAGAATGGCGTGCCCATGAAGAGGCCTACACTCAACTTTGGGTTAAACCGGGCTGAGAAAGAAAGAAACAAACAAACAAAAAGGGGCGAAACCGCGGATGTAAAGCTAGTTTGTATAAATTTTTTTGAAAGATGGAGATTATCCTTGTTTTCAGCCATAAAATTAATAAAATACACAAATATTATTATTTCATACTATTTACATATTATATTTTATATTTGGTACGCTGAACTTCCTCGAATGGATCTTGGCAGAATACCAGCGCTATGGTTCGAAGAACTATGGCATTGTGCTGAGCCAAGACCTTTTCAGGGAATATTGCTTGTATTTTTTCTTTTATGTCAATGTAATTTTAGTTTTTAAGTATATATATAATTTTTAAATTGTTCAGTTTTAAGAATTATAGTAATAATTTCTTGAATAAATGATAAATAAATAAAAAATAACCTTTTTTTTTAAACTTTTGACGACGCGGTTGGCGCAGTGGTAAAGTAACTGCCTACTGAGCCGACGGTCCCGGGTTCGATCCCCGGTCAGGGCAAATATTTGTGTGATGAACTCATTTATTTGTTCTTGGGTCTGGGTGTTATTATCTTAATATATATAAATCTCGTGTCACAATGTTTGTCCTCAATGGCCTCCTAAACCACTTAACCGATTATAATAAAATTCGCACACCATGTGCAGTTCGATCCAACTTGAGAGATAGGATAGTTTAAATCTCAAATCGTTTTAGAGAAAGCAGGCGAAGCCGCGGGCGGTAAGCTAATCTATATATGTATTTATTAAATATTACATTTATCGTCGCCTAGTACCCACAACACAAGCCTTAATTGAGCTTACTGTGGGACTAGGTTGATTTGTGTAATAATGTCCTATAATATTTATTTATTACCTTTAGTATGCGCATTGAGCGGAGCATCGCTGTCCCACGAGTCGTCCCGCGTCCGCTCGCATCGAGCCGCGCGACGCGATGCGACCGCGAGCGTCTCGCACTCCGAACTGGATGACGCGTTCTTGTGCTGCATGTCGCCGTTCGTTTCCACTGCAATTGAGTATTTGAATAATTTTTTTTTGTGCTAAATGGAAAGATTATATATTAGTTTTATAACAAAACTATTTTTTTAATTTTTTTTTTGCAATAATTCAAAAGTTATTTCAAAATAAAAATTAGTCTTTGAATTCGGTACCGAAAACACACCGACAACTCCCGAAGCGTCACCCGGACGCGTGTGACGTCATAATGTTAGTTTTCACACATTGCAGTTGATACAAAAACGTATACAACTAAAACATTTTGACGTCACATCTATGGTGACCAGTCATGGCGCGTTTATAGTCACGTGATTTTAATTTAAATTTCATCAATTTTTAATTGCTTATAATTAATTGAAAAACATTTTTTTTGAGTTTTTTGCATTAAATATCAATATTATTAATAATAAAGTTTTAAAATACATGCAAAAAATCAATATTTTTTTTTATTCAAATACTCAATTGAGATAGAAAATTGTTGTTTTATATGGCAATGTTGATATGTTGATGTAGTACTTTTAATGACCTATGTATGTCGCTGGGTGGTATAATAGACATAAATTTTGATTCAATTATAGTTTTTCGCAAAAAAATTACAAATTTCTTGTTTGGCACAAAAATTCAGTAGAAGAAATTATGTTGAACGATTTATTTTTTCTATTCTTTTAATTAAATTTATTTAAGCACTTAAAACAACAGTAACGTAATTATATTATAAGTTTTCTTGTGCATACCTGTAATTGGTGTATATGTTACAGTCAAAACCCTGAACCAGTCAATAACGTTATTGACCGGTAAAATCAGTTAATAAGGATATTGACTAAGGGCGTCGGTTAATATCCTTATTAACTGATTTTATCTGATTAAACCAGTTAATAACGTTATTGACTAAGGGCATCGGTCAATATCCTTATTAACTGATTTTAAGTCGAGACATCTAGTCAATATAGGTTTTAACCGACGGTGCCCAGTCAAAACTCATAAAAAGTTAAGGACGTTAGTGAAATTATACTAGAAAATCATTTAAAAAGGTTCATAAAACTTTTTAAAGTGCAATATTTAAGACTTTTATGTTTTATTAATTATTAATTCGGGGTATTGTTTGTAAACTGCAACCGCGCGAGAATACGTGCCCCAAAATATTTTTGAAGATGGCAATTGTGTTTTAATAACAACTAGGTTTCCGCCCGCAGCTTCGCCCGCGCAGTCAAAAAAAAACCGCATAGTTCCCGTTCCCGTGGGATTTCCGGGATTGCGTTAGTTTCTGATTTGATGGAGTGACCTACAGGTGTACTTCGAAGACTGCTACTGGAACTATTATACGAGTAGAGCTAGGTGTGCCGAGTTTGGGCTCGTTTTGTTAGTTATGTTGAGACCTTACCTCTGGACTTGATGGAGCGACCTGCAGGTGTACTTCGAAGACTGCTACTGGAACTATTATACGAGTAGAGCTAGGTGTGCCGAGTTTGGGCTCGTTTTGTTAGTTATGTTGAGACCTTACCTCTGGACTTGATGGAGTGACCTGCAGGTGTACTTCGAAGACTGCTACTGGATCTAATAGACGAGTAGAGCTAGGAATGCCGAGTATGGGCTCGTTTTATTAGTTATGTCGAGACCTTACCTCCGGACTTTATGGAGTGACCGGCATGTGTTCTTCGAAGACTGCTACTGGAACTAATAGACGAGTAGAGCTAGGTGTGCCGAGTTTGGGCTTGTTTTGTTAGTTGCGTTGAGACCTTACCTCCTGGCTTGATGGAGTGACCTGCACGAGGTAAGGTCTCAACGTAACTAACAAAACAAGCCCAAACTTCGAAGTACACCTGCAGGTCACTCCATCAAGTCCGGAGGTAAGGTCTCAACATAACTAACAAAACGAGCCCAAACTCGGCACACCTAGCTCTACTCGTATAATAGTTCCAGTAGCAGTATTCGAAGTACACCTGCAGGTCATTCCATCAAGTCCGGAGGTAAGGTCTCAACATAACTAATAAAACGAGCCCAAAATCGGTACACCTAGCTCTACTCGTCTATTAGTTCCAGTAGCAGTCTTCGAAGTACACCTGCAGGTCACTCCATCAAGTCCGGAGGTAAGGTCTCAACATAACTAACAAAACGAGCCCAAACTCGGCACACCTAGCTCTGCTCGTCTGTTAGTTCTAGTAGCAGTCTTCGAAGTACACCTGCAGGTCACTCCATCAAGTCCGGAGGTAAGGTCTCAACATAACTAACAAAACGTGCCCAAACTCGGTAAATCTAGCTCTGCTCGTCTGTTAGTTCCAGTAGCAGTCTTCGAAGTACACCTGCAAGTCACTCCATCAAGCCAGGAGGTAAGGTCTCAACGTAACTAGCAAAACAAGCCCAAACTCGGCACACCTAGCTCTACTCGTCTATTAGTTCTAGTAGCAGTCTTCGAAGTACACCTGCAGGTCACTCCATCAAGTCCGGAGGTAAGGTCTCGACATAACTAACAAAACGAGCCCATACTCGGCATTCCTAGCTCTACTCGTCTATTAGATCCAGTAGCAGTCTTCGAAGTAAACCTGCAGGTCACTCCATCAAATCAGAAACTAACGCAATCCCGGAAATCCCACGGGAACGGGAACTATGCGGTTTTTCTTTGACTGCGCGGGCGAAGCTGCGGGCGGAAACCTAGTTGTTATTAAAACACAATTGCCATCTTCAAAAATATTTTGGGGCACGTATTCTCGCGCGGTTGCAGTTTACAAACAATACCCCGAATTAATAATTAATAAAACATAAAAGTCTTAAATATTGCACTTTAAAAAGTTTTATGAACCTTTTTAAATGATTTTCTAGTATAATTTCACTAACGTCCTTAACTTTTTATGAGTTTTGACTGGGCACCGTCGGTTAAAACCTATATTGACTAGATGTCTCGACTTAAAATCAGTTAATAAGGATATTGACCGATGCCCTTAGTCAATAACGTTATTAACTGGTTTAATCAGATAAAATCAGTTAATAAGGATATTAACCGACGCCCTTAGTCAATATACTTATTAACTGATTTTACCGGTCAATAACGTTATTGACTGGTTCAGGGTTTTGACTGTAACATATACATCATATTAATATTCGATAGTTGTTTAGTTTTAATTGTGATAATTTTCATGTGTACTCTGTTGGTATGTCTAAATTAAATTAAATAAATAAAATAAATAAATTGTCTGTATTATAGATTTATTAGTCCGTATTAGTTTGAAGTATGTTTTGTTCATTCGTTCCTATGTTCACTCGCTCGCTCTCTTGCTCTGTACTGTGTAACGATGTAACATGTAATGTAACTAAGTTGTAAAGAAAAATTAAAAAGCTGCTCGAAATCTTCGTTTCATTTTTAAAACAACATCAAAAATTATTATTGGTGTATTTTAAAAAACGAAAAACCAATTATTTTTTTCAAATTTGTATTAAGGGGTGTTAAGCGGTCAGCGAAAATTCTATTCGCGCCTGTGGTGAGAGGTGAGGGGGTCCGACAGCGGGCGAAACCGCGGGCGGTAAGCTAGTGTAAAATAAGTAGGGCGTTATAAAATCATTATAGAGACAACATACAGTCGTCATGTAGACATTATAACATAGTCTTGTTATTTTATTTATAAGTTACTAGCTTTCCACCCGCGGCTTCGCCCACGCAGTCAAAGAAAAACCCGCATAGTTCCCGTTCCCGTGGGATTTCCGGGATAAAACATATCCTATGTCCTTTCTCAGGTATCAAAATATCTCCATACCAAATTTCATGCAAATTGGTTCAATTGTTACGGCGTGATTGAGTAACAGACAGACAGACAGAGTTACTTTCGCATTTATAATATCAAGTATGGATTTTATCCAAACTCTGACAAACGGGACCTTATTTTTTAAATATTCATTTATTACATACAACACTAAATATTCAGTTTAAAAACTGCTACTTCTTCACAAAATCTCACCGGTATCCTTCCTCCTGCGCGTACGTCGCACATGTCGATCCCGTCTCGTGGAGCGTCTAGTGCTTCTAGTGTCTATGGGCATGCGCGACCATAGAGCTTCGAACAGGGACGATAGACGCACCGTCATTGAGTATATCTGGAATTGATTTTGTGTGTGAAATTGGGCACGTACAATGTACATCTTAATATATATATAAATCTCGTGTCACAATGTTTGTCTTCAATGGACTCCTAAACCACATAGCCGATTATAATAAAATTCGCACACCATGTGCAGTTCGATCCAACTTGAGAGATAGGATAGTTTAAATTTCAAATAGATTTAGAGAAAGCGGGCGAAGCCGCGGGCGGTAAGCTAGTTATAATATATAGATTTGGGCATATATTGTATTTGTTTCCTTATGTAGAGTGAAATGATTGAGTGCATGATGTGCGGAGATGTGAGGAGATTTATTATAAATTTTTATTCAATTTTAAAGCATAATTTGTAACCTAAATGTAATGCACCATCACAATAAAATATGTAATCCTTATGGTTTTTCGGGTTGTCTGGCAGAAATCGCTTACAGCGATAAGACCGCCCTCTGTACATATTATAACTTAACTAGCTTACCGCTTGCGGCTTCGCCCGCTTTCTTTAAAACGATTTGAGATTTAAACTATCCTATCTCTCAAGTTTGATCTAACTGCACATGGTGTGCGAATTTTATTATAATTAAGTGGTTTAGGAGTCCATTGAAGACAAACATTGTGACACGAGATTTATATATATATATTATAAGATGTATCGCTCTTATTTTGTAATCATTCATTCATTTGCCTAGTATGGGGTTATATACCCGATATGGGATGCTACCCTATTCACAATCACTCTATTTTAATGCTATCTTTAATAAATTACTAGCGGTTCGCCCCGGCTTTGCCCGTGGTACCTACATGTTTACGTTTTTTTTTCATAAAAACTATCCTATCTCTCAAGTTGGATCGAACTGCACATGGTGTGCGAATTTTATTATAATCGGTTAAGTGGTTTAGGAGTCCATTGAGGACAAACATTGTGACACGAGATTTATATATATATTAAGAAAGATGTATCGCTCTTATTTTGTAATCATTCATTCATTCATTTGCCTAGTATGGGGTTATATACCCGATATGGGATGCTACCCTATTCACAATCACTCTATTTTAATGCTATCTATACATATAATAAATCTGTAGAAGGGTCAATTCTGTACATTGAAAATATTGAAAAAATAAATAGCAGGGGATGTTACTGGATCGATACCAAGCCCAAATATGTGATTAAAAAAATTTTTGTCTGTCTGTCTGTCTGTCTGTCTGTCTGTCTGTCTGTCTGTCTGTATGTGAAGACATCACGTGAAAACTACCGGTTCGATTTCGATGAAACTTGGTATAATTATACCTTATTATCCTGGGCGTAAAATAGGATACTTTTTATCCTGGAAAAATACGTAGAAAAAAAATAATCTTAATTTTTCAGTTATCCATAGACGTTGTTCTATAGAACCGCGAACACACGTTGCGTATTATTATAGGCCTATAAGTATTTGGGTCAGATAGATATTTATAAAATGTCATTGTCAGATTTACTCAAAATGGAGAAATAAACCATCCACGCGAAGACCGACATCCGCGCGGACGGAGTCGCGGGCGGAAGCTAGTCTTTAATAAATTACTAGCGGTTCGCCCCGGCTTTGCCCGTGGTACCTACATGTTTACGTTTTTTTTTTCATAAAAACTATCCTATCTCTCAAGTTGGATCGAACTGCACATGGTGTGCGAATTTTATTATAATCGGTTAAGTGGTTTAGGAGTCCATTGAGGACAAACATTGTGACACGAGATTTATATATATTAAGATATTATTCTCTCTTTTAAAATCCATAAATATGAGATTGGGCATGTGTATGGGATCAACATCTATCATGGCTTTTGAATTATAATATCGTGTATAGATGTGTAGAATAACTAAGTTATGCGTCTAGATGGGATAGTATGTCCAATATGGGATACACATACCCGGCTCCGCTTATTAGTGTTATACAGTCTGCTGTTCGCGAACACGAGCCGAACATCAGCGGCCACTTCACTAGCACTGTTGTAGTCGCCATTTTCTAGTTTCTGCTGTACTGTGCCTAGGTCCATCGGCGTTGGGATCACTGATAGGTAATCTGTGGAGAAATGTATAAAATAATAAATAAATATTTCAGGACAATTTTCACACACGGCACGATCTTATCCCATACTAAGCTTTCGCTTGTATTATGGAAACCAGATGGCTGATAAACATACATATATAATTTTAAATAAATACTTATATAGATAATTAACACCCAGACACAGAGCAAACATTTGTGTTCATCACACAAATATTTGCCCCGGGTAACACGCCCTCACCACGCGCCCGCTTCGCTTTAATCCCCACTATTATAACAACCCCCATAGTAATACACACACTATCCCCCCTTAACGTTACTATCTACACCTCCCCCCACTCACGGAAGGTTACTAAGCACTCTAAAACCCGCGCTCCGCAAATAAAAAATGCTAATATCACCCCCATTCACTACGGTTTGACTTATAAGTTCCACAATCCGTCAAAACAACTGCCCCCTATACATTTATTCCCCCCCCCCCCCTTTAAACACCTTCCCCCCTCCCCCCACTCACCAGGTGCCTGGCTGGGCTCCACGGGGTGTCTGAAGGGCTCAGCATCAGCAGCAGCAGCCAATTCCCTCACCAACGCGGTGACACGTTCCCGCCACGCGCCCGCTTCGCTTTCGCTTCGCCGCCTGTTCGCACTGCGCACGCGTTTCTGTGAACGTTATACAATATATCAATACGTGTTAAAATTTAAACAATTTATATGTATGTGATCTACTTAATTGTTAAGTTTTGCAGTGTTGATATCCATACTAATATTATAAATGCGAAAGTAACTCTGTCTGTCTGTCTGTTACTCAATCACGCCTTAACTACTGAACCAATTTGCATGAAATTTGGTATAGAGATATTTTGATACCCGAGAAAGGACATAGGCTACTTTTTACCCCGGGACATACGATAAGTTTTATCCCGGCAATCCCACGGGAACAGGAACTACGGGTTTTTCTTTGACTGCGCGGGCGAAGTCGCAGGCGGAAAGCTAGTGCTGTTATATATTTGAAAAATTAAAGAATAAAAAGCCATGTCTCGTCGGAATTCGAACCTGTTGGATTGCCACACCACAGCGACGTGACGTATCAAAATTAAAAAAGTTTAAAATCCATAAAGTCACTTAAGAAATCTTGACATTTTTTTACATTCTTTTGATTTTTCGATTAAAAGTATTCACTTTTCTTACAACAAAAAAAGGCAATTTATACAACCAAGGCGTAAATTTTTTATGTACATATTTTACATCTAAATTTCCTATCTATCTATCATTAACAATAAAACTCATCAAAAAAAGCTCACCTTATCATGCAGTGGTTCATCATCAGACGAGTGGTAAGATGCGGCTAGCTCGTGGTACTTGCTTACCACGTCTATTGACTGCCAATTACTGAAAAAAATAATATTGTAACTGTAACTTTAACACACGCGAAAAAGGTTGAATTTGTTTAATAACTAGCATTCCGCCCGCGTTTTCAAAGAAAAACCCGGTTCCCCTTCCCGTGGGATTTCCGGGATGAAACCTTTTCGTATGTGTTAATCCAAGTTACCCTCTATATGTGTGCTAAATTTCATTGTAATCGGTTCAGTAGTATTTGCACGAAAGAGTAACAAACACATACACATCCTTACAAACTTTCGCATTTATAATATACTAGCTTACCGCCCGCGGCTATGGGACCAATTCGACCATCCCGCATCGAACAAAAAAAGAATCTCGTAAATGGGTTCACCTCAATTCAATGGGAAATCTCGGAGTAAACGGTGTACATACATTAAAAAAAACATACCGGCCGAATTGATAACCTCCTCCTTTTTTGAAGTCGGTTAAAAAGAAACCGCATCAAAATCCGTCGTGTAGTCTTAAAGATTGAATATAAAGGGACATAAGGAAATGGGACAGAGAAAGCGACTTTGTTTTATACTATGTAGTGATGAAGTAGGACTTTATGTAATGTGAATAAGTTTGATTTTGCTTTGACCAGCGCATCGGCCAAGTGCGAGCATGCAGCAGAGACATGTCGTCGAACTTTTTGTTTCTTTGACATGACGTATTCCTCACAATTTTTTCCTTTACCGTTTCCATTTCTTGCACGTTCGTTTGGTCTCGGAAATCGTACCTTTCGAATGGAGCTACAGCTGTGCCTTTATTTGAACGCTCTAATCTCGGGAACTACTGGTCCGATTTGAAAAATTTTTTCGGTGTTAGAATTCGGTCTTCCCGTACTTCTACTTCAGCTGTTCCCACATGGTTGGTCTACCTGATGATGGAGAGCAGCAGGTCGGTGACGAGCCGCGCCTGCCGCACGATCGGCGTGTGCGGCTCGTTGAACTGCTCCGCGTTGCTGGCTAGCTACCTGGTGTCGAGGGTCTACCTGATGATGGAGAGCAGCAGGTCGGTGACGAGCCGCGCCTGCCGCACGATCGGCGTGTGCGGCTCGTTGAACTGCTCCGCGTTGCTGGCTAGCTACCTGGTGTCGAGGGTCTACCTGATGATGGAGAGCAGCAGGTCGGTGACGAGCCGCGCCTGCCGCACGATCGGCGTGTGCGGCTCGTTGAACTGCTCCGCGTTGCTGGCTAGCTACCTGGTGTCGAGGGTCTACCTGATGATGGAGAGCAGCAGGTCGGTGACGAGCCGCGCCTGCCGCACGATCGGCGTGTGCGGCTCGTTGAACTGCTCCGCGTTGCTGGCTAGCTACCTGGTGTCGAGGGTCTACCTGATGATGGAGAGCAGCAGGTCGGTGACGAGCCGCGCCTGCCAAACGATCGGCGTGTGCGGCTCGTTGAACTGCTCCGCGTTGCTGGCTAGCTACCTGGTGTCGAGGGTCTACCTGATGATGGAGAGCAGCAGGTCGGTGACGAGCCGCGCCTGCCGCACGATCGGCGTGTGCGGCTCGTTGAACTGCTCCGCGTTGCTGGCTAGCTACCTGGTGTCGAGGGTCTACCTGATGATGGAGAGCAGCAGGTCGGTGACGAGCCGCGCCTGCCGCACGATCGGCGTGTGCGGCTCGTTGAACTGCTCCGCGTTGCTGGCTAGCTACCTGGTGTCGAGGGTCTACCTGATGATGGAGAGCAGCAGGTCGGTGACGAGCCGCGCCTGCCGAACGATCGGCGTGTGCGGCTCGTTGAACTGCTCCGCGTTGCTGGCTAGCTACCTGGTGTCGAGGGTCTACCTGATGATGGAGAGCAGCAGGTCGGTGACGAGCCGCGCCTGCCGCACGATCGGCGTGTGCGGCTCGTTGAACTGCTCCGCGTTGCTGGCTAGCTACCTGGTGTCGAGGGTCTACCTGATGATGGAGAGCAGCAGGTCGGTGACGAGCCGCGCCTGCCGAACGATCGGCGTGTGCGGCTCGTTGAACTGCTCCGCGTTGCTGGCTAAATATCGCGCGTCGAATTGCGCTGCTGCTGGTCGACGGTAGAACTGGAAGAGTATTATAGTAGTACAGTCCCCAATTGAAATATAATTCATTTCCGTGGGACTCATCTCCGCCGTACGGACTACTGATATCCACTTAATCGGCATGTTTCTCTGAACACAAAAAGTGCGGTAGTCACTTCCTAGGAATATGGAGGGGGGAGCTGTGACGTTGCATTACGAGGCGTTCCGAGGTGAGTCCCACGAAAATCGGTATTTGAAGACTTTTTTACAAATTAATGGGTCTCACACTGTAGAGAATAGATAAATGATTCACACTGCACTGTGATGGACATGAGAAACAAATGAAACAATATTCATTGACATTTTAACGCCGAGCCACGGTCAGGAATGAACGACACAATATATTTATGCGTATAAACGTTCGTACGACGGCTTGCGTACTTGACGTGATTTTTGAAAGAGCAGCTACGGAAGAACTGCTTCCTGAATCGGTCGTAAAAGCTATATACTATGTTATGACAATTCAAAAGTGCTCCTAGAAGATGTTTTTATAAATAAATGTTACAGTCTTAGTTTTAAGCTATTGCATAGCTTCTATCGCGGGCCTTGAGCGCGGGGACCGAATCGAGAAATTCCGTAACGAAAAAAAACCTCACGCTCCCCACTCCGACGGGCGCGGAGGTGTGGCTTGAAGGCATAGCATGCAATAGCTTTACCGCGGCAGTCCCCGAGTGACACACGTCGTTTTGATTGATATATTTATTTATATTTTTGCTAAAAACTCGTTTAATATCCTATCTTTCCACTCGCAAAACTCACCAGATTCTCGAACCGCGCCCGTATGGTCGCCAGGTCGACCGGGTACGGTACGACCATAGCGTACGACGGGTACAGCTGCAGGTCCACCGGCGCCACGAACGGCTCCGCTACTGACAGCGACATCACCTGGAAAAATGGGAATTTTAAATAGCTAGTCATATTGTTAAACAAGAAATTTTTTTTTTTACTTATCAAAATAAATAGAAAACAAAATTAAGATTTTCAGTCAGTTCACCGGACTGTCAGAGTAGCTGTGTTTAAAAACAATTTTGTCGGATCAGCTGTGTCCATACACCAGCCTGTCGGTACAGCTGTTGCTATACGCGAGTATGTCGGTCTATACGAGAGTTCGTCGGTTTAGTTGTGTCCATACGCAAGTCTGTCAGTTCAGCTGTGTCTATATGCAGGTCAGTCGGTACCGCTGTGTCTAAACGCCAGTCTGTCGGTACAGCTGTGTCTATATGCAGGACAGTCAGTACAGCTGTGTCCATACACAAGTCTGTACAGCCGTTATACGCAAGTCGGTCAGTACAGCTGTGTCCATACGCAAGTCTGTCGGTTCAGGTGTGTCTATACGCAAGTCTGTCGGTACAGCTGTGTCCATATGCAAGTCTGTCGGTACAGCTGTGTCCATACGCCTGTCTGTCGGTTCAGGTGTGTCTATACGCAACTCTGTCGGTACAGCTGTGTCCATATGCAAGTCTGTCGGTACAGCTGTGTCCATACGCCTGTCTGTCGGTTCAGGTGTGTCTATACGCAACTCTGTCGGTACAGCTGTGTCCATATGCAAGTCTGTCGGTACAGCTGTATCCATAAGCAAGTATGTCGGTTCAGTTGTGTCCATACGCAAATCTGTCGGTACAGGTGTGTCTATACGCAAGTCTGTCGGTACAGCTGTGTCCATACACAAGTCTGTCGGTACAGTTGTTATATGCGAGTCTGTCAGTTCAGCTGTGACTATTTGCAGGTCAATCGGTACAGCTGTGTCCATATGCAAGTCTGTCGGTACAGCTGTGTCCATACGCCTGTCTGTCGGTACAGCTGTGTCTATAGTCTATACGCAAGTCTGTCGGTACAGCTGTGTCCATATGCAAGTCTGTCGGTTCAGGTGTGTCTATACGCAAGTCTGTCGGTACAGCTGTGTCCATACACAAGTCTGTACAGCTGTTATACGCAAGTCGGTCAGTACAGCTGTGTCCATACGCCTGTCTGTCGGTTCAGGTGTGTCTATACGCAACTCTGTCGGTACAGCTGTGTCCATATGAAAGTCTGTCGGTACAGCTGTGTCCATAAGCAAGTATGTCGGTTCAGTTGTGTCCATACGCAAATCTGTCGGTACAGGTGTGTCTATACGCAAGTCTGTCGGTACAGCTGTGTCCATATGCAAGTCTGTCGGTACAGCTGTGTCCATACGCAAGTCTGTCGGTACAGCTGTGACCATACGCAAGTATGCCGGTACAGCTGTGTCCATAAGCAAGTATGTCGGTTCAGTTGTGTCCATACGCAAATCTGTCGGTACAGCTGCGTCCATACACAAGTCTGTACAGCTGTTATATGCAAGTCTGTCAGTTCAGGTGTCTATATGCAGGTCAGTCGGTACCACTGTGTCCACACGCAAGTCTGTCGGTTCAGTGTGTCCATACGCAAATCTGTCGGTACAGCTGTGTCCATACACAAGTCTGTACTGACCGACTTGCGTATATATACTGCTTGTCGGTACAGCTGCTGCTATACGCGAGTATGTCGGTCTATACGAGAGTTCGTCGGTTTAGTTGTGTCCATACGCAAGTCTGTCAGTTCAGCTGTGTCTATATGCAGGTCAGTCGGTACCGCTGTGTCTAAACGCCAGTCTGTCGGTACAGCTGTGTCTATATGCAGGACAGTCAGTACAGCTGTGTCCATACGCCTGTCTGTCGGTTCAGGTGTGTCTATACGCAACTCTGTCGGTACAGCTGTGTCCATATGCAAGTCTGTCGGTACAGCTGTGTCCATAAGCAAGTATGTCGGTTCAGTTGTGTCCATACGCAAATCTGTCGGTACAGCTGTGTCCATACACAAGTCTGTACAGCTGTTATATGCAAGTCTGTCAGTTCAGGTGTCTATATGCAGGTCAGTCGGTACCACTGTGTCCAAACGCCAGTCTGTCGGTTCAGCTGTGACCATACACAAGTCTGTACAGCTGTTATACGCAAGTCGGTCAGTACAGCTATGTCCATACGCAAGTCTGTCGGTTCAGGTGTGTCTATACGCAAGTATGCCGGTACAGCTGTGTCCATAAGCAAGTATGTCGGTTCAGTTGTGTCCATACGCAAATCTGTCGGTACAGCTGTGTCCATACACAAGTCTGTACAGCTGTTATATGCAAGTCTGTCAGTTCAGGTGTCTATATGCAGGTCAGTCGGTACCACTGTGTCACTGTGTACAGCTGTGTCCATACGCCTGTCTGTCGGTTCAGGTGTGTCTATACGCAACTCTGTCGGTACAGCTGTGTCCATATGCAAGTCTGTCGGTACAGCTGTGTCCATAAGCAAGTATGTCGGTTCAGTTGTGTCCATACGCAAATCTGTCGGTACAGGTGTGTCTATACGCAAGTCTGTCGGTACAGCTGTGTCCATATGCAAGTCTGTCGGTACAGCTGTGTCCATACGCAAGTCTGTCGGTACAGCTGTGACCATACGCAAGTATGCCGGTACAGCTGTGTCCATAAGCAAGTATGTCGGTTCAGTTGTGTCCATACGCAAATCTGTCGGTACAGCTGCGTCCATACACAAGTCTGTACAGCTGTTATATGCAAGTCTGTCAGTTCAGGTGTCTATATGCAGGTCAGTCGGTACCACTGTGTCCACACGCAAGTCTGTCGGTTCAGTGTGTCCATACGCAAATCTGTCGGTACAGCTGTGTCCATACACAAGTCTGTACTGACCGACTTGCGTATATATACTGCTTGTCGGTACAGCTGCTGCTATACGCGAGTATGTCGGTCTATACGAGAGTTCGTCGGTTTAGTTGTGTCCATACGCAAGTCTGTCAGTTCAGCTGTGTCTATATGCAGGTCAGTCGGTACCGCTGTGTCTAAACGCCAGTCTGTCGGTACAGCTGTGTCTATATGCAGGACAGTCAGTACAGCTGTGTCCATACGCCTGTCTGTCGGTTCAGGTGTGTCTATACGCAACTCTGTCGGTACAGCTGTGTCCATATGCAAGTCTGTCGGCACAGCTGTGTCCATAAGCAAGTATGTCGGTTCAGTTGTGTCCATACGCAAATCTGTCGGTACAGCTGTGTCCATACACAAGTCTGTACAGCTGTTATATGCAAGTCTGTCAGTTCAGGTGTCTATATGCAGGTCAGTCGGTACCACTGTGTCCAAACGCCAGTCTGTCGGTTCAGCTGTGACCATACACAAGTCTGTACAGCTGTTAT
Source organism: Colias croceus (assembly GCF_905220415.1). Classification (NCBI taxonomy): domain Eukaryota; kingdom Metazoa; phylum Arthropoda; class Insecta; order Lepidoptera; family Pieridae; genus Colias; species Colias croceus. Next base: position 7,235,383 of record NC_059559.1, on the reverse strand, counting down.
ACGCAAGTCGGTCAGTACAGCTATGTCCATACGCAAGTCTGTCGGTTCAGGTGTGTCTATACGCAACTATGCCGGTACAGCTGTGTCCATAAGCAAGTATGTCGGTTCAGTTGTGTCCATACGCAAATCTGTCGGTACAGCTGTGTCCATACACAAGTCTGTACAGCTGTTATATGCAAGTCTGTCAGTTCAGGTGTCTATATGCAGGTCAGTCGGTACCACTGTGTCCAAACGCCAGTCTGTCGGTTCAGCTGTGACCATACACAAGTCTGTACAGCTGTTATATGCAAGTCGGTCAGTACAGCTATGTCCATACGCAAGTCTGTCGGTTCAGGTGTGTCTATACGCAAGTATGCCGGTACAGCTGTGTCCATAAGCAAGTATGTCGGTTCAGTTGTGTCCATACGCAAATCTGTCGGTACAGCTGTGTCCATACACAAGTCTGTACAGCTGTTATATGCAAGTCTGTCAGTTCAGGTGTCTATATGCAGGTCAGTCGGTACCACTGTGTCCAAACGCCAGTCTGTCGGTTCAGCTGTGACCATACACAAGTCTGTACAGCTGTTATACGCAAGTCGGTCAGTACAGCTATGTCCATACGCAAGTCTGTCGGTTCAGGTGTGTCTATACGCAAGTCTGTCGGTACAGCTGTGTCCATATGCAAGTCCGTCGGTTCAGCTGTTATATGCGAGTCTGTCAGTTCAGCTGTGTCTATATGCAGGTCAATCGCTGTACAGCTGTGTCCATTCGCCAGTCTATCGGTACAGCTGTGTCCATACGCAACCAGTCAGTACAGCTGTGGCCATAAGCAAGTCGGTCAGTACAGCGGTGTCCATACGCAAATCTGTCGGTACAGCTGTGTCCATACGTAAGTCTGACGGTTCAGCTGTGTCCATACGCCGGTCTTTCGGTTCAGCTGTGTTCATACACAAATCTGTCGGTACAGCTGTGTCCATACGCCAGTCTGTCGGTTCAGCTGCGTCCATACACAAGTCTGTACAGCTGTTATATGCGAGTCTGTCAGTTCAGCTGTGTCTATATGCAGGTCAGTCGGTACAGCTGTGTCCACACGCAAGTCTGTCGGTTCAGTGTGTCCATACGCAAATCTGTCGGTACAGCTGTGTCCATACACAAGTCTTTACTGACCGACTTGCGTATATATACTGCTTGTCGGTACAGCTGTTGCTATACGCGAGTATGTCGGTCTATACGAGAGTTCGTCGGTTTAGTTGTGTCCATACGCAAGTCTGTCAGTTCAGCTGTGTCTATATGCAGGTCAGTCGGTACCGCTGTGTCTAAACGCCAGTCTGTCGGTACAGCTGTGTCTATATGCAGGACAGTCAGTACAGCTGTGTCCATACACAAGTCTGTACAGCTGTTATACGCAAGTCGGTCAGTACAGCTGTGTCCATACGCAAGTCTGTCGGTTCAGGTGTGTCTATACGCAAGTCTGTCGGTACAGCTGTGTCCATATGCAAGTCCGTCGGTTCAGCTGTTATATGCGAGTCTGTCAGTTCAGCTGTGTCTATATGCAGGTCAATCGCTGTACAGCTGTGTCCATTCGCCAGTCTATCGGTACAGCTGTGTCCATACGCAACCAGTCAGTACAGCTGTGGCCATAAGCAAGTCGGTCAGTACAGCTGTGTCCATACGCAAATCTGTCGGTACAGCTGTGTCCATACGTAAGTCTGTCGGTTCAGCTGTGTCCATACGCCGGTCTTTCGGTTCAGCTGTGTTCATACACAAATCTGTCGGTACAGCTGTGTCTATACGTCAGTCTGCCAGTTCGTGTTTACAAACAATAGACGAACGAACGAAAGACAGACAGACAGTCACTTAAGTCAATCTCATTTATTTTAGCTTTTTGGAACATTAACCTTGTTCAAGCTCTAGCTGTGACTACACATCAGTCAGTAAATTCAGTTGTGTCTACACACCATCTGTCAGTTAGTCAGTCGGTACCTGCGAGATGTGTGCGGCGATCGCGCGGCACGCGTGCGGCGGCCACTCGTGCGCGCCCGCGCGGCACAGCACTGCTTCTAGCTCGTGCGGCAATACGGCAACCGAACCGCCGGGCTCCGCTGGCAACCTGTACACGAAATCATCAAATTTAATATAACTAAAAACTCAATTTTTATGATACAGGATAGCAAACAGCAGAAAGATCATTTGTCCTGCAAGAGAAGATAAACTCAAAAAAAAAAAAGAAATATTTTCTGAATACAATCAAACGCAAAAAAAATAGATATAAGTACGAGAGTAAGCAACAGAAATATCTTTAGCGAGGTGTTGATGTTGAGTGATATACGCCACTAATAAGCAACTATATTGTGTTTACAACAAAGTCCCCCCAAGAATTCCACTCACTCGTTTGCAACAAACGGTGTTGCATTTAAATTGAACGTGACATCACTTTTATAGATAGTACTACAAGTACGCTATGTAACAATCGAATATTTAATCAGTGCCCTGTGTAACAATCGAGTTTTTAATCAGTGCCCTGTGTAACAATCGACTTTATAGTCAGTATAAGTAGTCAGTGTCAGTAGTCAGTTATGTAATAATCATATGTTGTTGTGAGTTAGAGTTTTAAGTACATACTATGCTAAAATTAAGTGAATCACAAATTTTAACAACCACATCAAGAATGTAAGAAACTTTTATTACCAATCTCTTAAAAATTAAAACCTCACCTTTCCGGGTCAAGCGGTTCAAGATCCCATGGGGACAATCTCTCCACTTCACCGTTGTCCCATTGAACTCGTAATGATAGGAAATGAGCTGTAAGGAAAAACGAATCCTTGCTATAGTCACATTTCAAATTATTTAGATACTGATAAATTTTCGAGCACAAGTAACAAATTAAACGGTAAAATACATAAGATACTTAACTATTTTTTTATTTTTATTTTTTGACGAATAAAAACAATTTTAAGGAATAAAAAATAAAATAAAAAGACGACTGAAAAGTAAATGTCCATCAAAGATGACGATCGAAAATCTAAATATTTCTCAAATCTACATAACATAAAATTCTTCAAGTGATATTTTTGAACGAATATCCTAAAAAATAGCATTAAAATCAACATTTTATAATATACAAAGCCAACTCACAAGCCGCCCCAGTAGCCCACTCGTTACTATTCGACGTGTGGGGTTGCGAGTTCGATTCCGGCCCTGCACAGACTGGACTGACTCGCTCGAGAACTATCCCCGTCCACCAGGAGTCGTCTATCATGCAGCGGAACCTTGGGAATTAAACAAAAATAATAAAAAAAAAAGATTAACTTGTGAAATTATTATATTGTCCCCGATCCTTGATAAGTACACAAACATACATATGAATTTAATAAAAGCACGTTAAAAAAAATATTTGTTCTTATAGCGGCAAAAGAAAATACATTTTCTCTGCAAAATTTTAAATGTTTGTTTTTGCCCAACTTGCTCTCTCATATTTTGCCTCAAAGGTCAACCACTTGACAATCCAACAACTTCCAACAATCGACCACTTGGTTTTACCCCTATTGTTCCATTTTTTTCCAAGTGAGGATACCCACTGCTATCCAGGAAGTAGCCGTAGGGTTATGTCGGATTCTTACCGATTAAACGACCCCTATTGTCCCAATTGTAAGTTTACTTTTGCCCCAATTGCCTCTTCGTGTCTTTAAACTACTTCTGCCCCCCGCTCACCTGTCCCCCTGCCCCCCGCTCACCTGTCCCCTGCCCCTGCCCCCCTGCCCCCTGCCCCCCGCTCACCTGTCCCCCTGCCCCCGCCCCCCGCTCACCTGTCCCCCTGCCCCTGCCCCCCGCTCACCTGTCCCCCTGCCCCCAGCTGCGCGCCACTGCCGCGTCGTACTGCTGCCGCAGCACGAGGAAGTCGATCACGTCGGGCATGTCGTGGTATCGCACCGTGAAGCTGCCGCGTTCCATTTCACGCGCCAACTTCAGGCAGACCACGCGGGGTGGTTTTATCGCATACTTCATGCCGACCACTTTGACCGCTTCGCAATCCTGGCGATCCAATAATACAATATTTGGATCAAGAAATTTCAAGAAAATAAGCCAATTGCAAATTTCATCTAAATGAATACGCAAAAATGTGTTTTTTACACGTTCTAAGTTCAAAACTGATTAATAATTCGATTGAATTATTTTGATCCAGTCAAAAATTTACATCGAAATACGAAAACTTTAAATACGAAATCAAACGCTTTGAAATGCAAATGAATAAAATTTATATTCAGTCAGGAAGAAGAACAATTAATTATCGAAAAATATATACAATAACTTCAGTCAGAAAGATTTTATTAAAGAAAAAGCTACTAATTAATAAAAAACTCACATTTATATGCATCCTCTCCCACGGTTTGTCTCTCGGGTGTATTTTGTACAAGTCCTTTTCGGCCACCGCTTCAAAGTAACGCTGATGACCCTGCAAGAAATATACTCGCTATTTGTAGTATATTAAAAAAAAAAAAATTTAGGGTCTCTGTTCATCAGTTCTTCGGGATGTGAGACTGTAAGTTGTATTTTTTTGCTGGGGTTATATATAAATTATTTTTAACTGGGGTTATAAATTAAATATAAATTCTCAAATCGACTGTTATTTTGTGTTTCTGTTTGTGTAGCTGTAGGTTTTTATTTTTTTTTATGTAGAAAAAACAAACAGCTTGTTAATCAACAACATCAAATTCAATCAACAGTTGATCAACTTCTTTTTATCAAAGCAAAGATTTATAAAAGAAATTAACAAAATTCACATACAATTCGGCTTTAGTACTAAAAAAAACGCAAGTCCAGACAACCACACATTCACCACTCACACACACACTAACACAAAGGGAGATTTCAGATTTAACTGTTTAATTATTATTTATTAACCTTTCTTACTGCATTATATAATTCACCAAAACATGGAATACACTCCTTCCTGATATGTCATTTAAAAAGTACCTTGTTTTGTAATCTTAATTGGCTCATAGTTCTGTATCAATATATTAAGAAATGTTATTTACTGTAATGCTGTATGATTACGAAGAAATAAATAATTAAATTAATTAAAAAAATGTTTATCTCTACTATTATAAGTCTCACCCCCCCTCCCCCCACTCACCAGCCGGAAGTAAATAGCGCAGTCATAGAACTCTCATAAGAGGTCATAGTACTTTCATATACCCTGTTACTCAAGAAGCTCCCCCCCTCCCCCCACTCACCAGCCGGAAGCAAATAGCGCAGTCATAGAACTCTCATAAGAGGTCATAGTACTTTCATATACCCTGTTACTCAAGAAACCCCCCCCCCCCCTCCCCCCACTCACCAGCCGGAAGTAAACCGCCCGGTCGCCCATCTGCGGGTGGTAGGGCGCCTTACGCGGCGCGACCGCCGTGAGCCACTCGCCGACGCGGTACTGTTCCGGCAGTTCGGTTCCTGCCCGCTTGGCGGCCGTCGTGCTGGGGCTGTATCTATGGGAAAAGAGGTGTTTATTATAGACAAGTGATAACTGCGTTAAAAACAACCGACTTCGAACTTGCACTTGCAAAATTTACAAATACCTACAAACAAAAATGCTCATAAAATAAAAACTACTGGGCCTATCCGAATAAAATTTTTATGGGACCAATTCGACACCATCCCGCATCGAACAAAAAAAGAATCACGTAAATCGGTTCAGAAACCTCGGAGTAATCGGTGTACATACATAAAAAAAAAACATACCGGCCGAATTGATAACCTCCTCCTTTTTTTTGAAGTCGGTTAAAAAAAATGACAGTGATGTGAAAAAGGACCTTTATGGCAATAAAAAAACGCCGAAAAGGACACTGAACTACGGATAAACCTATCATGAAAAGGAAATTAAAAAAGCAATAGAAGCGATACAAATGCACGACCACACTAGGGGCTATATTTTACGAAAAAACGATGCACAACGCCAGCTCGCTTGGCGGCTATCGTGCTGGTAACCTAAATCCTGTAATTGTATTTTACCTTTATCTGGTAAAAAGGGGATAATAAGAATAGAAAACAACGACAGTTATGACATTTGACCTGAAAAAAGGACCTTATACATGGAAAAAGGCACTGAATGAAAAGGCCTATCATGAAAATGAAAATACAAATGCACGACCACACTATAGGGCTATGACGCACAACGCGATCGTGCTGAGACTGTATCTGGTAGAAATTTTTACAGAAAACATCGGCAAAAAAGACCTTTATGAAAAACAAACGCCGCAGACGATACTGAACTGGCGATTAAACCTATTAAAAAAGGAAAACAATAAAAATATGTAGTAGAAACCATACAAACGCTCAATAACACTAATAGTAAAGAAACATTACAATAGCAATAAATTGACAAGCATTTGTCACACGATATCGATTAGTATTAGTTGGTTCAATAAAGAAACGAATCTTCAATGGCGGCCAAAGCTGACTTTGACAGATGGTAGGATCAGCAAAAAAGAAAATAAAAATAACGTAAATTGATAATTATTTTATTAATTATTTCAAATTGTTTGTTGACAAACTTTTTTGTTATTGTATTTGTGTATTTATATGAATTATCATATTTACGTATACAGAATGTAATAAAATCCCCATAATACTTGTAATAAGCCCATAAAACTGAACAACTTTTCCCAAAGAACATATTTTGTCAAATTCCAATAAAACATTATTTACTTTCGCAAATGCATAATTGTCATTGTAAATTTATGATAAAAACTATTATAGGGAAAATCAAATACATTTTAGTGATTTAATTTTTCCCTTTTTTTTGCATACCGTACGGCCGTGTGTGATCGAGAGGGAATGATAAGCACCGCCATTGAAGATTCGTTTCTTTATTGAACTAGCTAATATTCGTAAATCACATACCTAGTAGTGGGCACAGGTTTCCGTCTCGCTCTGGCGGGCGGCGCTAGCGCAGTACCAGCCTCCCAGTCAGAATACTGAGATGATGATGACGAACTGAAATACAGCATTTTTGTACTACCCGCACTTGTATAATTCTTATTGGCTCACAAATATTAAGAAGATTTTATGAAACCTTTTTTTTTATCATATTTGGATCAAATTTTACGGAAATATTGAATTATTTAATACATATTGTTGTTTATTTTGACTTGATATTGACTCACCTGTCACTTTTACTGGGTGAATGTGAAGAATCGCTGAAACACAAAATTGTGTAAGTTTAGTTTTGTATATTTAAGGTTATTTTGATTTTTCACTTAATATTTTGTTGCTATTAATTTTACTTTTTGTTTTTTTCATCACATTTCAACAAATTCTATCGTATTTAACTTCAGTTTCTTAACCCATTGAGCCCCGAGCGGCCCGATCTGACCACAACACAAATTTTCTATTGTGTCTGTGATTCCGGGGGCTGAGTTATTAATAATACAGGCCTTGAATTACTCTTCCTATAACTTTTTCACTCCCTTCCAATCTCCTGTATAACGTGCTGCTGTCCCTATCCCCCCCATCCCCCCACCCCCCTCACCTCCTGGCCCTCGCCCGCACAGCCCTCGCCCTGCGCGCACGTGTCGGTGCAGGGGAACTGCGCGAGCTGCGCGACGACAGCCGGACGGACTCGTCCGACGTGCTGCTGTCCGACGAGTCGGACGAGCGGTCGTCCGCGTCCGGATCGCCGTCCGGATCGACGTCGCCGTCCGCTTCGGAGCGTTCCTCCTGTACGAAACAGCGATAGATAGATAATTCTTTATTGCACACACACACACACAAGATTTACAATACACACAGAAAAAGACAAATAGATGCAAGTATGTACAAATGGCGGGCTAATCGCTAGGCAGCGATCTCTTCCAGACTACCATTTATTAACAGGGAAACACATTTAAAGGAGGTGGGTGTAGCGATATATAAACACTTAATAGTACTGCGAAAGTAAAATACAACCCCACCAAAAACATTACCACCTAAGAATTTTATACATCTTTGTAAATAAATTTCTGGACTGTCCTTGACACTTGAACTTGACACACATTTAGATGTCAATTCTTTTATCGGCAGAGTCGACCGCTGAACTTAGCTCCCATTTTTTACATTTATTTTTTAGTGAGATATCATTACTTTTTGTATAGAAAATTACAATTACTTTATAAAATCTTGCAGACCAGTGATTATTACCTTCTTAAACAAATTAATGATATTGAAAAAAAAATCAGATTAATTCACTGTTTTCTTATTTTTTCCTTTGTACACACACTATTACCTAGCTGATTGCAAAATTTGAACTTTCTAGGTCATCTGGAAGTGGGTTAGGTTTTGTAAATATCTATGAGTCAGTCCCTCATTAAAATTGCGATTTTTTAAATACCTACACAACTATTTAATCTGTATTTATGAAATTTAACAAAACGCTCAAAAAACTCACCGTATGCGCCGGCTGCGGCGGCTGCGGCCTCGCCCTCGGCGCGGGAGCCCTGGGCCTTCGCCCCGGCTTCCTCCGCGCAGCCCCATCCCCACCAGCCGTGGATATCATGAGGGGTCTGCGCCTCATCTCCCGGCGATACCACGCCATCTCTAGGCTGTTTAGTTCTGCACTGCAAGAGGAATTGGGAGAAATTATTACTGTTATTTATGGAAGTGGAACTTTTTTAGGCGCGTTGAGAATAAAATTTCAAGGTCGCGTCATGAAGTAAGGCGACGATTTCGGTAACTTTGTCAATCTAGTTTAACTTCTGACACGTGTGCTCGGCACATACGCTATTTTTAGGTCTAAAATTCTAAATGCATTCATTCCTTTGAAATTTTACTCTCAACGCGCCTAAAAGTTTCACTTCAAAAAAGAAATGTGTGCGTGTACTAGTGTACACACGTAAGAACTGAAACTTCTTATGACCTTATTTAAAAAAAAAAATAATTTACTATATTCAACTTTACAGAAATACGTCGAATCACGCGTGGTAGGGATAAGAAAAAGATGGCGCGTAACGGAAAAGGGTCACGCGTAACAAAAAAATGTTATACTAAATTTTTTCCAACCCCGATAAAGAAGTTTCACTTCAAAAAGTAGCCTTTCACTCAGTAGCATCCCACTCATCTCCGAACACGCAAATCATATCACCAAATCCGCTCCAATTCGACGTGACAGACAAACACACGGCTGTGTGTACCTGCACGAGCTGTCCTCCCTATCTCCCACATCCAGGGCTCGGAAACCGGTTTAAATTCTTAACCGGTTTCGGTCATTGACCCCAAACCGAAATTGATTTAGGTTAAAGGTTGCACTTTACCGGTTTTTACCGGTTTATGCAAAATACCGGTTTTTCATTAATATTGGTTTTGGTGGTGAAAATTAACCGGTTAAAACCAAGTTACATAAGGATCCTCGGCCCCCGCTACCCTCGCTCGACGGGCCTGGACGTTGCGAAGTCATTTAGTTACAAAATTCTTAATCGCACTCAAGTTCGCAATTTTAGTTTATATTTGAAATTTGAATTTGATAACTAGATTTCCGCCCGCGGCTTCGCCCGTGTTTGCAAAGGAAAACCCGCATAGTTCCCGTTCCCGTGGGATTTCCGGGATAAAAACTATCCTATGTGTTAATCCAAGTTACCCTCTATATGTGTGCTAAACATCCATACATCCATACATCTATACTTACAAACTATATTTTAGAATAGAATATATTAGATATATTAGATACTAGCTTCCGCCCGCGATTCCGTCCGCGTGGAAAAATTAAGATTTATTTTTTTCTACGTATTTTTCCGGGATAAAAAGTATCCTATTTTATGCCCAGGATAATAAGGTATAATTATACCAAGTTTCATCGAAATCGAACCGTTAGTTTTCACGTGATGCCTGAACATACAGACAGACAAAAAATTTTTTAATCACATATTTGGGTTTGGTATCGATCCAGTAACACCCCCTGGTATTTATTTTTTCAATATTTTCAATGTACAGAATTGACCCTTCTACAGATTTATTATATGTATAGATATTAGATTCACTATATCTTGTGGCAAGCGTTAAAAAATGAGGCAAAAATAATAAAAGGAATTAACCGGTTAATTTGGGTGTCAAAACCGTTTGTGCAGAAGTAACCGGTAACCTTAATCATTTGGGTTACTTATAAACAGTTCACTTGTTTAACCGGTAAATGAAGGAACGATATATTTACCGGTATATAATCTAAATTAACCGCTCTTTTCAAACCGGTTCCGAGCCCTGCCCACATCCCCACTCATCTCCCCCCCTCACTCCCACCCCCCACTCATCTCCCTCCCCACCCCCACTCATCGCCCTCCCCACCCCCACTCCCCCCACTCATCTCCCTCCCCACCCCCACTCCCCCCCCACTCACCTGGCGCGCTCGATCCGGTCGCGGTGCGCGGGCGGCAGCGGCAGCACGACGGGGCGCGTGCTGAGCGGCACGTCCAGCGGCTGCCACGTGCCGGCCGTGTGCCGCACGCCCTCACCGCGCCATACACCTACACACATACAAACTTACAAGTTATGTACGTGCATACGTGCAACTTACCTCCACCACTTCCCAGCCTTAGAACAGTTGAGAATTTTAAGAAAAAATACAAAATTGTATTACTTATGCAACAAATCCAACCTTAGTGGCAATATGTACCTACACTTAAATATGGTATGTATGTATGTATGTATCAAATATTTTTATTTATTATTATTATTTATTTATGGTTTTATTTCATTTTATTTTTTTTAATATAACTATTTTATGAAAATATTTTTTGTCTACCCATCCCGTAGACTGAGAAACTAATAGACAAAGGTACTCTGTAACCGCGACTGAGACAAAGATAGTTTGTCAATGTATAAGTTGAATGTTGCCACAGTATCCGAGCTCCCGGATGTTTTGGAAAGGGTAAATATTTTTAGGAGCAATTAAATAAAACCAGTTATGAGATTTTTCTTTTGTCTTTATAATCAATTTAGTAGATACAAAAAATATAAGCAGATTGATTATTGATGACGAAACACATTTCTTACTTTTTCATTGGCTTGTTCATATTTTACAATATTTTGTGAGAATCCAATCTTTTCTACCACTTCGATCCATTAATTACGTAGGTCTGGATCATCTGGAAACAAATCGATAAACATAGGTTAATAATAATTAATGCTCGCAGGTAGTTCAGGTTCTCTAAAATTATAAGTGTAATTTTATGTCAATCACAATTATTACTATGAGAAATAATAAATTAAAATATGTTTTCGATGCCGAAGTCTTCCCGAAACACTGGGTTATTATGGGATTTCATATTCATTTACTTTCGAGTTTCGCCATATTGTCAAATCAATATTTTTTTATTGATGATCGGGGTATTATTTTTCCCGACACTGGCAACACTTACTTGTTGATGTTTATAGGTTATTGAATTGAATGTAAAAATCGATATTACGCTAATATTTTCCTTGTTTTAACGCGACTTGTTGTTACTTTAGGCTAAAGTATAAATAATCATCACTGAGAAACTATAAATAAGGACAATAAAGTCGTACTTACGCGTGAAAAGACACACCGGCAATTTTATTCTCACTATCGCTTATACATGTAATAACACGACAACGCACCATTCTATTTACTTCGATGTCTATATTAAGATAATTTCACCGTCTTTTCAATGTACTCGTATCGATTTTTTACTAAATAATATCCAAAATTCGAACACCAAGCACGATGAAGGCACGAACTGTCAAAGTTTGTTTCGCAACTCAAGTTGCTGATCTTGAAAAACAGGTTACACACTAAGGGACAAAAAATTGGGTATTTGTGTCTTTGTCTTATGCATTTGTTATTGTATTTTCGCTCTCTTTCTTGTGTAAGTGAGAAAGGTATCGTCATTGGGTCTATTAGTTACTCTGTCTACGACCCATCCCTTCTATATGTTTTTGTGATTACATTCTGTATTTATTCTATTTTTATTTCGCATTTTAATATTAGTAAGTAAGTAATAGTAAGTAGTATATATTGTTTCTCTAATCGTTACAATGTCTAGGGGCCACTGAAAACCAGCTCTGTGTGCATAATTGCAGCATAGATAATGCTGAGTTGGCTTCCCTTTTTCAAGGACACTGTTTTACAATTGAGTTTCTTTATTTTTACTTTTTTTCTTGTGTGTAAATTTTATGTAATTTTCATTTTTAGTTTACTTTTGTTTATTTATCTTTTGTATTGATGTTCTTTATTGATGTCCTTGAAATAAATGTTTTTTCTTTCTTTCTTTCTTTCTTTCATAGTACGTAGATAACATCCCGAAAGAACAATAACGCGCAACACACGCGAAAAGTATGTAAAAGATTCGGCTCGAAGGACCAGTCTAACGGGATCATAGTAAGTACGTAGATAACATCAAAGAACTATAACGCGCAAAAATACGTGGTTAGTACGTAGATAGCAACCCAAAGGACCAATAACACACAAATATAAACGCGGTCATTATTATTATCATTATTAATGTCGCGCAAATACACGTAATAACCACGTAAATCTAACTCGAAGGACCAGCACATGATCCCACGGAATCATAGTTAGTACGTAGATAGCTTCTCAAAGGACCGATAAAACGCAAACACGCGTGGTAAGTACGTAGATAACATACCGAAAGAACAATAACGCGTAAAAAACACGTGGTAAGTACGTAGATCCAGCTCGATGGACCAATACGAATAGAACATGATCCAACCGAATAATACAAGGTAAGTTTTTATAGTTATGTTACTCACACATCCGTTTCGTAGGACGATAAAGGACTTGATCATTAATTGAAGATTTTTTTAACACAAACAAAACTTTTTAAATTTCAATAAGTGCAAGTATTGTAATAATAATTTAAGTAAAGCATCCGTCGCGAAGGACCAAAACTATTAACGTTTACATAAACGATGACTGGATGTAAAACTGGAAAATTTGAACATTTTATTTGTAAAAACACATGCAGTATTGCTAAAAGTACAAAAAACTCACACATCCATCTCAAAGGACCAATTCGGATTAAAGTTAAAGAATCATAATTTAACATTTTAATCGAAAAAAAAAAACTTTAGTTGATAAAACTACAGGCTCATTACATATTACAGTACATAATATTATAATACACTTACCAGCAGGCTGCGGTGCGGGATGTGCGGGCGGCGTTGCCGGATCGGCAGCCAACGCCTCAATCATCGCATCCAATCTACTTCTTGCTGCATCAGCGTGCGGGATCAACTGTGATCACGCCAGATTCTCACCCCCCCCCCTTTCTAACTAAAATAGGTCTCCCCCCACCAACGTGTCTTTTTCATCCCCACACTATACTTATCAGCTGTGATAATGTCCCCTTTACCCCCCACCGAAAATAAGTCTTTTTCACCCCTTACCAGCAGGCTGCGGTGCCGGATGTGCGGGCGGCGTTGCCGGATCGGCAGCCAACGCTTCAATCATCGCATCCAATCTGCTCCTTGCTGCATCAGCGTGAGGTATCAACTGGGATAATGCCAGGTTCTCCCTCCCAGGGACGAGTCTTTGGTACTGGGGGTCGTGGGGTGCTCCCTCCACGTCCACCAGGAATGGTGGTGGCATTAAGTGGGGTGGGATTTCTGTCTGTTCGTCTAGCGCACCCCCTAGCGCGTCGCGTACTGGAATTTAAAATGATTTAGAAATTTAGTATTGAAGTAGGTGCAATCAATGGAAACACTTGGCCAGAAAGAACTGTTGTGTCAATAAAAATGAATACGATAAAATTAGGAGAAATAGAGTAAACTAAAAATGATTAAATGAGTGCCGTGAACGCAATGGACTGCATTTGGACGATATTATTTTTAAGAAATAAATTCCCATATTATGCACTTTAATAATTAATAAACATTTTTTCAATACACCGCTTACTTTTTTTTTATTCATCCACAAAATATAAACTTTATTTTGAGACACCCTGTATATGTACATGGGTTATTGTAGTTGAAAATTAATAAAAATAAGCATCCCATATATTATGTACGATGTGAGCAGTGTTGGTGTATCTAATCCCCAACGATCACGATTTACTTTGATTTGATTTGGCAAATAAATATATTTACAACAGTCATTTAAACACATACCTAACAGTCATATCAAGTCTACCCAGCCCATTTTGCAAAAACAACCTTTTCCTATTCACCCGCCCCCCTCCCCCCCTTTTACACAGTCGGTCAACTCACCCAGAGGCCTATAATCCGTGTGAAAGAACAGCTCCGTGGGCAATTGGGCGAGCAGTCTGTGCCCCTTGCCCAGTCCCAGCAAGAGCACGTGGCCGTGGGAATCGGACGCGGCTATCGTGTCCCCTCCCCCCCACTTCGCGTCGAATATCGCCCCCTCCCCCTGCCCCTCTATTACGTTGTGGAACTGGGCTAGTACCTGGAATAAAATAAATATAATATACATCACTGCATTGTATTTTCTCTTTTTGTGCATTTAACGAAGTACACAGGTGTGTTTTCTTTTACTTAGAGTTATATTTCAAAGGTACTCTTATATGTGTATACTATGCTATCAGGAAAATGTTAATTTTATTGATTAATGGCCGTTCCCAATATTGTATCTATCTTCGGTTTGACTCTACTAAAGATAGAAAATGCTATTTATCTTTCGTTTTGGCGTCCCAATAAGCTTACTAGCGATAAGCTAAGCTATCTCTGATCGCTATTTATCGTCTGGAGGACTAACTGCTTACTAGAGGTATATTTTTCTCTCTGAATTTGTCTATTTGAGCGTCCCAATAACGTTTTGACAGCTGTCAGCCAGTAATGGCCGTTCCCAATATCGTATCTATCTTACGATAGATAGAACCTTACTAGCTATCGGAGATAGCTGTCTATCTATAACCGTAGTTTGAATATTGGGAACGGCCATAAGGTTATAAGTGTTAGGTAGTCGTTTTATTTTAATGATATTGATTTTGATAGATGAGATTTGTTTTTGTTTAAATTTATAAAAGAACACTGTCGAATAAGGTAAGAATCATGTAATGATAGTCAGATCTTTAAAACTACGCAACAGATTTTGATGCGGTTTTTTATTAATAGATAGAATGATTCTGATAATGTGAGCGGTGATATAGCATGTAGGATAGGATGTGGGATGTGACATAGCGTGTGAGATGGGATGTAACAGCGTGTAGGGTGGGATGTGAGCGGTGCAACAGCGTGTAGGAAGGGACGTGGGACATAGAAAATAGGACGTCGGATTTGGGACATGGGACTTCAAACGTGGGACATGAGACGTGGGACAACTCACCTCGCCGGCGGCCGCGTCCCACACGAACAGCTGTCCGTCGTGCCCTGCGGACAGCAGCACGGCCGGCACGAACGGGTGTGCTTCGAGCACGTACGCTTCGTCCCTGTGCCCGCACAGCGAGCGTACTTGCGTGCACGTACGTGCGCACCATACCTGTGGGGTGACCATATGACATGGTTTTAGAGAGACATTCCTAGTAATAGCAGTGTGAACACCACCACTGTAAAGTGTATGGTCACTTAACAATACACTTATACAGCCACTTAACAATAAACACAATTTTTATGTTGTTTGTTAGACATTTTAAACATACACACAATCCCCATCCTATTGAATAGAAAAGTAAAAAATAAATAAAAAATTTACAAATAAAAGAGAAATTTATGTTACAACTTACTACAAAAATAATCGGTGTAAAAAAAATTTCAACAAAAAATTAATACAAAAAATGACTGACTGAAATAAGATAAGTACATTTTTGACATTCTTATCACTACATAGTATAAAACAAAGTCGATGTCCCTTTGTATGCTTAAATCTTTAAAACTACGCAACGGATTTTGATGCGGTTTTTTTTAATAGATAGAGTGATTCAAGAGGAAAGTTTTAGTATATAATTTATTAGGTTTTAGACAAAGCGGTCAAAGCCGCGGGCGGTAAGTTAATTAACACTATATTATTTAAAAAACATCATACTCACCCTAACAGTATTATCCGAGACAGCGGTCATAACATATTCGTCGCTACAGTCCCAGCAAACCATGGTCACCTGAAAACAAAGTTTTGAAATTCTCGTTTAGTTTTACAGCTGATAATAATCGATTCGAATTCCGCCTCGAAATCGATTTTTACTGTTCATGAAAAACATCTTCAAGTGTTGAAGTTTTATAGTATAGTTTACAATGGCATTTTTACACGTCAATAGGCACAGATAAAAAAGACTTATTCTTTTTTTTTAAGTCGATAACTGTCATCCTATCATGGGTCCATGGCCTTTTTTTGTTCATGGAATATCTTGAAATAGATGAATTTATTATTCATTATTAATTTTTTTGTCAATCCTACGAACAACATGAATATTGTATATGATTAAAAACTTATCTATACTAATATTATAAATCTGAAGAGTTTGTTTGAACGCGCTTATCCCGGGAACTACTGGTTCGATTTGAAAAATTATTTCGGTGTTGAATAGCTCATTTATCGAGGAAGGCTATAGGGTACATATCATCACGCTACGGCCAACAGGAGTGGAGCCACGTGGGTGAAACCGCGCGGAGCAGCTAGTTTTAACTAAATGTCACTCACTTTCAACTTCTTCTGCTCATCCGGCGCGCACGTACGCAACAACGAATGTCTCCATTGCGTCGCGTATAACGTCCATAGGGCTGCCGTGCCATCTTTGCTACCCGAGACAAATCTAAAGGATGGATGGGTTTATTTTAGTTTTTTTTTCACTTTGACATCATAATATATATATCAGTTTTTATGAGTGACAAATTTTTGAAAGAATTTTTTTATTAGAGTTCGACATTGTGTGTTGTATTTTATAAATCGTGTTATACTGAAAGTGTTATATATTATAGTGCGTGTTGACGCGTGTTATAGTACGTGTTGTAGTGCGTATTATAGTGTGTTGTAGTGTGTGTTTTAGTGCGTGTTGTAGTGTGTGTTGTATTGCCTGTTATAGTGTATGTTCTAGTGCATGTTGTAGTGTGTTTAAGTGCGTTTTGTCGCGGGATGTGTCTTGCAGTGCGTGTCTACCGTCGAGTGTCTGTTTATAGTGTTTTTTTATGGGTGTGCGTGAATTTTGTGGTGTTATATCTCACCGCAGCCCTCTATGCGCCCACGCAATGCTGTCCACCGCGTCCAAGTGTACAGCTGTCTCGAGCACTCGTCTCGGGCCGCCGGTACACACGGAGTATATGCGCACGTGGTGGTCCGCGCTGCCGCACGCTAGGAACGCGCCTGTGACGAGATAATTTATTAGTGAAGTGAAGGTGTCAGAAGTGAAACTTCTTTGGAAAGTTTCAAAGATAGCAAAATAGTCGCCTTACGCAAATTTGTGACGGTATTAACATGTCGCGATGGTGAAATTCTACTCTCAATGCGCTGCGCCTAAAGTTTCATTTCGAAATAAAAAATAAAATGGACGAGTCAGTGTGATACAAAAGTAGATCTTAGCGAAGAAGGATAGGAAATACTTATTACATTTAAAAATGACATAAAAAAATATTGTTAGTGTAGTGTGTTAATCGGTCATAATTCGACCATGGTTTTAAACATAAACAAAGGCGTATCTTCGTGTTTCAATATAATATGTATGTGAGAGAGTTGACGTATATTTTGTGTTGCGCGTCATGTAGCGGGACAAAATGTTCCCTAGTGTATCCGGGGCTATCTTAATATATATAAATCTCGTGTCACAATGTTTGTCCTCAATGGACTCCTAAACCACTTAACCGATTAAAATAAAATTCGCACACCATGTGCAGTTCGATCCAACTTGAGAGATAGGATAGTTTAAACATGTAGGTACCACGGGCGAACCACTAGTAATGTATGTAGTATGCAGAGGAACTGCCCGTCCACGGAGCGGTCCTGTGCGCCGAGTGTGGGGGGGATAGCGCCGTGCACTCACCGCCCGAGGACCAAGCGGCGCATATCATGTGGCACGCGCCCGGCCGCATGCGCTCCACGTACTGCACCGGCTGCGAGAGGAACTGCCCGTCCACGGAGCACGTCCAGAACGCGACCGAGCCGTCCGTGGACGTGGACGCGAGCCAGCGGACGTCCGAGTGCGCGGGCGGCGCCCAGTGGACCTGTACACGCGATATAATAATAGGAAATAACATCACAGTCACTATTGTCACGTTAAACCATCTCGTAGGTACTATCAAAATTAGTCTAGTCATATTTAGCCGTTTTGAAGTCACTGTAGTCATTGTTAGCCACACCAAGAAACATTAATTTAGACTACTTATACAAATAAAAAAATTTACTCAAAATCTAAAGTAACTTTAAAATTGAAAACTATAAAATTAAATAAAATTTTACAAGAAAAAATATACTAAGAAAGTAAAGTTGCTACACAATATACGCTGCAATATGACGTTGGTCAACCCCGCTAATCACTCCTTAGTCAGTAAAGTCACCATCTCTAGTCACTATAGTCACTGTTAGTCACTCCCTATTCAATGTTATCTACCTAGTCACTACTTAGTCACCGTTAGCATCTCCCTAGTCACTTTAGCCACCACTAACCGAGGTAATCGTCCCCGCATGTGCATGCAACACAGCCCTCGGCGCGCCAGTAACTAGACACCACACTCGCACGAGCCGCTCGACCGAGCCACAGGCCAGTAGCGCTCCATCACTGGATATAGACACGTCTGTTATCTCTGCGCCTGCGCCGCGGAGCGTTGCTAACAGACGACCGTCTATGGCGCTCCATACTTTGACTAACAGGTCGTCGGCACCCTGAAAGTTAAGTGTGTTAAAGGTATAGTCTCAAAGTGAAACTTTTCTATTAATTAGAAATAAAAATGTGTGCGTGTACTGTACACACGTAAGAAGTGAAACTTCTTTATGACCATTCAAAAAATAATTTACTATATGCAACTTTACAGAAATACGTCAATTCACGCGTGGTAGGGATAAGAAAAAGATGGCGCGTAACGGAAAAATGTCACACTAAATTTTATTCCAACCCCGATAAAGAAGTTTCACTTCAATAAGCAAAATAATTATGTGAGAAGTTTTACAACATATATGCATGTTTAATAAATAAGAGAGTCGTATTCACAACACACATTAAAACGATCTACACGTTTTATGAGTTTCATGTTCGTACTAACAAAACATAAAACACATTCAAAAATAACTTGTAATCACAGTAAAAAATACTGTCCGTACAAAAAAAATTATACCTGATAGACAACCAGTAGTAATTTTTGTGAAACGCATCAATTTAAAAATTAAATTAAAAGTATTTGAAACTAGGGCAAAACAAGTGAGGGCTTTTTATTTTGAAATCTAATCTAAAACAAAAACGAAAGAAACTTACAGTAACAACATATTTCCCTGTCGAGTCAAACACTAAACAATACACGGCTGACAAATGGCCAAGCGTGCGCCGCTGTAACTGGAGGCCCCGTAGCAAACGTGCAGGGAACGGGCCCCCGTGCCCTGTGGGACACACGGGGCCCGCGCCGTTCGCGGGGCCCCGGGGCCCGCCACCTAACTCGCGGCATATTAGTCGACGTACTGCGGATTAGAAAATTGCAAATCAAAAACAATATTTTATCTATACTTATTATAAAACAGTTTATACTAAGGTTAACAGAGTATTGTCTTCTTGACGGGGCTTAATATAGTCATTAAATTGTTATATTACATGATTTTAAAATCAAAACCATCCAAAAACGAAACATCAAGTTACAATACTGAATTTACCTACCTACTTTAATTGTTTTAATTTTTTTGGCCAATTTTATTTGTTGTAAGGATAAGGATATCAATAGAAATTATAATATTTTATTGTTAATTATTAAGATATCTACAGGCAAATTGCATGATGATCTTATACACCAAGTATTGTGGCCTCTAGAGCTCCAGCATGAAATCACAGACAATCTCAACACTTGCTCCGTGTTGTCTATGTCACACCACACACCACACCACAGACAATCTCACCCAGCGTGTGGTCCTGCTTGTGCGACGCGTACTTCGGCCGGCCGTGCACCAGCGACTCGCTGAGCAGAGACAAGCGCGCGCTGAGCACTTGCTCCGTGTTGTCTATGCGCGGCGGGGCGGAGCGCGCGAGGCGGAGCGCCCGCTCGCACACCGCGGCCAGGCGACGCCATGACACCTCCGAGTATTGGGAGTTCTGGGGAATTTAATAAAAAAAATGTATTACAATCAAACATATAAGCAAACATGTTAAAAAATCATTATTTTCCTGGCGAGTTAGATATTGAAACATGTTAATAAATTAATAATGGGTCAATTTTACAGCGAACTAATTTAGTATAATAAAACAAGTCAATAGCTATCTGTTCCTAAGTGTGCTCTTTTCTCTTTTAAATAATTTTAATCGTTAATTTTTATTAAAGATAAAATGATTGTCAAGGATGGTTTTTGTATTTAAAGTAGAATTTATAACATCCTAGACATAGTTGGCAAAGTCACAGTCAGTTTTGATAGAATGAACATAATTAGATTTCAAGTTAATGAAACTTTTTAAATTATTATTGGTAAAAACTTTAAAGCGATGAGATGCAAGTTACTTTTGTTTTATTATAATCAAAATAGTGAATAAGGATTGTTTTATACGACTTTTATATAGTTAGTTAGTTAAAGTTGTATTTAAGTTAACTTTATCATCATCATCATTATCAGCCTACATTTGCTGGACATGGGCCTCAGTCAGAAAATAATTAATTGTTAATTAATTAATTGCTATCTCTCGAAAAAGATAACCAATCTGATATAAGTTTTTTTAAAAACTGGCGCCATTCAAGTGTTAACAATATTACGCGAAAACTTGCTCGGAACCGGCCAATCACGTTATAGCAACAGCTGACATACGTGGGAGTGAAACAAAAGATCAGGTATTGAGAATTTCACCCACGCTAGAGCGAGACAAATGCCGACGAAGTTGCGCGATCATGTGAAAAGAATGGATGATTAGCGAGAATTTTCATAAAATACACAATTACACAAAAATAATAACAGAAACGCGACAAAAACGTTTTTCTCGATTTTCCACCGTATTTTAAGGATCGTTTTCGTGTATTGCACAGTTTAAGAAATTTTACCATTTTTACGAAATTTATTATTTCCCAGACGCTAATTCACGCAAAAAACGTAAATAAACATCGATTCTGATGTAAAAACATGTAAACTTACCAATTCATTGAAAGATTGAGGATGCTCGCTGCCCTCCCAGTCGAGCCGTCGAGGTAGGACCTACAACAGAAAAAATTGCACAAAAACTTTTTCAGAAGTTTCAGCGAGTTTGACAGCGACGGCCACGTGCGTTTGCAATCAAAACAACAATATAAGCTCTAACTCTAGTACTGCGAAAAGCTCAAACTTACGTCTACGCTCTGCAACTCTTTCAACAGTGTCTGTAAAAAAACGGGACACTTGTTAGCATTTTTGTCACAATAATAATAAAATCCATTAATAGTTTGATCTATTTTACCTTTGCAGTCTCTTTAAGCGGGCCGCCGGAGAGAAATTTCGCTATCAGAAAGTAGAGTTCTGAAACCGGGCAAGACATCTTAGTCAACCTTGCACATAGGACACTCGCAATATCACACACGATTTTATAACACTAAACTCACCTGGGACGACATTGAGGTCTTCGTTGGACTCCTCCATAATCCTAGTTTTATCACCGTGTCTCAAAACTGGTCAAAAACATCACAAACATACACAAAAACCATCAAACATTTCACTTGAAACATTACATTGTTGACGAAAGATAATGCGACCACTGTAATAACAGCAAAATGGCGTTTGTTCTACAATCTACAGTCACAGAGTCTCAAACTGTCGGAAAAGCAGTTTTGCATGTAGTTTGGCAGCAAATGAATAGATGGCGCTAGATGTTACTAAATTTTATTTTATTTTCTACATCTTTCCCAAATTTTATTTTATTTTCAGAAATATTAAATTAGTTCTATTAATCGGGAATAACTTCGTACCGGCGTTTTGTTTTATTTAAATTAAATTGTATAATTTATGGTTATAAATCATATCATAACAGGGTAACATTTTTTCATCAATGTCAAAATTGTCAAGATTATAAAAAATGAAAAGGCAATGAATGGCACCGCTCGTACTATGGTTGCTGCGAAAATGAAACGATAAATAATAAAGTAATGTGTTTTTGTGAAAAAACTCAAGCCTACAGTGTTGTTTACACTCTGTTCAAAACGGCGCTTACTTTGTTTACTTTCTGTTATAAAGTACGCTGTCTGAAAAAGGGCGGAGTCCATATCAATACAGTTGCTTGGATGTGATACGTATAGAAAACAGAAATGTGTTAAAAGTAAGAAACTCTCAGTTCTATTCAGCTATGATATTCCTTCTTCAGAACTAACAAAGGAAATTCTTAAAAACTGTAAGTATCTAACAAACATTTGTAATACATATAACATTATTTTATAAGACAAACAACCTTTTATTAAACCTTTCCCGCGTTATACTCTTTAATCAAAGTTATTTAATGATTCGCTTTATTGAAAATATTGCGTTAAATATAGTCACATTAGCTAAAGAAGTTAGCTAAAAAGTAGATAACTATATTTAACAATTCATAGTCTAATTACCAATTATGAAATGACCTGAAAAATTCCTGCCGAGGGATAGTTGTAAAGGGGAACGTATATCTTTACAAATAGTACTTACACAGCATTTTCTGGTGAGTTTACAATTATTATTATTATATTTTACAAATTAGAGGCAAATTTAGATGTCTTGTTCTGAACAATTGCAAACTACTAAAAATATTAACTTTTAAAGTGTGTTTCTTGAAGCTAAAGTTTGCAGTAAACAGTTATGTAGTGAAGTTTCAATTATCTGGCTGTCTGTCTGAATTCACCACCATCCTACAGTAAAAAAAATAATCCAACATTGGAATAATTTGCGTAGATTCAATTATTAAAAACTAGATTTCCGCCCGCGGCTTCGCCCGCGTTTGCAAAGGAAAACCCGCATAGTTCCCGTTCCCGTGGGATTTCCGGGATAAAAACTATCCTATGTGTTAATCCAAGTTACCCTATATATGTGTGCTAAATTTCATTGTAATCGGTTCAGTAGTTTTTACGTGAAAGAGTAACAAACATCCATACATCCATACTTACAAACTTTCGCCTTTATAATATAGCAAGTAAAAAAAATTAATATTTCATAAATAAATAAAATGCTTTTATTTAGTTACTATAATGAATATTCAGTAGACCCTTGTTACTTCGGCCCCTAAAATCCGACATGTCTATAACTGCAATTTTTTGGTACTATTTTGTAAAACATATAATTCGACAAATTCAATGCTCCCACACTGCCTTAGGGGCTGTCCATTAATCACGTGAGGCTCGAAAGGGGGGGAGGGGTCCATCAAAAAATCACGAAATATCACCATGGGGAGGGGGGGTAAAGTAATATATCACGTGTATTTATTTTTTCGGCAAGCGCGCGATACTCAACCGAAAAGCGTCGTTACATGTATTTATTTTTAGTCAAACGCGTACAACTTTTTTGCATTTCTTTCATTATTTTTATGTCATTCAAAAACAAACTGCAATCTTTCTGTCTACCTCTGAACGTTTATTATTGTAGTCTTTAATTTTCTATAATAAAATTAGATGATACTTATACCAGTATTTTTATTTTTTTTATAAATAAAAAATAGATTCTTTGCAGGTACGAAAAAATACACGTGATGTAGGGGGGAGGGGGGAGGGGTAGTCTTAAACCTCACCAAGTATCACCAAGGGGGAGGGGGGGTCAAAAAATGTCAGAAAAAACATCACGTGATTAATGGATGGCCCCTTATAAAACTGAATCATGTGAAATACTCTAGGTCTACTGTATCAATATATGGATAAGCTAATATCTAAACTACAAACTTCACTTTGTAGTTTACAAATACGAACCCCTATTTGAAACTAGCCGACCCAGTAAAGTTCGTAGAGCCATATTTTTTATGCAAATATTTTGTTATAGAAGGCCACTGTTGGTTTTACAACATGACATCATTCGATCACATTCACTCACATTTTATACAATGATTATAAAACAAGTGACTATGTGTTTCCATTATCAATTTTGACAAAAAACCAAAGTTTTGATTGCAAGCTTCTTGTAGAGGAGCCTTTTGAGGAGAATTTTCTTGTTTTTGTTAGTATTTATTGTTTGTATCGGCATCTGAAAATACATTTTTTTCTGAAATTTACAAATATTTTACTGTTTTGGTTCATGAGATACAGTCTGGTGACAGACAGACTGCAAAGTCTCAGTAATAGCTTCCCATTTTACACTCTCAGTACGGCACGCTAAAAATTATGAAAAAGTCTTTAAATTTTATTCCATAGAAACATTGAGACCATTGTAGGAGAAAATATTAACTGATGATGCATTAAAATGAATCGTCTAAATGCTACATTCTTTTTTATTTACATTCTTATCCATTCTAGCACAATGTCAGGAGGAGCGGCCACAAACTCTGGTGCCAGTACATCGGTAACGGCCCTCGGAGGGCTCGGGGGCTCTCTAGAAGACAAGGACTGTGATCTCCTCTGTCCCGTGTGCTTTGAGCTGATAGATGAAGCGTATGTGACGAGATGCGGGCACTCGTTTTGTTATGCGTGTATTGCTAAATCCGTGGAGTTACATAGACGGTGGGTACCTATGGGTATACGTGTCAGAAGTGAAACTTCATTAGGTGAATTTTAAGCATTACCGTCACGTCATGGAGTATAACGACGATTTTGGTATGTTTGAATCTTGGCAAAGAAGTTTCACTTCTGCATGTGTCAGTCATGCATGGCAAACATGCTCTTTTTTTATTAAGTATTTACTATTATGAGATTTCATGAGATATGAAACAATAGAATTAACAGTAGATCTATGTAATTGTTAATTATTTTTTGCTAAATTTTTAATTTTGTTGTTTATTTTAAAATGGGAAGAACATAATTGCAGATTATTAAGTATTTCTTTGCTAATTTCAAAGATCTGATTGACTGTATTAATTGAAATATATCTGTTGCAGGCAAATTAATATATAATTTTGCCATATGCAAAAGTTCGGTATTTTCTAATATGCCCGGGCATAAGCATGCCGAGTATACGTTTTCGAAGGTTTTTGGTTTGGAGTAATAGAATTTACAAATTGGCCTGTGACATATCTATCCAATTTTCGAGTTCGTAAATACTTAATAGTGTATAAATAGCAAACTACAGTATATCATATTTTATTTTACCTGTACATATAGTGTCTTTTAAATTATTTTCTATGTGCAAGTTTCTTGTATGTAAGTATTTGTTTCTACCCCATCAGGTGTCCAAAATGCGGTGCCCAGTTAACAGGCAGAGACCACTACTTCCCGAACTTCCTGCTGAACGAGCTGGTGGCCCGCAGGCGGCTGCGAGCGAAGCCGAGCGCAGCACCAGCTGTGCCCTCCCCGGGGGATGCTGAGCGGCTGCGGGCTCTGGTCGCTGCGGAGGCTAGGCATTTGGGTATTTATTTATATACTTTACACTCAAACTCAAACTCAAACATTTATTTATTCAATTAGACTTCTTCGAGAAGCACTTTTGAATCGTCAATACATATTTTTAACCCGTGACACGTCCTATGCACGGATGTTATGTGTCCCAAGTATGTCGAGGTAGTTTACGAAATCTAGCTTTTTTATGACTACCGAGTTTGAAAATTTTATTTACCCTATTGTTCTATAATTATATGCCATGTATGATATATTTTTGGAAAGAGGAAGAAACTAGTTATAGCATAAAAATGTAATCATGACGATATATTTTTTCTATAAAATTATAAAAAATTGATTTTCTTTTGTTTTAATTTTAATTGCTTACATACTAACACTTACATGATAATGGTGAGTCATCAAATGATCATATTCACGTTTTCATATCACTACACGATTGCCAAATACATTCACTTATATTTTCACACATTTAACACAACGTATTTCACTATGAATAATAACAAATATCCATTATTCACAAACAAGAAAAAAAGCGCCATTTTGCGTCTTCCGCACTGAAAAGTTGAGACACTTTTTCACTGAGTATTCTTCAAATATCCCTAAAACCAATATCATAAACGTATTCTACGTAAAATTTCCAGTAATATACGTCTCAATTATCACTCATCTAATTATTCCTCTCGGCATAATTCACAATCCAAATATTCGTTGAACAAGAGAAATGTCACAAACTATGGCCGATGACGCAACTCAATCAATGATTCACTTTTTTTTTTTATTTTGTGGTTTTGGTCTCTATTGCCTGTCTCGGAGTCGTGTCGATTCGAATTATAAATGTTTAAGGCATAGAGAAATATTTTTTATACTGGAAACATTCACTTGTAAGCAGCTACAGGTGACGTTCAAAGTCATTGGCCGCGTTATGAACAGGCGGTTGTACGCAGGACGCTACAGTCAGAGTTTTAGTTATGAACAACCGCCTGTTCATAGGACGTGTCACGGGTTAACATTTACCACCGATTCGGAAAGCAGTATCTATGGAGAAGAATCGGCAAGAAACTCCATAGTTGCTCTTTTAAATCATTTCAGTATTACAATTTAATTTTACAATATGTAACTACACTTTAATACCGTTGTACATAGATGCCGAAGCCGCTTCCTTAGTGCTGTGGTTGACGCGTGAGCGTAGAACCGAGTGGCCCTGGGTTTGATTCCCGGTGAAGACAAAGAAAAAAAAAATCTCGGTCTGGCAGGACATAGCTGATCAGCTACTTGTCCCTAAAGAAAATCGATCAGTGAAACAGATGTATGCTTAATGCATTTTCCGCTTACCCCACTTGGGGTACACGGGACTTCACTGTTTTTTCACATAGATGAAACCTTGCAACTACTTACAAAAAAAAAGAGGAGCACAACTTATTTATGCTATGTAGTTAAAATAAATGTCGACAAGGGTGGTTATGCTTTGTGATGGATGATCACAAGTTATTAGTTTGTAAAATGTTAGTAAAAAATATATAAACTACTAGCGGTCCGCCCCGGCTTCGCCCGTGGTACATATTTACGTTTTCTCTACATAAGAACCATCCTCGTATTTCAAGGAATATAATAAAAAAAGAATTATCGAAATCGGTTCAGCCGTTCACACGTGATGCCGTGACAACGCGAAACGGGTTTCATTTTTATATATATATATAGATTATTTCAATAGTCTTGATTGTAAAAATTAGTGGTAGGAATGTAGAGTGGACATAAAGTTTGATCATGGATAATGATGATGAAAACAGAATGCTCATTTATTTTGCGTTGTAACTTTTCCAACTCGGTAAAAATCTAAGTTGCATAATCTTTGTGTTCTAATTTAATCTAGTGGTTTTAATTTCAATCAAAATAAAGAAAGCGATTCTTTATCTTGTCTTACCTATAGATGTGTAAACAAATCTGCAGGTCTATCGGACGTGGACGGCATGCTGGACGTGCTGACCCGGCGCAAGCGGCTGCTCGAAGCAGAGTCGGCAGCAGCGCACCACCGGCTGCTCTACGAGTTCCTGTCGCAGCTGCTGCGCCACCGCACGCACCAGCTGGAGCAGCTCGCAAGGGAGGCGGAGCTCGTGAGGAAGGTAGGCCAGCTCCAACTCAAACTCGTACTCAAACTCAAACCTTGAAACTCAAACTCAAACATTTAAGCTCAAACTTAAACATTTAAGAACTCAAACATTTTAACTCAAACTCAAACATTTTAAGCTCAAAGTCAAACATTTAAACTCAAATTCAAACGTTTAAGCTCAAACTCAAACATTTAAGCTCAAACTCATACATTTAAGAACTCAAACATTTGAGTTCAAACTCAAACATTTAAGCTCAAACTGAAACGTTTAAGCTCAAACTCAAACCTAAGAAAGGATTTCCCGAAATTCTTGCGGGAACGGGGAAAAACGGGGATGCACGTACAATGTCGAGGGCGGAAGCTAGTAAGGTATAATTATACCAAGTTTCATCGAAATCGAACCGTTTGTTTTCACGTGATATCAGCATATACAGACAGACATTTTTTTTTTAAATCCCATATTTGGGTTTGGTATTGATCCAGTTACACCCCTTGCTATTTATTTTTTCAACATTTTTAATGTACAGAATTGACTCTTGTACAGATTTATTATACAGGGTGTAATCGTTAAGTGTGCACAGGCGATTATTCCGTAACTATTACAGATATCAAAAAACTTTAAACTGATATCGAAAGTATTTAACCTAATGAGTAAAATGGCCATAATAAATTTTTAAAAATAAAACGAGAAATATCTAAAAAATTAACTTGAAACCCTCCCATACATTTAGTATGAGATACGAATATCCCATGTACATGGGTTGATCCAAAAGTAATGATAATCAATATTAAACAAGGTCATAACAGTTATAATAATTATGTAGTTCTCTAGATAGTCTTCTAACTAGAAAATATGCTTCAATATTTTTTTTTCCTAAACTTAAAAAAAAAAACTTTGACTTCATCCACAAAAACCCCTCCACGCGGCCATCACTTCGCTGTCGTCTTAAAATAATTTATTGCTAAGAAAGTGTTTCTTGTGCCGAGGAAAGAGATAAAAGTAAATAGGAACTACATCTAAAAAATAGGGTAGGTGTTCAAGCATTTGAAATGCCGATTTTTGAATGGCAGCCATCGCAACTGACGCTTTGTGATCTGGTGCGTTGTCTTGGTGAAACAGCGTTCAGGTCCGCAGTTTGCCATGTCTCTTTTCCTTACTAACCTACCGCAATCTTTTAATTTGGTCTGTTTAGTAAGAGCCCAATAAAGTGGCTACCTTTTTAAAATATTCCACCATAATTATTCCTTCAGCGTCCCAAAAAACTACCGCTTTAATCTAACCTACTGATTTTCACTTTGATTTTCTTCATCGTCACTTTGGAAGCTCGCATCCAGGACATTGATTGTTTTTTGGTTTCAGCATAAACATGGTGAACTGGGGTAACGTCCATGATCACAAAACGTGACAAAAAATTATCCTGATATCATTAAAAATTTAGAAATTTACCCTCTACATGTCGAATCGTTGTTTCTTCTTTTCGTCGGGAAACATTCTGGCACGCACGGTTCACATTCAAATTAATGTAAATAATTGGAAACGTGGCCTGTTGATATGATTTTTTTGTGATAACTAAGTGAATACATGAGCAAGCAAAAAACATTTATTTTATATTTTTATGTGCACAGGAAATACCCAATTATCATTACTTTTGGATCAACCTAGTACATATAATATGAAAGATTTTAGCTTTTTCTTTATTTTTTTGGTTTTCTGCTTTAATTACTTCGCAAATTTGAAGGGAAGTTCATTTAGAAACTGTAAATGGAGCTCCTCATTGTATTGCACAATGAGGACATCACTTCGAAAATCTGCTATGAAAACAAAATGTATGGGAAATAAAATGTATGGGAGCGTTTAATGTAACATTTTTGGATATTTCTCGTTTTATTTTTAAATAATTATTATGGCCATTTTACTCATTAGGTTAAGTACTTTCGATATCAATTTAAAGTTTTTTGGTATCTGCAATAGTTACGGAATAATCGCCTGTGCACACTTAACGATTACACCCTGTATGTATAGATCATTTTTTAAAATGTTAATTTATGAATTTCCAGGACATGGAGCACGTAGGCCAAGTGCTGCGGACCCTCAAGGGTGGTTTGGACGATGGAAGGTTGACCCCAGACCAGACTCTCAGCCAGGAACCACCAAGATTGAAGCGGGATATCAGCGAGCTGGACGCTTCTGGTGAGTATTTGAGAAAACGGAGCGTGTCAGAAGTGAAACTACTTTGGAAAAATTGAAAGATACCATAATCGTCGATTTACTCAATGACGTGACGATATTGCCATGACGCGACCTTGAAATTTTATTCTCTAAAACTCAAACTCAAAAATTTATTTATTCAATTAGACTTCTTCTAGAAGCACTTTTGAATCGTTATTTACATATATTTTTTTTACATTTACCACCGATCTCTATTTATAAAACACTAGCGGTCCGCCCCGGCTTCACCCGTGGTACATGTTTACGTTTTCTCTACATAAGAATCATCTTCGTACTTCAAGGAATATAATAATCGGTAATATATAGATTTGAATGCCATAAAAACAAAATATCAAATATCTCTATCTCTCTCTCTCTCTCTCTCAGCAACATGTGCAGAAGAAGAAGAGAGTTTCATCTCAGGCTGCGGTGCTGCGTGGGGCGGTGGAGATGCGCTAGCGCAGCGTTGGAGACGACTGGCCGCACACTTTGATGATTTCGTACAGGTATATACATAAATACATACATAGATACATACATAAATAAATAAATACATGGGCAGTCTGGAAGAGATCGCTAGTAAGCGATAAGGCCGCCTTATGTACCTGCCATATTAATCCTTTTTGTATAATTGTAAATATTTTACTTGGTGTGGTATATTAAATTGATAAATAAATACTTACAAGTAAAGTCCCATGTCCCCTAGTGGGGTAAGGGGCAGATGCATTATACATGTTTCACATGGCACAGATGAACAATATGCATTTATGGAATAGAAAAACCACGGTATTTTTTTAATAAAAAATGGTTGTTTAGTGCACTGTGCTAATTGTCTGATCCCTACTAATATTATAAATGCGAAAGTAACTCTGTCTGTCTGCCTGTTACGCTTTCACGCTTAAACCTCTCAACCGATTTTGATGAAATTTGGCACAGACAAACTTTACACCCTGGGAAAGAACATAGGCTACCTTTTATTGCGAAATATGTACCACGGGCGAAGCCGGGTCGGACCGCTAGTAAAAAATGTAATTTGACCTAGAGACATAAGTTATAGTGGGGCCAATTAAATAGGGAACATTTAACGTCTATCAATATTATAAACACAACGAATTTATTAATTTGTGGTGTTTAATATTTATTCACAAGTAATCATTGCATTCGATTTAAGATAACAGATTTCGATTTTCAGAGTAACGTCTCTAGTATTTAAAAAATAACAAAGGTTAACTGACACAATATTGTAGCGACGTTAAAGAACTGTAAATTCGAAATTGTTTATTGTGTGTAAAATGGTGTATTAATTGTAAAATGAAATCTTAAAATTACTTGTATCGGTCATTATTATTATAAATAATATGTAATCGTAATTGAAAAAAGTTATGCAAATGTGCAGTTCTAACAAAACGAAATAATATTATTCTATGTCGTCGTTACTAGGTTACGTTGTTGAATTTTGTTGAACTGTCAAATGTTACCTATTTAAATGACTACTATAGTATGTTAAATAATAAAAATGATTTTACAGCAAGGCAAATATATCTAATTATAAAGGCGAAAGTTTGTATAGATGTTTGTTACTCTTTCACGTAAAAACTACTGAACCGATTACAATGAAATTTAGCACACATATAGAGGGTAACTTGGATTAATACATAGGATAGTTTTTATCCCGGAAATCCCACGGGAACGGGAACTATGCGGGTTTTCCTTTGCAAACGCGGGCAAAGCCGCGGGCGTAAATCTAGTAAAAACATAACGTTATCTTTATTCGTTTGTTTAGTGCTATTTCGCGCACCGCGCGGACGAGCTCTACTTCCCGGGCTCGGGCTCCGACGGGGCTACGCCCGCGGGGCTCCAGCCCGTGCCCCCGGGGCCCCACACAGGACCCCACACTCCGGGGCCCCACAGCGTGGCCTCTGTTGCGACCGACGATATAGTGCCGCAGCAGATGCCGGAGAGCAGGGCTAGTAGTGCGGCCGGTGAGTTGAAAGTGTTTTTGAAGCAAAAATGTTAGCAAAAAGAGAAATAAAAATAAATAGTATCGAAAAATATACAAAAAAACTAAAATTCAAGTAGAAAGCAATAATTTTGTAACAATTTTAGCATTGAAAGTTATTTTGAAAATTAAATACTTTTATAAACTCGTCATATCATCAATTTTTTAATAAAAACGTACGAACGTTAAAGATATACATCGTTCTGTATTGGTTAAAGAAATTTTAAATCGAAAGAGTAGTGTCAAATCGTGACAAACTAACAAAAATCTTTCCTCTCTATAATAAATAATTTATATTTGCAGGCGGGGACCAACGGGCCCCAGACGGCGAGGGCCCCGTGGCCTCGCACTCCGCGTGCGGGGCCCCAAGTGTCCCTGAGGGGTCTGCGGACGTCGGGGCCCTGGGGGGCCTCGAAGCCTTCCGCGAGGACCTAGCTGCCTTCACGCGGTACAGGGCCCTGAGGCCCCTGGCGACCCTGTCGTACTGTTCGGACGCGATTAACTACTCCACTATAGTGTCGACTATCGAATTTGATAAGGACGATGAGTTTTTTGCTATTGCTGGGGTTACTAAGAGGATAAAGGTGGGTTTTTTAACGTGAATCTTACTAATATTATAAATGCGAAAGTTTGTGAGGAAGTGTGTATTTGCGTGAAAGAGTAATAGGCCATCCACACGTCTGCCGAACAACGTGGCAAACAACGAACACAGGGACAGCACTATACGTAGAAAAGAGATGTACTTATTTCCTTCTCGCTTCTCTGTATAGCGCCGTCCCTATGTGTTCGTTGTTCGTCACGTTGTTCGGCAGACGTGTGGATGGCCTATTACTCTTTCACGCAAATACTACTGAACTGATTACAATGAAATTTAGCACACAAATAGAAGGTAACTTGGATTAACACATAGGATAGGTTTTATCCCGGAAATCCCACGGGAACGGGAACTATGCGGGGTTTTCTTTGAAAACGCGGGTGAAGCCGCGGTTGGAGAGCTAGTTTAATCTAATGAGACTCGATTTTGAGTTGACCACTTTTTACGGGCAAATTTAATTTAAACTTACACCTGACCGTGTACATAATATTATGACATCATCAAGGATTGGTTATAAAACAATAATTTCATGAGTTTGTTTTATTTTTTAAACTACTAGCGGTACGCCCCGGCTTCGCCCGTGGTACATGTTTACGTTTTCTCTACATAAGAACCATTCTCGTATTTCAAGGAATATAATAAAAAAAGAATTAAATCGAAATCGGTCCACCCGTTCACGCGTGATGCCGTGACCAAGGAAAACGGGTTTCATTTTTATATAGATATTGTTACATCATGTTGTAAACTGTCTTTATAAAATAGAATACATTAGAAAGAAAGAAAGGAAAAACAAGTTATTTCATATTAGAAGTAGTACATTAGATTAGTACATTAGATAATACTACATAACAATGCCTATAACTAAAAATAAAAAGATCTGATCCCATACTAAGCTTTCGCTTGTGTTATGGAAACCAGATGGCTGATAAACATACATATATAATTTTAAATAAATACTTATATAGATAATTAACACCCAGATACAGAGCAAACATCTATGTTCATGACACAAATATTTGCCCCGGGTGGGAATCGAACCCATGACCTCTGGCTTGGAAGGCAGGGCCACTACCAACCAAGCCAACCGGCCAGTAAAAAAAGGCAGGATGTTCACGATTTTTAACCGACTTCAAAAAAAAGGGGAGGTTATCAATTCGGCCGGTATGTTTTTTTCTTTTTGTATGTACACCGATTACTCCGAGGTTTCTGAACGGATTTACGTGATGATTTTTTTGTTCGATGCGGGATGGTGTCGAATTGGTCCCATAAAAATTTTATTCGGATAGGCCCAGTGGTTTTTATTTTATGAGCATTTTTGTCTGTATTTGTAAATGTTGCAAGTGCAAATTTGAAGTCGGTTGTTTTTAACGCAGTTATCACTTGTTATTTTTTACTTTTTCGTTTTTGAAGTCGGTTGTTTTCAACGTAGTTATTTTTATATACAATGGAGTGATATTCCAAATAAATAATTTTTAATTTCTATATTTTTACAGGTGTTCGAATTCGAGTCGGTAGTACGTGACGCGGTTGATGTGCACTACCCGTGCGCTGAGATGCAATGTTCTCACAAGATATCCTGCGTCTCTTGGAATGCGTACCACAAGAATGTGTTGGCGTCCAGTGATTATGAGGGCACAGTGGCTGTGTGGGATGCTGCTACTGGGATGAGGACTAGAGCATTACAGGTACGTGTGGAAAATGTTGGAATCCCGTGGAAAAAGTCGGGATCCCTCCAGGATCCGGTTGAAATATGTGGGATCCTGTAGGTTTGGGAGGTGTAGAAGATGCAGGTTGGCGTGTAAGGCTAATAAATGCGGGATCCTGCAGGATCCTGTAGGTTCCCGAGGTGTGGATGAAACAGGGTGGTGTGGAGAGTACGTAAAGAGTAAAAAAAGTTGGGATCCTGCAGGTTCCGGTGAGAAAAGGTGGGATTCCGAGGTGTGGAAAGGTCAGGGTAGTGTGTAGGTGTTCGTTCGGGTCTCCTGGAAATCACATTTTGATGTTTATTAGATAATAAGTTTTATTAAGAGATGCAGACATTAGATAAAAATTCTAAAATCTATATTTTTGGCTTATATATCGATCACGTATTAGTAGTAGTAGTAGTAGAAGTATATTGTAATGTAATATCAACCTTATAACCTGTGAATCGCCAATAAATAATTTTGAATTTGAACACCCCACTTCCTTAAAAAAATGTCATTGTTATTTATGACTTTCCTACGATTGTATTATATGTTATAATAGACGTTTCTATAATTAATTTATTATTTCTTTACAGGAGCACGACAAACGTTGCTGGTCGGTACACTTCAACCGCGCTGACGTGCGACTCTTGGCCTCAGGGTCAGACGACGCTAGGGTCAAACTGTGGTCACTTAACGCGGAACGTTCTGTGGCCACTTTGGAGGCCAAATTCAATGTCTGCTGTGTCCGATTCAATCCTAGCTCCTCTTGTCACCTAGCGTTTGGGTCTGCGGATCATTGTGTCCATTATTATGACCTAAGGGCCCCTAGATCACCGCTGGCTGTGTTACGGGATCACAGGAAGGCGGTGTCCTATGTGCAGTTCTTGGATGATAAGACTTTAGTGTCCGCGTCCACGGACTCTATGCTGAAGTTGTGGAAGGTTAGTACAAAAAGGGGGGGTTTTGATGAGATTTTCACGGGTGGGTAGTCTTATTTTGAATCTCATTTCGTTGTTGGCAATAGCAATTTGGTGATAGAATAAATTACGCGTGTGTGAAGCCGTGGGCAGTTGTGTTAGTTTTATTAATATGAATTATAATCATAAATGAATATATGAATACTAGCTGCTCCGCGCGGTTTCACCCCCGTGGCTCCGCTCCTGTTGGTCGTAACGTGATGATATATAGCCTATAGCCTTCCTCGATAAATGAGCTATCTAACACCGAAAGAATTTTTTAAATCGGACCAGTAGTTCCCGAGATTAGCGCGTTCAAACAAACAAACAAACTCTTCAGCTTTATAATATTAGTATAGATATATCATTAATTCATTATCCTTTAAACAAAAAAAAACCCGCATAGTTCCCCTTCCCGTGGGATTTCCGGGATTGCGTCATTTTCCCGGGATAAAAAGTAGCCTATGTCCTTTCTCGGGTATCAAAATATCTCCATACCAAATTTCATGAAAATTATTTCAGTAGTTAAGGCGTGATTGAGTAACAGACAAACAGAGTTGCTTTCGCATTTATAATATTAGTATGGATTGTAATTTGTAATGGTACAAATATAATGATTTTATGGAGTTTTTAAAAAATTTACTTTTAATTTGTAAAAAATCATGAGGATATGAGAAGCTTGCAAGTGGAGTCTTGGGCAAAGTGATAGTTAGTTTTAGTATACAGTTATTTTCAAATTTCAAAGTTATTTAGTTCAATTCATTTAATGTTGTAAATCTTTCAGTTTATTTTATTTCTGAAATAAAATGTAAAAATGTGAATTTACGGTAAAATATTCTTCACTAGATTTCCGCCCGCGGCTTCGCCCGCGTTTTCAAAGGAAAACCCGCATAGTTCCCGTTCCCGTGGGATTTCCGAAAACCTATCCTATGTGTTAATCCAAGTTACCCTCTATATCTGTGCTAAATTTTATTGTAATCGGTTCAGTAGTTTTTACGTGAAAGAGTAATAAACATCCATACTTACAAACTTTCGCCTTTATAATAGTACTAGCTTACCGCCCGCGGCTTCGCCCACTTTCTCTAAAACGATTTGAGATTTAAACTATCCTATCTCTCAAGTTGGATCGAACTGCACATGGTGTGCGAATTTTATTATAATCGGTTAAGTGGTTTAGGAGTCCATTGAGGACAAACATTGTGACACGAGATTTATATATATTAAGATTAAGAAGATATTAAGATTTTGTCATTCAACTTACAGTCAGGTCTATTTTTAAAGGTTTATGTAAGTGTATCTCTAAAACCGCATGCAAAGCTAGAATTTATTCCGCAGCAGTGTTTAAATTCTGTGTCCAATATATTCAAAACGTTTTTTTTTCCAATGTTAAACAGTTTTAGATTTACAACTGAAAAAAGTGGTATATTGGGTGGTTATATTGGCTTTTTATGTGTGTTTTGTCCATTATTTCTTATTTTTGAAGTTATACTTCTTTTGGCGCGATGGAGAAAAATGATGAGAGTGAATTTTTACGATGCGCGCGCACACCGACACCTAAATTTAACAGCATGAAGTTAGTTCTAGGTGGTATGAAAATTGATAACTATGTTCAAGTTGTATATTCTAGTATTTTTTCCATACGCCAAAGAAGTATAACTTCTAACGCGTGTACATAAGTACACACACTCTTTTTTTATGCTATTTCATCTCAAATAAATCAACCTCCCACAGGTGGATTCCCCGCGTTGCGTCCGTTCGTTCACGGGTCACGCGAACGAAAAGAACTTCGTCGGTCTGGCCACGGACGGCAAATATGTAGCTTGTGGCTCAGAGAATAACGCTCTGTATGTGTACTATGGGGGGGTTTCCAGACCGTTACTAGCGTATAGATTCGATGCTTTACGAGGGTTTCTAGAGAGGGAAAGACGGGACGAAGAGCCTAGCGAGTTTGTGTCGGCTGTGTGCTGGCGTAGGCACCCGGCACGCCCTGCATTGTTGGCAGCTAACTCGCAGGGTACTATTAAAGTGTTGGAATTGCTGTAAGGTGTACTGTATTGGAGTGTTTGGTACAGTACTGTATGGTATTGTACTGTATTGTAGGGTATTGTAATGTACGGTACTGTATTGTAGCAGCTGATCACTCGTAGGGCACTATTTAAAGGTGTTCGATCTTTTGTAGGGCTGTGCACTGTACTGTGCTGTAGTGTACTGTAATGTATGGTACTGTACTGTGCAGTACTGCGCTGTACTGCACTGTATACTGCACTGTACTGTACTGTAAAGGTGCTAGAACTCGTTTACTTACATCATTGTAACGTATTAAATAGCAGCTGATAACTCACAGTATACATATAGTAGACGCTCCTTATGTACTGTAAATTGTGAGTCGAATAGCGCCACTGTGTAAAAAGAATGGGATAGATTCAGCGCCATTTTGTGACGTCACAGCTTTTAATTCGAACGAATGTATATAATATTGATATTTGACGTTTCTATCCATGATGGACAATAAACTGCTAAAGTCGCGTTCAAAAATTGTCCGAATCAAAACTGTCTAAATGTCTATTGGGCAGAGCTTCATCTTAAATTAAAACTATTCACTATCCAGATCATTATTTGATTCGAAATGACAGCTATGACGTCACATAATCTATCTTATTCTTAGTTGGATAGCATAATACTTAAATAATGCCCAAATTTGTCCAACATTAACGGCCTTACTAATAAAATGTTACCCATTCGCTTTGAAAAGGATTAGTTATTGCAATAACCTGTCTTGTTTTTATGATTGACGTTTCATGTGAGCAAGAGCAGGACACAGCTATGGTAGAAAATGGTAGAAATTTATCCATTGTTTAACTTTTTGTTAGTAAGGCTGTTAGTCTATAATAATATGTATGTAATGATGACGTCATATTAATACAGTGTGGCAAGATTATTTTGGCATTGTCTAAATTGTATGTAAAAGTGAAAATTTGATCTCAATCTCCTATGGTTTTACATTTTGTCTGTTTGTAACGTTTTTTTCTGATTTTAATGTGTTTTTGTAAAGAAAAAATGAAGGTATGAAAAATGAATGTGCCAATGTATGTAACTATATTATGTAGAATTATTATTGCACACTATGTACTATGCTTCCGCTCCTGTTGGTCTTAGCGTGATATATAGCCTATAGCCTTCCTCGATAAATGGGCTATCTAACACCGAAAGAATTTTTCAAATCGGACCAGTAGTTCCCGAGATTAGCGCGTTCAAACAAACAAACTCTTCAGCTTTATAATATTAGTATAGATGCCCAAATAGCCTTGTCACAACTATATTGCCATTTTGTATATAAATATTACAGAATCCTAAAAAATACCGCGCTTTATGTACGTATAAGGACTAGATTACTAGAGGATGTAAAAATGTTAATTTTGTTTTTAATAAAATGAAGTGGAAGTCCATAAAAAATTATTTCTTGTATAAATTTACTATAGAAAATTTTTCTTACGTTCGGAAGTTTATTTCTACCAAA
This sequence comes from Colias croceus, assembly GCF_905220415.1. NCBI lineage: Eukaryota > Metazoa > Arthropoda > Insecta > Lepidoptera > Pieridae > Colias > Colias croceus. The sequence goes on along the minus strand of NC_059559.1, from coordinate 7,196,812 downwards.
ATCTACCATGAAATTTTAAATTCTGTAGCATTAATGTTACTTTTTTTTATAAAATATTAATGCTAGTGGAAGTCCATAAAATATTATTTCTTGTATAAATTTACTATATTTTCAGAAAATGGTTCTATACTGTAAGTTCTACTAAATTCTACCATGAAATTTAAAATTCTGTAGCATTTTGTGCTAAAACAAATTGTGTATTTAAAAATATTATTTTTAAGGTTCTATTGTATAAGTTATGTAAATGTGTAAATAGAAACGATTTTTTTATTTTGTTTGTTTTTTTTACAATTTATCCCGTCCAAGATTTTTTTTTATTTTTTAGCCAAGCATTTGTCGTATTTGACGTAACGTAGATAAGGGATGTCGGATATTTATTTAAAATATATGAGAACAAAATTGTATTATTATTTATTAATTGATCAGCATTTAATCCTGCTAATCCATAAGTACTAATATTATAAATGTAAACGAAAAAAACTCGAAAGTAACTCTGTCTGTATGTCTGTCTGTTACTCAATCACGCCTAAACTACTGAACCAATTTTCATGAAATTTGGTATGGAGATATTTTGATTTTCTAGATATTATGAGTCCCGAGAAAGGACATAGGCTACTTTTTATCCCGGGAAAATGACACAATCCCGGAAATCCCACGGGAACGGGAACTATGCGGGTTTTTCTTTGACTGCGCGGGCGAAGCCGCGGGCGGAAACCTAGTAATTATTATAAATGCGAAAGTTTGTGAGGATGTGTGTGTGTGTTTGTTACTCTTTCACGCAAATACTACTGAACCGATTACAATGAAATTTAGCACACATAAAGAGGGTAATTTGAATTAACACATAGGATAGGTTTTATCCCGGAAATCCTACGGGAACGGGAACTATGCGGCTTTTTGTTTGAAAACGCGGGCGAAGCCGCGGGCAGAAATTATGCAAATACTTACATAATTTGTCCTTCAGCGAACAGCAAAAAATATTCTTACTTTCATTAAATGCACCCTTCATATTATTTACGTTTGTAGGTATGTCCCGCAAAACGTAAAAACTACTAAATCTATTTTGATAACACTATACATTTATGTCTAGATTCAATTTAAAATCATGTTAAACAATATATTGCAACATCGTTCATTATATATTTTTGTATATTTGCAACAGACAAACATACATAAAATTCTATCATACCTAATATTTAAAATCAAATAGGTACGAAAAAATCAATCCGGCATCCATTTTTAAACAAATATTATTTTATGAATGCGTTTAATAGTCTTGTAATATTATGTACATTCGCTGATATTCCGACTGAATAAAATTTTGTGCTAAAAAACTACATTTAAGTTCGATGTAAAATAAATCGTCTCTTGTGAAAAAAAAAATATATGTTTTATTTCTCAGTTTTATCTCAATTTTATGCTAACAACGTGAATATAAATGAAAATATTTAGTTATAATTTTCAATATTACAGAATTTATCCTACATTAGGTCTGTTCCCGGTTGTGATTTTTCTTATTAAAATATAAATTATAAATAACACAGAAGCATGCATTTTAAAGAGATAACTAGGTACGCGTTAAATTGACGTATTTAACGCTTCAGATTTTTTTCATAATTAAGGTGCCTAAGTATGTACTTGTAAATTCGTACGGTGCATTTACATCAAACGAGCGAATGCTCATTCTAAGTTCTAAGCAGTCGTGCTCTACGCCTGTTTCCTTTTCTTTCGTTTTTTAAGAATAACTAACGCACTAAGGTGCGTTCAAAAAGATTATATGCAATGTTTTAATACTTAACAACATTGAATACAAGTCGTTTGCACTAAAAGATCACGAAAGAATGCTCTTGCTCTATGTTCGTTTGATGTAAATGCACCGTTAATAGAGGAGCGACATAAAGAGAAGGAAATACCAGGTTATGGTCGGAATATCTTCTAGAAGTAGACTTAGCTAGATAGAAATTAATAATACTGAATAGAAATTAGAGAGAGATATGTAAATAATAAATTGAAATCTTATGTGATCCCACTGTGTTCCCAAATAAACTATTAGCAATAAGTAAAATGATTGTTTTATTTCATCTACAATCTACATGATCCATAGTATGGATTCCATACCACCTACATATTAAATTACTAGCTGTGCTCCGCGGTTTTACCCGCAGTGCTCCGCACCTGTTGATTGAGATGATAATATTTATAAAGCCTAACACGGAAAGAATTTTTCAAATCGGACCAGTAGTTCCCGAGATTAGCGCGTTCAAACAAACTCAGCTTTAAAATACTAGTATAGATTTGTGAATGCCTACTTTCACCAATGTCCTTACTAATAATATACGGAAGTTGTTTTCATGTCTTTGTGGCAACGTAGCGATTTTTTCATATATTTTTTGTCCATGGAGATTAATATCGTGAGGGAGCGACATATCACATAGGCTACTTATTACCGCAGTAAAAAATCTCATTCACATTCATTCTCTGAAATTTATAAATTCCGATAGATGGCGCTATATTAAAAATGTGATAATGTATGAAAACTACTGTTAACTTTCTTTGACAACGAATTGGCAAAGCCGCGGGCGAAAGCTAGTTATAAATATACGTATTCCATTTGTTCTTATAAAATATGTAACAGTCCATCACCAGTACACGAGGATGGAGATAGAGACCGTATTAGCATTTAGTTTCACATTTTCGAAATTTATCTCAGCAGCACCATCTTGAACAGCATTTTAACTTAAAAACACTATGATTTTGGAAGTAGGTACCTAACTAGCAAATAGCAATAACATGACGTCATTTTGATTTAATTTGTTTCTTTTAGTCTACACTAGCCTTACCACCCGCGGCTTCGCCCGCTTTGTGTCAAATCTAATAAATTATATACCTACACTAAAACCAACCTATTAAATCACTCTATCTATTAAAAAAACCGCATCAAAATCCGTTGCGTAGTTTTAAAGATACATACAAAGGGACATAGGGACAGAAAAAGCGACTTTGTTTTATACTACCTATGTAGTGATAAGGGCGATCGCCAGAAGCGTAGCGTGCCTTGGCGGGGCCCCGTATAAAAATTTGTTTGGGGGCCCCTAGGAAGGGTAATTATAGCCCCTAGGATTTCTCACAAAAGAAAAAATTTTTTTGCATTAAATGAAAAGAAATATTTATTCATCATAATTATCTATCTGTCACTTATTCCAAATTTTTTACAAACAATTCAAATTAAAAATATACACACAGGAGGCCAGAAAATTGCTTTTTTTGACTTTTGTCATTTCTGAAAAAAAAAATTTGGGAAGTTTTTAGTAATTTTTGCTTACGCACGTTAGGGGGCCCCCTTGGCGCGGGGGCCCCGTATAATTGATACGGCTGATACGGCGGTAGCTACGCCCCTGTCGATCGCAATACTGGTATCGATATGATATTATGTTGTATTTGATTAAATTAAAGTTTCTCCATCTTGATATTCATCCCACTGAAATAAAAAAAAACCTAGAACTGTGTATTTTTGTATGTTATTTGGCTGTTTTTATTTCATTATATCTAATAGATAACAATGTGTTAGAGTAGATTCTTATTAGTGAGAATCTCTGCATTAAGCATAGAGTGCATCAAGGTTCATCTATATGTATAAATAATGTAATTTCCTTTTAATAAAGCTGCGAAAACTTAGAATCCATAATATTATATATAAACTAGCGTATCACCCGCGGCTTCGCCCGCTTTGTCTAAAACCAAATAAATTATATACTAAAACCTTCCTCTTTAATCACTCTATCTATTAAAAAAAACCGCATCAAAATCCGTTGCGTAGTTTTAAAGATTTAAGCATACAAAGGGACATAGAGAGCGACTTCGTTTTATACTATGTAGTGATGAAGTAGTCCCATGTCCCCTAGTGGGGTACCGGCTAAGGTGAAGCAGGTGCATTGTGCGTACATCTGTTTCACTGATCGATTTTTTCTTCAGTATCCTTTGAGTCTTTTGTATCCTGCCAGACATTTTTTCTTGGTCTCCACCGGGAGTCGAACCCAGGAACCCTCGGTTCTACGCTCACGCGTTAACCACTGTGCAGAGGAGGCGGTAGTCATATTATGTATAGGTGACAGGTGTCCATATTTGAGTCGATTTAAAAAGGTTTCACAAGTCCCTTTTTATTGGGTGGAGCCATTAATTAAGAGAAGAAGAAGAAGAAGGTTTCACAAATAAAACAACGAATTACGAAAAAGATTTATTCAACATAATTTTCATAAAAATACTTTCAATAATTTATATAAAATACTATTTTTACAAAAACCTTTGTCTTACTCAAGAAATAATTAGCGACTTGAAGAAAAACACAAAAGAACAAAAACGGCTATTCTAATCCTAAAAAAAATGACACGATATGTGTGGAAATCGGCAAAATAACAAAAAAGTATTTATTTAAATTAAAAAAGGTCCTTTTTTCTCAAGTGGAAGTAGTTTACTTGAAGCTCGGAGGACAGGCTTAGATCAAAAAATTCGAAACAAAAAAATTTATGAAATAAATAAAATTTATTTTTCTATATTTCTAAACATTATCCACACCACCACTGCTCGGAATAATCAAGGAATTGCAATATAATATATTGACAACAAATTGTCACTAATTTGACATTTTACACATATATCATATATACTAGCGGTCCGCCCCAGCTCCGCTCGTACATCTTTACGTTTTCTCTCCACAAGAACCATCTTCGTACTTCAAGGAATATTATTAAAAAAGAAACGAAATCAACCGTTCTCGAGTTACGCGCTTACCAACATATTTTGCGATTCATTTTTAAAGACGCCTTTAGCATATTAGATTACAAAGGTCCATGTACACCATTCAGGCATTTACGTAATAAATTAACATAATATAATATTTAGTTATGCTAGATTTTTAAAGAAACAGACATCTTGGAGAAATCAAATACGTATATTTCTGAAAAAATAGTAGGAAAAAGAGAAAGTTTAAAGAACCTTATGAAAATTTTATAAGACTTAGTGCTGTTTGCTCGTGAAATAAGTGAAATGTCCTGAATTCATTTTGATAATTTAGACAGATAATAATAACATATACTACAGAAAAATATATAAACTATATAGGTATCTTTTTGAAGTGAAACTTCTTTATCGGAGTTGGTAAAAAATTTAGTGCAACATTTTTCCGTTACGCGCCATCTTTTTTGACGTGACAACGTCTTAAATTAGGTTGCGGCTGGGAGTCACTTATGAAAAAGTGTAACGCTCGGTAACGTTACGATGAGTCACCGAAAGAGGCACGCGGGCATGGTTAGCCCGCCTAAGAGCGAGAGAGACAGACATAAAAAGTCGTTGTCACGTAAAACTTTCGCCCGTATACCGACTTTACAGGCAACCAATTTTCTTATCCCTACCACGCGTGATTCGACGTATTTCTGTAAAGTTGCATATAGTAAATTATTTTTTGAAAAATAAGGTCATAAAGAAGTTTCATTTCTTACGTGTGTACACTAGTACACGCACACATTATTTTTTTTTTATATTATGTACGCATGTTATTTTTAGCTCTTCTATATAGCAAAATAATTCAGTTCGTTCGAGCATCACACAAAAAATACATCCCAATCCCAATATAATTATTAAAACGTAATTAAATTTATACAGTGGACTTGCCACACCACACAAGACATAGAAATTAAATAAAAAAAGAGCGTGTTAACATACGTGTCATGCCGGCACTACACATAGGCCAACGCGTTGGCGAGCGCGTTGGCACATGCACTTGTCCAATGTGTAGAACGGGCGTTCGCGCGCTGGTGGTAGGTATTTGAACGTTGGCCAGCGCGCTTGCGAGCTTGCCGTGCGGTGTCGGAACCATCAAAGGACACTTGTCGCAAGCTTGGCGCACCATCCACACATTGGCCGCGCGATCAGTTTGACTGTAGCAGCGATCAGGAGTGCACGTTTTTTTCTTGCGGCGAATTAACACCTAACTTGACAAAATGGCGAACAATATGAGTAACGAGGAAACATTTAAATTTATTGAGCTCTATCAGAGTTAAAACTGCCTGTGGAACCCAAAAAATAAGTACCTTAAAAATAAAAATGTTGTATGTATTAAAAGTGCCAAATAAATAAGGTTCTTGGACATGCCGTTTTCCTCACAATGTTTTACTTCACAAAGAGCATCCTACTTTAATATTATTTTAATATTATAAATGTGAAAGTGTGTTTATTTCTTTGTTTGTTACATCCATTTTGAATCCGTCCGCACATTGGCTCGAACCAAACCATACTGAACGACCTTCCAATGTGTGGATTACTCACAAGCGCGTTTGCAAGCGCACCGCCAGCGCGCTGGCGAATGCGCTGGCCTATGTGTAGAGGCGACATCAGAAGTGAAACTTCTTTGGCAAGATTCAAAATCGTCGCCTTACTCCGTTTCGTGACGGTATTGCCATGACGCGACCTTGAAATTTTACTCTCAACGCGCCTAAAGAAGTTTCACTTCAACAAATATTCATAGTGATGAGAAATATTACGCCGTCTCTTAAATGGAATTTCTCATATAGGCGCGTTTGGATTATACAAGCGCCTAGTCCGTTTTTGTCGGTCAGTTTTGTCGGCCACCTTCGATCTCGTCTGTCGGTCAGTCGGTCTATTCAAAATGACACTCTCTACAGAACTAGAGGAGTCCTCTTCAAACTTGAGTCTATTAAAACTTCGAGTCTTATGTGTTCTTTCCAGACTTTTCCTCTTTTGTAGTACAGGGTCTTTTATAAAATCACTGCTTTCGTCACTTATTTGTATTTCGTATTCTATACGCGGTTTCTTAGCTTGTCGGTCACTTTGACGGTCAGTGTCGGTGCTATGTTTTCTTGCTTTTCTACTTTTATTAACGTGGTTTTCTTTAATTTTTGTTGTTTCTTCGCTGATAGAACTTTGCGTTTCTTTGTCTATATCTTTAGTGTGTCGGTCACTATCAGAACTACTTATGCTTATACTTCGTTTCGTTTGCGCCCTCTTTGCTTGTCGGTCAATTTGCCGGTCAGTTTGTCGGTCATTACTTTCATCCTCTGAAGATTCTCTGGTCCTATTTTTATTTAGTTTTTCTTTACTATCGTTCTGAAACCGTGTCGGTCTTATACTTGGTTGGTTCTTAGTTTTAATTTTCAATTTTTGTTTGTTATTTTTTTGATTCTCCTTCGTACTACTTTCTCTTTTGGAACTATTTGATTTTTCTTTATGTTTCTCAGATCTAAGTTGCGAGGTATCTTGTTCAGGTATTTCTGTGTTTTTAACTGGTGCACTATGTCTGCTCGATCTTCGACTAGCAGTCTGTCTATATTTGGATTTAGTTTTACGTTTCTCATCAACTCTAGTCGATTGACTACGTGTTATCGATCTTTCATTTTCAGATGAACTATCTCTTATCTTACGCGAATCGCGTTTGTGACTTTTAACTTTTGTGTTTTCACTAATTTCGTGTTCGTTGTCACCACTTTCAGTTTCATTTAACGAATTTTTGTCAACTTTACTCAGTTTCAAAAACTGTCCGTTCACTGAGCGCCGTAATTTCTTCCAAACTCTCTCACTTGCTTTATTCACAATGTTTTCATCTTGTAAATTAGTATTTTGATCTCTTTCATTGTGTTTACGAGAATTCTTGTCTTTTTTAGTTTCTTTAAATTGTTGCGTAGTGCTAGTAGATTGACTTTCAATGTTTTTTTTAATATTATTATCTGTCAAAAGGTTGTTTATAATTTGTTTTCGAAGTGAATTTCTGACACTATCTGCATCACTATCTTTAATCATAATATTGGCTTCTTTCTTTTCTTTTTTGCTTTCATTAGACCTTTTTTTACGATTAGATCTATCTTTATCTTTTTTATAATTAGAATTTGCATTATCTTTAGATCTATCTCTATTTAAAGTTTTATCTTTTTTATGTTCATTAGTTATATTACGACTTGGTCTATCTTCCTTATTTTTTGTTCTAGAATTAGATTTATCTACTTCTTCATCACTGCTAGACTTACTAAGGCGTCGACTACTACGTCTTATGTCTCTAGCGTGTCGACTATGCCTAACTACATGACGGCTCTTTTTGAACACATCACTTTCAGAATCGTAATCGTCGATTGTAGTTCTTTGTTTATTCTTTCTTTTTTCGGTGTGTCGGTCAGTTTTGTCGGACTGCCGGTCAACCTTGTCAGTTCGTCTGTAATTTTTTTCAGTCTGTCGGCCAATTTTTTCGGAATGTTGGTCACTTTTATCCGTATGTCGGTCAGCTTTGTCTGCCTGTCGGTCAATTTTATCGGTCTTTTCTTGTTGATTATGATGATCTAATTTTGCGTTTACTTTGCCGTCATGTTTTGTGTTATTTGTCTGTTTGTCTGATTCAGTCGAATTAGGTGTGGAGCGATGGCGCATCGCGAATCGCCTTGTTATTTCCGAGTAGGTCGGCAGTTTGTTCCCGGGCGGGGAAATAAGCGTGTTCGATCGAAGATGTCTTGATGTTGAAGGCTCCTCTGAAAAATAATAGATTTTTTTAATGAACACATCAAGTAATAATTATTTTTTGCGTACGCGTAACTATTTTACTGTAATCATGAAATATTATTATTATTGATTTCGCATAGCATTAACAAAGACTGATATAGGAAAGAAAAATTCCAAAAATAATTTCTTAGGTGAAAATACGCTACATTATTAAAAACTAGCTGCGATCCGCGGTTTTACCCGCAGTGTTCCGTTCCTGTTTTAGCGTTGGTTGTAGCGTGATGATATATAGCCTACTAGTGGTCCGCCCCGGCTTCGCCCGTGGCACATATTTCGTTTCGTTCATTCATTCTCGGGTATCAAAATATCTCCATACCAAATATCATGCAAATTGGTTCAGTAGTTTAGGCGTGATTGAGCAACAGACAGACAGACAGAGTTACTTTCGCATTTATAATATTAGTATGGATATCCTTCCTCGATAAAAGGACTATCTAACACTGAAATAATTTTTCAAATCGGACCAGTAGTTCCTGAGATAAGCACGTTCAAACAAACAAACAAACTCTTCAGCTTTATAATATTAGTATAACTAGATAAGGCACAATAATAGTAACTTGGTTTAAGTAAAAAATATTAAGCCTAGTTGTTGTTCAATGTATTCTTCCGACCGTGCCCATTAACAGTCATAAAGTTAAAAAAAGAGCGTAAGTGCCGAGCACACGTATCAAAAGTGAAACTTCTTTGGCAAGATTCGAAAATATCAAAATCGTCGGCTTACTCCATGACGTGACGGTATCGCCGAACTTTTACTCTCAACGTACCTAAGAAGTTCATGTCAAAAACAACAATCCTGTTAAAAACCTATTTAATTTTCTCAACCTACCCTCACTTTGTGGCTTTTCCTTCGGCTTCGCGGTCCAAGCGCTGCGAACTCGCGACGTTTTGAAAATTGAATTGCGACGTGACTCTTTACGCCCTTTTATCTCCCCTGTAAGTGAATAATTATACTGAATTTGTATTCAAAATGAACAATTTAAAATTTTTGCAGAAAAGGAAAATAATATATTCTTCTACAATAAAAGACCAGTTTCGTTTTTAGCAATAAAATTAAAATATATATCAAAATTTTTCGACAATTATTCAACGAAGCTAACCATTAATGATGTGGGAGTCGAAATATTTTTTTTCATTCTTTAAAATTGTTCAAGTGTACCTACAGAATATGTAGGTAAAACAAATTCAAAATTTTGTTAATTTCACGTTTACCCTATCTCTCCCCTTATCATTACCATAATCATACTTTTTTAACGTTTGTTAACTCCCCTTACAATATTTTAACAGGAAAAAATTAGTAAATAAAAATCATTACTACAAGAAAAATGCTCGTTTCATCCCTACCATTATTTAAAAAAGTAATATGTACCTAAAAACTACATTACTTTAAAAAAGCCAACTCACCAGCAGAAGCCGCAGCTCGTAGACTGGATACCACAGCTGGTGGAATGGCCATCATGCCGAGGGACGGTAGAATGTATCGAAGGTATCGATTGCGTAAGGAATGCCAGGATCTGACTGGAATTATGCATAAAGAAAATGTTTATTTTATGCATTAATTACAGTTTTATAGTAACCTGTGATAAAAGGACGGACAAGTAAAAAAAAAAAATTACAAATGGGATAGGAATTGTAATTCTTCGAGTTTATAATTAACTAGTGGTCCCCCCCGGCTTCGCCCGTGTTACTTCAAGGAATATAATAAAAAAATAATTATCGAAATCGGTTCAGCCGTTCACACGTCATGCAGTGACAACGCGAAACGTGTTTCATTTTTATGTATATAGATTTGTGATAAATCAAATCTCTTCATAATATGTTAAATGTTTATCAGGAAATTATTAAATAGAAACTGCTTGCCCCGGCAGACCTTTGTAATTTTTTAAAGTACAGCTCAAAGTCATACAAATCAAACAGAGTGTAGGAGTCACCAATGTACGGTCTTGTTATGTGCGGGTGTAATAAAAGATGAATAACTACGCAAAAGGTTATATTTCGCTAACTACATATATTTATCCGTATGTAATTAATATTCGACCTAATGCGACCCACCCGCGTCCCGACAAGCCCGTAACTGTCTGTGCATAGCGCACGAACTGTTTATATATGAGTTACCGTGTGAACTTTCTTAGCGTTACACTTGAAGTTCGATAACTCATAAATTGGCTTGTCGACGCTACATCATTCCCCCCTTAAAAAATAAAAAGGGTATACAAGTAAAAAAAACTTACAATAAAACTAAACTAAACAATAAACAGATGGGTGTATATAAAGTGTCGCTATATAAGGTTACAAAATGTTTACAATATAAAGTATAAAAAATGTTCACAATATAAATCAATCATAACGTATACAAGTGGTTAACAGTTAACACCTAATTTCGTTAAACTATTTATGTTATCACAAAAACTCGGTTGGGTCTTCTAAGTTGCGTGCGATAATTGTTACACGTCATTTAACACTTAGTAACATTAACATTTCAAATCCCAATACGTTTTTCTTACACTTGTATCGTTTAATATTACAAAGGCTATTACTATACACTCATAAGCCATAAATCAAAAGTACTTAAATTTCTAAGTAGTAAACATTTCAATAAAAACTTACAAATATAAATTTGAAATACCATACTTAAAACGTTAAACCATTAACAATGAACTCGTTTCAAATTTCACAAATGCTATTATTTATTAAATACGATGTGTTGATTACTAAGTATTTATTATACATTTCTCTTATATGAATACTTATAATCATCGTAATTCTAATAAATTTAAAATAGTTGAAACAATTACAAATACAATACTATTACCTAAATCGTACTGGTAATCGTATAGCTCTTCCACTACGCGTGGTATGTGTATTAGGCAATTCGCTACTTGGAATTTGTAATGGAACCTCAGTATCTGCCCCAGATGTCGTATCACTATCATCATTCAAATAATATGCAGGTTTTAGACGGTCTACAGATATTCTAACTTTCCTGCCAGTCATTTGAATGTAAAATACCTTTTCCTCTTGACTCAGCACACGATAAGGACCGTCGTATGTTGGTTGTAGAGGCTTACGCACTGCGTCGTTTCTTACAAAAACATAATCGCATTTTTCTAAATCGGGGTGAATAAATATGTTCCGTCTTACATTCTGCCTTATAGCTACTGACTGATATTTCCTAATAGTATCTCGTAATTTACTTACATACTCAAGACTGCTATATATTTCAAAACTCGATTTTTTATCGAATAATCAATACACAGTACACTCACACGCGGATCGGTTATTTTTCGACACTGGTAAAATTAAAACATTTCTGATTGCGCCGGTGTCCACTAAAAACTTAATAGATGCTGCTTCCGCCACACATAAGGTTGAAAGCACTTGCTGGCATTGTTCTTATAGCGGTAATGGTAATAACATAACCAATTTGGTCTTCTCTGTTTTGATATTCCTGCACGATCGTGATTTTGAGATGCGGAACGATGCGTGCTATTTCCATACCTTCGACCGCTAAACGATTTGCCTCTCGAGCCTGCACATTCCAGCTGGTTTATCCGCTGCTTTAGTTGTGCTAACTGCTCGAGAAGGGTATACTGTACCGACGAAACTGCTCGAACTGGAACTGCCGGATTCATTTTTAATTATTAACAAACGATATCTATGCAATTCACTATAATAATGTTCACTTTTCGCCGGGAGTCACCAATGGAGGGGCTTGTTATGTGCGGGTGTAATAAAAGATGAATAACTACGCAAAAGGTTATATTTCGCTAACTACATATATTTATCCGTATGTAATTAATATTCGACCTAATGCGACCCACCCGCGTCCCGACAAGCCCGTAACTGTCTGTGCATAGCGCACGAACTGTTTATATATGAGTTACCGTGTGAACTTTCTTAGCGTTACACTTGAAGTTCGATAACTCATAAATTGGCTTGTCGACGCTACAAGAGCAAATATCATTAAAATATGTTCAGCCACTCTTGAGTAATAAGTGGTGTAACTTACATTAAAATCATTTCATAGTTTCAGTAGTTTTTTTTTGTGAAGGCGTAACAAACATACACACCTACACACACACATACATCCAACCTCACAAAACTTTCGCATTCATAATATTAGTAGAAGACACATTTAAATTACGATCATCAACTCACAATGCCCCGTATTCTGATGATGTACAGGCTGCATGATCTGCCAGATCCTGTTCCCGTTCACCAAGTTCTCTTTCTCGTTCTTTACTATCCACGTGACTATGGCATCGTCTTCGAGTCTTGAATATTCGCGAACACTTGGACTATTTTAAAAAATATATTAATTTAAAACCATTATGTTTGTATACATATCAATACATATGGGTTAGGGCGGCCGTACACGGACCGCTTCAAGCAGTTGAGACCGACGGCTTGAAGCCGTGTACGTCGCTCAGCCGTTGACTGCTCGAGCTGCCCGTGTACGGCCGCTCTTAATGTTGAACGTTTTATACACATTTGGCTTAACATAGGTTAATAACAATGGATTACTTATAGCACCCACACTAGGCAAGCCTGTATCTTGGGAGCTTTGAGACGATCATACAAAAACAAAAATTGGATATCCTCGGTTTAATCAACGCTTGTAACAATACATACAAAAGGATAATTGTTTCAATAACTAGCTAATAAGGCAAATGTTATTATGTGAGTGAAGTCCCGTGTCCCCTAGTGGGGTAAGGCAGATGCATTATACATCTGTTTCACCGATCGATTTTCTTTAGGGACAAGTAGGTGATCAGCCTGCCAGACCGAGACTTTTTTTCTTCGTTTCCACCGGGAATCGAACCCAGGATCCCTCGGTTCTACGCTCTCGCGTCAACCACTGAACCAAGGAGGTGGTCATCAGAGATGTACTTAAAATCATAATAAATATAATGAATTATGACGGTATGCTTACCTCTTGCCACTCCATTTCTTAACAACTTTCTTCCTCACTTTCGGACTACCCTCACTATCTTTATTTGCACTATTTAACACTTCTTTCACTTTCAAACTACCCTCACTATCTTTATTAACACTATTCAACACTTCCTTCACTTTCCCAACACTAGCACTATCTTTTTCACTATCACTGACAACTATCTTGTCATTCACACTATCCACCTGTTTCATATTTTCTTTATTCTCAGTTCGCCTTCTCTTGCTATATCTATAATTAACAGGTTCGTTAACAGATCTTAAGCCGAGTACTTTAGTGAAATGTTTCTTCTGTATCTTGCTGTTCGCGTCCACAATACGTTGTATTCGTCTATTGCGCTCCACATTGACCAACGGGTTGATTTTGTAGAACACTTGCCGTTTGTAATCGTCGTTTTCGTCATATAATAAGAGATCGACGTTGAAAACATTATGTGGATCGTTTAGAACGAAGTTGCGGAATAATTCTACATCTGTTTCGTCTATTAACAATTCTTTGCAGACATTCTGCTTTGCTTGTGTACTTTGACTTAACCCTTTGGATGTTGTTGGACTATTAATAATAATTTCTTGTGGTTTGTCTATGTGTATGTTCTGTGAAGGAGCCTGTGTAGCAATCTCGATCATTGGATTGCATTGTACCGCTATAGAGTGTGTCATCGGTTTGAGTAGTTTGTTGAAGTTTGCGTCCATTTCACAGCTGAAAATGAAATATATATTTTTTTAATTTTTTACTTTACACTTAATTGTGCATGATGAAGATACTCTCACTGATTTATTCTAAGGGAAGGATATTTCTTTAGTATATGCTTCATAATGAGGTATTTTTTTTGTTCATTGTTATATAATATATCTGTACTAATAGTTATTATCAAGCTGAAGAGTTTGTTTGTTTGAACGCGCTAATCTCAGAAACCACTGATCCGATTTGAAAAATTCTTTCAGTGTTAGATAGCCCATTTATCGAGGAAAGCTATAGGCTATTTATCATCACGTTAAGACCAACAGGAGTGGAGCACTGCCGGTAAAACCGCAGGGCACAGCTAGTTTTAGATAAAGCTCTAACTTAGACCACTTCCTTACTGTGCAAGTGTATTTTTCATACTAAATTGTACAAGAATGTATTAAAATTTTATTATATTAATTTTATTTAAAAACTTTATCATACCATTTTGCACTCTTATGCATACAACAGTGGCAAGCCTCTGATATCTTCCTGAAGTCCTCATCTTTTGTTGTTTTGAGGTCTTCATTTCTGAAACATAATAAGAATATCGATAATTGAATCAATAGTTACATTGTTTACTGAATCTACACTACTATTATAAAGCTGAAGAGTTTGTTTATTTGAACGCGCTAATCTCGGGAACTACTGATCCGATTTGTTAAATTATTTCGGTGTTAGATAGCGCATTTATCGAGGAAGGCTATAGGCTATATATCATTACGCTAAGACCAACAAGAGCAGAGCCACACGGGTGAAATCACAAAGCCCAGCTACTTAATAGATAAAAGGTGGCCACTTATTCCTCTAAGAAGCATCTCCTTTCAACTAAACTTGTCAATGCTTTGCAGAGGCCTTATGTCTTATGCCATTAAAGCATTGCTGGTCACTTATCAGGAAACCCACCAGCATCTTTGTGAACTTTCACATAGAATAATCAATCAAATAGTTATAAACACTCCCTACTACTCCATATTGTATTGTATGAAATGAATAATAAAAAGTTTTTTCAAAGTTTTTCAAAGTTTTCAAACAAATTTTCGTCCCAACTCGAAGCCTTCATAATAAAGGGGGCACTGAAAAACAGCGCTGGCAATGTTCCAGAACGTTGCAGCATATGCTGAGCTGTCTCCTTTTTGTCAGGATCGTATGACACACCTTAATAAAAAAATACTGATTATCAATTTTATTTTCTCTACGTGCTTTTTTATGTTATTAATTTAAGTGTTATTGTTGCTATTTTCTTGTCGTGGTGCTTTCTTATTTACCTTTTACGGTTCTTTATGTTTTATGTGTGTGTGTTGTGCTGTCCTTGATAAATAAATGTTATTTTCTTTTCTTTTCTTTCTTTTCAAATCAAATAATCAAATAGTTACTTTCAAAAGACAAATTCCTAAATTAATTGTATCGGCAACAATCCTTGATAAGTGTACAAAGTTTGAATTAACCTGTCCATTTAAAGTGGGTCAAAATTGAGTTTAAATAAAAAACTTAAAGGTGAAAGCAAAACAAGCATTTTCAGAAGGAATATGAGGAGAGAATGTTGTTCGCTTTGTTTCAAAGTAGCAAAATGTTGAAAAAACGGCTTCATATTTCCTGCTTACTTTTAGTATGTTTTGCTATAAAAGCAAATTGATTATAGAGCACTAGGTATATAAGCTACTTCATTTCATAGTTTGTTTAAAACACTGAATTGCTATTAATATGACAAATCAGCATATATACATTGTTAAAGAGAAATGCTATGTTATACCTAAATAAATAAAAAAATATATATATATTATTCGAATAGGTAGAAGAAACGTAAGTAAAAAGTAAGGGGTTGACTTTAGAAACTTGCGGCACGAATTTCGGCGTGATTTTAATTTTTTTTGATCGATAATAATGCCCTGTAACATACATTAACGGCTTTTCGTGCGGAAACGTGTAAATACAGAGAAATCTTAATTTTAATTTTTGAGGTTATGTTCAAAATTGTTTGAGTTACATTGACAAAACTACCTACAAGAATTGTGTTTGAAAGAGATAACAAATGTCAAAATGTACATTAAAAACCATAGTTCCTTCATAGTTCATTCAAAAGCATGTTGCTGAGGGACAACAATTCATACGGATTATTGGCGAGTAGTATATGATTGGGGCAACATGGGTTTGTTCATAAAAAAGTTAATCACTCAGATCCAGACAACCCATTTGTTGCCCCGTGGTTGTGTGGTTGATGGTTGCCCCTGATGGGACTCATACTCGAAGAATTTAGTCCCAGTGGCGTGTTGTAAAGAGATTTTTTAAAAAAGATAACTATAACCACCCAAACTTCGATGATATTATTAAAGAATATAATATGTGGAGACGCTGATTGGAAAAAAATAAAATTGATCCATTCAATGCCCTTGTAAATTGTATCAAACAAGTATAATTATTAAAAAAATGTTTTTTTTATTGCATGTATATTGCACACAAATTGTTAGTAACAGAACCGAATCTGTCCACCCCGATTCCACGTGGTACTTGTCTGTCATACACTAGAGTGTATTAAAAAAGTCGGAGGCGTGGAGGAGCGAGGCGCCCGCGTGTGCTGAGGAGCAGGCAGAGTCAAGCGAGCCGGAGTGGCTGAGGCTGGTCGCGAAAGGCGACCAAAAAGCCGAAGCTACGAAGGCGAGTGAAGACTACTGCCTGCAACGAGGTACACGGGGGCAAGCGCCACGTTCTGCAGCGCCGGAGCAGTCAAGAAAGCCCATAATCTTCAATATACATCTAACTACATTTCACTACATAGTATAAAACAAAGTCGCTTTTTCTGTCCCTATTTCCCTATGTCCCTTTGTATGCTTAAATCTTTAAAACTACGCAACGGATTTTGATGCGGTTTTTTTTAATAGATAGAGTGATTCAAGAGGAAGGTTTTAGTATATAATTTACTAGGTTTTAGACAAAGCGGGCGAAGCCGCGGGCGGTAATCTACTATAAATATAAACTCAAAAAAAATTAAAAAAAAATAGAAGGGGGGGTTTCCGCACCCCCCCACTTCACAGGGGGTCTCCCCTTACCTCCCCCCTCCCTTTCCCTCCCCCCCCCTTAATTCGTGCCGCAAATTTCTAAAGAAATACCAAAGTAAGTATTCTGATCTTAAGCATGTACCTGAAGAGTCAAGATACACACAAACTATAAGTGAAAAAAAATTACTCACCTAATTTGTGGGACCGGTAAACCAACTTTGACCGAACTAGGCTTTCCAGCAGCTAACCGATTGAGCCCTCGTACCACTGCTTTACGATTAGCCACGCACAATTTACCGCGTTTCAAGTAAACAAACCGAGCCCCAGCCCAACCAGAGACGCGGCCGGTATCATCCAGTTCCCGCCATCTGCCGCCGCCATAAATAAAAAACTTTGCTTTTGACATTTCACGTAATAATCGATATAGAATATCGTTTGAAATATTGTTTATTGAGTTTTATCTACATGACGCTGAAATTATGGGCTTTTTGAGTTAAATTTTAATTCAAAAATCTTGTTTTGATACGGGTTTAGTTGACGCGTGGTTGACGCGTACATGTAAAATGCGATTAGCGTTGTCACTTGTCATTATGACTTTGACAGCTGACAAATATTATTTTACAGATTAAATAAAAAACATAAAGAAATAGGATTTTGAGAAATTGTATGTATTTGCCTTATAGTAAATTAGCACCATCTGTTGGCGCATTTTGCATTAATTGATCAATTTAATTAATTTGCATTTTGGCAATTTCAATAAGAGATTATTTTAAACATAAAATAAATGTGTTTATAAGAAAATTGATTATCATGAAACTACATAAAAAATAAAATAAAAAAAACGGCAATAAATTCAAGAATAGCTGTTTGCCTGTTTATAAAAAGTACAATAGGACCAAAAATAATTTATGCCTTGTTTTCTAATTTTACATCAACTGTTTCTAAATTTGAAAAGTCTGAGTTGTTTTAAAATAAAATAAGCTAGGTTAAGTCATTCACTTTAGCGAAAGGGAGAGGAGGGTTATAATTACTACTAGCTTCCGCCCGCGACTCCGTCCGCGCGGATGTCGGTCTTCGCGTGGATGGTTATTTCTCCATTTTGAGTACCTCTGTCAATAACATCTTATAAATATCTATTGGACCCAATTCCCAAATACGGCTAGGCCTATAATAATACACAACGTGTGTTCGCGGTTCTACGGAACAACGTCTATGGATAAAACTGAAAAATTAAGATTAATTTTTTTCTACGTATTTTTCCAGAATAAAAAGTATCCTATTTTACGCCCAGGATAATAAGGTATAATTATACCAAGTTTCATCGAAATCGAACCGCTAGTTTTCACGTGATGCCTTCACATACAGACAGACAGACAGACAGACAGACAAAAATTTTTTAAATCACATATTTGGGTTTGGTATCGATCCAGTAACACCCCCTGCTATTTATTTTTTCAATATTTTCAATGTACAGAATTGACCCTTCTACAGATTTATTATATGTATAGATAGGTAAGGCTTAAATTGAAAAATAAGAAACACTATTTACTGTTTTCATTTTTAATAAGTAATAATACTTGGAGTAAGGCGTTTTTAACTATACGCACGCGTCATAAGTCTTTTATAAACAATTCAATTATATTTGTGTTAAGGTTAAAATTAGCTCAGCAGAGGGATATTGAAGAAAAATACGTGTATTCACTTTGACTGTTTATTTCATACTAGCTTTACATTCATCGTATCTATCAATACACAACAAAAATTCAATTAATGTAAAATTCCCCAATCTCCCGAACATGTCATGTCAACAGACTTACATACATTTCGCCTTCTTTTAAGTCTTTCACAGGTTATAAAAATTATTTTGTAAGGTTTAAATTTTATAAATATTAAATAAGCAGACATCACAAAAAAAATTATTATACAAAAAAATCTAAATTAATCTTATACTATATGAACCGCACCCATCACAAATACCGTGTAACCGCAGCATTAAATCACCATAAACTAAAGCTCCAGCCACACAACACTAAAGCTCCAGCCACACAGAACTAAAGCTCCAGCCACACAGCACTAAAGCTCCCGCCACACAGCACTAAAGCTCCAGCCACAACACTAAAGCTACGGCCACACAACACTCTCGATCCACGGCACATACGCCGACACTCGTGTGTACACACCCGGCTCGCCGATGAAACCACACGCGCGACCGAATGACGTCACACCTATGATTGTGTACATGCAGTTGATTTGGCGGTGTTTTATCTGTAGGGGCCCGCCGCTGTCACCCTGTAGATTAAAAAAGGAATGAATGAAAATTATGAATAAATAAATCCTGCTATCCTACTATAATAATATTATAAATGCGAAAGTTTGTGAGGATGGATGTGTGTGTTAATGTTTGTTACTCTTTCACGCAAATACTTCTGAACCGATTACAATGAAATCTAGAACATTAAGTGTTCGCCCGCATTTTCAAAGAAAAACCCGCATAGTTCCCGTTCCCGTGGGATTTACGGGATAAAACCTATCCTATGTGTTAATCCAAGTAACCCTCTATATGTGTGATAAATTTCTTAGTAATCGGTTCAGTAGTATTTGAGTAACAGAGTAACAAACATACACATACCCACACATTCATCCTCAAACTTTCGAATTTATAATATTAGTAGGATATTTAGTCACAATCATACCTGACAAGTATCCTTAGATTGCAATTTATCACCATAACATATTTGTGTGTTGATGTCGAAGCCGTTCTTCATTAGACGATTTGGCGGGAAAAGCTTGACGCATTCGTCGTTGCTGAATTTTGTGAGGATCACCTGAAAATTATGGCAAAGTTGAATACAGATAAATTAATAAATAAATAGATATATTTTCACGACAATTTTCACACACGACGCGACGGCACGATCATAATTAACACCCAGACACAGAGCAAACATCTATGTTCATGACACAAATACTTGCCCCGGGTGGGAATCAAAACCACCACCTCTAGCTTGGAAACCAGGGCCACTACTAACCAAGCCAACCGATCAAATAAAAAGACAGCCTAAATTTAGTTTATCTGTGTTAAAGATACCATACACAGAAAGATGACGAAGAAAATATCAGCCCTTTAGTAAGTTTTTTATATTTTATATATTTACTAGCTTTCCGCCCGCGGCTTCGCCCGCATTTTCAAAGAAAAACATAATATAGAATTTACATTAATGATGCAATCATAATATTTAGATAAGTTTTTCTGTGCACCATACTTCACATTTATTTGAAAGCAGAAAGTAACAAATTGAAAAAAAAAAGCTTTTTCCTACGGCCTCTAAATTTGAATTTCATCAAATACAGAACAATCACGACTCACTCATTCACCTTTAAAAAAAAATGTGTGCGTGTACTAGTGTACACACGTAAGAAGTGAAACTTATTTATGACCTTATTTTTCAAAAATAATTTACTATATGGAACTTTACAGAAATACGTTAATCACGCGTGGTAGGGATAAGAAAAAGATGGCGCGTGACGGAAAAATGTTACACTAAATTTTTTTCCAGCCCCGATAAAGAAGTTTCACTTCAAAAATTTAAACAGAAAAAATTACATTTCAATTTTTTTAATCCATAGACAACAATTTTTTTATTTCAGTAAAAAAAAAACTGTCAGACATTTCTTTTTTTAACCAAAGACATTACCTTCTGCAACATATCAGCGCTAGCGCCTCTATTCTCTGTGGCCCCCCAGCCGGTGGCGAGGGCCCTGTTGTAGTTGTTTGGGGCCCCGATGTCCAAGCAGGCAGGGACTGCTGATATGCCTAGTTTCATACTGGAAAGTAAGTAAGTAAAAAAAAACTTGAGAAGTGGAACGAAGTTACTAAAATAACTGGCTTGTTTGCTAGAAGAGAGAGACAGACAGAGAAACTCGCGCACGCCCCACGGCTTACAACTATAGCAAAAAGTATCGTTATTACTTTTGGTCTTAATTATTTATAACTAGTGGTCCGCCCCGGCTTCGCTCGTGGTACATATTTCGCAATAAAGGTAGCCTATGTCCTTTTTCGGGTATCAAAATATCTCCATACCAAATTTCATGCAAATTGGTTCAGTAGTTTAGGCGTGATTGAGTACCTAACAGACAGACAGACAGAGTTACTTTCGCATTTATAATATTAGTATGGATAGATACCTATAGTATGGATTCATACTACTACTACTATTTTAGTCAAAACAGAAGTTTTCTAACAAAATAGATTAAAATAATAAAATTTATTTAGAACCACAATACAAATAAAAAAAGGAAAACAAAAAGGAAACAGTCAACATTTTTATCAAACAAATTATAAAAAATAGACTACCTATTTGAAACAAAGAAACACGCATTACAAATATATTTTTGTTCCTACACATATAATGTTGCGGAATTTGCACGCCATTTATGGCTAATGTGTTGATTCTACCTAAGTATAAGTAATATTGCTATCTTTGTACACACATTATGCAAATAAAGAAATTTTATTTATTTTATTTATTTAACTAGCTTCCGCCCGCGACTCCGTCCACGCGGAAAAATTAAGATTTACTTTTTTTCTACGTATTTTTCCGGGATAAAAAGTAGGGTAACGGGTACTAACCTTGGCACCCCCCCAGTGATTGGCACTTTGAGGTTTAACATGCAATTTTTATGGTTCGCTGACTAATTACCAAAAATAAAATTTACCAAATAATGCCCCCATTATTTATGGGCAATACTAAATGGTAGTTATGAATTTTAATAACTCGTAACACGGAGAAAAAAATCTTTTCTGTCATGGTTCCGAGCGCAACAACTTTATCGTGATTTTTTAACAAATTTTGCTAATACTGGGTAAGTTTGTAAGTTGTTTTTCTTTGTTACTAGATTAATAAATGATTGGTGTGTTGTTTGTACTTGTTAATGAGTTATTATATTACAGTTTTAAAGCAAAATTTGTCATAAAAATCTGTTAATTATTGAGTTCTTGGGGTGCCAATGACTATGAGCCATGTTTTGTATGAAAGTACAGTTTTTTGGCACGGGGGCCAATGAATAGATAACAGTTCAACAATTATCCATGTTAGATTTTGGACTTTTTATGACGTGCATTAAAAGTTCTATTCATAAAAAGCCATATTATGGGTCTGCATCCAAATTTTCGCAGGGCCAATTATTGTACTTTTAAGGCGATTGGCAGGGCCAATCATTATACTCGTATGGTGCCAATAATTATACCTACTTTTAATGAGGAGTAGTAGTGATGTGCTAACGTTCATGTGATTTATTAGGTAAATAATTATAATAACAATAACAGGCCTGATAGAAAGTAACATTGCCTCCTACGCAGAAGGTCCTGGATTTGATTTCTTCATAACAAAATCATGTTGTGTCTAAGGTGCTATAACATGTAGTTATAATAATATGCAATTAAAAAAAGGTATTTAATTTAGGTAGTAAACACAATGTTGGATGGTGCTATGTGAATTAAGCCAGATTTTTTTATTATTATTCAATTCAACAAAGATATTCAAGATAAATCATTTTACATCTTGCATTTATTTCAATCTCTATTAGGAAGAGCGAGAACGTATGAGAGGCGGACCAATCACGAAGCGAGCGGACGCCCATTTTCAATTCGATTCTTTAATCTGCATGGCTTATAACAGTTAATAGATACCTAGCTACTATCTGTTGCAGCATTTTATTATTGCAAGCCTATTCCCAACACTATTTGTTCTCCGTCGTATTGATTGGCATACCACGTGTATAATTATTGGCAGTGCCAGTCATTGTACCTTTCACTATGTTAATCACTATACCACCGAGTGCCAATAATAGTGCCCTGGGGACTTTTTCAATATTTGTTTAATTTTATCATGTAAAGTCTTATTAATACCGCTAAATTTTGATTCGAAATGGTTCCTTATATATTTTACAATCAAATGCCATAAAGTGTAGGTCACTAGTATAAACGGTTGATTTTACACAAGCGTTAAAAGTCAGTAAATTGCTTCATTGTACCTCTTACCCTATCCTATTTTATGCCCAGGATAATAAGGTATAATTATACCAAGTTTCATCGAAATCGAACCGTTAGTTTTCACGTGATGCCTGAACATACAAACAGACAGACAGACAGACAGACAGACAAAAATTTTTTTAATCACATATTTGGGTTTGGTATCGATCCAGTAACACCCCCTGCTATTTATTTTTTCAATATTTTCAATGTACAGAATTGACCCTTCTACAGATTTATTATATGTATAGATTAAATGACAATAAAACAAACAATTACTCACACTCTATCCGTTTCAAGTAAGGCAATATCATTATATTTCCTCGGCGGATCGAACTGTGGATGTTTCACAATATTCTTTATCTTGTACAAGTTGTTGCTGTCTAATTGGTCTGTCCTTTTTAGTACGCCGAGGAGAGCGAATTTTGTTGGTCCACTGAAAGAAAATTGTTTGAATTTGTTTAAATTTATATTGAACTAGCTTTCCGCCTGCGGCTTCGCCCGCGTTTTCAAAGGAAAACTCACATAGTTCCCGTCCCCGTGGGATTTCCGGGATAAAACCTATCCTATGTGTTAATCCAAGTTACCCTTTATATGTGTGCTAAATTTCATTGTAATCGGTTCAGTAGTTTTTACGTGAAAGAGTAACAAACATCCATACATCCATAGGTACTTACAAACTTTCGCCTTTATAATATACTAGACTAGACTAGACTAGATTTCCGCTCGCGGCTTCGCCCGTGTTTGCAAAGGAAAACCCGCATAGTTCCCGTTCCCGTGGGATTTGCGGGATAAAAACTATCCTATGTGTTAATCCAAGTTATATGTGTGCTAAATTTCATTGTAATCGGTTCAGTAGTTTTTACGTGAAAGAGTAACAAACATCCATACATCCATACAAACTTTCGCATTTATAATATTAGTAGGATATTAAGATTAAACACATTTTAATACGATTTAGCTCAATACTCACTTCTCTCTGCTATAAGTGCAATGGCCAGCGGTCAGTATAAACTTGTCACTAATAAGACTCCCGCCACAGGACCATTCTGCGGAATTCGGATCGTCTCCGAAACCGAGCAAAACCTGGGGGTAAAGTAGCATTTGTTACAGTGGAATATTTTTAACTAGATTCCGCCCGCGGCTTCGCCCACTTTATAAAAGAAAAAAACCGCATAGTTCCCGTTTCTGTTGGATTTTCGGAATAAAGTAGCTTATTCTGGGTCTTCAGCTACTTACATACTAAATTTCATTGCAATCGGTTCAGTAGTAGTTCAGGATACATCGCCCATTTTTGCAAGTGACTACTATCAAGCTGATTTTCCGTGTGTAGCTTTATTTTGATGAGACACCGAATAATTTCGTGTACGAAACTCTCGATTGTGGTGGCTAACAGAGATAACAAGGATAAAATTTTTTTATTTGATGGTTCTCAAATATTTATTACGCAATTTGTAGGACAATATGTCTGTTGAATTATATAAACATTAATTAAGTGAAAACAAAAAAATCAGCTTGTTAGTAATCATTTATGATGACCTCGTTATCGATACACTTTGGAAAGGGGAACTCTTTGAACCAACCATAGATTTTGTAGGACAAATATTTTTTCGAATAATTTAGGTAATTATCTTGAGATTGAACAAAGAAATAAATTCAGTTAGTAATAAATATTTGAGAACCATCAAATGAAAAATTTTTATCCTTGTTATCTCTGTTAGCTACCACAATCGAGACTTTCGTACACGAAATTATTGGGCGTCTCATCAAAATAAAGCTACAAACGGAAAATTAGCTTGATAGTAGTCACTTGCAAAAATGGGCGATGTATCCTGAACTATAGTATTTGCGTGAAAGAATAACAAACCATCCATCCTCACAAACTTTCGCATTTATAATATTTTAGTAGGAATAGTACGATTTAGTATTTAAGTAGTAATTACTATGTTAATTTTATGTAGTAATTATCTAATCGGTGCTTGGTGGGTTCGTATGCGACTGTGTGTCTGTGTAAATACGTTTATGGGATCAATGAATTAATACAAAAAATTGAGTTCTACTACTATCACCATAATAATATTATGTATGTCGTGGCCATATCGTAAATTTGCTCATTTCATGAAATGATTGATCATTTCACGAAATGGTCGCATTTCATGAAATGGTTGAATGTCTATTGGCCACATCGTTATGTGGTTGAGCAGATCAATGATAAGAAATCAACATGGGCATGGGCAACTAAACGCGCGGTTTTTTCATGAAATGATCAAACTATTTGAACATATCGTAAAGTAGTTACATTAATCATTGGTAGAGGCGCTGCAGGCCTGTGTTTAGGTGTGAACATGGCGGCCGCTGTTGAAAATTTTATTATTCGCAGTTAAAATCAAATCTGGTCAAACTATGTTAGCGACATCATGAAATGCGACCACATCGTGAACTGATCAATCATTTCATGAAATGAGCAAATCTGCGATATGGCCACGACATGTATGCTACTATTCTACTTACCATATGAGGGAATTCATCTTTAGCAGCCTTCACACCCCCCACAATGAGATCAGCGACACTGTGCTTACAGTTGTTAACCCGGGCCATGTCCCCAATAAGGGCCACACCCCTTTCGCAAGGATACACTAGGGTCTGCTGGTATTCTATGCATTCTGGGAGTTGAAAGAAAGAAATAAATTGATTGTATTTTAAAACAAACTATAAACACCATTAATTAGAGTAACATTAACAACCATAAACCCCAAATACAGTAACAAAAAAGATTATGGCCTGTACCCTCATATGAGGCCCGTGTCCCAGCAGTGGGAACGTATATGGGCTGATGATGATGATGATGAATTAGTTTACAAAATGAACCAACAAAAATTAGAATACTGTGCGGCTCGTTAGTTGCTGACTAAGGTTGCTGACAAATAAAAAAATGAAAAAGTATTATTGTAGACAATGTTAACGTTGCAAAATTGAGAGGGAAAAAACAAAAAAAGAGGTAAGTTGAACGAGCAGCATTTGAAAATTTGTCATGGCTAATTATTTTTTTTCAACAATGTATACAAAACTGTTGATATATGAAATTATCAAATCAAAGGTCGATTTTTAAAACGAGCTTTTATTAATTTAATGCAATAAAAACTTTTCCATAATAACTTCATTATCGATCATTTTATGCAAATTTTATGATACAAAGCTCGCATAAATTCAGGGCTTCATTGAGGGTAACGTGTAAAAGATAAAAAATATCGTTTTATTTATTGCTTTTATTTATAAAAACACATTTTTTAAATCTTTTTCACCTCTCTGTTTCTCTACATCTTGTATTTGAAGTTATTTAAATTCGAATTGAAACTTCAATTTTTTTAGTTGAATTTGAATGTTATCAATTTAAATATAAAAAATCATACTTACTATCCCAAGCCTTCTGCCCTGTTTTCGTGGCTGTCAAATTCGGGGGCAGATTTTCACAACTACCCTCCGAGTCGTCGTTGTCCTTATAGTCGACAGGGGGTGGTATATACTCTGTGGTGGTCGTGAATGGCCTGTAAACGAATATGACTTTAAACTCACTCAAAACTCAAACTCAAACATTTATTTATTCAATTAGACTTCTTCTAGAATGTTCTAGAAGCACTTTTGAAACGTCATTACGTTTTTTTAACATTTACCACCGATTCGGAAAGTAGTATCTATGGAGAAGAACCGGCAAGAAACTCCATAGTTGCTCTTATATAAGTTTTAAATTTAGAACTAGTAAACTCTTTAATATTGTGAGGAATTCTGTTGTAAAAGCGTAGGTATACCTTGACCCATAAATGAATTTTTAAAAATATCTTAAAAACGAAATAAATATTTTTTTTAAACAGGCTGTTTGTTAAAATTGTCATAATTTGCGTTTCGAAAGTCCACTAATTAGGACACATTATAAAAAGCAAGGAATTTCAATTATTTTTCCTGAAACACCTGAAAGACGCCGTACCTACCTATTCAGGTCAAGAAAGACAGTGCGTTCCAATAATTAAATATTTATACCTATCACCTACTATTGTTTTTACTAAGGAGGAAATATTATTTTTCTGTTTGTTGATTTAAAACTACTTGACCGATTTTAAAATGGTTTTACTATATATTTACTGAGCAACATAAGCTTCTTTTCTACCCTGGCTCAACGGATGAAGCCGGTACAAGCAGTTAGTTTATGTCGTCAGATTACATAAGGATAATTCAGTTTTAGAATGGTAAAACAGGATCTAAGGTTATACAGGAAAATGCGTATGAAGTCTACAAGGATATTGGTTATTGTTTCCTATGATATATAAAAGAGCTAGATACGTTACCCGCTCTCTATTTTGGCAAGAAAAAACTCAGGTAAGTGCCCGAGTTTCACTTAGTCACGCACCATTCAGCGTCGTGGCTGGACGTTCTTTTTGTATTTTAATCGGCAGTTGTTATTACGAAGTACATGAGTGAGACATGTATTATGTCTCGTGCGTGAGAGTGAAAGAGAGAACAAACGTATTGGTGATAATGCGTTAGTAAGTAGGTATGTATTAATTACGCTGTTTTTTAGTGCAATGATGTTGGCGTATGCCGCGTCTACTAGTATAATAGGTCATTGATTGTTTCAAGTTATGTTATGTTTAGCACTGTAATTAATTTTCCGATATCTGTGTCAAGTTTGCAGAACTTTTGGAACGTTTTCATTCAGTTTAATAAAAAAAAAACATTATTATTCAATATCAAAAGATGTTCCGCACACTGAGATTGGTTGCAAATTTAATACGTGATATGAAATATTATATCGAAAACTTCCCCAAGTTTGCAGAACTTTTGGATTTTTTTTCACGACCATACAGCAAAAAATAATTTAATTGCAATTTTAACAATGTTCCGGACTGCGGACAAGGTTCCAAAATGAGATTTATTGTCGTCCCAATGTACCATTCACTTGACCGAAGTTTGAAAACTTTTGGAATTATTGTGAACTAGTGGTCCGCCCCGGCTTCGCCCGTGGTACATATTTCGCAATAAAAGATAGCCTATGTCCTTTCTCGGGTATCAAAATATCTCCATACCAAATTTCATGCAAATTGGCTCAGTAGTTTAGGCGTGATTGAGTAACAGACAGACAGACAGAGTTACTTTCGCATTTATAATATTATAGCACAGACTAATAATAATATACTACGTATACAAAGTAAGGATTGAATCATCACGCTAAGACCAACAGAAGCGGAGCCACGGCCCACGCAGGTGAAACCGCGGAGCGGAGCTAGTATCACGTAAACATGAGTCAAATTGTTTGTTAAGGCGCTGGCTGCCCTGAGCAAGCATTTCATTCCACTCACACATACACGCCACGCCACAGCTGCAGCCCGACGCCACACAGTGGATCCAAATTCAAGTTTCATGGACACAGGATTCAATGTCGGTCTATCACGCTGATTTTTTTTTTCAAGACAGATAATTGAACACCTATCAACTTTTTCTAATGGTAAAAATCCCCTAGGCGTATAGTTTTCGAGAAAAAAAATTGTTGAGTTTTTTTTGTATGGAGAAAAATCTTTATTATTTTTTTTCTCGCGTTGCTTTAAATTGCGAATGCTTAGATTCATATATTAAGTAAGTCCGGATGATATAGTATCCAGAAAAAAATAAAATATCTGCATCGACTTGCAACCCCGCGCAGGAATGATCGATAAAAATTTCAATTTTCCTATGCTCTTTTCTCTTGTATTACCTGCGTTTTGTTGCTCAATACTTGCTTATTCGTACTCCCTACATGACATTAATGAATATTGAGAACATTTCAGCCCACTAAATACGGTAAGTAATTTTTTTATATCTTAAAAATTTTCAAAAACAGGCAATTATAAAATAAGTCACAGTACAACGTAACCCGTGCCTAGAAAGCAATTAGGTAACGACAACCTATCTGGAATGCGGTGTCAGTCCCAGTTAGTTCCGAGTATATAAACAACCTCGTTAGTGCCCAATCGTTAACGAGGTCCAAGTACATAAACAACCTCGTTAGTGCCCAATCGTTAACGAGGTCCAAGTACATAAACAAGCTCGTTAGCTTTAACGAGGTTGTTTATATACTCAGTCGCATTTAATCCTGCATGCCCTTACTACCTGAGTACTCTTAATTGATATAAATAAGACGCACATTAAACTGAGCTCCATTATATTTCCGACATTTACGTATACTATACAATGGCTGGCTTGAGTACTAATTTGGATATGTTCATGATTATGAGGAAATTTGGTGATTTGAAGAATTTCAACCATTTGTTTGAAGTTATCATCTCAAAAATCCCATATGAACTGTCTGAAGAAGATCGCAGTACACTCAAAGATTTTTCTCGTAGAGTTATACACATTATAACGAAGAAATGGTCTGAGTCAAGCCGATCTCTGAAGATGTTTCTGAGTCGGGAAAACAATAAAAGGTGGTTGGAATCTGACATCCAGTGGCCTACTTGTGATTCGGTGGACTTGAATGTTTTGTTTGGATATTGTGCGGATGTAGAGGAAGAAACTCCGACCAACTTTTCTTCTTCTATAGTTGAATCAGTTCCATCAACGTCCACTGCTGAAGCAAGTACATCCACTGAAAAGATATCTAGAGTTCCATTCCAAGATTTGAGCAATAAACAAAAAAAAGACGATCCGACTCTACTATGAGTGAAAAAAATGAAGAGGAACTTTTTTATTGCTTTACTGAAAAGTTAAAAGCTAACGGCAAAGCAGCTTTTGCGAAAATTTTAGAGCATTTGGAAAAATACCCTGATACTATACCAAGTGTATCAGAATTTTTGTTTATTAAAAAGAAGCAAGACATTCCTGAAGACAAATCCTTGGCTGTTTTAACATCTCTTAATCTTTCCAAGTGGCAGTATTTGACTTTAAGGGGACTTCTGAAAGAAGAAAACTCAGCAAATCTTCCATCTTATCAAAAAATCATGAAATCTAAGCTCAGATTCCAACCACCTTTTATTGTTTTCCCGACTCAGAAACATCTTCAGAGATCGGCTTGACTCAGACCATTTCTTCGTTATAATGTGTATAACTCTACGAGAAAAATCTTTGAGTGTACTGCGATCTTCTTCAGACAGTTCATATGGGATTTTTGAGATGATAACTTCAAACAAATGGTTGAAATTCTTCAAATCACCAAATTTCCTCATAATCATGAACATATCCAAATTAGTACTCAAGCCAGCCATTGTATAGTATACGTAAATGTCGGAAATATAATGGAGCTCAGTTTAATGTGCGTCTTATTTATATCAATTAAGAGTACTCAGGTAGTAAGGGCATGCAGGATTAAATGCGACTGAGTATATAAACAACCTCGTTAAAGCTAACGAGCTTGTTTATGTACTTGGACCTCGTTAACGATTGGGCACTAACGAGGTTGTTTATGTACTTGGACCTCGTTAACGATTGGGCACTAACGAGGTTGTTTATATACTCGGAACTAACTGGGACTGACACCGCATTCCAGATAGGTTGTCGTTACCTAATTGCTTTCTAGGCACGGGTTACGTTGTACTGTGACTTATTTTATAATTGCCTGTTTTTGAAAATTTTTAAGATATAAAAAAATTACTTACCGTATTTAGTGGGCTGAAATGTTCTCAATATTCATTAATGTCATGTAGGGAGTACGAATAAGCAAGTATTGAGCAACAAAACGCAGGTAATACAAGAGAAAAGAGCATAGGAAAATTGAAATTTTTATCGATCATTCCTGCGCGGGGTTGCAAGTCGATGCAGATATTTTATTTTTTTCTGGATACTATATCATCCGGACTTACTTAATATATGAATCTAAGCATTCGCAATTTAAAGCAACGCGAGAAAAAAAATAATAAAGATTTTTCTCCATACAAAAAAAACTCAACAATTTTTTTTCTCGAAAACTATACGCCTAGGGGATTTTTACCATTAGAAAAAGTTGATAGGTGTTCAATTATCTGTCTTGAAAAAAAAAATCAGCGTGATAGACCGACATTGAATCCTGTGTCCATGAAACTTGAATTTGGAACCACTGTGCGCCATACGCGAATCATTACGAACGGGCCTCGGCCGGTAGTGTCGGTACACAGGCGTTCACGCACACATGTTTTTGGTTTGGGAATAAGAATTTGCGATTTACACGAAATCTATTGATTGGACTAAAAAAATAACACAGTATTATATTAGTATGTTGCTTGTAGAATTATTTGCCGAAAAAACAGAATGATTGCATGTAGTTTAGTATGGTTTTTAAGCATCAAAAGATTTTTTTAGAGGTACCTTTGAGATTTTTTTCTATCGAGTAAAATAAGTTGTATTGTGTTTTCAACACACTATCGAACTAGTTTATCTCCTGAAGAATATCATATATTTATCTGAGATTTTTTACTGCAGTTAATCATATACTTTAAAGCATTATAATTTAGCAGCAAACTCGCGTTTTGCTCTACTAGGCACCTTAAATACTTGCTTTGAGTTTCTATACAAGTCTTAATGGCATTTGAATATTCATATTGCAGCTACGATGTTGAAAAAGACAAACTGAACTGTAGCCATTGTAAAAGAATAACAGTTAAGACATAATAATTGATGTATACTCAATAAATCAAATCTCGCAAAATTTACGTTCTCAAGGGACTTTTAATAAATAAATAACAAACACTTTATTGCGCACACATAAAACAAAATCAAACAAATACAAACAAGGTAATACGAAGCGGTACATATAGGCGGCCTTATTGCTAAGAAGCCATATCTTCCAGGCAACTTTTTAATATTTTGAACTAATTTAATATGTTATTAACTTGTTATTAAGGTAATAAATTGAATTTTATTCTGTATACACATTGATAACTTAATGAAGTTCTAGTTACCTACTTTTGATATTAATAATGATTATTTTTCCGACCCAAATATCGACCAATAGAATTGCACCATTCGACGTCACGTGGTACAACCTACATGGTATTATACTGATAATTTTTTGAAAATTTTCTCTGGTCGTTGACGTCAAACTGACAGGTTGAATTCAATTGTGAAATTATTGGCCGACATTTGGGACGGAAAAATAATCCCCCGAATACCACACGAGCTTCAAAATTATCTGGCATTTCCCTCAAGGTTCCCTGCAAACAAATAAAGTCGTCAAGTTTTTCAGGAAAAATCACTCACGCTTCGCGCTCGTGATTTTTTAGCCTTGACTAAAAACTTGACTCCTTCATTTGTTTGCAACGAACCTATCGGAAAATACCCGATAATTTTGAAGCTCTTGTGGTATTATAAGTGATTATTACCTCTTAGTAGTAGTGGCGACTGGAACAGCCTCGACACAGCACACGATTGGATCTGTACCCACGAACGAGCATATCTGTAAAATATATTGAAAACTATTAGAAATACACGATTTACACAGTAATATCCTCCTGATTTTATTACAATCGGTCCAAAAGGTCCAATTGTTTAGGAGTTCATTGACTTGAACCGAAGAAATGTGTAAGTATTTTAAAAATTGAAAATCAAAACTTTGAAGTAAGTATGCCTTGTGTACATAATTCGAAATTCGAAGTTGGTAAATGAAAACACGAAACCTTCCGATCGAAATTCGAAATGAGTATAAAAATTACGAAAATAAAACAAAATTTTACAGGTAGGTACAATACGATTCAAACTTAATGGCGGCTCGAAACATAGCGCATCGGAACCTGTGTCGGAAGTCGGAACGTATCGTAGGTACCTACGCTTAATTAAGATCGTACGTACGCAATTTTGGGTATCAGCGGGATTGTTCACTTGACTGTACCTGCGCGCACCTGAACTCGCAGCTAATATCCGAACCGATCGAACTGTACTTACTTTAATTGAATTAATGAATTAATAAGCTGTGGTTTAGCCACGTAACACGTTTAGTGAAATCGTAGCATACTTACTAAGTCATATTATGTACTCAGTAATATTCTAAGATAAATACTAACACATCCGTTAACCATTAATTATTATTATAGTTAGTTAATACCTGCTATGGCATTATACCACATATAATATGAGTTAATAAACATATTATAGTGATAAACGCATAGTTCCCATTCCCGTGGGATTTCCGGGATACTACCTATTCTATGTGTTAATCCAAGTTACCCTCTACTTATATGTGTGCTAAATTTCATTGTAATCGGTTCAGTAGAATTTGCGTGAAAGAGTAACAAACACACACACACACACATCCTCACAAACTTTCGCAGTTATAATATTAATAGGATAGTCATATACATATTATAATGACTATAGAGTCCATATCATAATTACGAATCCATACTAATATTATAAATGCGAATTAAGTTACTCTGTCTGTTTGTCTGTTACTCAATCACGCCTTAACTACTGAACCAATTTGCATGAAATTTGGTATGGAGATATTTTGAGAAAGGACATAGGCTTACCTTTTATTGCAACGTAACGGATTTTATTCTTATTTGTTATTGTCATAAAATTCGTCTTCCCTTTTATACTAAATTATGTATTATTATGAAGCTAAAGTAATTTATATATTTTATAGCGATAACTGGAAAGACAATATTTTATACTTAGTTATTATTTCTCATAAAATTATTATAACACAACAGATATTCTCTGACATCATTTAAGATGCCAATTAGTATATACATGCTAATGAGTAATGCCTAATAATATAGGTTTATTTTCAGAATCTTAAGAGTTCTAACAGACGAACAGCAAGTTGTAAACGGCAGAGGTTACTTCAGCCGTCGCCTCATGTCGACGGCAGTCGTCGGCGCGACGACGGTCAATATGTAGACGGCTGCCGACATTTCGACATGCAAAAACGGATGCCGTCAAACGTCAAACGCTTGCAGATTGTCGTCAACGCAAACTGCAAGCGTCGCCACCTGTCGACGGCAGCCGTCGACGTATTGACTGCTTCCGCCGACTGTCGTCGACATGTGGCGGCGGCTGAAGCAGCCTCTGCCGTTCACAACTTGCCGTTCGTCTGTAAGAACACTTAGGGCCTGTTCAGTGCGACGCGGATGACCTACGCGGACGTCCGCGACGGACGGTAAAATGTATGAAACCTTACAGCGCGTTCAGAGCGACGCGGAGCTGTCCGCGTCGCGGAGAGCTATCCGCGCGCGGAAGAAATCGCCCCGCGCCGCTCCTCCGCGCCGCGGATGTCCGCGGGCGGACGGTGCTTGGTTCTAATGTATTTGTTCAGTGCTCCGCGGACAACAGTTACGCGGAGCGGATGTAAAGTATTGTCGTTGTCATGGCGGCTGCGTCAAATGTGCAAACCGAGAGGGTTACAGTCGATCCCGATCCGCATCGCACTGAACGACAAAATCATCCGCGACGGACGCAAAACCTAGTCCGCGTGCGGACGGTCCGCGTCGCACTGAATCGGGCCTTTGTGTTGTTAAATAAGTAGAACCACGTAACTTCGTATGGTCTCATCCTACTAATATTATAAATGCGAAAGTTTGTGAGGATGGATGGCCGATGGATGTTTGTTACTCTTTCAAGCAAATACTACTGAACCGATTACAACGAAATTTGTTATGTAGGTAGCTGAAGACCCAGGAATGGGAACTATGCGAGTTTTTCTTTGAAAATGCGGGCGAAGACGCGGCGGAAAGCTAGTACATATTTTAAAATAATGTATAAGAAATAAATCAACTTCATAAAAAATTTGTACATGTTTTTGACACACACACACACACAGTGGGTACCCTTTTCTTTATGATTATGGTCGATTTTAGTCAACCAATCCTTGTCGATATACTTGTATTTCTTGTTTTCTGTATGTTTATAAGAATCCTAAAAACGCTTTATGAGGTTACTGACCTATTCTTGATGTTTTGGTTTCGCGATATTCAAAGTCAAAATCATTTTGGAAAATTCACACTGCTTAATCTATACTAATCTTAATATATATAAATCTCGTGTCACAATGTTTGTCCTCAATGGACTCCTAAACCACTTAACTGATTATAATAAAATTCGCACACCATGTGCAGTTCGATCCAATTTGAGAGATAGGATAGTTTAAACATGTTGGTACCACGTGCGAAGCCGGGGCGGACCACTAGTACATATTATAAAGCTGAAGAGTTTGTTTGTTTGAACGCGCTAATCTCGGGAACTACTGGTCCGATTTGAAAAATTATTTCGGTGTTAGATAGGCTATATATCATCACGCTACGACCTACAGGAGTGGAGCCACGGGGGTGAAACCGCGCGGAGCAGCTAGTTAATTTATAAAGGCCAAAATTGGTCAGTCTTTTATGCTTTCACCGTTTCACGACTAAACTCCAGTATCGATTTGGATGAAATTTAGCGAAAAAAATAGCCAAAGACAGTAGAATGAAGGCAAAACGGTCATATAGTCAAAATGCTTTTTTTTTTTACAAAAATCGCATCGTGATTTTCCATTGTCTCTGTAAGGTATTATTATATATTATGTATAATATTTATTTATTACACATTTACTAGCTTTCCGCTCGCGTCTTCGCCCGCGTAGACCGTATTATAAGAAAAATCCGCATAGTTCCTGTTCCCGTGGGATTTACGGGATAAGCTGTCTCTGTATCAAAATTTCATCGTAGCAGTACCTACAGTGGTTGAAGCGTGAAGAAGAAACAGACAGACAGAGTTACTTTCGCAATTATAATATTAGTTAGGATTGGGATCAGTAATGAAGTTCTTTTCATTCTTCGGTCTTCTGGAAATTTTCCACAAATCTATACATGTAGGTATATAAAACTCAAAGGTGACTGATAATATAGTGATCTATCAACGCACAGCCCAAACCACTGGACGTATCGGGCTGAAATTTGGCATGCAGGTACTAGATGTTAGGACGTAGGCATCCGCTAAGAAAGGATTTCCCGAAATTCTTGCGGGAACGGGGAAAAACGGGGATGCACGTACAAAGTCGTGGGCGGAAGCTAGTAGCTAGATAATTTTATTATATTTACCTGTGGTTGTTTCCGTCTTTTGATATCGTTGATAGCTGGTTGGCAGACTTCTAGATTTTTGCAGGTGCCCTGTACGCCATTTTTGATACAGGGCTGTCCTAAAAAGTAAAACAAAATATTAAAATCGAAACTAAAAAAAGATAATGCAAATAAAGTGTGTGCTTTGATGTGCTGAATTTACTAGCTATGTTTAGTACCTAGCCGATATTCCGGCGAGGATATGTGAACTTGGACCGCCGCGCCGCGGCCGACAACGACACCCGAATTTTAGAAAATTATTTATTTTCAAGTCGAGTTTCGTAATCGTAATAAGTTAGTAGTGAAGGTACCTAACTTTACACGAATTTTTCAATATAGATCTTTTGTCACAACACGTTGGTAGCAATTTTTTTATGCAATGAGTTTTATCGGTTTTCGAGCAAACCTTCCTTATACCTACAAGCTTATCAAAAACTAAAAGTTTCCGTCAAATGAAATTTCAGATTTAGGTTCCATAGTACAATAGCTAACCACAAAAAAAAAATTACAACACTCAAACCACATTGTAAATAAAAATTCCACATAAGTACGCTTATAAAATATACCTACTTATTATTTTTCTATGAAAAACAATCGCAAAATTTTCCTTCTAATTAATTTTAATGTCTTTCAGAGCAATTACCTGTAATCACTCGAATTATAAAGATACTAATCTTATATACCTAATTATTATGTACACATAAATAATATGAGTAATAAAAAATATTGTAACTACCTATAATATCTGTATGTTTGTCTAGATGCACAAAAACTGCTGATTGGTTTTTGATACAGTTCACATAAACATGTGCATAGCATAATTAATAATAACAAATATCTTTTTTTCCTTCTCCCTATACAGACAAAGACGCATGAAGTAAACAATTTCAAATTCTGACCTATAAAAACGTGTAACTGTTCCTAGTAAATTAAAATAATAGCGCCAAAGTTTATAAAAAAAAACAACCTTCGCAGCTAATTAATAAAACATTTACTTATAAAAGAAAAAACAATTTTGCGTCGTACCTACCTTCATATTGTCCATTTGACGCACATATTAGAGCGAAAAACACAAACAACAACATTGTCACAACACTAGCACACTTTTTAACACTAATTTGTTATTAAAACGTAATAATTATTATTTTACGAGTAAGTCAACCATGTTGTCTTCATAAAAGTTATGAAGCGACTGGGCACTGGCCACAGAACACTATTACTCCTAGGCACTGGCATTGTAAATAATAATTACTCTGTGGTCTCGACTGTCAACTTTTTGCGTTTGACATTTGGTATGGCGGGAAAAATCTTGTTTATTTTTCTCACGCACAGATTAAATTACTTACATGAATCATGCGAAATTTTTTTACATCACGATGATGCGTAGGTAATTCCTATTTTACTTCTCTACTAATATTATAAATGTGAATGTTTTTTTACGCTTCCCTGCGAAAAATAGTCAACCGTCTGCCATAGGTAATATGAGGATAGTTTTATGCAGTGTGAAAATTTTCGATGGGCCCTGGAGGGAAAGTATTTTTGAATGCAGAATTTTACAAAATATTTGAATGC
This sequence comes from Colias croceus, assembly GCF_905220415.1. Taxonomy (NCBI): domain Eukaryota; kingdom Metazoa; phylum Arthropoda; class Insecta; order Lepidoptera; family Pieridae; genus Colias; species Colias croceus. The sequence goes on along the minus strand of NC_059559.1, from coordinate 7,158,955 downwards.
AGTTCTATTTCTTTTGAGGAATTCGGGAAATTTGTGAATAGTGAATACGACTTCAGAGAATATTTTAATTGTGAGTATCGACATTGAATAATAACTAGTAACTAGCTAACTAGTAGGTATATGTATATTTGATAAGTGAAGTCCCGTGTCCCCAAGTGGGATAAGGGGAAGATGCATTATCCATACATCTGTTTCACTGATCGCTTTTATTTAGGGACAATTAGGTGATGAGCCTTCTGTGTCCTGCCAGTCAGAGACATTTTTTTTTCTTCGTCTCCAACGGGAATCGAACCCAGGACCCCTCTGTTCTACGCTCACGCGCGGAGTCACGCGGATGAAACCGCGGAGCGCCGCTAGTAAAAAATAAAATTATATTTTCTAATACTAGCCTATTTTAACTGGGATAGAAAATTACCTATGTCCCCCGCGCGAGCGCTCTAGTGTTAAAATATGGTTAAAATAAGATAACGATGATTGAGCAATATTTAAGTCTGCCACCTCAATCAGACATCTATTCACCCGTTAAACAATTTAAATTGTAATTATGTCCCATTAAGCTATTATTACTACGTAGTAATAGTAGCTCAATGTTATGTCCTACACATGTTCTACACTTTTTTACTTACTAACCAGTAACCGTATCAAAAAAACGATTTTCGTTTTATTTCACCTACGCTAATATCGATAAATAAAACAAACGCGGGCAAAGCCGCGGAAAGCAGCATATTTAGTTTTGTAGTATTTAACCGACTTTAAAAAAAAGGAGGAGGTTATCAATTTGGCCGGTATGATTTTTTTATGTATGTACACCGATTACTCCGAGGTTTCTGAACCGATTTACGTGATTCTTTTTTTGTTCGATGCGGGACGATGTCGAATTGGTCCCATAAAATTTTATTCGGATAGGCCCAGTAGTTTTTATTTTATGAGCATTTTTGTCTGTTATTTGTAAATGTTGCAAGTGCAAGTTTGAAGTCGGTTGTTTTTAACGCAGTTATCACTTGTTGTAAATAAAATGTACGTGTCTATTTTTAACCGACTTCAAAAAAAGGACATTTTCGCAATTGCATATAATATATACCTAGTAGGTAGCTGATATTTTATCTAAAAACGTGGACGAAGTCGCAGTATTATTATTAAACAGAACTACTATGAAATAATATTATATTATACACAATTATTTATCCATTAATATCCAACCTTAATTGCAAGTAAATCACTTCTTTAATTAATAGATCAATACAGTAGAACTCCAATTATACGAACTCCGACTATCCGAATCGCCGATTATCCGAATCACAAAAAAATTGTCGAAAACGGTTGAAGACCGCAAAACAGCTTACATTGACGGAGATGTTTAAAAAACAATGATTTTTATTTCTAAACTTGTACATAAGTATATTTTATTTATATTTAAAACATGTGAAAATTTCATGTTTCTTTCATTTAATTCAATAAAAAAATAGTGCAATATCAAAACGTAGCTTTTATTCTCTCCAATGGCATTTTTTTTAAATCCGATTATCCGAATATTTGATTATCCGAATGGGTCCCGGTCCCCATTAATTCGGATAATTGGAGTTCTACTGTATAATAAATCGTTGGATTATCTATACTAATATTAAACTGCGCCAAAAGGTTTGCAATAAAAATTCAAAACATGATATAGGTACTATAATCTACATCTATAATATAAAAATGAATCCCAAAAGTACGAGGATGGTTCTTATGTAGAGAAAACGTCAATATGTACCACGGGCGAAGCCGGGGCGGACCGCTAGTAATATAATAAATCTGTAGAAGGGCCAATTCTGTACATTGAAAATATTGAAAAAAAAAAATAAATAGCAGTGTTACTGGATCGATACCAAACCCAAATATATGTGATTGAAAAAATTTTTGTCTGTCTGTCTGTATGTGAAGGCATGACGTGAAAACTAACGGTTCGATTTCGATGAAACTTATTATAATTAAAGTTTAAACCTCATTATCCTGGGCATACTTTTTATCCCGGAAAAATACGTAGAAAAAAAATCTTAATTTTTCCGCGCGGACGGAGTCGCGGGCGGAAGCTAGTAAGTAATAATTTGTTTGTTTGAAGTTTGAACGCGCTTATTTCAAGAACTCTTTCACCGTTGGAGTTCTATAGCTCTATTATAATTTATGTACCACGGGCGAAGCCGGGGCGGACCGCTAGTTAAATATGTATATAGATTGTAGAAGCGTAGTTACTCCTAGATTCTATGCGAATCTTAATTAAAACAAATACCTACACCTTTCTTGTATCATACAAATAATTAATTTATAGTTTTTTAGAAACTCAGACCGGCTTGAAACAATTTAGTCGTGTTTTTTCCTTGTAGCGTCATTGAATACGATTTGTAAAGGTTCTTCATACGACAAGCGGTTATATGGGCTAGCATGGTGGATTATGGCAGTTGCCATTTACTCATGCCTATGTAGTTACCTTGAAGTTACACATGAGTAGTTAAATGAAGATGAAAATAACTTGGCTCGGAATTGTTTGGTTCAAAATTGCTTTCTTAAAAAGTGTGTGAAGTCTCGTCTCCCTTTGTGGGGTAGATAGGGCAGATGCATATTATGTTGTTCCTGATTCTTCCTATCGATTTTCTTTAGCGACAAAAAGCCTTCTGTGTCTTTCCAGACCGAGAGATTTAATAAAAAGGAATCCTTACTTTCTTTTGAATGTGTGCATGTTCGTTTTTTGCCTTTGTTTGATTATTGATTTTAGAATTTCTGAATCATCTCATTTTCGTGCGAATTTAAATTGATTATAATTAATATGATTTTTTGTATCTGAAGAATTGAATATAGTTAGGAGTTTTAGAGTGAGAATATGCTTAGAGTTAAGAGGTAGTTAGCGAACCACAACTCAATATTCAACGTTTTCTGTAGCACGTATGAAATGTCATTATGAAAAAGTAATAGTGTTTTTTTTTACACAAACACGTTTACAGCCACAGGCTATCTGTTGGCGATAATAATAAGGCTCAAAGGTATCTTTATTATTTATATTTTTAAATCTTATACCCCGATCAATTTTTAAAGAAAGTGTTTACTCTTTGTTGCGTACATCCATGGACCAATATGCTCAAGATGATAAAATTGAAAAGCGATAGGTGGCGATAGTTTGCTGTTTCCTTAGTTCTAAAATTGGTCACTAGTTGCGCTTTTAAAACTGCAAATTTATAATAAGCTCAAATCTGAGTGCCACCTAGTAAAAGTTTGAAATTTTAGTGCTATGATCTCTAGTATGGCGATTGTCAGTCCTCTTGAATACCTATATTGGTCCATGGTACATCGCAGCCTTTTTTTTTTTCATTTTAAAAGCTTCATCTTTATCGTTCTAGGTCAACACGCCGGGAGAAGCGGCTAGTAAATAAAACGAAAGAATGCTTGAAATATGACTTTATTTTTTTTAAGACGTACCTATGTAGTAAGTACTTATGACTATAAATTAAGAGACATAAAACTGAAAAAATAGAATAAATTCGATCACTCTGGCGGGTCACGAGTGGCCGAGTTAGTTAGGCGTCCGCCCCGGTTTATAGCGCGAAAGGATGCGGGTTCGAGTTCCGCCTCGTGATCGAATTTTTTCTATTCTTTATAAATTTATATTTATAAAGCATTTGAATTCCATAAAAGCAAAAGTATCCAATTCTACTTATAACTAGTCACATACACGTTTAAAAATAAAACATGATTAAAACATACAATGCTATAAAAAACTAATATATTTAATTCAAAATAGTTATTTATTTCTAATTCCATCGAATTCTGCTATTATTTAACAGCAAACTAACACATGGCTTTGTATTTTATTGTGTTTGATTTTACGCGAGTATATAATATATTTAGAAATTAAAGATTTTATCGTATCTACCTCTATACTTATAATATTATAAAGCTGAATTTGTTTGTTTGAACGCGCTAATCTCAGAAACTACTGGTCCGATTTGAAAAATTCTTTCGGTCTTAGATAGCCCATTTATCCGAGGAAGGCAATATAATATCATCGCACTAAGACCAACAGGAGCGGAGCAATGTGTGTGGAACCGCGGAGCGCAGCTAGTTTATTATGAAATGGATAAATCACTCAATCACAATCGTTTAAAATTAAATTTCTACATGGCTCTTCCATTCTAATGCCATCGCTTATGCACATCATCAGGCCACACGGTGTCCACGATCCAATCTATATACGGCGCTACTTTGGTATACGTCGCTGGGACTCCCTTCCCACAAGTGGGGCCAAAGGACACCACGGCTACAACGATGTATGTACAGTTGAGTTTCTTGGCTTTTGCCATTACTGGACCACCGCTGTCGCCCTGTAAGCCATTGTTAACACTTTATTAATCTAGAAGAAGTCCAATCTATACTAACTAATATTATCCATACTAATTTTATAAATGCGAAAGTAACTCTGTCTGTCTGTCTGTCTGTTACTCAATCACGCCTAAACTACTGAACGAATTTTCTTCGAAATTTGGTATGGAGATATTTTGATACCCGAGAAAGGACATGGGCTAATTTTTGTATGTTTTTTTAACCCTTTCACACCTAACTTGGCAAGTTGGTGTGAAAGGGATTCACACCTAACTTGTCAAGTTGGTGTGAAAGGGATAAAAAAACATACAGGCGTCATTGAAGGTCATATTTTCTTGTGACAAGTTAATGTTCACAGTGCAATCTCCAGTGTATTAGATATAAGCTTCTTGGTCGTTGACTTGCGGTGATTTGTTATCAACTGTCTACATCAATTAGGCATTTGTGTAGAATAGAACATTTTTATTACATTAAAACTAATATTGAACCCGGACGGGTTCCGTCCCAACGGGTCCCGTGTACATTTCTAAAAAAAAAATAAAAAATAGTCACCTTGCAAGTATCCGTGTACATAACTTGTGGAGTGTTAACCATGATGCCCTTCCCGCACATCATAGTCGCTTCGTTCCATTTGAAGTGCTTCTTTTTGATCTGGTTTATGCACATAATGTTCGGCACTATTTCTATCTGTGTCTGTGGAATAGAGAAAGAAAGAAAAACATTTATTTATACCACTATGCATATACGTATATATTTATAATACAAAAAAAAAATGGTTTACGAGTTGTGTGGACTATATTATTATTTATTAACCAATCTATAGTATGGTGTGTACATGTCGTGGCCATATCGTAGATTTGCTTATTTCATGAAATGATTGATCATTTCACGATATGGTCGCATTTCATGAAATGGTTGATTGTCTATTGGACACATCATGCTGTGGTTTGAGCAGATCAATGACAAGAAAGCGTTTCTCGATATGGGCAACTAAACGCGTGATTTTTTCATGAAATTATCAAAATTATTTGACCATATCGTAAAGTAGTTACATTAATTATTGCTAGAGGCGCTGCAAGCGCTGTGTTTATGTGTGAAGATGGCGGTTGCTGGCGAAAATTTTATTATTCGCAGTTAAAAACTTCATAGTTCGTTTAATTCACGTTTAATTACAATACGAAGAAAGTCATAGCAAAGAATTTATGACGAAGAGGTTCGAGTACTATGGAAACTGCGGATATCTTATATTCAAGAAAAAATGCGTCTAAAATCCTATAAATATATTTATATATCCTACTGTATTATTATAATTGATTCTTTTCTAAAAAGCGATTCGCTTCTGGCACTCGCCGGCCGCTACCGTGGCACTAACAAATGACAATAAACAAGTTCTTAAAACATTCTGAATTTTTTTTTAGTTTAATAGAATCCCTACATTTTATACGATCTGGCCAAATGTGGATGACAAAAAACGTTGATGATTCAACGATCTGGTCAAACTATGTTGGCCACATCATGAAATGCGACCATTTCGTGAAATGATCAATCATTTCATGAAATGAGCAAATTTACGATATGGCCATCGTATAGAAAACTGCTAAAATGTATCAAACAAAAAGTGCCACTATATTTCTATTATGTACACATAGCTTTTAATTGACAAACTTCACTCTATCTTGTAAGTACCTACTTATAACTTCACTCCTATCCACAAGTGGACTCTAATATTTTTGCACTCTACCCTCAGTTCGGTCGGTTGTTGATGTATTATTTAATTTGTAAGTAAAATCGTTTATAATTTATAAAAAATGCAAATCATTTACAATGCAATGATAAAATATTATTTTCAATATTATTTTGCTGTATTTTAACGATTCAAAAGTGCTTCTAAACGAAGTCTACCTAGTTACAGAAATAAATATTTTAGTTTGAGTTTGTGATAAAAATATTGTAAGGTACAACAATATACGTAAAAAATAAAAAATTTGTGCGTGTACTAGTGTACACACGTAAGAAGTGAAACTTCTTTATGACCTTATTTTTCAAAAAATAATTTACCTACTATTTGCAACTTTACAGAAATACGTCGCGAAATCACGCGAGGTAGGTATAAGAAAAAGATGGCGCGTAACGGAAAAATGTCACGCGTAACAAAAAAAATTTTACACAAAAATTTTTTCCAACCCCGATAAAGAAGTTTCACTTCAAAAGCTATTAAGTAATTGATTTCATTTAGATACCTTCAAGAGTGTGTCCGAGGTGTTTCCCGCCTGCGCGGTCTGGCCCCACCCGGCTACAATGCGTTGAGTGTCTAGCTCAATGTCTGGCAGCGGCAGACAGGCTGGACGAATGAACTCGGAGAAAACTACCCTGCAGGGTTTCATGAAAACACAAAGGTAAATTCAAACATGCGCCTTGACATGTACTATACTTAATACATAAGTAGGTAATTATGATAAACTAGCTGCTTCGCGCGGTTTCACCCCCATGGCTCCTCTCCTGTTGATCGTAGCGTGATGATATATAGCCTATAGCCTTCCTCGATAAATGAGATATCTAACACAGAAATAATTTTTCAAATCGGACCAGTAGCTCCCGAGATTAGCGCGTTCAAACAAACAAACTCTTCAGCTTTATAATATTAGTATAGTTTTCTAGTTTAATTTAATATTCAAGCATTTTAATATTTATTTAAATTAAAATCATCAAAACATGTTTGAATTTTACTTTTAAACCTATTGTTAAAAAAAATGATTTTTCTTTTTTCTTCTTTTAACTAAACTGGAAAATGAATTTTTAATAATATATATTTACTTTTTTACTAATTTGTGTGAGTTTTGTGTAAAATTTGCATACAAATTATAAAATTATTAGTAGGTAGTAAACTAGTAAGAACTTGCCTACCAGACCCTTACCTTCTATCCAACTCGACAAGCCCGATGTCATTGGTCTGATTGGCGAGAGAGTACAGATTATGGGGATACCACTTAATTATGTTGTACAGAATACCATCCCGAACGTCTGTCTTTTTAGTTGTCCCAAGTAGTGCGTATTTTATGAGTTTACTGGAAAAAAAAGTTAAAGTTAACATTCATTTCTTACTTTTTTTCTGTTTCTGTGCGGCTTGTATACTTTTTCGTTTGTTATCAATAAATGTTTTATTTATTGTATTTTTATTGACGTGACAACGTCTTATAATTCGATAGAGCCGGCTGCATGCACGAAAAAACATGACTCATGCGGCGTTACCTTGCTCTGAGGTGTTCCATGTAAGGCTTGAAGTGCAAGCGAGAGCGCGGAACGAGCGACAAAGAAGCACAATCGGACGTTGTCACGTTCAACTATCGTCAGTTAAACCGACTTTACAGACAACCAATTTTTTTTTTAACATTTAGCTACAATCACTTACCTACTCATTATGTTCAAATAGCCAATTTAACATGAAATGAATTGTTGTAAGTACTCTGTGCCACTGTATCAATGCGTTGCGAGCAAAATTAACTATATCTATAGCTTATGTGTTATTCAGATGTATACCTTTATTCCTGTTAAGTTATATCCAAATCCGTCCAGTAGATTTTACGTGGAACAATAAAAAACATCCATTAAACCATCCATCCATACTTACGAACTTTCGCGTTTATCATATGAAATGTATATCTGCTTCAAAATTGAGTTGCAAGATTTCAGCCGAACATACATTCATTGCAAGTTAATAAAAGAGCGTGTGTACCGAGCACACGTGTCAGAAGTGAAACTTGTTGGCAATATTCAAAGATATCAAAATCGTCGCCTTACTCCATGAAGTGCGGTATTGCCATGTCGCGTCCTTGAAATTTTACTCTCAACGCGCTTAAAGAACACTTCAAAAGCTTTTAAATACATCACAAGTTTTTATAATACTTGTAAAAAGGAAAACAAAAACTTACTGAGTTGGTTCTTGTAGCACGTGAGCAGCCGTCAAAATGAACTTGTCACTGATGAGAGACCCCGCGCCGATCCAAATGATGTCCTTCGTGTCGTTTTCAGTCATTGAGTGACAGCCTAGCGATGCCTGTAAGTACAATAATTTATAAGTGAAAAACTTTTTAAACAAAAAAAAAATAGTCCTGCATATTTCGTCGTTCCATGGTTACGCTTGACTAATTGTGGAAATATAATAAAAACGGTACAAGTGTCATAATGATTATAGGATATATCCCTAAACTAAAGTACTTAAAAAAATAATTCTACGTCTCCACCGGGAATCGAACCCAGGACTACTGTACCAAAGAGCCAGTCATATAAAAATAAACGGTTATAAAACTCTTACCATATGTGGAAACTCTCTTGCCACAGCATCCGTACCAGCAATGATACGATACCCATCTCCTGCGTCTGGGCACGTACTGACGCGCTCGTACTCGTCTGGGTCGTCCTTGGCCGACACACACTTGTCCGTGTAGCGCTGGTTCTCCAGACACTCTGTAAGGCAAATTATTTATTAACTACCTAGCTTTCCGTCCGCGGTTTCATCCGCGTTTTCAAAGAAAAATTCTCATACTCATAGTTCCCGTTCCCGTGGGATTTTCGGGATAAAACCTATCCTATGTGTTAATCCAAGTTACCCTCTATATGTGTGCTAAATTTCATTGTAATCGGTTCTACTATTTGCGTGAAAGACTAACAAACGTACTTACACATACATCCATCCTCAAAAACTTTTGCGTTTATAATGAAGTTAGAAGGAGGATTCAATTACACTATAGTATAGAGTACACTAGTAACTTACTTCTCCAAGCAACATGACTATCCTGTTTCCCCCGCAAGTACACACGCGGCAAGGGGGGGCAGCCCCTCGGCTCGTCCCGTACCGGTGGGGAAGGACTGTTTCGGCAGCACACTATGGGCTCTCTACCGTCGTATCGACATATCTGTAAAGAGATTTGTTTTGTAGTTCTATATTTCGATACTAATAATCCTAGGTGCGTGCTGTTTCACGCGCGTAAATGAGTTTTTCCTTACCTTATATTCTGTAATATCACTAAAAAGTATCTTACGTTACTCCTTATTATATCAGCTATCTGTCAGCAGCGGAACTAGATTTTATAAAAATCACACATGTGATTTATTTTCGCATTTTAAGTAAATAGATAAGTTAGGTATGGGATTTATCTAAGACTAGCTGTGCCCCGCGGTTTTAACCATATTGCTCAGTTCCTGTTTGTCTTTAACATAGCCTTCGATAAATGTAATCGGGCCAGTAGTTCCTGAGATTAGCGCGTTCAAACAAACAAACTCTTAAGCTTTATAATCCATACTATAATATTATTAATGCGAAAGTAACTCTGTCTGTTACTCAATCACGCCTAAACTACTGAACCAATTTTCATGAAATTTGGTATGGAGATATTTTGATACCCGAGAAAGGACATAGGCTACTTTTTATCTCGGGAAAATGACGCAATCCCGGAAATCGCACGGGAACGGGAACTATGCGGGTCTTTCTTTGACTGCGCCGGCGAAGCCGCGGGCGGAAACCTAGTAGGTATATAGGCTACATCGCATATTTATAGAAACACTTTTTATACTATTTACCATGTCGTTAGAGCGCTTGATACCTTCCACGGAACTTAAAAAGAGGTCCCGAAAAGTGCCCGTTCTGTGCATGACAAAGTTATTAGGGCAGCATGCTATTAACACGTTCTGTTCATAGAAGCACGACTGAAAGAAACAAAACAATATTAGAAATAAATAAAGAAAAGCGTATGTGCCGAGCACACGTGGCAGCTGTGAAACTTCTTTGGCGAGATTCAAAGATACTACAATCGTCATTTTACTCCATGACGTGACAGTATTGCCATGACCTTGAAATTTTACTCTCAACCCGCGAAGTTTCACTTCAATAAACGAAAATCACAAATCCGTAAAAAAAATGTGTTACTATATGCAACTTTACAGAAATACGTCGAATCACGCGTGGTGATTCGACGTGAGTCGTGTGAGTCAATCATTTCAACTATACATTTCACTCACTCCCGAGATTATTTTTTTGACGAAAAATAATTTTTGTCAAAAAATTTGATCCTTTTTCAACGGGCTACCATGATGTTTTAAAGCAGTATTATTTCTAGAAGCTATATCTAAGCTTGTAACAAACGATTATTGTTGAAATCAGTTGAAAAATGTAAAAGTTATTATAAAATGCTTAAATAAATACCGGTGCATTTATTTCATTTTGGTAAATAAGTTGTTGGGCGTAGGGACACTGGTTCACACTCTTACATGTGCCGATACTGTTGTCTACGTCACACACCTGGCCCCCTGAAAATAAAAACTCTAATTCAAATCATAAACTCACAACTCGAAGGACTTAACTTTAAACTCTAAACTCACAACCCTAAACTCTAATCTACGGTTCAATGTAGAAAAATCAGAAGTATTACATCTTAAGTACCAGCTGTGCTTCGCGGTTTCACCCGCGTGGCTCCGCTCCTGGTGGTCTTAGCATAATGATGTATGCCTGCCCTATAGCCTTCTTCGATAAATGGGCTATCTAACACCAAAATAATTTTTCAAATCGGACCAAGTAGTTCCTGAGATTAGCCCGTTCAAACAAACAAACTCTTCAGCTTTATAATATTAGTATAGATTTGGAAAATGCAAACCTTTAACGCTCATCTAAATGTTTTGAATGATCAACTGACTTTCAATAATTAATTAATCGAAAAGCATACTTATTTCGTTTGAAGTTACAAAAAATGAACGGGGCGGTTTACGATACTGAAAATTTACAATATAAATATATATATATATTGTAAATTTTCAGGGTATAATCTATACTAATCTATACTATAATATTGTAAAGCTGAAGAGTTTGTTTGTTTGTTTGAACGCGCTAATCTCGGGAACAACTGGTCCGATTTGAAAAATTCTTTCGTTGTTAGATAGCCCATTTATCGAGGAAGGTTATAGGCTATATATCATTTCGCTACGACCAACAGGAGTGGAGCCAAGCGGGTGAAACAGCGAGGCGCAGCTAGTCCAGAGATAAGTACCATATTTTTTATCTTGAGGTCAACTCTTAATACTATTGGAACGTGGTTTTTACGCTAATTTAAGATAATGAGGTTACTATACCTATGATATGATAAACAAACAAATCCATACTAATATTATAAATGCGAAAGTAACTCTGTCTGTCTGTCTGTCACTCAATCACGCCTAAACTACTGAACTAATTTTCATGAAATTTGGTATGGAGATATTTTGATACCCGAGAAAGGACATAGGCTACTTTTTATCCCGGGAAAATGACGCAATATCGGAAATCCCAAGGGAGCGGGAACTATGCGGGTTTTTTTTTGCCTGCGCGGGCGAAGCCGCGGGCGGAAACTAGTACTTTATATTATTTTTATTATTATATTGAAAAGAAGATTTACAGATGCATACACAATATCAATTTATAGTCCACTAACTTTATAGTCACGACATTGTAAGTGAAGTCCCATGTCCCTTAGTGGGGTAAGGGGCAGATGCATTATACATCTGTTTTACTGATCGATTTCCTTTAGGGACAAGTAGGTGATCAGCCTTCTGTGTCCTACCAGACCGATTTTTTTTCTTCGTCTCCACCGGGAATCAAACCCAGGACCCCTCGGTACTACGCACACGCGCCAACCACTGTACCAAGGAGGGGGTCAAACATAGGTCCACGTTCCTGACATTGAATACTAGTTAATAAGTTCTTAATATTTGCATTTTTTTCAACTTATAATATAAGATTTATACTTGACTAGCTAACCGCCCGCGGCTTCGCCCGCTTTGTCTAAAACCTAATAAATTATATACTAAAACCTTCCTCTTGAATCACTCTATCTATTAAAAAAACCGGATCAAAATCCGTGGATTTAAGCATACAAAGGGACATAGGGACAGAGAAAGCGACTTTGTTTTATACCTGTGTTTTATACTATGTAGTGATTTATAGCAAAATAATCGCATAATAAAATACATACGAATCAAAACACACAAGTTGATAATGTCATATTTTATTTATAAGTCTTTTTATCTAGCAGACCAAGAACTGACCCGACAGACGTTATCCTGTCCTTAATTATATTTATTTCTTACTTTCTTTCTTCGCGAAAACTGTCAAACCCGTGAAGTTAATGGTTTCGCATTTTCTTAACTTTAGTGAAAATTACTCGATTATTTTTACATAAGATCCTTCTCGTGACAATAACGAACGAATAAGAATTATCGAAATCGGTTCTGCCGTTCACACGTGTGACGTGACCAAGGTAAATATAGATTCATTTTTATTTTTTGTACACTAATATTTATTATATGTACATAGTTAATAATATTATAAAGAGGAAAACTTTGTTTGTTTTTTGTTTTATTGTAATGAATAGGCTCATAAACTACTGGACCGATTTTAAAAATTCTTTCACCATTCGAAAGCTACATTATCCACGAGTAATATAGGCTATATATTATCACGCTAAGACCAACAGGAGCGGAGCCACGCGGGTGAAACCGCGCGGCACAGCTAGTATATAATATTAGTTGACCCGGTAAACTTTGATTAAAATGTATAAAGGTTTGAGACACTAGAATTTTAATATAAGATTTATCCAATGAGGAAAACACTATACTTACTCCTGTAATAATACTGTGCACGCACACACGCACACAGCAACAGAATCAAGTATTTTAACATAGTCACACATGCACGACCGTTCAGAAACACTAAAACAAGTTGACTGAGATCTAAACAGAGGTCAGGGTTGCCAGCTACAGATTGTTTTTCCCCTAATTTATTTGAGGTAAGGGCAGTTAAATATATTATTTTTTTAGAAGTGAAACTTCTTAAGGCACGTTGAGAGAAAAATTTCAAGGTCGCGTCATGACAATACCGTCACGTCATGGAGTAAGTAGACGATGAATGAATGAATGAATGAATAAAAAATTCTATATTGTACACCATATACGACAATTTAAAATACATAATACTTATTTAACAAAGTACAGAGGGCGGTCGAGAGGGAGGGCGACGATTTTGGTATGTTTGAATCTTACCAAAGAAGATGCGACACGTCTTCTGACACGTGCGCTTGGCACATACGCTATATTTTAACAATTCATGCGAAATTATGCTTCGTTGTAAGATTTATATACCTATTTGGAATTTTGGAGGTAGTTAGGACGCTGCGCTACAAAGTGGTTCAGATTTTTTTAACGAGGTGAAACATCTTATACAATAGATAAATTTCAAAATGCAAAATACACTTAAAATAAAAAATTAAGTTAATATTTATAAAACTTGACTATAAATTAGTAATCACTACATAGTATAAAACAAAGTCGCTTTCTCTATGTCCCCAATGACCTATTATAGTAGTATGTCCCTATGTCCATTTGTATGCTTAAATCTTTAAAACTAAGCAAATGATTTTGATGCGGTTTTTTTAATAGATAGAGTGATTCAAGAGGAAGGTTTAAGTTTATTATTTATTAGGTTTTAGGCAAAGCAGGCGAAGCCGCGGGCGGTAAGCTAGTTAATAATAAAAGGAAGTCTTCAAGACTAAAATAAACGTATTATTATTTTATATTTAAAGATCGAAAATATATTTAAAACTAGTTGCACGAGTTGAATAAATGAAAAAAATCACGATAGTGTAGCTTTCTTGCAGTAAATTTTTCTTATAATAAACCCCCAAATTTGGGGAAACGCTACTAAGTTGGCAACATTAGGTTTTTTGCATTTGTTTACAAAACATGTGCAAATTATTCATTTGTATTTTGTTGTTTATAAACCGGTCGGGTGAAATATAATATGATAATATCACAAATTTTATCAAAAATAATTACTTTGGGGTTAAGGGGATTGATCGATTTTATTCTATTTTTAAACCGACATTTCCAAAAACGAAAAAAATGAAAATTCAACATTTTTTTTTCTTAAGTTGATTTCTGCTCATGGCGACCAGTTTTACCCGACTGCGAAAGAAGGGTATGTTTTTCCATTGTATGTACGTGTACCTATGTATATTTCTTTGGCACGCCCTACAACCTAAACCGCTGGACGGATTTTGATTTATGAGATATCGATGCGATCATCAGCATGGGCTACATAAATTAACAATCAGGTTTTGTTTTCTTATTAAAATTCTTGTTGTTACATTATTAACTACTAGGTTTCCGCCCGCGGCTTCGCCCGCGCAGGCAAAGAAAAGCCCGCATAGTTCCCGTTCCCGTGGGATTTTCGGGATTGCGTCATTTTCCCGGCATAAAAATTAGCCTATGTCCTTTCTCGCGTATCAAAATATCTCCATACCAAATTTCATGAAAATTGGTTCAGTAGTTTAGGCGTGATTGAGTAACAGACAGACAGAGTTACTTTCGCATTAATAAGTATGGATTATAAAGCTTAAGAGTTTGTTTGTTTGAACGCGCTAATCTCAGGAACTACTGGCCCGATTACATTTATCGAAGGCTATGTTATCATCACGCTAAGACAAACAGGAACTGAGCAATGTGGTTAAAACCGCGGGGCACAGCTAGTCTTAGATAAATCCCATACCTAACTTATCTATTTACTTAAAATGCGAAAATAAATCACATGTGTGATTTTTATAAAATCTAATTCTGCTGCTGACAGATAGCTGATATATCATATAATAAGGCTGATATAATAAGGAGTAACGTAAGATAATTTTTTTAGTGATATTGTCACAGAATATAAGGTAAGGAAAAACTCATTTACGCGCGTGAAACAGCACGCACCTAGGATTATTAGTATCGAAATATAGAACTACAAAACAAATCTCTTTACAGATATGTCGATACGACGGTAGAGAGCCCATAGTGTGCTGCCGAAACAGTCCTTCCCCACCGGTACGGGACGAGCCGAGGGGCTGCCCCCCCTTGCCGCGTGTGTACTTGCGGGGGAAACAGGATAGTCATGTTGCTTGGAGAAGTAAGTTACTAGTGCACTCTATACTATAGTGGAATTTAATTCTACTTCTAACTTCATATTATAAACGCAAAAGTTTTTGAGGATGGATGTATGTGTAAGTACGTTTGTTAGTCTTTCACGCAAATAGTAGAACCGAATACAATGAAATTTAGCACACATATAGAGGGTAACTTGGATTAACACATAGGATAGGTTTTATCCCGAAAATCCCACGGGAACGGGAACTATGCGTATGAGAATTTTTCCTCGAAAACGCGGGTGAAACCGCGAACGGAAAGCTAGGTAGGTAGTTAATAAATAATTTGCCTTACAGAGTGTCTGGAGAACCAGCGCTACACGGACAAGTGTGTGTCGGCCAAGGACGACCCAGACGAGTACGAGCGCGTCAGTACGTGCCCAGACGCAGGAGATGGGTATCGTATTATTGCTGGTACGGATGCTGTGGCAAGAGAGTTTCCACATATGGTAAGACTTTTACAACCGCTTATTTTTATATGACTGCCTCTTTGGTACAGTAGTCCTGGGTTCCCGGTAGTTAGTAGTTCCCGGTGGAGACGCAGAATTATTTTTTTAAGTACATTAGTTTAGGGATATATCCTATAACTATTATGACACTTGTACCGTTTTATTATATTTCCACAATTAGTCAAGCGTAAACATGGAACGACGAAATACGCAGGACTATTTTTTTTTGTTTAAAAAGTTTTTCATTTATAAATTATTGTACTTACAGGCATCGCTAGGCTGTCACTCAATCAGACAGACAGAGTTACTTTCGCATTTATAATATTAGTATGGATATAAAATAATAATTAAAATGAAGTATGGATTTCCTTATTTTTAACTATTACCTGGGGGAGGAATTCAAAATTGGAAGAGGAGTACGCCAGGGTGACCCATTGTCTCCAAAGCTATTTATAGCCGTCCTTGAAGATATTTTTAAAAACATTAAGTGGGAAAATAATGGCATATACGATACGAAATAAAAACTTACACACCTAAGGTTTGCTGATGACATTGTTCTTTTCAGTGAGTCTGCAACAGGTCTAGAATCAATGCTACAAAAATTAAACTCTGAAAGCATAAAAGTAACATGAATGCATCTAAAACTAATATTATGTCAAATAGTCAAAAGAAAACAATTAGAATAGAGGAAAGCCTAATAGACTATGTAAATGAATATGTGTACCTTGGAAAGTTGGTTTCTTTTGATGCAAAAAGCAATGAAAACGAAGTAGACAGAAGAATAGGTACAGCCTGGAAAAAATACTGGGCCCAAAAAGATATTCTAAAAAGTAATTATAGCCCTAAAGTAAAAAAGATAATAATGGATTCCTGTATTCTCCCAAGCCTTACTTATGCAAGCCAGACATGGGTCTTTACAGAACAAGTCAAGAACAAAATTTCTTCGTGCCAACATGCTATGGAACGAAGTATACTGAAACTAAGAAGAATAGAAAAACAAAAGAACGTGGACATTCGCAAGAAAACCAAACTAACAGACGCACTTAATTTTAGTTGAAAACAAAAGTGGAAATGGGCAGGACACCTGTCTAGATATAAAGATGAAAGATGGACATACCATACCATAAATGGCAGGGCCCAATCGGCAAAAGGAAAGTAGGAAGGCAGAAGAAGAGGTGGATGGACGACATAGAGAACATAGCAGGCAAAAACTGGATGCGTATGGACCAAGATAGGGATCTTTGGTACAAGATGGAGGAGGCTTTTACCCATAAGGGGCCACCTAACAAGGAATAGATAAAAAAAAAACTAAGAATGTCATAGTTATGTACAATATGTATTTATTAATTGTAAGTTGGAATAAATAAAGCTTATTATTAATAGGTAGGTATGTTGTGTCTTCTGTGAAACAACTCAAAGTTTCTTGGCAACTTTTAAAATAGTTTCAAAGCTTATTTTTTACAAAATATTAAAATATAAACAAGTAATCTTGACTCTCAATATTATTATTAAGTAATACAATAATTATTAGCTCATCGATAACCAGTTTTGTTTCCTCTTTCCGCATAAAACACATAACAAATGTTTTATGTATCTATGCAAATATAACGTTTAATATCTGTACTTTTATATTTATCTTTGAAGAAGGAAGATTTTTGAGTTAAATAAAAAAATCATTAAGGGCCTAAGGATTTTTCAATTATTGGTTAAAAATTTTCCGTCCAATAAAGTATTACACGAACATTTTAAAAATATGTCACCTGTAAACTGTCTTAAACGGACAATTAGAATACATTTTTGAAATTGTAGTTTAATACGTTATTCGATGAATAAGTTTTAAACAAGGATTGAAAAATCAATTAACTAAATTTTCTTGACTAACATATAATTTTTTTTAAGCTATTGCATAGCTTCTATTGCGGGCCTTGAGTGCGGGGACCGAATCGAGAAATTCCGTAACGAAAAAACCTCACGCTCCCCACTCCGACGGGCGGAGGTGTGGCTTGAAGGCATAGCATGCAATAGCTTTACCGCGACAGTCCCCAAGTGCCACACGTCGTTTTTTTTTATTTCGGGAAATCCCACATGTGGCTAAACTTAATCAAGTACTATTATATTATATTCTGTGGGCTGTGGCTCAATCTATACTAATATTATAAAGCTGTAGAGTTTGTTTGTTTGAACGCGCTAATCTCAGGAACTACTGGTCCGATTTGAAATATTATTTTACTGTTAAACTAGCTTTCCGCCCACGGCTCCGCCCGCGTTTTCAGAGAAAACCCCGCATTGTTCCCTTTCCCGTGGGATTTCCGGGATAAAACCTATCCTATC
Organism: Colias croceus; assembly: GCF_905220415.1. Classification (NCBI taxonomy): domain Eukaryota; kingdom Metazoa; phylum Arthropoda; class Insecta; order Lepidoptera; family Pieridae; genus Colias; species Colias croceus. The sequence continues at coordinate 7,140,846 of NC_059559.1, read as the reverse complement.
TCTCAAGTTGGATCGAACTGCACATGGTGTGCGAATTTTATTATAATCGGTTAAGTGGTTTAGGAGTCCATTGAGGACAAACATTGTGACACGAGATTTATATATATTAAGAAGAAGATAATCCATTAATCGAGAGAGGTTATTATAGACTATATTATATCATCACGCTAAGACCTATAGAAACTAACGCCAAGATGGCGGGCAAACGGCTAGTAAACTGTAAATATTTTGATATCGTAATAATGTTGCTAATTATGAATTTATCTTGCAGACTTATGGAGGTCAATGTTTAAATATATCTTTCCTGTTTACATATTAAAATCACCATTCATAAAAATCTTTTGACATAATATTATTTGTTTCTAACTAGTTAGCTGCGCTCCGCGGTTTCACTCGCGTGGCTCCGCTCCTGTTGGTCTTAGCGTTATCCCGTTCCTGTAGGATTTTCGGGATAAAATTATAGTCAATGTCTTATTCTGGATCTTCAGCTACCTACATACCAAATTTCATTGTAATCTGTTCAGTAGTATTTTGCGTGAAAGATAAGAAGAAACGAGAAGAAACATCCATCCTCACAAACTTTCGTATTTATAATATTATATATTAAGTAGAATTAAAACAAATTATGTATGAAACTTATTTATTCATATAATTAATAATTATTATAATTACATAGATACTAAACTTATAGACACTTACACAAAAACAATCTTATAAAATTACATAATAAGTATATCGTAAGAGATTTGTTTATTTAAGTAGCTTTTTAAGCTGTCACGGTTTTCATAGATCCAAGCTTTAATGGATCTATGGCCACACCACGCTCTCGATCCAGGGTAAATACGCAGATACCCTGGTGTAGATCCCAGGCTCGCCAGCAAAACCGCACCACTTCCCAGACGAAATTATACCGATCACAGAGTACATACATTGTATGGTTGGATGGTTTACTTGTAAGGGACCGCCGCTGTCACCCTGAAAAGGTTTTGACATTTAAAAATCGGTATGGGGTAAGTGAAGTCCCGTGTCCCCTAGTGGGGTAAGGGGCAGATGCATTACATCTGTTTCACTGATCGATTTTCTTTAGGGACAAGTAGGGATCAGTCTTCTGTGCCCTGCCAGACCGAGACATTTTTTTTTTTCTCTGTCTCCACCGGGAATCGAACCCAGGAGGTGGTACATGGGGTAATAATATGTTGAATTGTGTATCGTCTGACATTGATAACAGAAATAAGAATAGTAAAATCATTATGTATAGTACGGAGTACCTACTTGGCCTAAAAATAACATTTGACATTCCATACTTTAATTATTTCGTTTATTGCTTACAAATTCTTAGTTACGTATTCGTCAATTTTCGTAAGATAGCCATTTTCTCCACTATTTTAGGACTTTACATTAAAAAAATTGTGAGCCGAGCACACGTGTCAAGCGTGTATCTTCTTTGTCAAGATTCAAAGATACTAAAATCGTCGGCTTACTCCATGACATAGACAGTTTTTCCATGACGCGACCTTGAAATTTTTCTCTCAACGCGCCTAAAGAAGTTTCACTTTAAAACATATTGCTAATAGGTATACAGAAACCCACCTCACAAGAGTCTTTATTAGATTCTCTGTCACCATAACACATTTGTGTGGAGTGGTCATAACCGCGAGTGAGGTGCCGGATCGAGTCCAGTTTGTCGTGGCATTCTGCTTCATCGAACCTTGTTACTGTCGCCTGAATAACATTAATAGTATCTTAATTCTATATAATTAAAATGAATCGCTATGTGTTGTAAATTACTGCAACTCTAACGGTGTATTTACACCAACGAAAATAGAGCTAGACTCTAGAGCAAGAGCATTCTTTCGTGAAATTTTAGTGTAAACGAAAACTCGTATTCAGTGTTGTTCAATATAAAAACATTGCATAGAATCTTTTCGAACGCACCAAGAAGTAAGAACAACGAAAGAATGCTCTACGCCTGTTTACACTAATAATTTATTTACCTTGCATAAAAATTACTGCAATTGTAAAGATTGACTACATTTCAAATACCTTTTGCAAAACATCAGCCAGCGCCTGCGCTCTAAAGACGGTAGTTCCCCAGCCGCTCACTATCGCGCTGTCATTCTTCAACGGACCTCCGTCGTGTAAACACGCAGGCAGCGTGTAGCGGTCTAGAGCTATGCTGTTATATAAAACATGAATAAAGTACAAATTGTTTAAAATAAAAAGGAGTGAAATGATTATAATTATTATTCCTTGTATTCTTTTGCATTGTTTTTTATCATGCTTTTATTAGTAGAAGTTTGCAATAACATGTCTCATTTTGCGATATTTGGGATATAAATCTAATATATATTATAAAGGCGAAAGTTTGTATGGATGTATGGATGTTTGTTACTCTTTCACGTAAAAACTACTGAACCGATTACAATGAAATTTAGCACACATATAGAGGGTAACTTGGATTAACACATAGGATAGTTTTTATCCCGGAAATCCCACGGGAACGGGAACTATGCGGGTTTTCCTTTGCCAACGCGGGCGAAGCCGCGGGCGGAAATCTAGTAAATTTATACTATAGGTAGTATTCCAATTCGAACATAGTACTGAAAACGAACTGAGCAGCTCTTTACAACCTTGCCTTTATAGACAAAATTGTACAACTCTGCCTTTTATCATAATCGAAAGTTTGTGAATATGGATGGATGTTTGCTACTTTTTGAGCAAAATAAGCTGATACAATTTGGATAAAATCTGATTCTAAAAGAATTTGCAAAAATTAAACCCAAATATCATTGTTTTAAATACAATTAAACTTACTCTCTATCAGTCTTCAACAACGCAATATCATTGTATTTCAGAGGTGGCTTATAATCCGGGTGCTTGATGACTTCAACATTATACTCTTTCTCTGGTTCCACCGTTTCTGTCCTTTCCAGGATTCCTACTCTTGCCTTGAGGACTGGACCACTGAAAACAGTTATTATTGAAGTGAAACTTCTTTAGGCGCGTTGAGGGTAAAATTTCAAGGTCACGTAATGGCAAGACTGTCATGGAGTAAGGCAACGATTTTGCTGTGTATCTTTACAAATAATATTATAAATGTAAAACTGTGTTTGTTTATTTTTCTCTTTCTTTTTACGTCGTTTTACGATTGAGTTATTTCAGTTATATATCTGTCTGGAGATAGTAAGGAGGCTAGAATTGATATAGGCTAGCTTTTACCGTAGTGAAACACGTTATTTCCATGGAAATATCCATTTTGGGCCATTTAATCACTCCGTTTTTTATTTGATAGGTAACGCTGCATTTAAATGTGTGTGTTATCTCTTTGACCACACGGCAAAAGCTTCTACTAGTAAAGTACTCAGTAAAGTTTAATCCCACCAAAAACATAAATGTAAAATTTGGAGCCGAGTTCAATCGTTGACTTAATTTGCCAAAAAAAGAAATGAGATCTAAATGTGTGCCAAGTTCTGCAGACAGTCCAGAAATTTATTTACAAAGATGTATTAAGTTCTTAGGTTGACTGAAAACTCAATTGTTTTATTTTCCCTTAGAGAACAATGTTTATTCCAAAATATAACTTTTTTAATTTGAATAATATAATTATTTTCACAAAGCAAACAACTAATGACCTATTGAACCCCATAATTTGAGGAGGCTAGTTTTTAGAACCTCACAAAATATAAGCAGTATGTAAAACTAGCCTCATCAAATTATGGGGTTCAATAGGTCATTAGTTGTTTGCTTTGTGAAAATAAATATATTTTTCAAATTAAAAAAGTTATATTTTGGAATAAACATTGTTCTCTAAGGGAAAATAAAACAATTGAGTTTTCAGTCAACCTAAGAACTTAATACATCTTTGTAAATAAATTTCTGGACTGTCTGCAGAACTTGGCACACATTTAGATCTCATTTCTTTTTTTGGCAAATTAAGTCAACGATTGAACTCGGCTCCAAATTTTACATTTATGTTTTTGGTGGGATATCATTACTTTTTGTATAGAAAATTACTCTGCAAATTTGATTTACTTTATGAATATAATACTTTTTATATACGATTTTTTTATTTTTTCTTGCGGTTTCTCTGTATGGTTTGTTTAGTATTATCCTTACTAATATTATAAATGCGAAAGTAACTCTGTCTGTCTGTCTGTTACTCAATCACGCCTAAACTACTGAACCAATTTGCATGAAATTTGGTATGGAGATATTTTGATACCCGAGAAAGGACATAGGCTACTTTTTATTGCGAAATATGTACCACGGGCGTAGCCGGGGCGGACCGCTAGTTTTCTATATTTTCTTATATGTTATGAATGTCAGCGCACATTGCCCCGTCATTATCTGCAATTTTTTAAACTCGTTTTCTGTTTAAAAGATTACATGATTTTCCAAACATCCAGCGTGAATTTGTACACACACTATTACCAAGATGCAAAGATCGTTGTAGAATAATCGTCGCCTTACTCCATGACGTTACGGTATTGCCATGACGCGATCTTAAAATTTTACTCTAAACGCGCCTAAAGATGTTTCACTCATATTAATATTACGCAAATTAAATCATTTCGACCTTCGACGAAGCCTTCTTCCATTACACCATTTATGGTACCTAATTATTTTTGCATGCTTGTATTGGCTGAACATGTTTGTGCTTTATTTATATAATTGTATCACCATTGAATACCATGTTTAAAGCAAAATAAAGATTTTATTTATTTATTTATTTATTTACACTGAAATTAAAACTAAACTAAACGCTCATAAATAAAGAATAAATAAATGTGAATATGTAAAATTATATATTATTTTTAACTGTATGAGCAATAATTTTATTACAATTTTCTTTTATTTTACGTTTAATAACAGTTTTGAATAAAGAAATCATGCAATCGAAGTAATCCGCCCTAGCGATACTAGCGCGAGTGAGTGTGATGTCAGAGGCGCTTCGAATCTACAGATGTTTCGTCCTAATGTGTAAACTTCAATAATCTATATCTCAGTCATTTATTGATGGATTTCAAAATTTTTTTCGGCCACTGATTAGTTTTGAGCTATTTTTTAAGACTAGTAAGGTGAATATACTATTTTCTATTTTTTTAAACTTTTCCATTTTTCCATACAAACAAAATTAATGTCATTGAAAAAAAAATTAAATACAAATAAATTCAGTATTTTCTGATTTTTTCCTTTGTACACTCACTATTACCTAGCTGATTACAAAATTTGAACTTTCTAGGTCATCTGGAAGTGGGTTAGGTTTTGTATATGTCTATAAGTCAGTCAGTCTTAAAAATTGCGATTTTTGGATATTAATATCTACGCAACTGTTTAATCTGTATTTATGAAATTTAAGGTTCTTGTTTATCTTGAGGTCCTCTTGATATGTACCAAATTTGGTTTATTTAACTCAAATAGTTTTCGAGTTATAAGAGGGTGAAAAGTGGCTCGAAATGGTTCGTGTAAATATACACACGGCTGCTGCTCGCCAGTTCTCTTCGCTTGAACTCGGCTTGACACGCTGCCGCGTGTCTAGATTACTACTATAAAACGTTGAAACTCACCTAGTTCTACTGTAGATACAGTGTCCAGCTGTGAGGATGTACCTCTCGCTCACTATCACTCCTCCACACATCCACTTTGTTTGTACTGCACCATATCCTAGTAATGCCTGTAAATTAGAGGTCATCACTAGACCATATAATTATATTTCCATTAGATAGACTGACCGGTTGGCTTGGTACACTGCCGTTCAAGCCCGAGGTTGTGGGTTCGATTCCCACCCAGGGCAAATATTTTGTGTGATGAACATAGATGTTTTCTCTGTGTCTAGATGTTAATTATCTATATATGTATGTTTATCAGCCATCTGGTTTCCATACCACAAGCGAAAGCTTAGTATAGGATCAAATCGTGCCGTGTGTGAAAATTGTCCGGAAATATTTATTTATTACATAGACCTTCTATGAGACTTTGGACTATCATCTGCATTATTCTCTATATATCTCTTGATGATTCTTCGTGGACACGATATCAATTAAAAGGAATACGTCTCGAGGTCAACAAATGAATGGGCGAGTGAGCAGGCACAGGATTTACTGCTAAACATAATCCGAGACATGTGGTTGTTCTAACAAAGCTATTTCCCCATAAGCTATCCAAATAATTAAAGTAGGGTAATTATAATATAGGTTTTTTTGACACGTCTTTGAATTTTAGCCCGGGATTTATCGCCTAACGTTTAGTGTAAGCGAATTTCTACGGAGAAGCACAGAACATTTTTAATCTTTCACAATCAAGTCACTTTTTAATAAATATGTATGCCCAGGCGTTGTCTCGTAGTTCTTTCAAGATTTTTGTACATACCATATGAGGAAACTCCCCAAAGTACGAGTTCATGCCGCCCGTGATCAGATCCTCTGGCTTCCTGTTACATTGGTTGATGCGGACCAGCCCACCGCTTGGTGTGCCACTATCACGGCACGGGTATACATACTTTTCTTGGTATTCTAGGCATTCTGGAAGATTCGTTTATCATTTCATTATACTACCAAATATAATAAAACATAGAATACAATTAAATCTATGCTTATATTATAAAGCTGAAGAGTTTGTTTGTTTGAACGCGCTAATCTCAAAAGCTACTTCGATCAGTCCGATTTAAAAAATTGTGTTAGATAGCCCATTTATCGAGGAAGGCTTATAGGCTATATAATATATACCTATCATCACGCTAAGACCAACAGGACCGGAGCCGTGGGGCGCAGATAGTGAATAAATATTATAAAACAATGTCTTCTGCTGCGTCTGTCTGTCTTGTCACGTCTCATAAACTACTCCATCATTTTCCATTCTGATTGGACCAATGGATAGCGTGATTCTTGAGAAAAGTTAATTCATTCGTAAAGTTTTAAAGCAATCAATTTTTAAAGTTTTAAACGATGCGGGTGAAAAAAGCTCGGCTCGGCAGGAATGGAAACACTGATCCGACCATGCAAGCAATGTTTTTTCACTGAGACAAGTATTTTTTTTGGCATGCTAAGGAACTTTAAGAAAACGTTTGGAATCTTTCTTCTATCACAATACTTACTATCATGAGCTTTCTTTCCAGTCCTCTCTGCTGTGGAGCATTCTGTGCTATACTTCAAATCAATGGGTGCCCCTGTAGTTGTAGTAGTTCTGGAAGAACATAATTAACGCTCTTGAGAACGTTGTCTCTAACATGGTGATAGGAATACTTAACGGAATTCAGATGCTTCTGATTCTTAATAATTTACCTCCTCTAACACATAGGGTGACTATACATATACTACCGGAATTAAATAAAATAGAAATAATTCTTTTCTCTTTCTTCCCCGCGCTGGGCCTCACAGCGTAGGGGGGCGTCCCCCGGGTGGCGGATGGGGGAACGGCCGGTAGTATAGCCTAGCTAGCTACTGGCTAAGTCCGATGGACTCGCCGACCAAAGTAGGATGTGGTCCTCCAGCATTTCGGGGGTTGTGCGGAGGGTTAACACCCCTCCCGCGTAAAAATAATCATGTTACGAAACCGACAAGAAGAGAGAAACGATCTGATCCCAACACCAACGACACACGGCTACGAATAAAGGAAATACGATTTGCTACATGGAATATCAGGAGTTTGTATAGGCCGGGATCCATATACCAGGTCACCAGAGAACTGCACCAATATAGAATCGGCATAGCCGCGTTGCAAGAAGTAAGGTGGCCTGGAAATGGAGAATGCCAGCTAGAAAGCGGTCACACACTATTCTACAGTGGCTCTGATTTTGATAGACATGTCAATGGAACAGGCTTTTTAGTTGACAAACATTTTCTGCCCAACGTGATACAGTTTAAACCAATATCAGATAGAATATCGATCCTGCGACTAAAAACTAAATTTTATAATATCACTCTATTAAATGCGTATGCCCCAACGGAACAGGCACATGACGATATAAAAGACGAATTCTACGAGCAACTAGATCAGGTTTACGATGATATCCCCGGATACGACGCCAAAATTCTCCTCGGGGACCTGAATGCAAAGATAGGACGAGAAGAGGCATTCATGCCCACCATAGGAAAACATAGCAAACATGACAAGTCTAACGATAATGGTACTAGGCTTATCAGTTTTGCGTCATCAAAGTCAATGGTAGTCCAAAGCACTAAGTTTCCCCACAAGGATATACACAAAGGAACGTGGAAGTCGCCGGATGGAAAAACTGTTAACCAAATAGATCACGTCATAATTGACAATAGACACAGGAATATCATAGAAGATATAAGAACATTTAGAGGAGCAGACTGTGACAGTGACCATTATTTGGTGGGCATAAAAGTCAGGGCTAAGATAAAAGTCGCTAAAGCAAGAACTGTAGCACGTGAAGACAGGATTAATGTAGAAGAGATAAGAAATGAATATGTAAATAAAGACTTCCAATTAGAACTGAAAAATAGATTTGACGGGTTAGTGATTTCTGACAACATCGAAGAAGCATGGAACACCATAAAAGAAACAGTGAAGGAAACAAGTCTGAAGGTTCTGGGTAGAAAGAAATGGAAAAACAGAAGGAAATGGGTGACATCAAAGTGTGAAGAGCTCTTGAATGAGAGAAGAAAGCTGAAATTGCAAGCGGAACAGGACAATAAGTGGGAAGAAAAATACAATGAGATATGTACAGAAACTAAAAGGACAATAAGAAATGCAAAGAGAAAATACTTGGAGGATTCAATAACTGACATAGAAAATCTAATCACAGCAAACGAAAGTAGGCACTTTTACCAGAGAATAAGAAATTTCAAAAAAGGCTTCCAGCCTACTTTGCAACTCTTGGAAGACGATGACGGTAATCTGGTCACAGAGCAGGCAACTATTAAGAGCATGTGGAGAAACTATTTCCAAAACCTTTTAAACTGCCCGTCGACTCATCAAGACATAAACGAAACCGAATTCCAAAGCGATGAAGAATCACAGCCATTGACGTACGAAGAAGTGAGGTCCGCTATCATGAGGCTGAAAAACAATAAAGCACCAGGAATTGACAACTTACCTGGAGAGCTGTGGAAATACGGTGGAAGTGTCATACAATCAAAATATTTCGACCTACTACAGAACATCTGGAACGAAGAAAAAATACCAAAAGAGTGGAACGTAGGAGTTATATGCCCGATCCACAAAAAAGGCTCTAGAAAGAAGTGCACAAACTATCGTGGAATAGCGCTACTCCCCACTGCCTTTAAGATCCTGTCCTACGTGTTGCTCAAGAGGTTGGAGCCGTACGCTGAGGCCATAATAGGCGACTACCAGTGTGGATTCAGACGCAACCGAAGTACAGTCGATCAACTCTTCCTCCTCAAACAACTCATGGAGAAAAGGTGGGAGTATGCGCAGGATATCCATATGCTGTTTGTGGATTTCGCTAAAGCGTATGACAGCGTGGACCGCAGCTCAGTTATTACAATCTTACATAATTTTAAAATCCCTACAAAATTAATCAAGATGATACAGGTCGCCACCAAAGAAAGCAGGGCTGTGATAAAGGTAGGCTCGGAGGTTACCGACTCATTTGAGGTGCTCACAGGACTTAAGCAAGGAGATGCGCTGTCACCCATGCTGTTCAACTTAGCACTTGAACACATCATCCGACACATTCTCACACTCGATGGCGGAGTGCAATTAAATGGACAGCATAAGGTGATAGGGTATGCCGATGATCTTGCTTTACTAGGAGGTAGGAAGGAAGAGATAGTGTGTTCCGCACTCACCCTGGAAAGGGAAGCAAAGAAAATAGGCTTGCGAATCAACCACGGCAAAAGCGAATACATGCATATGCGCCGATACAAAAACAGCAGGATACCTAGGATCGACCTGTTAGTAGGAGACACTGTCTATAAAGGTGTGGACAAATTTAAATACCTGGGATGCACTGTGACCGATACGTACACGAGGGAAGAGGAAATTGATATAAGAATACAAAATACCCTCCGCTGCAGTGCAGCCTTACATAAAATACTGGTGTCGAAGATCCTCAGCAGACGAACAAAAATCTTAATCTATAAAACCATATTAAGACCTATATTAATGTACGGCTGTGAGACATGGACACTAACACAAAAGGAAGAAGGCAAGCTCCTAGTCACTGAGAGGAAGATCTTGAGAAAGATGTTTGGGCCAGTGCTAACTGAAGAAGGAATTTGGAGGAGGAGGAAAAACTTGGAACTTGAAGACCTAATGGCTGAGCCAAATATCATCGGTGAGATTAAATCGCAAAGACTCCGATGGCTCGGCCATGTAGAAAGAATGGGGGAAGATCGAGCAGCGAAACGAGCGTACCTGGGACGGCCATCAGGACGCCGTCCGGTTGGGCGTCCTAGGTACCGCTGGAAAGACGAAATCGCCAAAGACCTGCGCACCCTCCAAATCGAAAACTGGCAAGAGATGGCGCAGGATAGAGTAAAATGGAGGCTCTTATTGTCGGAGGCCAAGACTCACTTTGGGTCCCTGCGCCACTCCAGTAAGTAAGTAAGTAAGTAAGAAATAATTCTTATTTGCCATCATGTAAAAAAATATCTTAACAATATTGACTTACCGGTTGGCTTGGTTGGTTGGCTCTGCCTTCCATGCCAGAGGTCGTGGGTTCGATTCCCACCCGGGGCAAATATTTGTGTGATGATGTTTGCCCTGTGTCTGGGTGTTAATTATCTATATAGGTATTTATTTCAAATTATATATGTATGTTTTTAAACCATCTGGTTTCCATAACACAAGCGAAAGCTTAGTATGGGATCAGATCGTGCCGTGTGTGAAATTTGTCCTGGAATGTTTATTTATTTATTTTAATCTATAATACCAAAAATAGCAATAGTAGCAAAAAGGACTCGCCTTGAACAAATTAAATTCTTAATTATTGGTAATCTGATTTTTAGTAGCCACACACATCCCTTAAAAATTCAGAATCAGAAATAAAACATTCATTGAAATTATCACCTTATTTCGTAGCAGTAATGTTCAAAGTCTATTTTATATGCTTTATAGAAAACTCTGCCTTATATACGTGTAGACAGACTTTTGCTTCGGGCAGTTTTTGAATGTGACTGAGAGATTTAATTGTTATTATTAAATTAATATACATCGATGATATATAAAAGAGCTAGATACGTTACCCGCTCTCTATTTTGGCAAGAAAAAACTCAGGTAAGTGCCCGAGTTTCACTTAGTCACGCACCATTCAGCGTCGTGGCTGGACGTTCTTTTTGTATTTTAATCGGCAGTTGTTATTACGAAGTACATGAGTGAGACATGTATTATGTCTCGTGCGTGAGAGTGAAAGAGAGAACAACTGTATTGGTGATGATGCGTTAGTAAGTAGGTATGTATTAATTACGCTGTTTTTTAGTGCAATGATGTTGGCGTATGCCGCGTCTACTAGTATAATAGGTCATTGATATACATACCTCATGTTACGAAGTCTATGTTTTCTCGGAGGTTGTTTGGTCTCAGAAGCGCAGCACACTACTAGCGTGCCACTTTCAAAGCTGCATATCTGTATGTCAACATTTATTTATTCAATTAGACTTCTTCAAGAAGCACTTTTGAAACGTCTTTACATTTTTACATTTACCACCGATTCGGCAAGAATTATCTACGGAGAAGAACCGGCAAGAAACTCCATAGTTGCTCTTTTTAGCTTTTTAGCTTCAGCTTTATAATATTAGTTATAAAGCTGAAGCTAAAAAACTAATTATTTTAGTTAATTACTAGCTTTTCGCCCGCGGCATCGCCCGCGCAGTCAAAGAAAAACCCGCATAATTCCCGTTCCCGTGGGATTTCCGGGATAAAACCTATCTTATGTCCTTTCTCGGGTATCAAAATATCTTTATACCAAATTTCATGCAAATCGGTTCAGTAGTTAAGGCGTGATTGAGTAACAGACAGACAGACAGACAGAGTTACTTTCGCATTTATAATATTAAGTATGGATATATTTACCTTAGGGCTCTTCCTCTCCTTGATTTCCAATAACGCACTGGGGCAGGATGTTATAGGCTTACAGTTCCCGGGATTCCCATCGTGTTTGGAGCATGCGTCCCCTGTTTTATAGGAAGAGAAAAATATCTTGAATCTTGGTGTAAATTATGTAAAATTATTGCGTTTTTGTATGTTTAGGCAGAGGACAGAAAAAAATGCAATAATATCAGTAAAATAATTAAAAAAAAAATAATATATTTTGGAAGTATACCAAAAGTTCTTAAGATTAAACATGTTACATAGTATTTAAGTATTCAGATTTATGACTAAACTAGCTTTTCACCCGCGGCATCGCCCGCACAGTCAAAGAAAAACCTGCATAGTTGCCGTTCCCGTGGGATTTCCAAGATAAAACCTATCCTATGTCCTTTCTCGGGTACCAAAATATCTCTATACCAAATTTCATGCAAATTGGTTCAGTAGTTAAGGCGTGATTGAGTAACAGACAGACAGACAGACAGAGTTACTTTCGCATTTATAATATTAAGTATGGATATATACGAAAATAATAATTCTTAAACAAGAAAATACCGCCTTTAAAAAGTAAAATATAAAGCCGAGAAATAGGGAAGTTGATCACGATGCGAAAAAAAGAGAAATTTAAGTTGTTATTTTTTCATTAGTGGCCATTTATGGTACACTAGATTTCCACCCACGGCTTCGCCCGCGTTTTCAAAGAAAAACGCGCATAGTTCCCGTTCCCGTAGGATTTCCGGGATAAAACCTATTCTATGTGTTAATCCAAGTTACCCTCTATATGTGTGCTAAATTTCATTGTAATCGGTTCAGTAGTATTTGCGTGAAAGAGTAACAAACACACACACACACCCTCACAAACTTTCGCATTTATAATATTAGTTGGATTAATTCAGAATATATATAACAAAAGATACAAAAGATAGAGTAAAAGAAGAAGAACATCATAAAAAGAGAATGAGAGAAAGAAGAACTATCATACCTTCGCTCAACGTGTTTCCTTGTGTAGCAAATAATAAAATAATAAACAGGTATGGAATCATCATTTTCGCGACATGTAGCTTATCTGAAAAATCAATAAAATTATTAACTAAATTAAATTTTACACATTATACTAGGTTCTTTATAAAACGTGTACTAATATTATAAACTAGCTTCCGCCCGCGACTCCGTCCGCGCGGATGTCGGTCTTCGCGTGGATGGTTTATTTCTCCATTTTGATTAGGTACCTCTGACAATAACATCTTATAAATATCTATTGGACCCAATTCCCAAATACGGCTAGGCCTATAATAATACGCAACGTGTGTTCGCGGTTCTACGGAACAACGTCTATGGATAAAACTGAAAAATTAAGATTATTTTTTTTCTACGTATTTTTCCAGGATAAAAAGTATCCTATTTTACGCCCAGGATAAAAAGGTATAATTATACCAAGTTTCATCGAAATCGAACTGTTAGTTTTCACGTGATGTCTTCACATACAGACAGACAGACAAAAATTTTTTTAATCACATATTTGGGTTTGGTATCGATCCAGTAACACCCCCTGCTATTTATTTTTTCAATATTTTCAATGTACAGAATTGACCCTTCTACAGATTTATTATATGTATAGATACGAAAGTTTGTATGGATGGATGGATGGATGTTTGTTAATCTTTCACGCAAATACTACTGAACCGATTACAATAAAATATTATGTTTCGCAGCTTCATTCTTTGCGATTTATATTGACGTGGTGTAGTAGCGTTCCTAGCCTGAGCCTTGCACGGGTTTTTTAAAGGTATAAGTATTATTAATTTAAATTTATACTTTTATAATTTTTAAATTATACTCTTTTTTTTTTTTTTTGTGGCAACACTTTTTACCCCTACCATTTACCCCCATCATTTCTCAAACGGTTCGTTACGATGTGTAGGTCATTCTGCGTTTCCGTGCTCAAGCCTTCGCACGTCTCCGATAAAATAATTTTTGAATTTTAAAAAATTAAAATAATTAGTGCTCAATATGGGGAAGAAAAGGAAACATGAAAAGACGGACGAAGAAATTAGACGAAAGATTAAAAAACTAGAAAATCGGCTTGCCAAAAGAGCAAATCAATCTACAAGCGATTCGTCGGAAGAAAATATGATAAGTAAGTTGGTAATTTTTAAAAAATACAACGGTTTTTTGTTTTGATTAATTAGTGATGCGTACTGCTAAAATTGGGCTGTTACTATCATCAACATTAATCAATGCTTAGTGATGCGAGGATACCATACTTGGGTTTCTTCTATCACAAATAAAGCGACGCGTACTGCTATACTTGGGCTGATACTGTCGCTGTTTTTAAAAAACATTTGCTATATAGAAATGTTTTTGCAGGCGAACCATTGGATGTGCCATCCCCTGGGTCTTTATACTGCCAGTCGCCACTGAGGGACCACCAAACTGATGAGGCACCTCGACCGTTATCACCATGTCCGCCTTTGTCACCTCAAGAAATCGCGCCACGTCCCGACTCGCCACGACCTGATGAGGTTGTTGAACCGCAACCGGGAACATCGGTGGACAATGATAAACAAAATGAAGAGCTGGAGCTGGATGAAGACGTCCTTCAATTGTTAGGAGACGCTCCAAAAACCGACACCTCGCTCGGCCCTGCGATCCATAAGGATGTAGCCAGCAGATGGCAGGACATCCTTTCCAAAGGACTTCCTAAGGAAATAAAAGATATCCTTTACAAAGAATATCTAGTTCCCAATAATTGCGATTTGTTGCTGGCCCCTGCTCTCAACCCGGAGGTAAAGGCTGCACTGCCTGAAGCTTTAATTAAAAGAGACACGTCGCTCAGCTACAGGCAAAAACAACTTGGGGTTGCACTGTCTGCTCTTGCAACAGTCACCCAAATGGTCATAGCGAATGAGACGTCAAAACAAAAAATTTTAAAGCCTTTAAGTGATGCGTGTCGTTTACTGTGTGACAGCCATCATGCTGAAACGAGGACACGAAGAAAATTTGTAATATCCTCGATTAACACCAAATTAAAAGACGCCCTAATAGAAACGAAACGAGATGCGTTACTGTTCGGTGAGAATATCTCGGACAAACTTAAAGCGGCCAAGTCTATCCAACAGTCAGGTGAATCTTTAAAGAATATACAAAAACCTAAAAATAGACCTAGTGTATCTGTGGCGACTAATCAAGCCAACAAGGGCCGTTTGAACTATGTTCCTCAGCAGCGCCAGGCGGACAACAAACGCCACGACAACCGTTTCGCTCGTGTGCCCAACATAGCGTCGCGTCCACCTCCGAGCAACAGTGCACGACGACCCCCCGACCGGACGTACCCGCCTTCGAAGACACCAGCTCCGCAGCGGAGGCAATAATCGACCAGGTGCGATATGCTGGAAGACTCCAGCATTATTTTAATAACTGGCGTAATATAACTAATGATCAAATCATTTTATCGTGGGTTAAAGGTTATTCTATACCTTTTAAGTCTTATCCGTTTAGAACCGATAAGCCTAGTGTGTATCCTAAAACGGAACAAGAACGACAAGATTTTGATACGTGTCTGTCGAAATTATTATCTATAAATGCCATATCGCATTGTAACCATGAACCGGGCGAGTTTTTATCCTCTATTTTCCTAGTGTCTAAACCAAATGGTGACAAGAGATTTATTCTTAATTTAAAATGCCTTAACAAGTTCATTGAAACTAAACATTTCAAAATGGAGGATTATCGTACTGCGTCAAAGTTGATAACTCCAAACTGTTTCATGGCAACTATCGATTTAAAAGATGCTTATTTTTTAGTACCAGTAAATAAAATGCACAGAAAGTACTTACGGTTTGAGTATGATGGAGTCCTTTACGAATTTAATTGTTTGCCATTTGGTTTATGCACCGCACCGTTCGTGTTTACGAAACTTCTAAAACCTATATTTGAATTTTTAAGAAAAACTCATCGTATGATATCAGTCGTTTATCTTGATGATGTCTTTTGTATTGGTAGAACACTATTAGAATGCCAAGAAAACATAACTTTGACCAAAACACTTTTTGAAAGACTAGGTTTTTTGATTAACTTAGAGAAAAGTTCGTTAGTACCAAAGATGCAATGCAAATTTTTAGGTTTTGTATTCGACTCCAATAATATGTTATTAAAACTACCCGACGATAAGAAGTTAAAAATTAAAGAAAAAGTTTCCACCGTCTTAAATACTAAAAAATGCAAATTACGAGAATTTGCTCAATTTATCGGTTTATTAATTTCAGCTTGTCCCGCAATTCAATATGCTTGGTTATATACTAAAATTTTCGAACAGTATAAATATATGTGTTTGCTTAAAAACGCTAGCTACGAACAGATAATTAAAATTCCAGATAATTTAAAATCGGATATGCTTTGGTGGATCCGTAATATAGATATAGGTAATTGTCCTCTCGGGATTGAAGATTTTAATTTAGAGATTTATTCAGATGCATCTAACACCGGTTGGGGCGCCTATTGTAATAACAATAAATGTTTTGGCTACTGGAAAGAATGTGAAAAAACATTGCATATTAATGAGTTAGAATTAAAAGCAGCTTTTCTTGCCCTTAAATCCTTCGCGAAGAATTTATGTTCTTCTCGAATCTTGCTAAGAATTGATAATGTCACCGCAATTTCTTGTATAAATAGAATGGGTAGTATTCAATATGATCACCTTAATGTGGTTACCAGAGAAATCTGGCAGTGGTGTGAAATGCGTAAAATAACTATTATTGCATCCTATATAAATACAAAGGATAATTGTGAAGCAGACCAATTATCGCGGAAGAAATTTCACGATACAGAATGGGAACTAAACCAAAATGCATACGATGAGATAACTATTAATTTTGGTGTCCCTAAAATAGATTTGTTTGCAAGTAGATGTAATGCAAAGTGTCATACCTATGTAACTTGGAAAAACGATCCTGATGCATGGGCGATAGATGCATTTACGGTTTCATGGAAAAATAAGTTCTTTTACGCATTTCCCCCCTTTTGTTTAATAACAAAGGTAATGCAAAAGATTATAAAAGAAAAGGCAGAGGGTATAGTTGTGGTACCGTATTGGCCTACGCGACCCTGGTTCCCAATTTTTCAGAAATTAATGACAACCAAGCCCATATATTTTGCACCTGATATTAATTTATTAACTTCTCCCTTCAGGATCAACCACAACCTACACAGAACTCTGAAGTTGGTTGCCGCGAAGCTTTCAGGCAAGCTTTACTAAGGAAAGGCTTGTCACCAAGTACGGTACAAATAATGTTATCATCGTTATCTGATTCTACCTACAAACAATACGATGGCTGCATAAAGACATGGATAAACTACTGCAGTACCCACAACTATAGCTACATCTCTGCATCTGTCCCTGTAGTTTTACATTTTCTTACCGATTTATTTAATAAAGGTGCTAAATACGGTACCATTAACTCCTATAAGTCTGCCTTATCATTAATTTTATCTAATTTAGAAGATGATAGGGTAAAACGCTTTATGAAAGGAGTTTTCAAATCGAGGCCAACAAATCCTAAATATCATATAACCTGGGATCCGAGTATAGTTCTCGAACATTTAGCCCAACAGTGGCCAAATAATGAACTCAGTTTGGAAACTCTTTCCAAAAAGACTGCAACTCTATTGGCTTTGGTAACAGCGCATCGAGTACAAACACTTGCTCTTATTAAATTAAAGGACCTTGATATAAGAGGCACAAGTGAAATAATAATAATGATTTCAGATTTAATTAAAACTTCTAAGCCGTACTCGTTACAGCCTCTTTTAAGAATTCCTTACTTCAGTAGTCGCTCGGAAATCTGTCCAGCCAAATGTCTAGAATAGTACGTAAATAAAACATCAACACTTCGACATAATGATCATTTATTTATTAGTTTTAAAAAACCATACTCAAAAGTTACCTCCCAGACGCTCAGTAAATGGATAAAGGACACGCTTCATAACAGCGGAGTAGATACTTCTATATTTAGTGCTCATAGTACTCGCCATGCGTCCACATCCACTGCCAATAGACTTGGGGTCAACATTGATGTTATACGCAAAACTGCGGGATGGTCTGATTCTTCTGCAGTATTTGCTAAGTTTTACAATAGACATGTAATTACTGATCCTACCAGCTTTGCTAAAACATTGTTATCTAATAATGATTGTAACCTGCAAGAAAAATAATTAATGGTTAAATTATGAAAATAATGTGTGATTTATAATATTTATAGTTAATTGATTATTGCAAATAAAAATATGAAACTTACCATAAGTTTTTCAATTTTTATCACCATTTCACATTTTATTTACTCTAAACATCTACACCACGTCAATATAAATCGCAAAGAATGAAGCTGCGAAACATAATTGAAAATCAAACGAACTTACCAAGTGAAGTTCGATGACAATTATGTGAGCAGCTTCATTCGAAGCGATTTATAGATACCCACCCTAAGATTACGGTTAATTCGACAACAAATGTATTACATAACATTTTAATATATTCCCTGCCCTATATAAATACAAAATGTGAAATATCTCTCAACAAATGACCTACACATCGTAACGAACCGTTTGAGAAATGATGGGGGTAAATGGTAGGGGTAAAAAGTGTTGCCACAAAAAAAAAAAAAAAAGAGTATAATTTAAAAATTATAAAAGTATAAATTTAAATTAATAATACTTATACCTTTAAAAAACCCGTGCAAGGCTCAGGCTAGGAACGCTACTACACCACGTCAATATAAATCGCTTCGAATGAAGCTGCTCACATAATTGTCATCGAACTTCACTTGGTAAGTTCGTTTGATTTTCAATTATATTTATGTAGCTGAAGACTCAGAATAAGAGATAGGTTACTTTTTATCGCAGAAGTCCCACAGGAACGGGAACTATGCGAGTTTTTCTTTGAAAACGCTGGCGAAGCCGCGGGCGGAAAGCTACATGTAAGTAGTTCATACCACGTAATACCGTCACGTCATGGGGTAAGGCGACGATTTTGGTAGCTTTGAATCTTGCCAAAGAAGTTTCACTTCTGACACGTGTGCTCGGCACACACGCCCTTTTTTAAAGAGTTAAAGTCTCTTAATTTGAACACCAATACACTAACTACTATACAATTTTAGAAACCGGTTATCCATAACTTATTTGTTGATGTTTGTTTGATGCAAATTTTTTGCATTGAAGATTATTTTTAACGGGTTTTACAAGGTTAGATATTTTAGTTTTTATAACGTCTACGGATAAATCAATAAACTATCAATGTATTAAACTATGTATTAACTGCATTTTTTCATTCATTTTGCACTAGGTCCGTCCCGGCTTCGCCCGTGTTACGTTTTATCTCCATAATAACCATCGTACTTCAAGGAAAATTATAAAAAATATTAACGAAATCGGTTCAGCCGTTCTAGAGAACGGCTGAACTAGAGCTATGCGCTTACTAACACATTTTGCGATTCATTTTTATACCTATTATAGAAAAGATTTTCAATACATAGTATAAAACAAAGTCGCTGTTTTTCTGTCTCTATGACGTATGCTTGAATATACGCAACGGATTTTGATGCCTTTTTTCAAGTTAAACTTCTTTAGGCGCGTTGAGAGTTGCAAGAAGTGGCGAATTTCAAGGAAGCGTCATGGCAATACCGTCACGTCATGGAGTACCTAAGGCGACGATTTTGGTATCTTTGAATCTTGCCAAAGAAGTTTCACTTCTGACACGGCATACACGCATTTTAATAGATAGAACAAATTATTTACACAATATACAGATACATACAGTAAGGAAACTTCATACAAAATGTTCGAAATGACACCCCCCCCCCCCCCCCCATAAAGCGTGTTTTCGAGGGTATTGAGGGGGATCGATAGTAGCGGGTGACACATCCACAGATTTTGAATATAGTATGGAAAAAAGTTTAAAGTGATGTCATTTCACATTAAATAAATATCGATTGTTTCAGTTTGTAGCCCTTTCAATAAATATATATCTGTATCGTATCTGATTACAAGTTAAAAAGAGACTATTTTTTAATTTCTATAGATATGGCAGTATGAGTTTTAAATTATGTTGACATATTTTCTACCAAAATGATAGCTACAAATAGTACCTACCTATTAGGAGTCCAGTCTGTTTAAAGACCGCATCTATTTTTTACGCAATCTAGAAGAGCACGAAAATCTAAAAAATGGAAACCTTAAAAAATCTTGTTTAAATTTATGTGCATAATTACGTAAATATTAGGGAAGAAAAAGATAGATATTATAATAATTATTGTATTTTTATCGATACGTGACTTTACCACTTTGTCAAGCACTAAGCCTGTCAAACTATTTTCTTTTTCATCCTAAAACAAAAAGGTTATATAAAAGGAGGTTCTATGTTCGTATAATAATAATTTTAATTTATTTTTGCATATTTTGTGTTTTTTAATTTAATTTAATTTATCGTTTTAAAAATAATTTAGTAGGTATACCTACATAAAAGTATTGTTAATTCTGGTTTAAAATAATTATTGAATACTTATATGTATCATACAAATATCAAGCATTATAAATAATTTAGGTAGGTACCTACATTAAAATAGCCTTCGGCGTCCAAAAAAGACAAGATTTCGAAATATAGCACTGAAAAAAACGTACCTATTTACTTTTACAAGGTATAATTATATTTTATTGAGATTGTTTCTTCTTGTAAATTCATATTTAGGCTACACCATTTTTTAATTTTAACGGGTTTTAATCTCAAAATTACCACAAAGTCAACTGTGAAAAAAAGCAAACAGAAATATACAGGCCGAATTGATAACCTCCTCCATTTTTGAAGTCGGTTAAATATCAAAAAGGTAACAGCCCTATAGCTATACGTCATAATTTCATCGCAGGGGCTTAGTTTCCTAACTGTATGTACGTAGTATATATCTGTCAACTGTGTTATTTAGGAAGCTTTTTTTAGTATTTAATTTGTTAACTCACGTGCTGGTGGCCAAGTTGGGCGGGTTGCTTGTTATGGGTGTACACATAGAGTTTTAAAAATTCATCTTTTTGAAAAAAATAGCGTCTGGAATTTTATAAGTATTTTTTACGTACCTACTCAGCGTATGCAAAACTATAACCTCCTTTGAGCTT
This sequence comes from Colias croceus, assembly GCF_905220415.1. NCBI lineage: Eukaryota > Metazoa > Arthropoda > Insecta > Lepidoptera > Pieridae > Colias > Colias croceus. The sequence goes on along the minus strand of NC_059559.1, from coordinate 7,119,675 downwards.
AGTATACCACTTGGTATACCAACAGTGGGACACCCTGTATAATATAGTATGTGGACCTCTTTATGCCTATATTAAATCATAATTATTTAAATTAATATTATGTACTGTGGTAATTATAGCGTTAACTTAACAAAGAGCCAAAGTTCAGACCAGATAGTTTTCAGAGAAATAATATAAATAATTTTAAGAATTTGTTTTTATGATAATACTAGCTTTCCGCTCGCAGCTTCGCCCGCGTTTTCAAAGAAAAACCCCCCGTTCCCGTGGGATTTCCGGGATAAAACCTATCCTATGTGTTAATCCAAGTTACCCTCTACACATGTGTGCTAAATTTCATAGTAATCGGTTCAGTAGTATTTGCGTGAAAGAGTAACAATTTTCAGCGAACCTTGGTAAGTGTACCAAGTATGAATTAAATCTGTCCGTTTAAAGTGGGTGAAATCGAGTCTGAAGAAGTCGGTTACATACAAACATACAGCCTACAGATAAAGTTTATAAAAGCGTATTATTAATGGTAATAAGAACTTTAACTGGGGTCGGATTATTACCTCTTATTCCCAGTCAGTTTAAACCGTGAATTGACTGGCAAATTCATATAATAGAATAATTAACCATGGCTGGTTGTTCGTAATATGAATTTGCCAGTCAGTTCAATTCTCGGCGTAATCTGTTTGTAAATAAAAGGTTAACGGTCCCGATAGTAATTTGAAAGTTTCTTACCAAAGTTTGTAGTAGCCTTTTTGCCAGAAGTGAAGGTAGTTTTATAAATATAGTAAAATTAATTACTTTGTCCGTCTCACTAATCCGTTGAACGATTACAATTGATTGCATTTTTAATGAATTGATTTATATTGCAGTGAACCTTGAAAAAACATCTTTTATCAACGCCTGCTATCTCATATATTTTATATTACACGTTTAAACAAAAACGTGTGAATTATGAAACATAAGTTTGTCTCTTTCTTTTGTATAGCGATCGCTCGTACTATCTCGCTCTTTTTGTATGTATGTGTGCGAAGGAAGTTTTGTATGTGTTTCGTATATTCTATATTTTTATATAACCCTAGCCAATTCTAGTAAATAGATAAAACTATTAACTATGTTTTTTTTGTTTATTGATATCAACTATTATTTAATACTAGCATCCCGCCCGCGGCTTCGCCCGCGTTTTCAAAGAAAAACCCGCATAGTTCCCGTTCCCGTGGGATTTCCGGGATAAAACCTATTGTATATATGTGTTAACTGTTAATCCAAGTTACCCTCTATACCGGGTGTAATCGTTAAGTGTGCACAGGCGATTATTCCGTAACTATTGCAGATATCAAAAAACTTTAAACTGATATCGAATGAGTAAAATGATAATAATAACTTTTTAAAAATATAACGAGAAATATTCTAAAAAATTAACTTGAAACCCTCCCATACATTTAGTATGAAATATGAATATTACATGTACATCTAATATATAAAAATCAATGCCACTTTTCGTTGTAATTCCATAACTCGAGAACGGCTGAACCGATTTCGATAATTCTTTTTTTATTATATTCCTTGAAGTACGAGGATGGTTCTTATGTAGAGAAAACGTTAATATGTACCACGGGCGAAGCCGGGGCGGACCGCTAGTTTAATATGAAAGGTTATAGTTTTATTATTCTTTTTTTGGTTTGTTCCTTTAATTGCTTCGAAACTTTAAGAAAAGTTCATTTAGAAACTATAAATAGAGCTCCTCTACAGTATTGCACATTGATGACGTCACTTCGAAAATTGCTCTGAAATCTGAATACAAAATGTATGGGAAATTAAATGTATGGGAGTGTTCAATGTAACATTTTTGGATATATCTCGTTTAATTTAAAAAAACTTATTATTGTCATTTTACTCATTTGGCTAAGTACTTTCGATATCAGTTTAAAGTTTTTTTGATATCTGCATAAGTTACGGAATAATCACCTGTGCACACTTAACGATTACACCCTGTATATGTGCTAAAAGTGTGCTAAATTTCATTGTAATATTTTGTAGGTAATCGGTTCAAACATACACATACATCCATCCTCACAAACCTTCGTATTTATAATATTAGTAGGATGTTTTGTTAGCTTTTATTAATTAAGCTGTAACCGACATGTTTATAATATTACTCGATTCGATTTTAATCCACTTGACCATGATGGATTTCATTAAAACTGTTCGTTGCAATGACCACTGAACACCCTAGTCGTACGTTTAACCCAAATTAAGTCAGTCCACAAAACAACATGATTGTTACCGTCGCGGTCGCGACATATACACTATACAGGGTGTCCCACTATTGGTATACCTCTAAGCGCGAAGGGACTTGTAGTTTTGCATACAAGATTAATTACTGTAGTTTCATTTTACAACAAATCCCACCAACACTAGCCACGTAGCCCACCGCTGGGCATATCGCCCTACAAAGTCTTTGTTAACTTATCAAGTATCGATGTCAATACAATAGTTTCATGAGTGTAACTTATTGAAGCGTGTTAAGACTTTCTTAAAACTAAGTTTGTTCATTTTTCAGGTACTCCTAGCACGGCTTCGCCTGTGGTACATATTGTTACGTTTTCTCTCCATATGAATAATAATAAAATAATTATTGAAATCGGATCAGGCTGTTCTAGAGATTAGCAACTTTAGCGTTTCCTTTTTATATTTTAGATCGTCGCAGTAGTTTAGTTAACGTTAATAAATCGATTTAGCTTTAGTGTATTATATTTGCATTGTAAGGTCGTTGAATCGTTTAGGATAATTTAGTATTCATTACTAAGAATTAGGATCGGCGACGGTAGAAATAAGATCTAAATTGTGTTACCTTATAACTTTTTAAGAGGTGAAATTGTTGATACTCTTTTTCATTTGAAATTTCTTAATAATCATATGTCCTAAGTATTTTAATTTAATTAGTCTCTTCTCATCTTATAATGGAATTATCTCAATAAATATCGTCTGCATTATTACTTACTAGATTTGCGCCCGCGGCTTCGCCCGCTTTTTCAAAGGGAAACCGTTAGTTCCCGTTCCCGTGGGATATCCGGGATAAAACCTATCCTCTGTGAATTTATATATTTTTTTGGTTTTTATGGCATTCAAATGCTTTATAAATATAAATTTATAAAGAATAGAAAAAATTCGATCACGAGGCGGGACTCGAACCCGCATCCTTCAGACATCATCCTTAAGACACATGACCGCAACCTTAAGACACATAAAACTGAAAGAATAGAATGAATTCGATTGCTCAGGCGGGTCACGAGTGGCTGAGTTGGTTAGGCATCCGCCCCGGAATGGCGCGAAGGATGCGGGTTCGAATCCCGCCTCGTGATCGAATTTTTTCTATTCTTTATAAATTTATACCTATCCTCTGTGTTAATCCAAATTACCCTCTATATGTGTGCTAAGTATCATTGTAATCGGTTCAGTAGTATTTGAGTGAAATAGTAACAAACACACACACATCCTCACAAACTTTCGCATTTATAATATTTAAGATTTAAGTTTTTAAACACGGTTTTCGTCATAAATACCTACATTCCTACAATGCTGATTGAAACAAAATTCTTCCTGATGAGTAGGTATATCGTCAACTACGTACTTTTTCTCATAAATCCCAGTCAATATTTCAAAGCTATCAGCCCCCGGAATCACAGACACAATAGAAAATCTATTGTGTCGTGGACCGATCGGGCCGCTGCAGCTGTGCTGGGGGCTCAATGGGTTAATAATTAATTATATCAAATGACGAGAGTATGAAAAAGGCGATTAATCATCATCATCACTACATAGTATAAAACAAAGTCGCTTTCTCTGTCCCTATGTCCTTATGTATGCTTAAATCTTTAAAACTACGCAACGGATTTTGATGTGTTTTTTTTTTAAATAGATACAGTGGGTTCTCGAGGAAGGTTTTAGTATATAATTTATTACGTTGAAGACAAAGCGGGCGAGGCCACGGGCAGAAAGCTAGTATATCTACAAAATGCTCTATGTTTTTTTTTGAAGTTCAATTCGTGAAAGATGACTAACCTTATTTAGGACCTAGCACATTGACCACAGGTTAAATATCATCATCATCATCATCATCATCATCTGCTTTCTGAACCGTTAGTAAATCGAAGCAATGACGATTAAAAAGTGTTTTTTAATTAAATAAATAAATGTCTTTGTTTAGATCATGAGCTATTCGATAAAACTGTTATTTAAGAGGTTAGAAGTTGCAGACAGTTTGAACCTTTTCCTTGTAAATGTGTCACAGGCAAATTGTATTATTTCGCCGTTTACAAAAGCTCGGCATTTTGTAATAAGTCGAGAATTCGTAATCAGAAGTTTTCGTTTGGATAAGGAGGTGGGTTAGGTTAGGTTCATCTTTTTAAAACTAGGTACACAGATATAGGAGCCCCACAAAGTGGGGCTCCGTCGCATCGGCTCGCGAGCTTCTTTTTGTAGAATTTTGGAAAAAGTAAATTCTCGACATATTACAAAATGCCGAGCATTTGTAAACGGCGAAATAATACAATTATTTGCCTGCGACATATGCATTATTTTGTTTTGATATGACATTGTCACTTTACACAAACTTAACGAAAGCGAGAAATATCGATTTTTATAACTCAAAATTTATGAAATTACATTTTAAACTCTTTTTAATTCATATTAAATGGCACATACTTGAGAAAAATAATATTGATTTGGAATAGTAATCTGTTCAAATCGACATAGGTTATACAAAGGTTAACCACCTTTGTGATATTTTGTGTCATATCTACTTATATAAAATGTTCAACTAATTTTGATTAAATTTTTTATAATAAATAAATAAAAATTAAATGACAAACAGGTTTGATTTCTGACATTGTATACATAAAAAACACATACATAAAAAATAACCTATTTCAATAGTATAAAAATACCTAAATTATCATATTTTAAATTTTAATTTTAACATACCTACACGTTTTGGTAATCCTTTTTCAAGTAATGGCACTCACAATTGAACTACACTTAACACTAGATAGACCTAAATTATTGTCTATACCACTTCACGTCCTATCTGCGACTGAAACTCTAAAGCATGACTTTGTTATATAGGTAAACCAGAATCTGATGGCAATTAGTGAAATCAAAATTTGGAGTGTGCAACCCTAGGGAAAATGGACTGAATGATCTTGATACTGCTTATTTTTAGCCGACTTCAAAAAAAGGAGGAGGTTATCAATTCGGCCGGTATATTTTTTTATGTATGTACACCGATTACTCCGAGGTTTCTGAACCGATTTACGTGATTCTTTTTTTGTTCGATCCGGGATGGTGTCGAATTAGTCCCATAAAAATTTTATTCGGCTAGGCCCAGTAGTTTTAGTTTTATTTTGTCCTCAAATCGTTAGTCAAATTACATAAATGGATAATATATCCACGTAATGTAGGTACTTATTACGTATTTATTTTTATATCTGTAATACATATTATGTATTAACATATATTATGTATTAACTATATTTGCATATATTTTAACATTTTGCCATGTGAAAATATAGATATAATGATAATGCAGGCCAAAACTCGATTTTTTATAATTTTTATAAAATAAAATAAAATCATTTTTACTATCGTAAGTGTTAACAGAATTACACATATTATAAAATTGACTTGAACAGCTGCCGTATTGGAAACTCCTGTAATAAGTTTTCATAAAATTATATTTTAATGAACAAACAATATTATAGTTACCTACTTATAATAATATGTACTTTTAATTTAAAGTATCAAAACGGGTAAGTCCAATTTAGCCTTACTTTACAAAACAAAAGCACGGAACGTTGCCGAACTAAACCGAATGATTTATATGTGGATTTATCGTAATTTGAAATTTCCATAAAGCTATGTGTGCTGTCATTTCGCCGCTGCACCGTACGTACACGGTGCTTGTGTGTGCGTGTTATGTTACCAGATATTGAACAATTTCCCAAATTTTTCCCCGACTATAAAAGAAAGTGGGTTAGTTATGTTTTTCGAGTGTATGTATGTATAATATATACTAATGTCTAATATAATAAAGAGGAAAGTTTTGTAATTATGTATGTATGTATGTATGGTTTTCACGCATAAACTACTGGACCGATTTTGATAAAATTTTGCACAGACAATCTTTAGACCGGACCGATTTCAAAAATTCTTTCACCATTAGAAAGCTGCATCTTCACTGAGCAACAAAGGCTAGGTTTTATCCTGGCAATCCCACGGGAACGGGAACTATGCAGGGTTTTCTTTGAAAATACGGGCGAGGCCGCAGGCGGAAAGCTAGTGTATGTATAATATTTCTTTGACACGCCCTGCATTATAAACCGTTGGACCGATTTTGAGTTGTGAGGTGTCATTGCAATCATCTCAATTATTATGGTAGTGGTGGTAGTGACGTAATGACGTAGGCTACATAAATTAGCAGCCATGTTCTCATTTTTATTTTAATACTAGTAGTCCGCCCCGGCTTCGCCCGTGGTACATATTTCGCAATAAAAGGTTAAAGGTAGTCTGTGCCAAATTTCATCAAAATCGGTCCAGTAGTTAAATGCGTGAAAACCATACATACGTATACATACATAATTACAAACCTTTCCTACCTATATTATTTTATAATAATAGTATAACTATATATTCGCAGTTTACGCGGTTGATACCGCGTGGCGCAGCTAGTACCTATGAGAGTAGGTACTTAATTATTTTTTACGTTTCAAAACCGCGAACGAAAACGAATATATTTCCTATACGGTATACCTACATTATAATAATTCTAGCTTACCGCCCGCGGCTTCGCCCGCTTTGTCTAAAACCTAATAAATTATATACTAAAAACTTCCTCTTGAATCACTCTATCTATTAAAAAACCGCATCAAAATCCATTGCGTAGTTTGAAAGGTTTAAGCATACAAAGGAACATAGGGACAGGAAAAGCGACTTTGTTTTATACTATGTAGTGATTTGGTACCTACTTACACGAAAAAATACAATTTTCGGGCTTTTTTATTATTATGCTCTGGCACATACGATCAAATAAAAATTAATAAGTATTTTTTTAATATCAACTATCGGAAAATAAACACAATAAATAGTATAATAATAAAGTACCAAATAATACAAATTCGTATAATTCTGCGAGTCGAGAATGTGTCGTGAAGTCACATGATATCATAGCGCTGCGTCATGCCGCATGCGTGTAACAAAATTATTTTTCAAGTGTCCCAGATTTTTTCACAGTTAAGTTTTATGTATTTATTTATTTATTTATTTATTTAGAATTTCCAACAGAGGATACAGATTACATTTGTTACATCTAATTCAAGTACATGATCTTCTGCACCTTTAATTACAGGAAATTCAAAATAATTATTACAATTACAATTCGTCAATCTATTAAAAAATATTAGTTAAAAAAAAATTAAAGAAATTTAATAAGTTTTATTTCACTTTAATTTTTATAATTTACTAACAAACCGGGCGAACTCCGTTTCGCCAGCAGAGACACCTTTTCTTTGCTATAAACCTCAGTCCTCACGGAGCCCGAGATCTTTCCAACGAATGCAAAACCGTGGAAATCGGTTGGTGCGTTCTGCCCCCCTAGCCAAGTGGCTTTGTTAGATTTAGCTGTAGATACGTTTATCTACAGCTTACGTCAATCTCATACATTCGTAGTCTATTCGTAGTCTATTGAACGCTACGCTAACAGAAAGCCACTTGGCTAGGGGGGCTGGAGTTATAGCGCGAGCGTCAGGCAGGAAAACCCGACTTATTTTTATATAGTAGAAAAAAAAAAAATATTTAGTAAACTTCTCCATTACTGGTAAATCTTTGAATAAATAAATAAATGTATGTTTTACTTTGTGGATGCAAATCGGATCTGTATGAAGGCACAGAGATACATTACAAACTACAGTCTGGATTAGGAATTAGGTCATAAGCCACCTTATGAGGAAGTTGATTGACACTATCAATTATTATTTACAATTATTTTTTAGTGTCTAATTCTGTAAAAAATAATGATTTAAAAGGATTTACCTTTTCTTATGGAAACATTGAAAAAAAATACATGCTGTTTTCTATAAGTAAGTACTTAGATTATAAAGCTGAAGAGTTTGTTTGTTTGCTTGAACTCGCTATTTTATTTACGTGTATCTCGCATTAAAATAACTTTTGGTATATAAATTTATAACGGAAAAATTCGATCTCGAGGTGGGACTCGAATCCGCAATCCGCATCCTTTCGCGCGATTCCGGGGCGGATGCCTGACCAATTCAGCCACTCGTGAGTCGTGACCCGCCAGAGCGATCGAATTTATTCTATTCTTTCAGTTTTATGTGTCTAAGGGACACACCGCGCTTTTTTTATATCCATACTAATATTATAAATGCGAAAGTAACTCTGTCTGTCTGTTACTCAATCACGCCTTAACTACTGAATCAATTTGCATGAAATTTGGTATAGAGATATTTTGATACCAGAGAAAGGACATAGGCTACTTTTTATTCCGGAAATCCCACGGGAACGGGAACTATGCGGGTTTTTCTTTGACTGCGTGGACGAAGCCGGGGGTGGAAAGCTAGTTCTTTATAAATTTATATTTATAAAGCATTTGAATGCCATTAAACCAAAAAATATCAAATTCAACTTTTGATATGTTGATATTGATTTTCTTCTTGAAACATAAATGTACGTACGAATTACTTTCTTAAGTCTGTTATACTTAATTTAGTATCGAACCCAACACCTTGATTCTTTGCGCTTATCATTATGGTACCAATGAGCCGGTCAAAATGATAAATTCGCAATTAAATAATACGGCTATGTATTTAATTTTATTTATAAACAATGATCATAATTAAGTTTTCCCAATATGAAGTAAAATGAAACAAAATATATTGCTGTTTCACTCACACATTATTAGGACTCAGTCAAAATGTGCGCGATGTTCTAGCGATGCTATAACAAAGCTATATACATATACAAATGATGTTCCCAGACATTTATGATAGCGTCAGTTAGTCACACACTGATAGAGATACTAGAAAATATATTTAAACATTTCAATGATAAAAAACTAGTATAATTATTAAATTAACCGCTTCTCCAGCTCATTCCTGATTGGCTAACTGTTATGAACAAGGGCTAATATTTTCTAACTTGTGTACATTACAATATATTGTTTTCTCTCTCCCTAATGAAAACTAACGTATTCTTAAAGCAACGTATGGTGCAATTTGTTACTTTTTGTACTACTCAAAAATAATGCCGTACGGCTCGTTAATTACTCGATGTCGCCATTTTAGCAGGAAAGCTCAGCAGCTTTGAAAAATCTTACCAAATCTTCCAAGATTGATCATAAAAAGCACAAATGACTAATTTAGTGTGTGTCTACCGACCGTAGCGTGTCTGGTATGGGGGGCAGCCCCCCTAGACAAGTGGCTTTCTATTACATACATATGCTGCATAAGCATACATAGCTGTCGATACATTTATCTACAGCTTATGTCAATCTCATACATTCATAATCTATTCTATCAAACGTTACGCTAAACGAAAGCCACTTGGCTAGGGGGGCTGTTATGTTTATTCATAATCGCTGCAATGGCGGCAAACATCGACAACGATGGGCCAACGCTGCCCATTATGAAGATGTCTCATTGATCGTATGCTCAAACGACGAAATATTCTCAATTTTAAACTTTTATTTTTATTTTTTCAGTCAACATGCACGCTCTGAGCGATCACGCCCGCTAGTAAATTACTCGCCAACTATCTAACCACGGCCTTACTATTAATATTATCCATACATATTATTATATTGTAAATATAGTACAAGCGGATGAACCGGTGTGTCGAGTCGTGTGTTGTTTTTCCTCATGTTGGATTGTTGTAGAGGTAAATAATACATTATTATTTATTATACGTGTGGATAATTTGTAATTACAATGTTTTGTGAGTATAATATGTAATTAAATCAATTAGATTTATGTATTTGTATATAGTATTTTCTTTATTATATAAACATTATATACTAGATTTCCGCCCGCGGCTTCGCCCGCGGTTTTAAAGAAAAACCCGCATAGTTCCCGTTCCCGTGGGATTTTCAAGATAAAACCTATCCTATATGTTAATCCAAGTTAATCCAAGTCCCTCTATAGTACGGGAGCTATCAACGTTTAAAAAAAAGTCATTTTAGTATAGTTGGGTTTTTGATATACTGTTTCTCTTGCTATTTCGGTTAGAGTCCGGGCTGTCTGGCTGGCCGCAGTGGTTGCGTTTATTAGTGCGCATCTTATCTGCATAGGAAAATATCCTTAATTTAAAGTCATTTTTTAACGCGTAATTTTTAATCTTTTGCCTTTAGATAGATCCATCAGACATAATTCTTTTATTGCAAGACGTTTTTTTCGTTGTAAAATAGGTGCCATACGCAATTTTTATTTCAAAATAACTAAAATGTCATCGAAATAAGTGAAATTACATCAACATGAGTCTGCTTAAAAGGTAAGTAATAACTTTATTATTTATATTATATTATCCTTTTTTAATACTTATATTGAATAATTAGTAAACTAATATTTTTAATAGATGGTTTCATATTTATTACACTTTTGGGTATAAATATGAATTTGATGATATTTGTATTTTCTAGTGTTTGATTTTACGCGAGTATAATACATTTTGAAATTAAAGACTTAGGAAAATAATACAATGAATAAATCGCGTTTAAAATCCGTTAAAAAGTCTTTAATTTCTTGATGATATTTGGTTTTTATCAAGTTTACATTAACGTCCTATTTGAGGTTCGTTGGGAAAAGGAGGCGATATGGTAGATTGTTGCAAAAAAACTGTAAATAGTAAAATGAATATTATATATAGTATAAGTAACACAGTGATTACTTATCCTTCACTAGGACTCATGTTGATGGAATTTCACTTACTTCGATGATATTTTAATGATTTTGAAATAAAAATTGCGTCTGGCACCTATTTAACAACGAAAAAAACGTCTTGCAATAAAAAATGTATGTCTAATGGATCTATCTAAAGGCAAAAGATTAAAAATTACGCGTTAAAAAATGACTTTAAATTAAGGATATTTTCCTGTGCAGATAAGATGCGCACTAATAAACGCAACCACTGCGGCCAGCCAGACAGCCCGGACTATATCCGAAATAGCAAGAGGAACAGCATATCAAAGAACCAACTATACTAAAATGCTCACTTGTCAACGTTGCTACCTCCTATACTACTATATTTGTGCTAAATTTCATTGTAATCGGTTCAGTAGTTTATGGGTGAAAACCATACATACATAAATACAAACCTTTCCTCTTTATAATATTAGTATAGATAACAAAATGATGATAGCAAGGGCAACGGTGATATTTTTGGGACTTCCAAATATCTTAATAATATTATTTAGAGAAAATAATTTTGCATATCTATCATAATGTGATAACGTGTATGTTTGAAGTTTTCGCAGCATTTGGATCAAAATTTGAATAAAAATAGCTGAAACTCAATGTTATATTTTTCCAAAATCAATCTATGAAGGGTTAAAGACATAATAGTTCAGGATACATCGCCCATTTTTGCAAGTGACTACTATCAAGCTAATTTTCCGTTTGTAGCTTTATTTTGATGAGACGCCCAATAATTTCGTGTACGAAAGTCTCGATTGTGGAAGCTAACAGAGATAACAAGGATAAAAAATTTTGATTTGATGGTTCTCAAATATTTATTACTAACTGAATTTTTTTTTTGTTCAATCTCAAGATAATTACCTAAATTATTCGAAAAAATATTTGTCCTACAAAATCTATGGTTGGTTCAAAGAGTCCCCCTTTCCAAAGTGTATCGATAACGAGGTCATCATAAATGATTACTAACAAGCTGATTTTTTTGTTTTCACTTAGTTAATGTTTATATAATTCAACAGACATATTTTCCTACAAATTGCGTAATAAATATTTGAGAACCATCAAATCAAAAATTTTTATCCTTGTTATCTCTGTTAGCTACCACAATCGAGAGTTTCGTACACGAAATTATTCGATGTCTCATTAAAATAAAGCTACAAACGGAAAATCAGCTTGATAGTAGTCACTTGCAAAAATGGGCGATGTATCCTGAACTATAAAGATCATACTTATTTTTTACTAGAGATCCGCCCGCGGCATCGCCCGTGTTTTCAAAAACCCGCATAGTTCCCGCTCCTGTGGCATTTCCGGCACAAAAAGAAGTCTGGGTCTTCAGCTACCTACATACAAAATTTCATTGTAATCGGTTCAGTAGTATTTGTGTGAAAGAGTAACAAACATCCATCCATCCTCACAAACTTTCGCATTTATAATATTATAAGGATTAATCGTTCATATTTCCTTTTTTCAGAAATTAGGCGAATAAAATTAGTTCAACAAATTGGGCCACGATGTGGAAGTAAGTTTAAAGTATTTTTACGTTTTTCTTGTGAGACAATATAAACATTGTATTGTTTATAATGTAGGTAAATTCAATTCTGTACAGATATTTTTTTATGCCGGCTCTACACTCGCCGGCGAACCGCGGCCACAGAATACATAATAGTAGCTAAACGCTACAGAACGGACACTCTCCACCCCCCGCCAAAATTAAACACTTACCTCACCCCGCACGATCAGCCTGAAAATGGTCCGTATTTGTCTGCAAGGACGATACGCAACGAAGATTGACAACATTAATCAAATTGACTTAAAGTAATTTTATTATTTTGGATTTGTGATTATCGTTTTTCGTAGAAAATGGTTAAATATTGTGCTGTTTACGGATGTATTTCATCAGAAAAACGCGAATTTTTTTTTACGCTAGTCACAAATGTGCCAACCATAAAGCGTTAACACACACGTTTGCAGTCTCTACAGTGTGACTGTCAAAACGATAATTTTGTATGGAGCGTCCGGGGTGTGCCGCGGCCGCGGCCGCGGCTCGCGCATTGACACGCCGCGATAAATATAGCCCTGGCCCCTCTACACTCGCGTGATACAGTGATTTACGCGTGAGTGTAGAACCGAGAGGTTTTGGGTCCGATTCCCGGTGGAGACGAAGAAAAAAACAATGTATCGGTCTAGTAGGATGTATGTGTAATTCATCTGCCCCTTACCCCACTAGGGGACACAGCCCACGGGACTTCACTAACTATAATATTTCAATCGTGAAGTACGAAGAAATTCGTACATTGATCTTATTAGACTGTACGTGTTATTATTTTTTTATATCACATGCAATTTTATGTGTGCAGCTTGTAGTTGATAAATAATTATAATAAAACATAAAAAGTTCATTTATTTGCCTTCACAACTGTTTGATATTATGCGGTTGATTATTGATTCTTCCTTTTATTTGATGTGATAAAAATGAAACTATACTGACTTGCAGTGAAAAAATAAGGTTTAATTAAAACGATTACATTGTGTGTGCCGTTACAAGATTACAAAAGGAATGACATTAGGTTACATGATTAAGCAAATTTGTTTCACATTAACGTGAAGTTGCCGCCGGTGCCACCGGTGTTGCCGCCACACCGCTGAACGACGCTCACTTCATAGTTGTTGAACATACCGCCCGCCTTGGAAGAACTCAGGAAAGGCTTCCAACATGAAGCACTCGTCAGTGAAGCTGGATCATGAGGGGTATAACGGGCAAATTTTTGCAAAAGATCGACGTATGATGCCGTGCGCTGTCCGTATTTCAGCCACTCGGGAAATCCCATCAGTCCCCGGTAAGACGTGCGTCACTCGACCCAGTTTCCATTTTAAAGGGGGAACATTATCCTCCTTGATCAGAACTAAGCTATCTTGTTTGAGGTCCTCATTGTTGGTTTTCCATTTAATTCGCTGTTGAAGCTCTGAAATGTATTCTTTCGACCAACGCTGCCAAAAATGTTGTCGAAGTTGCTCCACATGGTCATAGCGTCCCAATCGCGTAGGCTTAATCATCGTCAGGTTTTCGCAGATAGGTGCAGTTAGTGGTCGACCGATCAGGAAATGGGCTGGAGAAAGTGGGAGAAAGTCATGAGGATCTGAGGACAGAGGAGACAGAGGGCGAGAGTTCAGGACGGCTTCAATTTGCGTTAATACCGTTTCAAACTCTTCACGTGTTAACCTAGCATTGCCCAGCACCCGCCGCAAATGATGCTTACAGGACTTGACTCCTGCTTCCCACAACCCGCCAAAATGAGGACTGTACGGTGGTATAAATGTTAAACGAATTTGATTATGACTAAGAAAATCAGAAATATCACTACCATTATTAAAAATTACTGATAATTCTTTTTCAGCACCAACGAAATTTTTTCCATTGTCTGAAAAGATTTGATAAGGCTTTCCACGCCGTGCTATGAACCGATTTAATGCTAAAATATAATCATGTGTACTCAAGCTACCTACCAGTTCTAAATGTATAGCCCTTGTACTAAAACAAACGAATAAACAAATGTATGACTTTATTAATTTTGCACCCCTGCCTTTGCGGTCCAATATGAGCAGTGGCCCGGCATAGTCAACACCACAATTCATAAAAGGAAAATTTTGTTCTAATCTTTCCGAAGGTAAGTTACCCATAAGAGGGGTCAATGTCCTGCCTTTCATGCGTTTGCATACGATACAATTATGAACAACTTGTTTAGCTAAATCGCGAGCCCTCAAAATCCACCACCTTTCACGCATGGAATATACTAGAAGTTGAGGTCCAGCATGAAGCAATCGTTTATGTTCATATTCACATAATAATCTTGAAAATCGATGCTTCCCACTAAGCAATATGGGATGTTTTTTATTATAATCAAATTCATTCGCGTTAGATAACCTACCACCGACACGAATAATATTTGATTCATCTAGAAAAATATTTAAACCGGCTATTTTATTATATATCAATTTATTTTTAATATTTTTACTATTATTTAATGATAACTTATTTTTTAATCTATAATATTGCTCACTAAATGATTCTTGTTGAGCAAACCGTGTTAATGTATCAAGTGATCGCTGTAACTCATCTACAGATAAGGAACCGGTTTGTCGCACACGAATGCCGTTGACAATAGGCACTCTGACATTATCAATGAATCGCAATAAATATGCGCAAACCCTTTGCAAACGAATAAATGACGAATAACGTTCAAAATCAAATATTGAACATAATTGAGTAGAATGTAAATTAACAGCGCTATGTTTAATTTCAGGCAACTCACTATATGGCGAAATAAATATTTTATTATTGTCTGGCCACTTACTACTTATATCGCGTAAGAAGGCAGGGCCACACCACCAATTATGATTACTATCATACTTCAGCGTGTCTAACGTCGTGCCGCGAGTTATAATATCCGCAGGGTTATCGGTTCCCTTAACATGTCGCCAAATTGTATCGCACGTTAATTCATTTATTTGTGCGACGCGATTTTGAACGAAGGTTTTAAGTAAATGCGGCGACATACTCAACCAGCCTTGCACAATAGTTGAGTCAGTCCAAAAATATATTTTATCGAAATTTAACCGTAGGGATTGTTTTATTTTAATATATAATCTCGCACCTACCAAAGCCCCGCACAGTTCGAGTCTCGGAATACTTACTATCTTTATCGGTGCTAATTTACTTTTTGCACACAATAAATGCACTGAAACTGGTAAAGTACCGTTATTATTACACAACCTAACGTACGCGCACGCTCCGTAGGCATCTTGAGAAGCGTCAGTAAATATATGAAGCTCCTTGTAACTATTGTCATCAATAACACAACGAGGTATTTTAATATTATGCAAATGTTGCAAATCACACAGAAACTTACGCCATGCAATCGCTATGGTTTCGGGAACTTCGTCGTCCCAATCTAATTTTTGTAGCCACAATTTTTGTAACAATGATTTAGCTGTGATTACTACGGGTGTTAATAAACCTAATGGATCATATATTTGTGCAACGGTGGATAATATGACACGCTTCGTAACTATCGAGTAATTTTTTGTAAATTTAGTTGTAAAATAAAATTCATCCCTTTTTGTACACCAGCCTAAACCTAACGTTTTGGATGAATGATTTACATCAATGTTTAGGTCTTTATACATTTCAGGAGATACGTCGCAATTAAATGTCCATTTATGCAGCGGAAAACAACCCTGTTTTAACAACTTGGATATTTCATTACACAATTCCATTAACGATTCAAGGTCATTACTCCCCGTAATTAAATCGTCAACGAAAAAATCCTCGTTAATTGTCCTTGCAACTAATTCATCATTACAGTCTAAAGCTAATTGTTTTAAGCAACGCATGCTGAGAAACGGTGCTGACGCCGTTCCATATGTCACTGTATTTAGCATATATAACTGTAAAGGTAGGTTTCGATTATTCCTCCACAATATCAGCTGTAAATTACGTTGATCCGATTGAATTAAAATCTGTCTGTACATTTTTTGAATATCTGCGCAGGCTACGTATTTATATTGACGAAATCTAAGTAAAATTGAGAATATATCATTTTGTAATGGAGGTCCTGTATACTGTATATTATTTAACGATTTGTTGTTTGATGTATTCGCGCTCGCGTCGAACACAACACGTAATTTCGTAGTTAAACTATCCTCACGATAGACACCGTGATGAGGCAATATATAATGTGGTTTACTTAATAAATCTGGAATATTTTCTGTTTCAATAAGAGTCATATGACCCAGTGTTTCATATTCTGTAATAAATTCGCTATAAAGTGTTTTGTAATTAGGTAAACGATCCAACTTTCTTTCGAGAGATAAAAAACGATTTTTAGCCATAGTGTATGAATCACCTAATAACTCAGGTGACTCTTTTAGAGGAATGCGAACAGAGAATCTACCGTGTTTGTCACGTGTCGTAGTCTCTTTAAATAACGTTTCACAATAACGATCATCTTTAGACATGGGAGAAGAGAAGTCAGTCAATTCTTCTAACTCCCAAAATTTTTTCAGTTGAGTATTAATCTGAACTAAGTTACACTGAACTCTTTCAGTCTTAAACGAGTGACTATTATAAATAGGCCCAGAAATTATCCATCCTAATTTTGAATCGTACAGATAAGGACCATCACTAAGCTTAATCTTATCACTATTTAATAAATCCCAAAATATATCCGCTCCTATAAGGATATCGATATCCGACGGCACACTAAACGTAGGG
This sequence comes from Colias croceus, assembly GCF_905220415.1. Classification (NCBI taxonomy): domain Eukaryota; kingdom Metazoa; phylum Arthropoda; class Insecta; order Lepidoptera; family Pieridae; genus Colias; species Colias croceus. The sequence goes on along the minus strand of NC_059559.1, from coordinate 7,102,443 downwards.
TCCGCGAGTGAAATGTGTTTAGGTATTTGGAAGCATTGAGATTTAATTGGTAACGAAGGTAACTTTGATGTAATACGAGGAAGAACCAAGCATTGAATATTTATATTAAAACGATTAACTTTAGAACGAATATTTACCTTACAGGTGTGAGAACATTTTGATATGCTTTGCCCAACACCTGAAATATGTATAGTGGACTGTATTATTGGTATTTGTAAACGATTACACAACGATTCTGTAATAAAACAATTCTGACTTCCGTTGTCAAGGAGCGCCTTAACTGTGTGATAATTACTTGGATAATTATCACTAGAGTCAGAAACGTCAATGAGCGCTGTCGAAAGCAACACGGGTTGTATAGCGGCAGCGGCATTGCACGTGAGTACATTTATACGCTCGGAATGCACTCCCGTATCAGCTGATTTATGCGAACTAGGTATAGACGCGGGAATACTTAATTCTTCATTAGAACTAAGACAAGTATTATGAAGTAGTGTATTATGGTTCTTTTTGCATAATTTGCATGGACCATATGAACAATCGTTTGCTACATGGCTATCAGTGCGAATACAATTACGACAAAAGTTTTTATTTTTTACAAGAACATGTCTCTCCTGCACGGACCTGTTTAAGAATTTCGGACATGAATACAAATAATGTTCACCGCCGCAATCAACACAAACACGTTCTTTTATATTGATATCGGATTTAGGTTTGTTACGAGATGAATTAACTACATGTGTATGTGTGAGAGGTTGCGACAAGGTTTTAGGCTTACTAAAATATTTCTGGTTGTTATTCGAGTTAATATAATTATTATTATTATGTTTATTATATAAAACACCGCGCACATTGTTCGTTTTTATCATTTCTAACATATCAGCTCGGTTTCCAAGAAACTCTAATAGATCGCCTAATTTAATGTTTCTTGATTCATTTTTTGACAATAAGGTACCTTTATGCGTCTCCCACTCACGCTCTGTGGACTGATCGAGCTTGGACACAATTAAATAGACAACCAAAGTGTCCCATGAATCGGTCGGTTCGTTTAATGATTTTAATGCACGTAAATTACGTAATGTTGAATCTATCAACCTTCTAATGTGAACAAACGATTCGCTTTGTAGTGCCTGAACATTAAAGAGTGCCTTGACATGATTTTGTACTAATAATCGATTATTATGAAACCTATTTTCTAATAAATCCCATGCGTGTGAGTAGTTTTCAGCCGTGAACTCTAATGCACTAATAACATGAGAAGCAGAACCACTGAGGGAAGATTTTAAATAATGAAATTTCTGTATATCATTAAGATCATCACGACTGTGTATCATAGTGAGATATGAATTCCTATACTCCAACCACTGATCATAAGCACCCTCAAAGACAGGTAGCTTTATTACTGGCAATTTAATAGACATAGAATTATTACAAACCTGATGACAAATAGATTGTGTTTTTTCACTACTGTTAGGATTCACTAAGCACTTCGCGTTAGCCATAATAGAAAAATACTGCTGTTCAAACAATTCACGGTATTCTAATTGAGCTGCTATATCAGAATCTTCAACTAATTGTTCAATTTTACTCTGAATTTCATTGTAACTTTGAAAAAGTGTACAAGCTGACTCTATTCGTAATTCTAATTCAGTTTTGCTATTGGAATTTAATTCTGATTTGTCTAATTTTGAAATATATCTTTCAAACAATGTTAGCCTGCCTTTTAACGTGCCACGCTGTCTCTTTAAGTCAGCGAGCTGCATATTTATACTTTTACAAATACCTAAACGAGGAGATTTAGAATTACCACCGATTGTATCTTCACAGACACTCATTTTAGCAGATTATAGGAAACAAGAGTACTTACAAATTCCCGGTAAGCATCAGCACAGCGCCGCGCTGCTCAACACGTGCACGAATAACTGAAACGTGAAAATAACGATATTAACGCAAATTAAACGCACAGGAGATGGAGAGAAGAAGGATGGGTATCGTAACCTGACCGGATGCGACTCGACGGCAATCCTGCAGCATCCTCTTGCGACTCGCCATGTGCATGTGATGATGATGATGACTTCAATTAATGATTCGGCTCCGAATGGACCATGTTTGATATTATGCGGTTGATTATTGATTCTTCCTTTTATTTGATGTGATAAAAATGAAACTATACTGACTTGCAGTGAAAAAATAAGGTTTAATTAAAACGATTACATTGTGTGTGCCGTTACAAGATTACAAAAGGAATGACATTAGGTTACATGATTAAGCAAATTTGTTTCACATTAACGTGAAGTTGCCGCCGGTGCCACCGGTGTTGCCGCCACACCGCTGAACGACGCTCACTTCATAGTTGTTGAACAACAACTTAAATTACAAGCGAACTAAATTTATAAGTATGTAGCATTTTCGTTGTGAAGGACTAGTGTCTGATATGGGTCTGTGAAAGACCTGTAGTACATATCACTAGCCCCCCTCTAAAAGGTCTCTTAAAATATAGACCTATGCGTGACCAATGTGTTAGTGAATGTTGTGTCTGCGTGCGTGTGTTTGTATGTATTTGTGCGCGTGTATATGAAAGTTTGTATGTGTGTGCCTGTGTGTGACTGCAACGTGTGAGTTTAAGTGTCCGCGTGTGTCATAAATTAATGTTATGTGTTAGGGTGATACTATACGAGCGGTTTTCCCGCCGCGGGAATCCGCTTCTGAACCGCACTAGTCAGAATTTAATATGAAAGTTGTAATATGAAAGGTTCAAATCCGACTTGAAGGACCAATAAATAATTGTGTACTTATAGATTAAATAATTAATTAATTTTTTTACGGATACCTTGTAGTAGTTTAAGTCATATTAATTTCAATATAGTAGGATATTCTTGTTATTATTACAGATACTCAGTGTTCTGCGTAATCGCCTTGCTAGTAAACATTAATTGTCAAAATTCAGATTTAGCAGACGCCATATTTAGTGAAAGTTCATGTAAGTATTTATTTGTATAATGAAGTTTAAAGAAAAGCAACTCGTTGTTTTAACATACACACATAACAATAAATTGGTATGCCTCTTTCTAACACCAAATTAAAAAAAAAAAACCTTAATCATCAATAATTATTCATTTGAATCAATATTAATTCGTTTGAATTAACAGTTATGACGTCACAACATGGCGGTTAATCGATCCTATTATTGGTTGTATCACAGAGTATTAACCAACCGAACTCAATTGAACTGTATTTTTTTCTGGTTTGAAATCTAAAACTTGCGACTGGTCGGACAGATTTTAATATATTTTTTTTTTAATTTGAAAATAATGCGTTCCTATCGCTGGTAAATGTAAAAAATATGTAATGAAGATTCGAAAGTGCTTCTAAGGCCGGTTGCAGAGCTTCACCGACCGTCAGTGCGTACGTACCTAAGTCTACGTGCGTATGGTATAATAGCTATGAACGGTTTATTAATTTCCAATTTCCATACGACAAGCTCGACTGACGTACGCACTGATGGTCGGTGAAGCTCTGCAACCGGCCTAAAAGAAGTCTTATTGAATAAATAAATCTTTAAGTTTGAGTTTGAGTCCTTTCCAGTTCGGACAATTTTCAGGCATTTAGTTAAAAAATAAAATATAAAATAAATATTTGTTGACAGTAGAAAACAGAACGGTAGACCAAGCGCAATGCAACACCATAGAAGGAGTGACTCAGGGCTGTTGGGAGTGCTACCTCTGCACACACCACTCCGTTCGGTACCATTCGGAGAAACAACATGACATCCATACCTTGAAGTAAGCCATTTTTTAACCTTTTGACAGTTCAAGTTGTCATTGTGCGTTTTTAGGGTTCCGAACAACGAAAATAAAAATCGAAACCCTTATTCCTATAATATTCAGTATTCACTTTGTTATCCATACAGACGGATAATTCATAATTCATAATAATGAATTATATATTATGAATTAACCGTCTGTAATTATGAATTATGAATTATGAATTATGAATTATCCGTCTGTATGTCAAAACCATTTTTCTCAAGAACACGTGGAGGTATATGAATAAATTATACTTCTTAGCTAACACAATCAACGGATACAGCCGTTTATGTTGAAAATTTTCACATAATATATCGACGTTCGCAAGGAATCCCATGAACACAGAGCCTTGGACTTGACAATCCCTACTTTAATCTATGATATATAAAAGAGCTAGATACGTTACCCGCTCTCAATTTTGGCAAGAAAAACCTCAGGTAAGTGCCCGAGTTTCACTTAGTCACGCACCATTCAGCGTCGTGGCTGGACGTTCTTTTTGTATTTTAATCGGCAGTTGTTATTACGAAGTACATGAGTGAGACATGTATTATGTCTCGTGCGTGAGAGTGAAAGAGAGAACAACTGTATTGGTGATAATGCGTTAGTAAGTAGGTATGTATTAATTACGCTGTTTTTTAGTGCAATGATGTTGGCGTATGCCGCGTCTACTAGTATAATAGGTCATTGACTTTAATATTATAAATGCGAAAGTAACTCTGTCTGTCTGTCTGTTACGCTTTCCCGCTTAAACCTCTCAACCGATTTTGATGATATTTGGCACAGACAATCTTTAGACCCTGAGAAAGAACATAGGCTACCTTTTATTGCGAAATAAATGTTACTAAGTACCACGGGCAAAGCTGGGGCAGACCACTAGTATACTTATATTAACTTGTGTTAATGGCAATTAAATTTCAGGCTGTACAAAGATGACTGCACGAGTACTGAAGTGTGCTGCGTCAACCAACAAGATCTCAACGACTATCGGTAAGTTTGAATAGCCTTCCTTTATAATATTATGTGTATTGTGTATCAATACTAATATTATAAATACGAAAGTAACTCTGTCTGTCTGTCTGTTACTCAATCACGCCTTAACTGCTGAACCCTCAGAGCAATAAACCTATAGAGTACTTGTATCGAGCGTATACAATTTACATATATTTGTTTCTCTCTATCTAAAGAAAACGTCGTATGAAAGAATGAGACAGCTATAGACAACAAGCTACGTTTCAACATAGTCATGGCACCATTTTATACTATAGGTACGTATTTAGATAGATAGAAGGTGATAGTGATGGATGTGCTTCAATCGATAAAATCGTGAATGTATTTTGCATTTACGGTTTCGTGAAATAATAAATAAAAAAAAAAAACAAAACTTATAATTAATTTCAGTTGAATACATTATTTGTTTAATCCTACGTATACAAATAAATGGCAAATTATGCGAGAAGAGATGTTACTCTTTCACTGTGGAACCGATTACAATGAAATTTTGTACATACACACATAGGTTAGGTTTTATCCCGGAAATCCCACGTGAACGGGAACTGTGCAGGATTTTCTTTAAAAACGCGGGCGGAAAGCTAGTATATTATAAAAGAAATTTTAAAACTTGAAATGTAATTTAAAATAAAGAAGGAAATGATGATAAAGTTAAAGGAGTGAGGAGAAAGGCACAGTCAGCATGAAGGAATCATGCAGCATTTTAACAAGTTAATAAAAGGACAGTCTTAATGAAAACATTTTCCTAACATCCTACTAATAAAGCGAAAGTTTGTGAGGATGGATGTTTGTTACTCTTTCACGCGAATACTACTAAACCGATTACAATGAAATTTGGAAAAATTACTTTTGATCCCGTAAATCCAACAGGAATGGGAACTATGCGGGTTTTTCTTTGAAAACGCATGTATATTAAGTATGTATTTCAATAGTAGTTTCTCATCTATGAGAACTGTCATTTAATCAACCGTTTAATTTTCACATAGTTACACATTTAAAGTAACTTATGTGTAAAAAATTTCAAAATAAAAATTCACTCTCTTTAATCAAATGTATTTATTATCTATAGGAACAAAAAAAAACGTAAGCGTAAGATTGCACAATTCTTCTAGAGTATCCATCTTGATAACACGCAGGCTCGAAATGCAGTGAACACAATATAGCAAATTGTGGCGGCGTCCAATCAACTCATGTCTCATGTTTTATACCCATTTTTTATTTAGCTCTGGAAATCTAAAACAAAATGAATTTATTAATAATCTGAAAGAGAAATTATTAAACAACAAACGAAAACTAAAACACATAAGGCAAATAAAACAACCACGTGGTATGTTTTATTTTCCTGCGGTAAAAAATTTACATCTATTATTTGCAACAACAACTACATATAAATCTGATATAAGAAACAAAATAAATAAATCAACGTTAATATGAAATAGATTTTTTGTCATAAATCGATAATATACGCTAGATGTGTTACAACACTACGGTGGTAAACAAAATGCCAAACGTGATATTATTGTGACATTTTTTTAAATTATTTCATTATTTTATATTCCACAACCCCATAAAGTGGGTAAATGTTACAGTTACAACATCAAATTACAAAAAAGCGCTTGATAAAACCTTCAAATAGGTTTAAAACAAATATTTATCAATTTGCTGAAAATCACTTACCGATGGAAAGATATTTTTACATTGTTTTTATCCAAAACTTCCATTCGACTAGTGATAGCCGGTTGCTAAACATACAATTGTTATTTTAGCACACTGACAAATAAAAAGAAACACTGTACACTTTATATTTTCTAAATATTTCGTTAAAAACACTTGACGCACTGAGCCCACCAGCTGGTTGGAAAACAAACTGACTGCCGGCGCGCTACGTTTGAAGACAGTGCAGATACTCTATCGCTATCTCAATCTGGCTTATGCTGTTATTGACTAAGAGTAAGTAGATTAGAAAATATGTATTTTGTTCTGTCTCAATATAAGAACTCTATAGGTTTATTGCTCTATAGGTTATTGAACCAATTGTTGGTTATTGAACTCTATAGGTTATTGAACCAATTTGCATGAAATTTGGTATAGAGATATTTTAATACCCGAGAATGGACATAGGATAGGTTTTATCCCGGAAATCCCAAGGGAACGGGAACTATGCGGGTTTTTCTTTGACTGTGCGGGCGATGCCGCGGGCGAAAAGCTAGTTCAACATAATTGAGAGAGTAAGGTAACGATTTTGGTGTGTTTGAATCATGCCAAAGAAGTTTCACTTCTGACGTGACACGTGTGGATTTAAACGAAATTTTATGTAGAATATTTCCTAGGTGATGCTATTTGTGCAGGTTGTGGATTTATCAGCAAATATCTAAAAAAAGGCAGGAGCCTTTTTTAGAACTTTTTCAAAGGATTGAACCCCCCTAAAACCTTAGCTCACCCCCCACCCTTGAGGACTTTCGATATGATCGTCTTAACATGTCAAAAATAACTGTAGCGATTTTCGAAATTACACAATTTATTTCCGCTTAATTTTACATAATTTTCTCGAACATGAGGAAATTTTAAAGAAAAAAATATAAAATACTAGTGGTCCGCCCCGGCTTCGTCTGTGGTACATATTCAGCAATAAAAGGTAGCCTATGTCCTTTCTCGGGTATCAAAATATCTCCATACCAAATTTCATGAAAATTGGTTCAGTAGTTTAGGCGTGATTGAGTAACAGACAGACAGACAGAGTTACTTTCGCATTTATTATATTAGTATGAATTCCTTAAAAATTTCTCATGTATATTTCGTTATTTTCAGGTCAAATGATAAATGCGGTGTTGACAATCCGGAAGGCAAGCCGCGCCGGGTGCGACCATCAGTGCATTCTATACTGCAGGGACAGTATCCGTGGCGGGCTTGGGTTTATGTGTATGTTTATCATCATCTCCGTACCATGACGTCTTAGAGCAGTTTTTTTTTGGAGATAATACTGTTATAATAGATTGGATTTTAAACGCGATTAATTCATTAAATTATTAGAATATGTCGTTTTTTAACTGTAGAGATTTACAAACAACATTTTTTGTATGTAACACCGCACCGTCAGGACATGAAACATTCTAGTCTCATTGTGACCACGCCCGCTGTAAAGTGTTCGCATTTAATAATAAAAATAATCAATCCAATTTAAAATTCGATACAAACAAATTTTAAAATCCGTCCAGTACTTCCCAATATTAGCACGTTCAAACAAACAAACGCTTTAGCTATATAATATTAGTATACAGTAAAAGTTCTTTATTCGCGGGTAGTTAATAGGTTCCGTAAATATGCCGCGAATAGAGAAACCGTGAATAAGGAATGGTAATTTGTATGGGGTTATATATATAGACGAAATAAATAAGCAAATACATAAAGAAATCAGTTCAATTGAAGTTTTTTTATAAATATTTATTAATTACCATTTAATTAGGCAATGGCTTTTTACTTTTTTTTTAGTCGACATTATAAATTCGTAGTTGTAGTTCAGACAATGATTTTTATTTAGGTAAATACATACTATGTGTTATGTACCTACCCATGCAGCGATTCGATCCGCGAATAAAGAATTTAATGCCGTGAATGTAGGAATTAATTAGGTCGCATTTTTTTCCATCCGCGAATAATGAAAACGCGAATGAAGGAAGCACGAATGAGGAGCTTTATTTACTGTATATTGGTGTCAATGACCTATTTATACTAGTAGACGCGGCATACGCCAACATCATTGCACTAAAAACAGCGTTTAATACATACCTACTTACTAACGCATTATCACCAATACAGTTGTTCTCTCTTTCACTCTCACGCACGAGACATAATACATGTCTCACTCATGTACTTCGTAATAACAACTGCCGATTAAAATACAAAAAGAACGTCCAGCCACGACGCTGAATGGTGCGTGACTAAGTGAAACTCGGGCACTTAGCTGAGTTTTTTCTTGCCAAAATAGAGAGCGGGTAACGTATCTAGCTTTTTTATATATCATAGATTGGTGTGTGTTGTTTGGAATTTAAATGCTTTTTTCCCAGTGACGACATGTTCCTCTGTGCTGCTACATATATCAACGAAGCGGCACGTGCTCTGGTTACATTGGCCAGCTGTGTTAATGGCTACCCTGTGAAAGACCTTGTAGTGACGTTTGATAAGGATGGTGATGATCAGACCAGCGTACAGGAGGTTATAATACACCCGGAGTATAGTAAAAGTGAGTATGCGCATCATCTTCTATCTTATCTTAATATATATAAATCTCGTGTCACAATGTTTGTCCTCAATGGACTCCTAAACTTAACCGATTATAATAAAATTCGCACACCATGTGCAGTTCGATCCAACTTGAGAGATAGGATAGTTTAAATCTCAAATCGTTTTAGAGAAAGCGGGCGAATAATATATAAAAATGAATCGCAAAATGTGTTGGTAAGCGCATAACTTGAGAACGGCTGAACCGATTTCGATAATTCTTTTTTTATTATATTCCTTGAAGTACGAGGATGGATCTTATGTAGAGAAAACGTAAATATGTACCACGGGCGAAGCCGGGGCGGACCGCTAGTTTATTATAAAATTGGTCTCATTCTATTATCACGCCGGTGAAGGTCGACTTATGTTCGGAATTCGGATCTATGTAAATAAATATTTGTTTATATTTTATTCCAGCGAAACCTCTCAACGACATTGCTATTATAATCCTGGATGCATCGGATTCCCTGCCCCGGACAGCCACGGAGGCCTGCGTGCCGCAGTCCCCGCCGCAGTTCGGAAAGTCCTGCATCAGCGCTTCCGAAGATAATTTAGAAGTACTTTTTATTAAGCTACTAGCTTACCGCCCGCGGCTTCGCCCGCTTTCTCTTAAACGATTTGAAATTTAAACTATCCTATCTCTCAAGTTGGATCGAACTGCACATGGTGTGCGAATTTCATTATAATCGGTTATGTGGTTTAGGAGTCCATTGAAGACAAACATTGTGACACGAGATTTATATATATTAAGAAGATTGCATAGCTTCTATCGCGGGCCTTGAGCGCGGGGACCGAATCGAGAAATTCCGTAACGAAAAAACCTCACGCTCCCCACGGGGACGGGCGGAGGTGTGGCTTGAAGGCATAGCATGCAATAGCGCAACCGCCCCAGTCCCCGAGTGACACACGTCGTTTTTTGTACTAGCTTTCCACCCGCGGCATCGCCCGCGCAGTCAAAGAGAAACCCGCATAGTTCCCGTTCCCGTGGGATTTCCGGAATAAAACCTATCCTATGTCCCGGGGTAAAAAGTAGCCTATGTCCTTTCTCCAATATCAAAATATCTCTATACCAAATTTCATGCAAATTCGTTCAGTAGTTAAGGCGTGATTGAGTAACAGACAGACAGACAGAGTTACTTTCGCATTTATAATATGCGTATGGATAACCGTCCTAGGTGAATGGGCTATCTAACACCGAAAGAATTTTTCAAATCGGACCAGTAGTTCCTGAGATTAGCGCGTTCAAACAAACAAACAAACTCTTCAGCTTTATAATACTAGTATAGATTCAAGGATTATGATTAGGGCTTTTAATTACAATCAAAAAGAAAAATAAATAATTCTTGTTTATAAAAAAGATCGATGTCTCTTTTCTAGTTCCATAAATTTGAAAACAGAATCAAACTCAAACTCAAACTCAAACATTTATTTATTCAATTAGACTTCTTCGAGAAGCACTTTTGAAACGTCAATACATATTTTTATCATTTACCACCGATTCGGAAAGCAGTATCTATAGAGAAGAATCGGCAAGAAACTCCATAGTTGCTCTTTTAAATCATTTCAGTATTACAATTTAATTTTACAAAATATGTAAGTAACCGTACGTATCTATACGTATCTATACGTATTTTAATTTGTTGAGCTACATTTTCTTTCAGTTTATAATCATGATTCTGATTCTCATTGTTCTGTAACTATTATATTCTGTTTACGTATTTAATAATACTTGTATGAACTCATAAGGGAAGGCACTGTTTTCTGAGACACAGGTAATAACCTAGTTCAGAAGGCAGAGCAAAATTGTGAACTGAATATGTAAAATTTGCTAATAAATATTATTTTATTTTATTTTTATTTTATTATTTTATTGTAATTCTGATTCTGATTATGAATAATTATAAATATAATTAATATTCCAGGTGAACAGCAGAATACCGCTACAATCACGGTGTAACAGCACCCTCTTGCACGCCTCGCTCATGTGTACGGTGTCACACAAGGACGCGTTTAGACCAGAACTGGGCGGTGGTCTGTTTTGTTTGGAGGAGGTTTGTATCACTACATAGTATAAAACAAAGTCGCTTTCTCTGTCCCTATGTCCCTTTGTATGCTTAAATCTTTAAGACTACGCAACGGATTTTGATACGGTTTTTTTAAATAGAGTGATTCAAGAGGAAGGTTTTAGTATATAATTTACTAGCTTACCGCCCGCGGCTTCGCCCGCTTTCTCTAAAACGATTTGATATTTAAACTATCCTATCTCTCAAGTTGGATCGAACTGCACATGGTGTGCGAATTTTATTATAATCGGTTAAGTGGTTTAGGAGTCCATTGAGGACAAACATTGTGACACGAGATTTATATAATATATTAATATTAATATTAGCTTGTAGACAAAGCGGGAGAAGCCGCGGGCAAAAAGCTAGTAAACTAACTAATATTATAACGAGGAAACATTTTAATGTCTTCTATTTATTGGACTTTTTTCAACTGACCTTGAAATTGACTATGTTCTTCTTTCTTTTCAGGAAGTGAACAATTTCCGATACATATTATATGGGATTTTGATTGACAAAATCGAGAACGTACATATGTATTCCAATGTGACGAATCACATGGACTGGTTGAAAACTAAAATAGACGTGTTTTTATAAATAAAAAAATGTTAAAAACTAAATCTTGTTTTTTATTTTTAATCCTCCTATATCCCTGATTTTCGTTTAAAGTTATAGAATCTTGCAAGTATTTTAGAATTAATCTAAGTTAAAAATGATAAGTTGTATTCTGATTATGATTCTGAATAACATTGTAATCTATACTAATATTATAAAGATGAATAGTTTGTTTGTTTGTTTGTTAGAATGTGCTAATCTCAAGAACTACTGGTCCGATTTACATTATTTCACTGTTAAATAGTACATTTATTCGAGGAAGGCTATATCCCAATTTTGTTTCTTCAAGTTCTAATATCTTACAGATTTAATCAAAAACGGTTTAGTAGTTTAGGCGTAAAAGTGTGACAGTCAGACAAATACAATGTAAATAAAAAATTGTAGAAATATAAATATTAAATATGCCTAAATAATACTAAGATATTTCTTTCAAGCTTCCGCGATTTTCAGAGTATCTTTTAAAAGTTATGGATTGTCATTGGTCTCCTAGGAACGTTTTTGTCTTACCGACCCATCTTTAAAATGCAGTCTGTATCCTGAATTATATAGTGCAGTCCCATGTCCCTTAGTGGTAAGAGGTAAGGGTAACAATTTTCTCTAGGGACAAGTAGGTGATCAGCCTTCTGTGTCCTGCCAGACCGAGACATTTTTTTTTTCGTCTCCGCCGGGAATCGAACCCACGACCCCTCGGTGTTACGCTCACGCGTCAACCACTGTACTAAGGAGCATAAAGGAGTCATCAGTCATCACTACATAGTATAAAACAAAGTCGCTTTCTCTGTCCCTATGTCCCTATATCCCTTTGTATGCTTAAATCTTTAAAACTACGAAACGGATTTTGATGCGGTTTTTTTTAATAGATAGAGTGATTCAAGAGGAAGGTTTTAGTCAACAACGTCATAGGTTTAGTATGTTATTTATTAGGTTTTAGACAAAGCGGGCGTAGCCGCGGGCGGTATGCTAGTAAGTAGGTCATATAGCTGAATTATATAGATAATACAATATTGTTTGCAAACAGATATGAAGTCGGTCAAAAATAACTTGACTTTTTTATCAAAGTGACCTATAGATCTGGGTTTTTTTACTGTAAACTACATTGACCTGTCTGTACTTCTTATAATAATAATAAATTCTTTATTTGACAACAGAAAGAATATAAGTACATGTAGATGCAATTATGGGATAACTTACATATAAGTAAAACATAAACCGTAGGTACAATTAATTACGATATTTGAACCTATGCTAGGAAATATCTTCTTATCCTACTGTCCTACTTATATTATAAATGCGAAAGTTTGTGAGGATGTGTATGTGTGTGTTTGCAAATACTACAGAACACAATGAAATTTAGCACACAGCTATAGGGTAACTTGGATTAACACATAGGATAGGTTTTATCCCAGAAATACTACGGGAACGGGAGCTATGCGGGTTTTTCGTTGAAAACGCGGGCGAAGCCAAAGCGAAAACTAGTATATTATAAAGCTGAATAGTTTATATTATTTACACAGCTATTAAAAAAATAGATTTCCTATTTTATACAACTGAAAGCACTCAGATTTCTTGTTTTATAAACAAAACCTACCTATAGATATATATATGTATTTACCTAGGTATGCATTAATTAAAAAATAAATTTACCATTATAATATATTTATTTAGTCCACCCCGGCTTTAACCGTGGTAAGTACATGTTTACGTTTTCTCTGCGTAAGAACCATCCTCGTACTCCAAGAAATATTATAAAAAAAGAAGTATCAAAATCGGTCCACCCATTCAATCGTCATGCCACGGCCGTGAGCAAGGGAAATACGGATTCAATCTTATATATAAAAATGAATCGCAAAATCTGTTGGTAAGCGCATAACTCGAGAACGGCTGAACCGATTTCGATAATTCTTTTTTATTATATTCCTTGATTTTATTATATTCCTTGAAGTACGAGGATGGTTCTTATGTAGAGAAAAAGTAAACATGTACCACGGGCCGGGGCGGACCGCTTGTTTTATATATAGAGATTTAAAAAAAATTAAACGTCCTAAATTTTTTCGAGCTAAAAAAATTTAAACGGAAGGCACCAGGTTTCAAATAAAAAAACATGTTAACTACTGTCACAGAATACTTAATAGTTGGTAGCACGTAGGTAGTTAATGCTACTTAATACTAGTTAATGTTATCAAAATCGGTTCACCCAGTCGAAAGTTCTGTAATAACAAACCAAAGGAAATACAGTCGAATTGAGGTTTATTTTTCTTTCAAGTCGGTTGAAACCATGTTGAAACGATAATGTATTTATTAGACTGTATTTTAATGTTAAACGCATTCAGTAATGTCACAATCTCAACTCGTAACAACAAATATGTGTTTATTAAATGCAAGTAAAGTTAAATAAAACGGTTATGGATGCAGAACGATTAAACCCCACGCCCCATTATCTAAATTACATGAAAATGGAAATGCTGTGTAGCTTATGCTGTTATGAAGCTGTCGGCCATTAGATAAAAATTTATTAGCAACTCTCTAACCGCGTTTTGTTTTAGCGCCATCTAGCGGTCAGACGGTGTACTTACTGCTTAATGGTGTGACGACCACGCATGTATATTTAAAACTTGTGTATTTATGCATTAGTGTATTTCTGCATTTAAAACTTGTGTATTTAATGTAAATGGTTATTGAGGTATTATAAATTACTAGCTTTACGCCCGCGACTTCGCCCATGTTTTCAAAGAAAAACCCGCATAGTTCCCATTCCCTCTATAGTCTATAACTAGCTTTCCGCCCGCGGCTTCGCCCGCGTTATCAAAGAAAAACCCGCATAGTTCCCGTTCTCCAGGGATTTCCGGGATAAAACCTATCCTATCTCTCAAATTGGATCGAACTGCACATGGTGTGCGAATTTTATTATAATCGGTTAAGTGGTTTAGGAGTCCATTGAGGACAAACATTGTGACACGAGATTTATATATATTAAGATTATGTGTCTAAATTTAATTGTAATCAGTTCGGTAGTATTTGCGTGAAAGAGTAACAAACATACATACACATACATCCATCCTCACAAACTTTCGCATTTATAATGCATATTAATAAATAATAACATTAAAGTAGGATAGTTTAAATAGATAGGATAGGACTATATTCAAATAATTATAAAACACTAGCTGTGCCCCGCGGTTTCACCCGCATTGCTCCGCTCCTGTTGTTCTTTCGGTGATGATATATAGCCTATAACCTTCCTCGATAAATGGGCTATCTAACACCGAAAGATTTTTCAAATCGGATCAGTAGTTCCTGAGATTAGCGCGTTCAAACAAACAAACAAACTCTCCAGCTTTATAATACAATATTAGTATAGATTATTACTAACAGTCCCGGCAAACGTTGTTTTACCTTACACTTTTCACTGGTGTATGAAAAATAGATGTTGGCCGATTCTCCGATCTACCCAATAGGCACGTTTCATGGAAAACGGTCCAGTCGTTTCGGTAGAGATATTCAGATTATAAAAAAGCCTTAATTAATGCTATAATTGGAAGTAATAACCACATGAAAGATGTTTTATTTTTAATAGTGTCCTAACTCCTAAGAAATATAATATGACTAATATGACTTCAAAGGTACTGGGTAGACATATGATTAAAATACATAAGCGAAAAATTAAATTCATACATCTATTTCATACTATTTTAATATCTTCTTTCTTTTTATCTCTATTTTCTTTATCCTCTTTTTCAACAGCTTCTTTCTCTTCAGAATTATCTTGAATTCTTTCTTCAGTCCTGACGTTTGTTGACGCACCCGTTTGCACATCAGCTCGTTCGACGACCACTTGTATGTTATTTTTCATTTTGTCTTTATCTAGAAAATAAAACGAATCCATATTAATATTATAAATGCGAAAGTAACTCTGTCTGTCTGTCTGTTACTCACACGCCTAAACTACTGAACCAATTTTAATGAAATTTGGTATGCAGATATTTTGATACCCGAGAAAGGAGGCTACTTTTTATCCCGAGAAATGACGCAATCCCGGGAATCCCACGGGAACGGGAACTATGCGGGTTTTTCTTTGACTGCGCGGTCTTTTCTGATAGATATCTGATGTTATAAGGAGTAGCTTGGTCTGATACTTTTTTATATCGATTTTCCCAGAGGAACATTACCTAAGGGTAAAGGGAAAAACTCATTTATGCGAATAAAAAGGAATAATAGATATTTAATATATCCCTAACTACTATGGCTACTAACTACTACTACTTGTAGTCTAAATTACTAGATAGGAGTAAGAAAGTAGTATACCAGGCAAGCAATCAATAGGACAGGGGCAGAATGACGTCACGTCGGGCGTAGTTATCCGTATATTAGCGTAGGAGTGTTTCAAAACTATATTTTCATTGTCACACCCGCATTTGCCACAAGATCTGTGACGTTTTAACACTTCCTTTGACGAACTGGAAGCTGTAAATTTTTTTTTTTTTTTTTTTTTTTTTTTTATTCTTTATTTTCCAAGGGACTTTGTCGCTTAGCGACCACGTCGTCCCGTATATTCCAATTACAATCAACACTTAAATCTAAAAAATTTAAACACAAACTACAGTAAACAAAACAATCATTTTTGTAATCCAACATCGGTTAATCTGACCAGCACCCGCACCTCTGCCGACGAGGGACAAGTGAGAATGCTGTTCACACAACCGACATTGTTAATACAGCGGAAGATATCATTTTGTTGTCTAAATTGCGCGTTCCGAACACATTCCATGAGAATATGCTGCACATCTTCTACAATACCACAATCAATGCACAACGGAGAATCGGCTTTCTGCATTAAATGTGCAAACTTATTCGATGGAATATGTCCCGAACGTAATCTTAAAATAGTTGTCAACGTCCTCCTATCGCATACAATCTCATCAAGCCATGGGTACCGAGGTACATGTGGTTGGATTGTTCTGTGCCAAATTCCTTTCTCCCGCGATCGTTCATCAAAATATACCTGCCAATCGGATAGACATTTATTCCTCACATATTTAAAATGATCCGAGTACAGTGGAGCGACCTCCAAGGGTACCCCATCTATTGCTGCTTGTTTGGCTAATAAATCAACCTCATCGTTCTCTTTGAGCTGAATATGGGAAGGGATCCATTGTAAGATTACTTCTTTATTATTAGCTTTTAAGTTCAAAATCAACTCTAAAATTTTATAGGCAATCGGTACTCTTGCAATGAGCTTTTAGAGTCAGTTAAAATGACAAAATGTCCGAAATTTAAAGATTGAATATAAGCCAAAGCTTCCGCGATAGCAATCAATTCCATATGCATAATGGATATCTCTGAATTAACTTTGAACTTAAGGCTACATCCAAGAAATGAATCCAACACGGCCGCACCACCACTACTTGCGCATTTAGAGCCATCAGTGTAAATTTTATGATGTGCTCCATATTTATTAAGGATGAATTGGGAACAAATAGACTCAAGAGTATGATGATGGTAAGTGCGTTTGGCACGATCTACTGACGGAATGGTATCTGAAATAAAATCCTGGACATTAATATTACTAACCCAAGTGTCCATCGAGAACATCTCAAGTCGACCACAACTCTGTAAACTCAATGAAGATAATCCGGCTTGCGATTGAACAAGAAGGGGAAGCTTTTTATTATTCCAATACCTTGATCGACTCAGTGAAAACAGTTCATTAAGCGCCGTAGTTATTAAGCTATTTTTACACGACCTACACTTTAACCAAAACTTCCCCGCCAGATACCTTCTTCGAATAAACAGAGGAGGAAGACAAAGGTCATTCTCCATAACATGAATAGGGGTACTACGTATATAGCCACCTATTACACGCAAAGCTTGGTTTTGAACTTTATCCAATTTGAGCAATGAACTTTTAGCTGCATTATCATATAAAAAACAAGCGAAATCTATTCGGCTACGAATGAGAGAAATATAAAGCCGTCTTATATGTTTTTGATGAATCCCCCAACCGGGGCCAGCCAATACTTTCAGAATATTAATATGCCTAGACACTTTAACAACCATCTCCTCTATGTGTTTTTTCCATCTTAAAGAACAATCCAACCACATGCCCAAATATTTGACGTCATTCACTACAGGTAACAAATCGTTATCAAAACTTAAATCTACTAGCGTTCTATTAGTTCCCCTTTTGAAAACACATACTTTACTTTTTGAAGTTGAAATTGTAAGACCCAAACCATTTAGAAAATTAATAAAAATGTTTCCCGCTGATTGCACATCCTGTACAGCACGAAACAAATTTTTATTTGACGCAAATAGAACAAAATCATCGGCATATTGAGACACTTTAACACTCTGAATATTTTTACAAATTTTATACGTGGCAACATTAAAAAGCAATGGTGAAATTGGGTCGCCTTGAGCTAAGCCCCGTCCAGTACATCTCGTCACAACTCCACCCTCAGCTTCAATCCTGAGACGCCTTTCACTTAAATACGACCAAAGATAATTACAAATTTTTGACCCGGCTTCTACCTCATCTAAAGTTTTTAACACAGCACTTATATCCAAGTTATCATAGGCACTTTTGATATCAAAGAAACAGGCTACAGTTGTAGCACCTGTTGAAAAACTTGATTGAATATGAGACACAAGAAATGTAAGACTGTCAAAACAACCGCGAGAACGACGGAAACCAACAACACTATGGGAGAAAAGATCATTCGATTCAAAATGCCATTCTAGCCTTTTATTTAAAATTGAATGGAAAATTTTACAAATGCACGATAACAACGAGATAGGACGAAATGCAGGCGGAGTATTGACTTCGTGGTTAGGTTTAGGAATAGGAATTATCTTAGCTGTACGCCATTGGGAGGGCACAAAACCAATTAATAAAAATGCATTGTATAATTGAAGTAATAAAAGCTTCCCCACCAGCGGTAAGTGTCGCATCATTGAAAATGAAATGTCATCACACCCCGGAGCAGTATCCGATTTTTTAATAGAATTATCTAGTTCTTGTATAGTTATTGCTGATTCTAGTTTAGTATTCCTGGACGAAAAGGTAGGTTGTGCAGGGCACACATACATAGGCGCTAGATTTACAAGTAAAGCCTCCGCCCTATCTTTGTTTACCATGTATCCAGGCGATCTAACATGATGCCCTTTTAGCCACTTCATTTTACGCCACATGTCCGAAGATGAGGTGGAGTAATCAATAGAAGTACAAAAGCGCTGCCAAGATTTATTCTTTGCAATCCGAATAATTCTTTGAGCATTAGAAATCTTTTCTTTGAGTACGTCTAGATTTGCAGGAGAAGGACAGCGTCTAAAAATTGACAGAGCTAAGCGACGTTCAGCAACCGCCTTTGAAACTTCTGCATTCCAGTAGGGTTTGGGTTTAAACTTATCACAAAAGAATTGGGGTATTTTCTTATACGGAATTAGCCTATCAGCAGCAGATACCAAAGTATGTTCAAATAAATCATAAAAGTCTTGTAAATTTGAGGGAATATTAAAGTTATTAAATGATTGTTCTAAAAATAAAGTATAGGCATCCCAATCGCAATTATTGAAATTTCTACGTTTAGTAAACGATCTCCTATCATATGTGGACGATGACAGCTTAATAATTAAATGGTCACTTCCCAATGACTCGTTAGTGACTTTCCAAGAAAACAAAGTTACCAAATCTGTAGAGACAAAAGATATATCAGGAGTGGATTGTTGTAGAACACCATCAACGAGCCGCAATCTTGTGAAATTTCCATTGTTTAAGTAAATAAAATTATTATCAATCGATGCGTTCAGAACTTGTGCCCCTCTTTGATCAGATTTATAAGACCAACCAACATGGTGTGCATTAAAATCACCTAGAATTAAAGTTTTACCACCGAAACCAGAAAACACATAATCCCAATCATTTTGAGAAGTCGGGACAGTAGATGGGCAATAAACACTCAAAATATGCTCAATATGCCGACAATTAAGAATTTTAATATGCAACAATTCAATACCAACATTCGAACTTTGACGACTACTATAGATACACTTAACAGACTTATGCGTGAGAATAGCTACTCCACCATAACCATCTATTCTATCGGAACGAAAAATGTTATAATCTGTTATTCTCAAATCAGACTCACGCATAAGCCATGTCTCGCTTAACACAGCAACATGAATTTTTTCATGATTAAGTAAAGATTCCAAACTAATGAGCTTAGGGCGTAAACTTTGGCAATTCCATTGTATAATATTAATAATGCTTACTCGATCGTCATCATCCATTCTTTTTTAATGACTCAAATAGATCTTCAATTGAAAAACTACTCACTACCTTAGATATAATCCACTGCGTGCACATTGTAACTATATGATGAATTTTCTCCTCAAGTGATTGTTTACTAAATGCGACATTACACAACTTGGCCAAGAGGCGAAAAAAACTTAATCCTTCCACCAGTTCCTTTCTACCTTCCTCACTTAGTCTTGAAGGCTGTGGCTGTTGTTGTCTTTGAGGTGTGTGGTCTTGGATATCCATTTGTGCCGAAGATATATCCTCCATCGAGGGAAATGGCGTACCCCGTCCAGACATAGCATTTTTCTGTCTCCTTTGCTTCCGGCGGATACCAATATTACTCGATGCAGCTGGCTGGGGGGTAACAAACAGATGAGACATTAGATGTTCATTTTTTTCACCCACAACATCTTGATTCTCCATAGTGTCAGGTAAAATAAGGGGGGTAGGTTCCGGTAATTCTACACGTATTGGGCTAGGAGGCACGTAAATAGTAAGCGCTTTTTTATAGGTACAGTTAAACTCTGACATTATCTCGCGTAGTCTCCTTTCTTTTTTAAACACCGGGCAAATTTTTTGTAGTGCCATGTGGTTACCAGAACAGTTAACACAACAGAATGATGTAACTGTACAGTTTTCGTGGTTTTTAGCACACTTGGGGCAAACAACTTTCTTAGAAGGGCACACCAAACGCCTATGGCCAAACTTCCAACATCGAGAGCACTGCGTGACAGGAAAAACATAAGGATCCACATTGATACGTAAGCCATAAATGGATACATGACTGGGAAGAGCTGACCCTTTAAAACACAGTCGGATAGCTTCGCATTTCTCCCAAGAACTCACACCCTTGTCATTAAAATTTCTCTGATTTAATCTCTTTACGGAAATTAATTCGATGTTGCTTGATATATTACGCAATAATTCCTCCTCAGAAACATCCAATTCAATATTTTTAATTACTCCATATGACATCCCCACCTCAGATGACCTTTGACATTTCCATCCCAAATCTTCAAAAGCCTTGCACTCGACAAAACGCTTTGCAAATCTCTCCTCCTCGAATGTAATGCTCATTTTATATTGTAATAAATATTTAATACGACATATACCGCCAATCTTATTTTCGCTGAATAAACGAGCTAATGTGAACTGTTTAGGTAACACAGAACTGCTTGTGACAATTACTTCAATTTTTTCCTCCATCTCGTTTATACTGCCTGCACGCACAACTTTACGCTTTCTAGAAACAATATTCCAATCCTCCTCCGACGAATTCTCCTCCCGTATCCTCGACCTCTTCCTATTCACATCCTCCGTTCCCATATCTAATACATCACCGCTTTCAATAATCCGTTCGTCCGATCCGCTTACATTAATCTCCGCAATATCAACTCCACCAACTTCGCCCGTATTGTCTAAGTCATACGGCTCGTTTTCCATAGTGCGCTGACTCGACCCGGCCGCGGGTCGAGCCGTGCAATGATAAGATAAGATAAGGTACGAAGATAAGACAAAGCTAGTACAAACACAACCAATCGAAAGGAATGCGTATGCACAACTGAAGCTGTAAATTATAAGGAGTAGTTAGTATTAGTCGTAGTAGGTAGTAGTTAGTTGAGTATTTTTGAAGTGAGACTTCTTTAGGCGCGTTGAGTAAATTTTCAAGTTCGTGTCATGGCAATACCGTCGATTTTGGTATCTTTCAATCTTGCCAAAGAAGATTCATTTCAGACTCTTTTTAACCGACTTCAAAAAAAAGGAGGAGGTTACCAATTCGGCCGGTATATATATTTTTTTTTTTATGTATGTACACCGATTACTCCGAGGTTTCTGAACCGATTTACGTGATTCTTTTTTTGTTCGATGCGGGATGGTGTCGAATTGGTCCCATAAAAATTTTATTCGGATAGGCCCAGTAGTTTTTATTTTATGAGCATTTTTGTCTGTAGGTATTTGTAAATTTTGCAAGTGCAAGTTTGAAGTCGGTTGTTTTTAACGCAGTTATCACTTGTTATCATATAAGTATCTAATCATTATTCATTTTATTCCTTTATTGTTAAAAAAGCATTGTAGATAAATATGTATAACTATTAACTACAACAGAAGAGATCGCATGATCGCTACAAAAAATCTGTGAAATCGCAAGTCAGATTCGCGACACTAAGGGTTCCGTACATATTTGTAGAATTCCACCCGCAACTTCGCCCGCTTTTGCCTTAAATCTAATAAATAAATTATATACTAAAACCTTCCTCTTGAATCACTCTATCTCTAAAAAAACCCGCATCAAAATCCGTTCCGCAGTTTTAAAGATAAGCATACATAGAAGCATACATAGGGATATAGGGGAGAGAGAAACCGACTTTGTTTTATACTATGTCGTTATGATGAAGAGCAACCGCCAAAAAGTGATCATCCTATTTACAATCAAGATAACCGAATGAATTTGATATATCTTTACTTACCTCCCTTACTAAACTTGAAAGGTATTTCCCTTTCCTGTCCCCCTTTTTTCTTGTTCACAGAAAAGCCAAGCGCCTTTTTCACTGATGCTGCAAAAGTCTTCTTTTTCTCTGGCGTAAATATAGAGCAGAGACATTCATCAGCTGGCCCTGGCCCTTCTTTGAGCTTCTGTAAAGTCTTCTCATCGAGTTTTTTGAGTTTGGCATAGCTTGCCATGTTGCAATCATTCTTTAGATGGAATTTGAACTTTTTGTGCGTGGTTTACGACTCATTTTTGTTTGTGTATTTCAGAGAATTGTGATATTGAGACGTAAATGTGTCAGAAATGTATAATTAAATATATAATAAATAGTCGTTGTTATAAATTACTTGTGGTTTAATTTTTTCCTCTTTTTATATAACATTATTTAGCTTTATAAACATCCATAATGAATAGTTTTTATTTACATTTAAACAAACATTTTGTTTGTGACATTTGCGTAAAGAAAATGCCAAATTATTTTTTTTAACAAACGCCATGAGGTCATTGTTTGGGGTACTTTTGTACAGACTCTACATACGTCTATTTCTTAAATCATATATTTTATTATTTACTAGCTGTGCTCCGCTCCTGTTAGTCTTGACCAGATGATATTATATAGCCTATAGCCAAGAAGCTTATATCTAATACACTGGAGATTGCACTATGAACATTAACTTGTCACAAGAAAATATGACCTTGAATGACGCCTGTATGTTTTTTATCCCTTTCACACCTAACTTGGCAAGTTGGTGTGAAAGGGGTAAAAATAATAGCCTTCCTCGATAAATGGGCTATCTAACACCACTGAAATAATTTTTCAAATCGGACCAGTGGTTCCCGAGATTAGCGCGTTCAAACAAACAAACAAACTCTTCAACTTTATAATATAAGTATACCTCTAGAAAGTATAAATTACCAAGTATTAGTACCTAGGCAAAATGCGTAATTTTTGTATTTATATTAAAATAGTGAGTTGAAAATTTGACATTTCTCTACCTTACTTTTCTACATTCCTGCCTTATTCCTGCACAGTCAATTATTATTGTAAAACAACAATAAAAAGGGGATGAAAATATTGAATTAAATTAGCGAAAGTAAACGCGACCTTAGCCAAAGCTAATGTTATTTTTCATCAATATTGTGGTTACTGCAATGGATAGGGCTTAATAGCTTTCCTTTTTTAGTTTATTTACATAAATCCAGGCTTTTTTAAATAAGCTGTGGTTGCCATGACAACCGTTGTGATTATCACGTGATTATAAAGATCGCCCACGCTTCGCCCGCGACTTTAGAATATTTTTTTTGCATGGCATATTTTTAAATTTGTATTTTTTTTTGTAAAAGTCCATTACCTACTATTTTATTTATTAAACTCCAAGTTAAAGGTTTAAAAATATACTATGTAAATTGTACACTATACGTTAATATATTTTTCTGTGTTTTTTACACGTTTTTTATAAGTATATAAAAACTTCTGCGTCACAGTGCAAGTGCTGCAACCAAACTTTCGAAATGGCGCGACAGATTTTCATGATGTTTTTATAGTGTGTAATTTCTCTTTTTAAGCTTGAGAATAGGTCTATTTCTAATATACGTATAGGTAATAATTACTATATATCAACTGATGTTAAAAAAATGTTTGAAAATCAGTCCACTAATCACATAGCTTACACACAAAATTCGTCTGTATACCCAATTTTGTTTGCATTTTCATGTAGTTACTAGCTGTGCTCCGCGGTTTCACCCGCATTGCTCCGTTCCTGTTGGTCTTAGCGTGATGATTTATAGCCTATAGCTTTCCTCTATAAATGTGCAATCTAACAGCGAAATAATTTTTTAAATCGGCCCAGTAGTTTCTGAGATTAGCGCGTTCAAACAAACAAACAAATAAACTCTTCAGCTTTATAATATTGGTATAGATAACTCATTAGTTCATAACCCATGAAAAGTCAGGATTAACAGCTAGTATATTACAAACTAGAACCAATTTTCGTTCATGAATATTTTATATTTTGTCAAATCACAAACTACATTGGTTTCTTATTTCAAAAATCTTTGACAAATGGTATATCATCAATCTATGATTTCTGACTAGTCACTCGCCCGGGTTCGTCAGTGATATAATATCAGTGATATACAGATTTTTTAACTATAATGTAATTAAATATAGCTAGGGTTATATTTTAAATACTAGCTGCGCCCGCGGTTTCACCCGCGCGCGTGGTGCGTTTTTCCTTTTAATCCTAATATTCCTGTGGAAATATCGGTATACAATAATTGTTTCGGCTTATGTTATTAAAATCGGTCCAGCCGTTCCTGAGATTAACCATTAAAAAATTTTTGTACACAATAGTGTAAAATGTAAAGAACGAACTGACATTGTTAGTCTTTCTGTAGAACGGACCATTGAACTGTCCTGTGTTGAACTGGAGCGTTACATTATTGTTTGCGTTTATAGACCCCCTTCCAGTGACTATAATATGTTTGAGACAGTCATGGAAGAAATATTAAAGCGTTTAAGTAGGAGTAAAAAAAAAGTTATAGTATGTGGTGATTTTAATATTGATATACTTTTACAAACACAAACGGCTACACGAATTGTTAATTTGTTTCAGTCATTTAATCTGTATAAACTTTTTAATGAACCCACACGAATTACACCTACTTCTGCAACCTGTATTGATAATATATACTGCGACTGCTTCTGTTTAGAGAAAAATATTCTCAATACACTCACTTCGGATCACTGTGGCCAGAAAGTAGTTTTTGAATGGGATTGCTTACCTGAATTTAAAAGAATTAATGTTAGGCCTATAAGTAAAAAAGGCATTAATAAATTTAGAGATAATATTAATAAAAACCTGCCCGTACTGAATGATCAATCCTGTAATAATAATCCTTGTGAAATGTTTAAAAATCTTTTCAATTTAGTTCATAATGAATTTGAAAAAATATTTAAAGTTAAATCTTTAAATATTACCAAGGATTTACCATTTAGTAAATGGGCGACACCTAGCATACATAGGTGTAGGATCGTTCTTTATGAGTTATATGGTATGAAGCAATATAATAAAGACCCATCTTTTCTTAGTTATGTTAGAAATTACTCAAAAACTTTTAAAATTGTTTGTTTTACTGCGAAGCGATTGTATATCAGAGATAAAATACGCGAATCGGATAATAAAGTTAAAACAGTTTGGTCTATTATAATCTGTGCCTCCAGTGAATAAGGGAGTAAGACGAGTTATTCCCTTTGGTTTTTATTGCACCATTGGATTCAGCTCGTCAAAATACACAACATATCAAAAGGTCATATCTCTAGCTGCATCCTAACCCAGTTTTTCGAATGACCCAAAGGGTATAAGTAGGGTGTGATTAACGGTATAAGTTACCTTATCCATCATTTTAGGCAATCGCAAAGGAACTATTCGTCTCGAGTCAAAATAACCCACGAACACAAAGACATATGTGTAGTTATATTTTTTGAATAAAGACTTAATTCATTTTGTTCCATCCGTGCTAACACTATTTTAGTATAAACGCAGTTGTGTCATTTTTCTAACATGAGCATAAAGGAACAACTCTTAGTGTCATTGGTTCAATTGAGGACATGAGACGGTTTCGCATTAATGCCGTGTTGCTATTGGTCTATTTGAATACTGCACGGAAACAACGGACACTATTCCTTTTTGCTTAATAATATTTTTCAATCGTTTTTTATTTATCAGTTAACTTGGGATACTAATAATATTTCTATGGAAATTAACTATTTTTTGCAATAGATATTAAAAATACAGTTTTAATGAAAACATTAAGTGCATGATATTATACTCTTTGTTTATATCAAAAATAAATACAGAACGATAATTGAATCATCTAAAAAAAGCCAACAAAAATATTAAACTTATATTTTCTTCTCATATTTGGGTAAGTTTTATAAAAAATAACTAGTTTTTAATCTTTTTTTTTAATTTAATCTAACTACAACAATACTATAATTATAGTCGTAGGTATAGAAAAATTTTTTATAACCAGTCTTGACAATTATTATGAATATTAAGTACTCTCATAAAGCGTATTAGCCACTGTAGATTTGCCTTTTTTATAGGAAAAAAAATCCGCAATATCGATACTTTTTTGGCCCTGCATTATCGTTAACATATTATGGATACTCTGGTACCACATATTTTGAAAAAATTGGGATATTGTCAAAATTCTAGTCTTGTATTTGTCAAGATACTTCAAAGTGCGTGCCACTAGTCGTATTTGCATCCAAGGCACCTTCAAATCTGTGCTTAATTTTTTCATAAAATCTTTGCGGCTCATTGTATTTTCTTTATTTATCTATAATATTATTTTGATATCATATGATATAGAAATTATTAGGAAATATCATGCCGTAAAATATCGCCACTGACCACCTATAACTTTCCCTGTAAGGTAACTGAACATACCGGAATATGTTTTTCGAGCTTCTCTCTTATCTCTTTATAGTGCTTACGTATCCTCAATGTATAACCACCATGACATACATATTCGTTTTTTCTCCGGACAACATCTTCAGCCACCCAATCCTTGCTTGGAGTCCAAATCCAGCGGAGGACAATAATTGTCATTTACTAAAATTGAAGGTTTTTCGTCCTAGTATTAAAGTTTTCTGGATGCTATTTTATACTCAATATATAGTATATAATACTATATCATGTAAAACGTGACTTGGAAAAAAAAATATTCATATAATCATCTTCATCACAAAATAAAAAATTTGAAACAATCGTAAAAAAATACGAAAAGCCCAATTTTACGTCAAAATGACGTACAACATCCTCTTTACTACAAAATGGCGGAATTTACCGGGATGAGCCAACTATGTACTGCTAGGTCTCGACGGCTAATGAGTTGGTTCTGGATTTCGAAGCGATTCGATGGTAAATATAGAAAAGACAAAGATATTTCGCTGCAGTGTACGTCAAATTTACGTAGATTGGACTTCTAGGGTTAAATGCATATGAACGTTTTGTTTTTATTATATCTAATAACGATAAAAATCCGTTGATTTTATTCGTTTTTCAAGCTACGTGCATGGTTGTTCCACTAAAAGGCCTCAATTGAGTCATAAAGTACACAAATTTCAAGCATAATAAGTCGCATCATTTCTATAAAACCAAAGCTTGCAATAATATAAGTCGTGTTATGTGATTATGAACATAGTGCATTAGGGCATAAGTCGTTATATTGCAAAGAGCAAAAAAAAAAATTATGTGAATACATTGAGTTATTCCATGAAGTACTCGTTCATAAGGCCACAACTACATAAAAACACGAAAAAAGTATATTTATTGGGTTGTTACAATATGTGTTCATATGTAAAACTAAAGCCTAACATCATATCCTACCCATACAAGCTTAAAAATTTGAAGTTATAAAGATTTAGTATTGATATATAGTTTTTTGTCTCTCCTGAAAAGTGCTGTTTTTGAGTTATTCCCTTATTCACTGGAGGCACAGTATTAATGGTGAAATGGGTAAAAGCAAATCAAGTAATACTATAAAACTTGTAAATAATGACAGGGTTATTGACAAAAGTGCTGATGTTGCGCTTGCTTTTGAAGAATTCTTCAGTAGTGTCCCTGTTACTATTACTAATAGTTTAAATTCGTCTTCAGCACTTGCAGAAACCTTTTTGAGGGACCATGTTGCGGGGTGCAGTACATTATTTGAATTACGACACGTAACTGCTAGTGATATTGTTACTGCCTTTAAGACGCTTAATCTAAAAAATACTTGTGATCTTTGGGGAATGTCCGTAAATTTAGTTAATAATATCATAGAAAATATTGCGAAAAATTTAGCTTTTATATTTAATAAGTGTTGTGACTATGGTACATTTCCTAATTTACTAAAGCTTAGTAAAGTTATACCTCTATTTAAGAAGGGCGATCAAGAAGACTGTAACAATTATAGACCTATCTCTATTTTACCAACATTAAGTAAGGTATTCGAGAAGTTAATATTAAACCAACTGAGTAGTCATTTTGCATCTAATGATTTACTGCACACCAAACAGTTTGGTTTCACAAAGGGGCGCTCAACCACAGATGCTGGGGTTGCACTTCTAACACATATATATAAAGCATGGGAAAACTCAAAAAATGCTCTGGGGATATTTTGTGACCTCTCCAAGGCATTTGACTGCGTTGAACATTGTACTTTGTTACGTAAACTTAATCACTATGGAATTAAAGGAAAAGCACAGAACCTCATAGCGTCATACCTGCATGATAGGATACAGACTGTAGTTGTTAATGGAGAACGTTCTAGCGGTGCGTCAATTAACATTGGTGTTCCACAGGGGTCAATTTTAGGTCCCTTCTTGTTCTTGGTATATATCAATGATCTTCCCTATTATTTGCAGGATAGGTGTGAAATAGTTCTGTTTGCAGATGATACCTCATTAATTTTTAATGTGGATAGGCATGACCCAAATGTTGACGAAGTGAACAGTGCTCTTTTACACATATCTGAATGGTTTAATGCCAATAATTTATTATTGAATGCCAAAAAAACCACTTGTGTTGAATTTTTACTTCCTAACGTAAAAAAGTTGAACAGAGATATTACCTTGAACGGGGAGGTATTGCATCCTACTGAGTCTACTGTATTTCTAGGGTTAACATTGGACGAGAAACTACAGTGGGGAGCCCATGTCAACACCGCTGCAGGTAAGCTCAGTTCAGCTGCATATGCAGTCCGAAAAATAAGGCAACTCACCGATGAAGATACGGCTAGACTGGTTTATTTCAGCTACTTTCATAGCATTATGTCCTATGGAATTCTACTGTGGGGCAGGGCTGCAGATATAGAAACTATATTTATCTTACAGAAAAGAGCCATTCGCTCTATATATAATTTACGTGCTCGGGATTCACTAAGAGATCATTTTAAGAATACTGGTATCCTTACTGTACCATCACAGTATATATTTAATAATATTTTGCATGTACACAAAAGCTCCGACTTACACACAAGAGTAGGAGATAGACACGATTATGGCACAAGGAACAGGAATAGAATTGAAATGCCATTTTTCCGATTAGCTAAAGTTAAAAATTCATTTATGGGTCAAGGTATACGCTTTTACAATAGAATTCCTCACAATATTAAAGAGTTTAGTAGTTCTAAATTTAAAACTTATATAAAAAATGTATTAGTTCAGAGAGCGTACTACAATATTCAGGAATATATGGACGATAAAAACCCATGGAGGGTTGTCGCGTAAAAACCACAAGACAGTTCATTGGCATATTATGATATATTATGTAGTTAGATATAAGTTTCATATATTGTAATATTTACATGATTTTAAAAGAGCAACTATGGAGTTTCTTGCCGATTCTTCTCCATAGATCACTGCTTTCCGAATCGGTGGTAAATGTTAAAATAATTATGTAATGACGATTCGAAAGTGCTACTAAATAGTAGTCTAATTGAATAAATGAATGTTTGAGTTTGAGTTTGAGTTTGAGTTTGAACCCGAAAAAACTTTTGTTTACTTTATTTTTTGCTTTTAATAACATTCAGTGAATTTAATTACTGTAATCCCTTACTCTTATCACTTAGGGATATGAAAAATACTTGTTGGCAAATTCTCTAACCTACCCGATAAGTACACAAAATTTCAAGGGAATCGGTCAAATCGGAGGAGTTATGTTAACTACAAACCATACTACAAACACGAGAATTGTATGTATTGGATGTGCCTAATTGAAAAGAAAACTTAATATCTGTCTCATTTTCTATACCTTAAATGTTCTTTGACACTTACTACTAATCTTAAAGTACTTATTTCTCGGTATTTTTTATTTATTCTTATTAAATAGACAGTTTTAACTGTGTCTCAAATACCTAGACAGGGCGATTCGTCCTCACAATGACCCGCCTATATTAACGGGCGGCGCCAGATACCTGTTGAAGAGGACGAATCGTCCTGAACAACATTCCCCACACGGAGAGGAACCCTGCATGGCAGATACTTAAGTACTTAATACTTTTTCCATCTAGATTGCATCTTATCGTGAAAAAAACAAATAATTTTCACGTGAATCAGCTGTTTTCGAGACATAAATTTGTACTTAAAGTTCGAGTAAACAGAACAATCTAAGTTTTATGTACCTATGTTATCTTCATGAACTAGCTCTTACAGACGACTTCGGCTAAACTTAAACTCAAACATTTATTTATTCAATTGGACTTCTTCTAGAAGCACTTTCGAATCGTCATTACATATTTTTAACATTTACCACCGATTTGGAAAGCAGTATCTATGGAGAAGAAGCTAACTCTAAATGTTTTTAGCACTTATAAATAACTAGCCGCTCGTCTTGACCCGGGTTCGGATAAAAACATTATAAAATAATCGTTATAAAATCGGTCCAGTAGTTTCGGAGCCTATTCAATTCAAACAATCAAATATTTCCTATTTATAATGTTAGTGTAGACAGCTATTACCCACGGTTTCACAATATGGTGCTTTAATAAAAACTAGCCTATGCTCTACGAAGGTGCTACGTAGCGTAGGTAACTGCTACGTTATCTAGGCTTGATAGATAACCCGCGTAGTTAAAGGAAAACCGGCATAGTTTACAGTTCCCGTGGGTTTGCGGGATGAAAGTTATCCTATATATAAATACACAAAGATATGTATAATATGCAAGTTACCTTTTGTGCCAAATTTCATGAAAATCGGTTCACAATTAACGGTTTAAAATAACAAGTGTTATCTGCGTTAAAAACAACCGACTTCAAACTTGCACTTGCAAAATTTACAAATACCTACAGACAAAAATGCTCATAAAATAAAAACTACTGGGCCTATCCGAATAAAATTTTTATGGGACCAATTCGACACAATCACGCATCGAACAAAAAAATAATCACGTAAATCGGTTCAGAAACCTCGGAGTAATCGGTGTACATACATAAAAAAAAAAATATATACCGGCCGAATTGATAACCTCCTCCTTTTTTTTAAGTCGGTTAAAAATAATAAATGTCAAAAATTACTACACTGATTTTCATTATTTTTTCAGAAATGAATAGCGTTGTTCTCATAGTAGTAGGAAAGAGGAAACTATGTAAAGTTTTAGACGACGCAGACGAAGCCGCGGGTAAAAAGCTAGTAAATAATATAACTATATTATACTTATTTCCATATCACAATGTGGATTTTTAGCATGTGAGTTTCATCTCGATACACATTCGAATTTCGTCCAACAAGAGACCCTTAACAAATATATAGCCTATATTTTTTCGACCTTTCCTTTACTAAGTTATTTTAAGCCCAAAATAACTTGCGCAAGAATCCTTAAAAAGCATTTAAAGATAAAAGATTATTCAGATATCAGAGAAATAATTTTTTACGACTTCCCATATTGTATTACTTCATTAAGACTTGATTTTTAAACGATAATATTGTGGATAATATTAAAAGGAAATCATCCTATTCTATAACTAGCTGCGCTTCGCGGTTTCACCCGCGTGGCTCCGCTTCTTTTGTTCTTAGCGTGATGATATATAGCCTATAGCCTTTCTCGATGAATGGGCTATCAAACACCGAAAGATTTTTTCAAATCAGACTAATAGTTCCTGAGGTTAGCGCGTTCAAACAAACAAACTCTTCAGCTTTTATAACAGTGTTATGTATTAGCAATAGTTTGCAAAGAAAACAATCCCTTTGATTGACACTATATATTCATAAATTAGTCAACCCAAAAAATTTTCCGATTTGGAAAATTATTTCACTCTTGGAAATTACATTTTTTCAGTATAGTTATGCGTTTATTGGACCGCCGCCTTGGAACAGTGGTTGACGCGTGAGCGTAGAACCGAGGGGTCCTGGGTTCGATTCCCGGTGTAGACGAAGAAAAAAAAATGTCTCGGTCTGGTAGGACACAGAAGGCTAATCACCTACTTGTCCCTAAAAAGAAAATTGATCAGTGAAACAGATGTATGCATAATGCATCTGCCCCTTACCCCACTACGGGGACATGGGACTTCACATGCGTTTATTACAATTTTATTAAATAAACAATTTTGTTAAGTAGGTACACGTACTAGGTTCTTTTGTAAAAATGAACACATGAAATTCTCAATATTATTTTTCCATTATTTCATCGTCTAGTTGAATTAATGTAGTCATACATAATGTAATGGTATAGAAGAAATGATATTTTAATAGTTTACATTAGAGAAGATTATTAGAATTATTGAATTGAAATAAGTTTAAAAAAAAATTCTATAAGAATGCTATTAAAAATAAGCTAAAAAATAATTTTATTCATCATCATCATCAACCCATATGTCCCCAGTTTGGGACACAGGCTCCTATGTGTGTGGCGGCCACAATCCACCACGCTGGCCAAGTGCGGGCAGATGTCACATGTCAAACTTTTGATACTTGGACATGCCGGTTTTTGAGCGGTATTTTACTTCCGATTACAAGAAAAAAAAAGCGTGTGTGCCGAGCACACGTGTCAGAAGTGAAACTTATTTGGCAAGATTCAAAGATATCAAAATCGTCGCCTTGTTCCATGACGTGACAGTATTGCCAGGAATTTTAAATTGTAATTGCCTTGAAATTTTACTCTCAACGCGCCTAAAGAAGTTTAACTTCAAAAATTAACATACCAGATACTGCCTACCCAATCCAATGTACGTATAAAAACCCTAACCTTATAAAAACCTAGCTTTCCGCCCGCGGCATCGCCCGCTTTGTGTAAAACTAAATTGTATTACTCGAGAATCAGTCTACCAATAAAAAAAACGCAGCCAATTGCGTAGTTTTAAAGATCTAAGCAAACGACTGAAAATTACTTTGTTTTATACTATGTAGTGATAATTCAAAAAAATACACATTTGAATGACAAACAAAAAAATATTTTTTATGTAACAACATAATATAAACAAAAATAACTTGGAATCAATGAAATTACATGGAAAGCCTGGTCGATTTCCCGCCCAAATGATGATTACGGGGTGTTGCCGAATTTCGTATCCTATTTATTAATATTGCATTTAATTAAGTATGTATTGTTTTACGTGGTACCGATGAATGTGTGCGGGAACAGCGGGATACAAACGGACAAGTGGGGTGGAGTGGTTGTTGGTGCTAAATATTTTTAGAAAATAATTGCGTTGTGTCTGCACTGATGTGTTGTTTGAATGAGGGGTTAAAGGTGAACATTAATAATAGCTTTATTTATTTTTATAAAGTACATAATAATTCTTGACTATATTATATCTGTCTTACTTTAATACTGTATTCACTGAAATTATACGCGTCAGACGGTATAGATTCAGTCAATAAATTAAAAAATGTTGCAACGTACGCGTAAAAATAAAGTATTTAAAATTGCAATACTATTATTATCTACAGAAAACTATTACCACATAAATGTTTACTCAACGTCTAAAAAATTAAAATAGCAAACCCTTTTTAAGTTTTTACACAAGATACCTACGTTAATTAATAAATACGATAAATGTGAAAGTGTCTATAACGTTTTCACTAATTTACAATTAATTATGAATGTTGATATACTTACCTTAAAAACTATATTCTATGAGAGAAGTGGCTACAGCTACACCCAATACATAAAACTAATTCACAAAAAAAACAAAAAAAAAAATGCAAAAAAATGTTAGCATAACAGCGACTCCACGCCTCTGCGCGTATTGTCCGCCCAGCAAGCGCTATATAAGCGGCTAACATCAAAGATTGTTGCATTAGTGACCCGACCTCCGGTGAGTACCACTTGATTTAACCGACTTCACAAATGTGTATTTATATATATTTCAATAATTATTGCAATAGGTACTAACTATATAATATGTTTCATGCAATTCGCAGCGTTAACAGTAAAGTAGCACGAATAAATACATAATATTATAGGACTATTATTAACTAATATTATTTCTAATATATATAAATCTCGTGTCACAATGTTGGTCCTCAATGGACTCCTAAACCACTTAACCGATTATAATAAAATTCGCACACCATGTGCAGTTCAATCCAACTTGAGAGATAGGATAGTTTAAATCTCAAATCGTTTTAGAGAAAGCGGGCAAAGCCGCGGGCGGTAAGCTAGTTTATTTATATATTTAGAAATTTTATTTACACTTTAAACTTTGTAGATTGTATACCTCTGTGATATACCTACTAACTACTTTAATATTACAAAAAAAATAGAGAAAACAACAAAAAATAAAAAATACAATCCCTTCCAAGCTAATATGAAATAAAGAAAATCCTTACATACATTTTGGGAGATTATTCCGCACTATTTGTATTTTTTTCAAGTCAAATAGGATTTGGACAATCGATTGTCAATTGTTTTAATTTGTAACCTAAACTTAATTATTATCTACTGCCAAATTAAATATAGATATAAAAAAATAAAAATAGTAGGTACCTACACCGGAAGGAAGTTAGCGCGGAAAGTTTTTTTTTTTTAATTATTAATATCTCAAAAAATTGCTCCTTAAATGCTCCATCAGAATCTGTAATTGCTCCACTTCTATAATTATTAGTTTATTTATAATTAATTTTTAAAAAAATCCAAATACTGAAAACTTGATTTCCCTATAGAATGAAAAATATTCACTTTTCATAAAAAATTTTTTTGCAAAAAAATTGCTCCTTAAATGCTCCATCAGAATCAGTAATTGCTCCACTTCTATAATTATTAGTTTATTTATAATTAATTTTTAAAAAAATCCAAATACTGAAAACTTGATTTCCCTATAGAATGAAAAATATTCACTTTTCATAAAAATTTTTTTTGCAAAAAAATTGCTCCTTAAATGCTCCATCAGAATCAGTAATTGCTCCACTTCTATAATTATTAGTTTATTTATAATTAATTTTAAAAAAAATCCAAATACTGAAAACTTGATTTCCCTATAGAATGAAAAATATTCACTTTTCATAAAAAAATTTTTTGCAAAAAAATTGCTCCTTAAATGCTCCATCAGAATCTTTAATTGCTCCACTTCTATAATTATTAGTTTATTTATAATTAATTTTTAAAAAAATCCAAATACTGAAAACTTGATTTCCCTATAGAATGAAAAATATTCACTTTTCATAAAAAATTTTTTCCAAAAAAATTGCTCCCGATTTGCTCTATCAATTACAAAAAAAAATTATTTAATATTGATAATTTTTACAATAATTAACTGAAAAACTATGTTTGCATAGTAAACTACTGCGCTGTGACGTCATCAATTATTGTCGTTGCGACGCATAAGGGCCATATTTACATGTATCAGCACTGCAGCGATATGTATAGACCTTAATGTTTATGTTTTCTTATTTATATTATTCACTAGATTTCCGCCCGCGGCTTCGCCCGCGTTTTCAAAGGAAAACCCGCATAGGTAGTTCCCGCTAACGCAAACGATAGCAACTTGACACCGAAAGATGAAACAAACGACTGAAACACAAATTAATTGATAATTACTTGAAGTTTTAAAAATACGAATAAACGTACGAGTTTAGGGATGGGTAGGGAAATGTTTATAAAAATACCTATAATAAGAATGATTTAAATAGGTACATAATAATATCTGTTCCTTGAAATTTTGCTAGATGAAAACTCAATAATTAAAATATGGTGTCTAGACATTCTTAGAGTATAATTAATAGCAACATAAGGTAAGTACTAAGTATTAAATAATAATATTATTATTCCCAGCATTAAACTTATTAATGTCATTTTAAGGTAATTAATCATATTAAATAGTTGCTCTTTTAAAATCATGTCAATATTACATATTCTGTAACTTATATCTAACTTCATAATATATCATTTTCATCTTCCATATATTCCTTAATGCTATAATAGGCTCTCTGAACTAATATATTTTTTACATGAGTTTTACCTGAATTTAGCACTACCAAACTCTTTAATACAATGTGGAATTCTGTTGTAAAAGCGTATACCTAGACCCATAAATGAATTTTTAACTTTGGCTAACCGGTAAAATGGCATTTCAATTTTATTTCTGTTCCTTGTGCCATAACAGTGTTTATCTCCTACTCTTGTGTGTAAGTCGGCGTTTTTGTGTACATGCAAAATATTATTAAATATATACTGTGATGGTACAGTAAGGATACCAGTATTCTTAAAGA
This sequence comes from Colias croceus, assembly GCF_905220415.1. Lineage (NCBI taxonomy): Eukaryota > Metazoa > Arthropoda > Insecta > Lepidoptera > Pieridae > Colias > Colias croceus. The sequence goes on along the minus strand of NC_059559.1, from coordinate 7,065,698 downwards.
GATCTCTTAGCGAGTCCCGAGCACGTAAATTATATATAGAGCGAATGGCTCTTTTCTGTAAGATAAATATAGTTTCTATATCTGCTGCCCTGCCCCATAGTAGAATTCCATAGGACATAATACTTTTTATACACCATTACAATTAATCTAATATTGATTGTGTTCATTGGTTACATTTTTAAAATCTTCGTGTTTTATAAATTTATAAAGAATAGAAAAAATTCGATCACGAGGCGGGACTCGAACCCGCATAATTTCGTGATCGAATGTTTATATTCTTTAGATTTATAAATTTATATTTATAAAGCCAAATTAATAAATCATTTACGTGATTCTTTTTTTGTTCGATGCGGGATGGTGTCGAATTGGTCCCATAAAAATTTTATTAGGATAGGCCCAGTATTTTATTTTATGAGCATTTTTGTCTGTATTTGTAAATGTTGCAAGTGCAAGTTTGAAGTCGGTTGTTTTTAACGCAGTTATGTCTTGTATGTAAAACCTTTTGTCAAAAATAAAATTCTTTATAATTAGCACATATTTTATTATTTATACTCTAGTGAAAAATTTTCAGGTGATTATATAAAAGTAGGGCTCAATTTTTTCGCGAACCCTACTTCTAAATAATTACCACTCTTCAATAATTTAAAACTCCTTGACTGAATCCCTTCACACCCTAAAATAAAAAGTGCCTATTAATTTTTCTTATAGTAAACAGAAATTCAAATTCAATTATAAAAATACTTATTACCGATTTAATACTTTGATGATAATTGATAGTAGAAATATTTATTACTAACCTTGACCTTGTTGTGGACATGATGAAATGTCTCCATATTATATGTTATATGTAATATATACGATGGTATACAGAAATTATTATCATTCGAACCTGCAATCCTAACTTGAAGACTCAATAAAACAAAAATTATAATTATTTCTTATTATTCTTATCATCAGAACCCTTTAGTTTCTGTGATCTGTGATCAGAACCAAATAATTACATGATAATAATTAATAACCTTTTAAGTAATACCATCCTACTAATCTATACTTCTATACTAATATTATAAAGAGGAAAGGTTTGTATGTAATATGTATGTATGGTTTTCACGCATAAACTACTATACCGATTTTGATGAAATTTGGCACAGACAATCTTTAGACCCTGAGAAAGAACATAGGATACCTTTTATTGCGAAATATGTACCACGGGCGAAGCCGGGGCGGACCGCTAGTAATATAATAAATGCGAAAGTTTGTGAGGATGTGTGTGTGTTTGTTACTCATTCACGCAAATACTACTGAACCGATTACAATGAAATTTAGCACACATATAGACCGTAACTTGGATTAACACATAGGATAGGTTTTATCCCGGTAATCCCACGGGAACGGGAACTATGCGGGTTTTCCTATGAAAACGCGGGCGAAGCCGCGGGCGGAAATCTAGTGAATAATATAAATAAGAAAACATAAACATTAAGGTCTATACATATCGCTGCAGTGCTGATACATGTAAATATGGCCCTTATGCGTCGCAACGACAATAATTGATGACGTCACAGCGCAGTAGTTTACTACGCAAACATAGTTTTTCAGTTAATTATTGTAAAAATTATCAAAATTAAATAATTTTTTTTGTAATTGATAGAGCAAATCGGGAGCAATTTTTTTGGAAAAAATTTTTTTATGAAAAGTGAATATTTTTCATTCTATAGGGAAATCAAGTTTTCAGTATTTGGATTTTTTTAAAAATTAATTATAAATAAACTAATAATTATAGAAGTGGAGCAATTACAGATTCTGATGGAGCATTTAAGGAGCAATTTTTTGAGATATTAAGTAATAATAATAAAAAAAAAACTTTCCGCGCTAACTTCCTTCCGGTGGTACCTACACTATTTTTCTTATGTAACTTTAAACCAGACATTTTTCATGACACAAGAAAATAACTTGAAATTCGTCCAGTAGTTTCGTGGGTAAGGGTATTCAAATAAAACAAAATAGTCAGCTCGGTTATATTGGTACTAGCTAAAACTCTACTCTTTTGTTAAATGCAAAAAATATAGTTATAACACCATATAAAAGTAATATAACTACAAATTCATACTTTATCATAGTAAAAATTCAAAATTTAGCCCTAAAGATTCCAAAGTTTTTACATGCAAAACCGAATTTTTCATATTTTTTTGTATAATAAACATAATATTTTACAACATTTTAAACTCGTGATTTAATTTGGATTAGCTTTCCGTCCGCGGCTTCACCCGCGTTTTTAAAGGAAACCAGCATAGTTCCCGTTTCCGTGGAATTTCTGGGATAAAACCTATCCTATGTGTAAATCCAAGTTACCCTCTATATGTGTGCTAAATTTCATTGTAATCGGTTCAGTAGTTTATGCGTGAAAACCATACATACAAACCTTTCCTCTTTATAATATTATAGTAAAGATTTAAAGCAAAACTACATTTAAATCCATACTAATATTATAAATGCGAAAGTAACTCTGTCTGTCTGTCTGTTACTCAAACTACTGAACTAATTTGCATGAAATTTGGTATAGAGATATTTTGATACCCGAGAAAGGACATAGGATAGGTTTTATCCCGGAAATCCTACGGGAACGGGTTTTCTTTGAAAACGCGGACGAAGCCGCGGGTGGAAAGCTAGTAGGAAATAACTAATAACTAACTTTGCTTGAAAGAAATCACTAATTGTTAGTGAATTGTGAAAAGGCAGCCCAATATGTTTTATTTTTCTCTCTTAATAATAATTAAGATATTCGGGTGAATGGTGAATATATTTTTAAAATCTGTTACGTAGTTTTTTAGGTTGTAAAAAATGTAACCAACTTCACTATACAGTATAAAACAAAGTCGCTTTCTCTGTCCAGCTATGTCCCTATGTCCGGATTTTGATGCGGTTTTTTTTAATAGATAGAGAGATTCAAGAGGAAGGTTTTAGTATATAATTTATTAGATTTTAGACAAAGCGGGCGAAGCCGCGGGCGGTAAGCTAGTTTCAAATAAAATATTATATCCTTCCGTATAATATTAGTGTGCATTAATCTTCGCATAAAAACACAAGCAAATACAAAGCCAATAAAGGTGTAAAACTATTTTATTACATTTTTATATGAAATGCAATCATTCAATGCTAAGTTCAATGCATTAAAATTTTAACCTAATTCTCAAAAATATAACATGACAGTCTACGAATAAACTATAATGGTTTTATATGCAACTTTGAAGCATAGAAAATATATAATATTATATCCCGAATCGCTGTCTCTGTCCCTAAATATGCGCCGCATGCTTAAATGATTAAATCTTCAGAACTGCGCAACGGATATTGATGCGGTTTTTTAATAGATAGTGGTTCTCGAGGATGGTTTTACTATAATATAATTTAATCAAAATACATAATTTATATCAATTTTACTGACGTGAGTGATAATTAACATCCAAACATACGAATTTTTAGTCTTCTAACGAAATACATATGAATAAATCTATATTTATGTATAAATATCTTTATAACAGAATTGTTTCGCATTTTCCATCCTTAAAATACAAAAATAACTCTATGTTTTATACGCAGCTTTAAAATATTTTTATAATCTCCCACTTTTAAAAATATTTCACTACATTTCTGGCGCTACAGAAAAAATATTAAAATACACAAATAAAAGGTTGTTTTTCAAATATTTTTTTCATCACAATTCATATTTTTGAGTGCGAACCCATCCTAGCGTTATCTTTATCAGAAAGAGGCTCTTAAAGAAAATTTACACTTTTCTCATATACAATGTTTTTTGTTATTGTTCAACCTATGATTGTAATAATAGTGAATGACTAGCATCTTACCCCGGTTTCATCCGGGTGTACTTGAGCTAAAAATCTATACTAATATTATAAAGCTGAAGAGTTTGTTTTTTTGTTTGAACGCGTTATTCTCAGGAACTACTGGTCCGATTAAAAAAATTCTTTCAGTGTTAGATAGCCCATTTATCGAGGCAGGCTATATATCACGCTTAGACCAATCGGAGCGGAGCACTGCGGTTAAAACCACGGGGCGCAACTAGTGTTATATAATATAATTGAGAATCCTAATGTGTTTGCTTGATTGAACGCGGTAATCTCAAGAATGACGGGTCCGATTTGAAAATTCTTTCAGTGTTATAGATAGTCCATTTATCAAGGACTAAGACTAATGGGAGCGCAGCAATGCGGGTAAAACTGCGGGGCAAAGCTAGTCACTACATAGTACAAACAGTTCAAAGTCGATATCTATATCCTTAAGTATGCTCAAATCTTTAAAACTACGCAACGTGTTTTGATGCGATTTTTTTAATAGAAAGAGTGATAGAGGAATGTTGCAGTATGTAATTTATTAGGTTTTATACAAAGCAGGCGAGGCCGCGAGCGGAAAGCAAGTTAACAATAAAAAACTTCTGATTTCTTTTCAAAACAAGTTAAGTAGTTTCGGAGTCTATCGATTGCAAACAGACAAACAAACAATTGAATCTTTTCTCTTTAATACAAGTTTTAAAGTATAGAATCTCATCTGAATATAGTAGGAATTATATTATCTGTGTCCTAGTGTTCTAAAATTAGCAAAACTTCTCAAATATGTAATTACCCGACTAAATTCTGGCAAATAATTTTTTTCATTTAAAATATTATCTGAGATAAGTATTGACATCAATTAAAACTGACCACATGTTAAGAAAGAACCCTCCCGATATGGTACATTTCGATGTTAAAAAATTGTACTCAAGTTGCTTCGTTTGTAAAGGTGCTACGGTGGTGCTACGACGCTACGCAAAAAAGACAAAAACCATTTAGGTCGTTATGTTATTACGTAGAATAAAAATCTGGCTATAAAAGATAATCAAATTACGTTTTAAATGTAAATGTTCCTTTTAAAACAAAATTTTAGCAAATAGCCGGGAGCGTGCCGGGAGCGATTTCCAACATGACATCTGTCATGTCGTCAAAATGACGTTTGCGTTGTCTCTGGTTTAAGATTTTGTTGTCTATTATACGTGTTTATAACCTGGGGGTTTATAAACATAATGTTAGTTTATTATTTTAACAGCTAGCCTTGCTCCGCGGTTTTAACCGTAGTACTCCGCTCCTGTTGGTCTTAGCGTGATGATATATAGCCTTTAGCCTTTCTAGATAAATGGGCTATCTAACACCGTAAGAATTTTTCAAAACGGACCAGTAGTTCCCGAGATTAGCGCGTTCAAACAAAAACAAACTCTTCAGCTTTATAATATCTAGATATCCCGCGGCTTCGCCAGCGTAGTTAAAGAAAAACCCGCATAGTTCCCGTTCCCGTGCGGGATAAAACTTATGCAAAATAAAACAATCAACATACACATACTCTAGGTAACCTAAGTAAATTATATTTTTATTAAGGTGAGTTCGGGTAAAGGGGTTGTTTTTAAACGCCTATCGGGCTTTTGCTATATTATTTCAATACGTCTAAAATCCGTCCGATCTTACCCCGACTCACTATATTTAAACTGTGATGGTTCGAATACAGACATAACTGTCTCGCTTGAAATAATATTATTTTATAATTTACCCCGTAATTGCAAAATATATTATGTAAAGATTACATTTTCATTGTCTTTTCCTTTTTCATTCATTTTACTAGATCGCAAGAGAATCATTTACTAATAATGTTATGGGTTATTTTAATATATTATGCTATGCTGTCATGTGCGTCGTTGTTTATTTATTCCCTTTTTCTTCTATTAAACACATGGAGAGTCTAATAGAGATGACGTATGGATTTAGCCTACTAGAGATAAGTTCACGTACTGTTTTCTATTCTTATTCTTATCAATAATTTTGAAGGCAAATATAAGTTCAAACTACGCGGAAAGAGGGGAGGAGGAGGGCCCGATTCTTTCCCTATGCACCAGGGCCCTTGTCCCCTTAGCTACGCCACTGATTACGACACAAATATTTGTCTTAGATATATTCAAGCTTTGCCCCGCGGCAACATATTGATAAATAGACTGTCTAAAAGTGAAATAATTTTTCAAATCGGACCCGTGGTTTCTGAGATAAGCGTGTTCAAGCAAACAAACTCTTCAGCTTCACATAAGTATAGATAAAATAACTGCTTTTACTGAGGCTTTTACAGCCGTGCAATCTAACCTAAATAGCGTTAATAAAAATAGGGATAGTGTCAGAAGTGAAACTTCTTTGGCAAGATTCAAAGATACCAAAATCGTCGCCTTTTTCCATGACGTGGCAGTATTGCCATGACGCGACCTTGAAATTTTACTCAAGAAGTTACACTTTGAAAATAACTAAGTAAGATCCTAGATCCATAACTTAATCAAGTAGTAACTAAGTTAATTGTTAGCAATTGTCAGTTTATTTGTGTTCCTAAATTCTGTTAGTATTCCTCCCTCGTAAATAAACTTAAATACGGTATGATACTTGCTTCGAATACTTGAAAAACTTGGATACCTACATTTAGAAAGAGACTAATATTATAAGGAGAAAAGATGACAATATAGTAATCAGATTATTACGATAAATTGATTGAGATTATTATATTGATCAATAGGGTATAATTTTATAATATGTATGGCTATTATGGCTAGGTAGCCATAATAGCCATGGGTAATATGTATATTTTTATACCACGGTTTCACCCGCGTGGCTCAGCTCCTATTGGTCTTAGCGTGATGATATATAGCCTTATAGCCTTCCTCGATAAATGAACTTTCTAACACCGAAATAATTTTTCAAATCGGACCAGTAGTTCCCGAGATTAGCGCGTTCAAACAAACAAACAAACTCTTCAGCTTTATAATATGTATTAGTATAGATTACAACGATTAAAAATCAGAATCACGCTATACTCTTAGCTATACTATAGTCAAGGTAAATTGTGAACAGGGGTGATTGTAAACAACTAACAAGAATATTTTTCTATAATAATCAATCAGATGAATTTCCTAAAGTTTGGAATACCGGAATCGGATCTATAAAACTAAATATTATTCACAGTTGTAAAAGAGGAGTTTAGAATGGATATTAAAAGTGTACCTAAGTGGTTGTTTCCAATCACCCCTGTTCAGAAGTACATTGACCATTACCAAGACCATTACCAGTACATTGACATTAGTGAAAACACAGAGTGAAAACATGCAATAGGTAGCATTTTATTCAGACAGACAAATCGGAGGATTTTATTTCATAGTGACTTAGATTGTGTCTTAATTTATGAATATAATTTTCTGAATGTTTTTAAACACCACAATAAAAATCTACAATATGTTCCAGTAAGATTCGTTTATTGAAATCCTGTATATCCAGTAGAACTAAATAGCATTTGCATCAAAATTACATGCGAAAAATTCTTCATTTTTGTTTCAGATCCGCCATTTTGAAACTCGAGCTGTCAAATTTTCCCACCATGTGTGTCGCACTGCGTATTTCCGTTTTCTTGTTTATGGTACTCTTCATCAGTACATGCTATTCTGCGACGGTATGTTATATTTTCAAAACATTATAAATAGTAGTTTTAAAAATAGGATTATTTAATTAATTACACACAGCAGAAATTATTAAAAAATATAAATTTATAAATTTGAATGCCATAAAATAAAAAATATAAATTATTAAAAAATGTTAGAATAAATGAAAAAATTAAAATCATATAATAAACAAGCTATTTATTATGTAAATATTTCCTTTAAATATCCTTTATTATAGTTTTATCAATAATAGGAATTAAATATAGATTTTGATGTTTTCTTTCAGATCCCACGAAACTTCGACTCACGGCTTAACGATGATATTATTATACCGCCAAAGAAGCGGCCATTTTGTAATGCTTTCACAGGTAATTATTAAAATAATAATTAATGATGAAGAATCGTTTTAATGTCCAATAGTTTAATTCAAAAGAAAGCTCTCTTTGTTTTCTTGCAATATTCAGTTAATTTTGAATTTTCCATTTATTTCAATGTATGTAATAATAATTCCAGGATGCGGAAGAAAACGCTCACAAAATCCACCCGGCATGCCTCTTCAAGAGATAATGAGGCAAAGACAGGTGAGGTTTCATTTTTAATTTTAAGAAGAGCAATTTGATCTGTTGTTATAGCCTGATGGTAAGTGATCGTCACGACCAAGGTCACGACCCATGAATATATACAAATGTAATGCTACTTCAGATGCGTTGTTAGCTTTTTCATTTTAAAAGAATAAAAAGGCTTATAGAAAAGACCTGAAAAAAGAAAAAGATATTTCGGACTTCTTGCTAATTTATTCAAGGTACAAAACGCAGTACTGCACACCGACCATTCACACCTTTTTTCTGTAGAGGTACTCTATCTTACCTACGTGCTGGCCCATTTCGTACCAAAGATTAATAAAAAAAAATTAATCTTAAAAAATTAAGAAATTACTTACATCTTTATTAAAAATAATTAATTATTATATTATCAATATCTTTTTATAGATGGACGAAGACATGGCCTACGCGGACACGGACAACGCAATCGAGGAACTTACCCGCCAAATCTTATCAGAAGCGAAACTATGGGAGGCAATACAAGAGGCGAGCGCTGAAATAGCCAGGCGAAAGCAGAACGCGTTACAGTAAATGACATTGACGTTTGACGTTTGACAGATGTCAAATGGATCTGCGCCATAGAGAATTTTGTGCCATAGACTAATTACTTTTTTAATTTATTTATATGACAACGGAACACGTCGCTTATTATTTAATGTTTAATTCGTTGTTATATAAAATAGTTTATATTTATTCCCTTGTTATGTGACACTTTTCTGAGTCTAATTACTTCCTAACTTTCTTGTTTTCCTACTTAATTCATTCCATCAATCTATAATTTCGCAGATCCATGACCTATTGAGAAATAAAAAAAATAAACTTGTCTATGACTGACAACCGCGTCCGTAGCGTTTCTATTTATATGTCAAATTTCGCGCCAATTTGTAAACATGGCGTCTGTAACGGAAAAAAATGCGCTATTTTATTATCTATCTTGTACTTTAGAAGGTGACATTGTATATATTCTTGTAGGTTATTCTGGAAATTTGTAATTTCTATACGATGGTATCGTAAAATTGCATATAAAATAAATAATGACATGAAATAGCAGACTGTTTCAAAAATTGATTTGATTCTCGTTATATTAAAAAGCGTAGGTTTTGTATTGTTTCAATTTAACGTGTTATTATGTTGATAGTTTATGAAATAACAAAAAGATAAGCTTAGGGATATAGCTATAAAAAATAGAAATATTCCTACTGAATATGGAGAATACATATTTTTTATGATACGTGCTGTAAACCATAAAGATATCGTTTAATTAATGCATATTATTATGTACTTTTTGTATGATGTAACTTAAACCATGAATAAATCGGTACTGTTTCATGAAATTATCGATATAAAAATCAATGCCACTTTTCGTTGTAATTCCATAACTCGAGAACGGCTGAACCGATTTCGATAATTCTTTTTTTATTATATTCCTTGAAGTACGAGGATGGTTCTTATGTAGAGAAAACGTGAATATGTACCACGGGCGAAGCCGGGGCGGACCGCTAGTTATCGATATTTTCATATGCAAATTTACGATACACAAAACATATTTATAAGCAATGCGTCGATTGGTTGTAAGAATAAAACTCATTTTTAAAACTTGTCTCGTAGTAATTGTTTAAGATTGTTCAAAGTTAGAAGGAATAAAGATCCTTCGATGAATGTGTTGTTTTATTTTGCCCTTTTTTATCTATATATATTTATTTATCTGGGGCCGTATTATGACCTCCTAATCCCAGTCACTTTACGTTGTGAATTGAACTGACTGGCAAATTCATATAATACGATTATTAACCATGGCTGGTTATTGCGATCATAATAGGTATGAATTTGCCAGTCAGTTCAATTCACGGCGTAAACTGTCTGGGAATAAGAGGTCATAATAACTGGTCAACTAAAGCAAGTTTTTTTTTTAACACAAACTAATCTACCTTCAAAATGTTAGAATTGGACAAAATTTTAATTGGACCAATTGCAGGGTGGAGCTTTCAAATAAAAAGAGAATCATCAAAATCGATTCACCCAGTCGCAAAATCTGAAGTAACAAACAAACGAATACAGTCGAATTGTAAATCTCTTTTTTAAAGTCAGTTAGAAATAGATATTTTCTATCTAATAATACATAATACCTATAAGAAAAGAAAGAATAAATGGAACAAGAATATTTTAAACATCAACATTATTAAAAATGTGAAAACTTAAATAATCTTAGATACTATTTCAAATTCAAGATGGAGGCGACAGAATAAGACACAAATTATTTTGAAAATAATCACTTTATACATTTATTACATTTAATATAACAATTAATATAATTACGCATCGAAAATCTTGTTTTCCACTTGATACACTTCAATAGGCTCATCATCCCAGGTATCTAGGTTTTCGATAATGATCTTTGGTTTTGAGATGTATGGTAAGTCGCTGATGCTGGAGACAATCTATAGGATATTAAATACGACTTAAGGGCCGATTTTTCAATCATTGGTTAAAACTTACCCGTCCAATAAAGTATTACACGATACTATTAAAATGTCACTTGTAAACTGTCAATTGCATGCAATAGAAATACATTTTTAAATGATAGTTTAATACGTTATTCGACGAATAAGTTTTAACCGAGGATTGAAAAATCAGCCCTAAAAATATTAAAAAAATGAAGGAAATATCAAATATTCGACGACGAAAAAAAAATGGCTCGGTCTGACAGGACACAGAAGGCTGATCACATATTTATACTTACTTAAAGAAAATCGATCAGTGAAACAGATGTGTAATGCATCTGCCCCTTACCCCACTTGGGGACACGGGACTTCACATATTACTAGTAAATATAAAAAAAGAAAAAAAGAAAAATAGAAAAAAAAAGAAAAAAAAAGTAAAAGAAAGAAAAAAAGAAAGTCATTAGTTCTTCTTCTTCTTCTTTTTTGTTTATGGCAAAAGTCATTAGTTATGCTGTAATTTCATTATGTTTACATTTCATTGAAGATTAAGTCAAAACCTACTGGACCGGTTTCATAAATTCTTTCACCGTTGTATTTTACGTCATCCCTGAATGCTATAATTACCCTATTAAGAACCACACACGAAATTGTGGCGGACAGTAAGTATAGTATAATTTATTTAAACGATGGATAACTCACCTTAAAAGCATCAGATCCTCGCTTCTTCCTCAAGTAGTTGAAACAGCAGGTCCTGAAGTATCTAGAACCGCACGCGGAGGCGCACTCCCTTCCGCATGACTGACAGTTCATTGAAGCCCACGCCGCCATCACTGTGAAAAAATATAAATCTATACTACTCTTAGATACTACTATTATAAAGCTGAAGAGTTTGTTCGTTTGAACGCGCCAATCACAGGAACTACTGATCCGATTTGAAAAATTCTTTCGGTGTTAGATAGCCCATTTATCGAGGATGGCTATAGACTGTGGCTATAGGCTATATATCATCACCCTAAGACCAACAGGAGCGGAACAATGCGGGTGAAACCGCAGGGCACAGCTAGTTTAAATCTTAAAGAAGCAGTGGTGCTTGAATTGATACAGCAGTGGTGATCTTAGTGGTGATTATTTGTTAAGAAATAAGACTGAATATTTGAGACGTGTGTGCGAAAATGTAAAGCTCAACGATTCTCATGAAAGTTTGTGTGCATATTGAGTAGACCTGTAAATTGGTAGGTAAATATGTATTTTACCCCTTATTCCTAAATGAAGAGTAAGGCAGAATAACATTAGCTGGGTCAGAATATGTAAATTATATTCATTTATTTCAAGTAATTCTATAATTTGATTGTTTGAATCCAGAATCGCACAAATAATCACTAGGTACTCACCACAGATAACCAAAAACAAGATGACAATTTTTGACATTTTGAAACGCGGAACGCGGGAAACAAGATGGCGTATTCAAAGCAGCTGATCGAATGATATAGAACGAAACTGGAATCCCTTTTATATTGAAGAATGTTTATTCACGTAGGTGACAGAGTAATGTTTGTTGTGTATTGTTTTACAAAATACATGGGATTGAAATCATATCGAGCGGGATCTCTTGAGAATCCACCCGAATGTGTCTGAGATATTGCGTGCCTTTAGCGTGCATTGGAAAATTTAATAGTTTTGTTTTATAGCTTAGATTTTTATAGCATTCAAAATGCTTTATTTTTTTAAAGAATAGAAAATGTATGTTTTAAATGGCATACTGTTTGTTATATAGAATGGTTATCAAAATATATCTTGCCTTTGCCCGGCCTCACTTATGGTATATACTTATAAGATAAATTTTCTTCGAGAGAAAATCAGAGAAAATTCCATCCAGTACTTGAATATCGAACATATTACATCCAATCATCCAAAAATACTCATTTACAAATTAATATAGTTTTCACGCATAAACTACTGGACCGATTTTGATGAAATTTGGCACTGACAATCTTTAGACCCTGAGAAAGAACATAGGCTACCTTTTATTGCGAAATATGACCGCTAGTAATACATATTAGTATCACTGCATAGCAATAAGTGATAACTGCGTTAAAAACAACCGACTTCAAACTTGCACTTGCAACATTTACAAATACAGACAAAAATGCTCATAAAATAAAAACTACTGGGCCTATCCGAATAAAAATTTTATGGGACCAATTCGACACCATCCCGCATCGAACAAAAAAAGAATCACGTAAATCGGTTCAGAAACCTCGGAGTAATCGGTGTACATACATAAAAAAAAACATACCGGCTGAATTGATAACCTCCTCCTTTTTTTGAAGTCGGTTAAAAAAAACAACGTCGCTTTTCGCCATCTGTATGATTTTAATGAGGTTTTTTTAATAGATAGATTGGTTATCAAGAAATATAATCTACGAATGCTATCTACGAGTATTATCTCATCATCATCAGCCCATAAACGTTCCCACTGCTGGGACACGGGCCTCCTATGAGGGTACAGGCCATAATCCACCGCGCTGGCCAAGTGCGTGTTGGCGGATGACACATGTCGTCGAACTTTTTAATTCTTCGACATGTCGGTTTCCTCACGATGTTTTCCTTCACCGTTCGAGCAGTGGTGATGTTACAACATGCGCAGATAAATTGAAAAATCAATTTAATTCCTGCGCGCTCGCCTGGTCTCGAACCCCGGACTTATCGATTCGAAGTCCGAGGTCTCACCACTGAGCCACCACTGCTCTCGAGTATTATCTACCAATATATAATGAACTAGACTTAAAAGAAAACCCGCATAGTTCCCGTGTCTGTAGGATTTCCGGGATGAAAAGTAGCCTCTGTCTTATTCTGGGTCTTCAGCTACCTACATACCAAATTTCATTGCAATCGATACAGTAGTATTTGCGTGAAAGAGTAACAAACATCCATCCATCCATGCTCAGAAACCTTCGCATTTATAATATTAGTAGGATCATAGGTACTATGGCTAGAGGACGTTGAGGTGGATCAGAGATATATATTATTTTGTATTCAGTAAGAGTCCCTCCATTTTTGAGATATTCGATATTTTTCGAAACTTCAAAAATTTACACCCTTTGCCACTCTTCTTGTCGGTGTACCTCGAAATGTATGGTATCTGTTGTTGGCATAGTATTCCTTGATAGATACATCGAATTTTAAACCATGATTTCAAGAGAGGCATACATAGATTTTTTAAACAAAGATGAAACTCAAATTTAATGTTTTGCTTAGCTATTTTTCTTCAAAAGCTTAATGTAACGTACTATAAAAAAAACATAATATGGTGACCGAGTTGCCAAATAAAAAAAAACTTAAAAATATCTTGGACTGTATAATTTTAACCGACTTTAAAAAAAGTACCTAGAAGGTTTACCTACTGCATTGAGTCAATAACTTTTTGTATTCTTAATTATTAAAATTACTAATTTCTTTAATGTAACAATATATTTTTTTACTGTGGAAAGAAAAAAATTGCATTATAATTATTATTGCATTATTAAATTTATATTTATAAACGTTGTTCAAAGTGGCTCTTCTTAATAGGACATACTCATCGTGATCTGAGGCTCTACAGCCGCGAGTGGCATGGTCCAGTATTGAGATCGTCTTTTATTAAAAGGAAAATTTAAAAAAGCCATACTCTACACCTCTTAATAAACGATTGATTCAATGTATTTGAATTTATAATAATTAAAGTAAGTATAAATATACCAAAAGCTGGTTCCCGGTCCTCCCTTATTGCGGATAGACCTGGGTCAAAATACAGACGGACAGACAGATAGGCAGTGAAGGTTCAGTAATATATTATTTTTTGTTTAATTTATAATATAGTACTTTGTTTACCTAGTTACCTTTATTACCTATTCTTTGTTTTACCCCTTTGATAAAAAAATCTAATTAAGCCTATTTTACAAGGCTTACTCGTACCTAAAGTGCCTGCGGCTATCGTAATTATGGTGAAGAAAATGTATTTGTATTATCAGTAGGTACAGTACGCGTCACGTAAAAAGAACGCTGGATGAAAGCTGTGATGGGGTGTGTTTGCGCATGGATCGAGTTTTGCACGTTAACTATGTGCCGATTATTTTATTTTTGAACTAGGCTCGCGATTCGTGGCTTCGCAACTACCTATTTGTTATTCTTATACCACCTCATAACACCAAATAGACCGATAAATTGCCAATGCGCAGCTTAACCGTCAGCGTTCTTTTTACTTGACGCGACCTGTAAGTCGAGTTATAGTAGTAGGTACCTATTGGTAGAGTTTTATATGGTTAAACAAAAAAAGAGCTTGAGTGCCAAGCACAAGTGCCACAAAACTTTAAGGAAACTAAAATTGGAGTTTTTAATTTTATCTAATAATATTGGCTCTTATTCGGCTATAGCACAAATACCTACCGAAGCTCCTCCAATGATCTTTGTATATTTTAACTTGAATACTTAAATTGTAAATTTTATAAATTCTATAAGAGTAATTAAAGTAATATTTATGTGTATAACTTAAATTGAACAGTACCTAAAGTAAATCTTTATCTAACTGACTGACTGAAATTTGGCATGCACGTAGGTGTTAGGACGTAGGCATCCGCTAAGAAAGGATTTTGATCAATTCTACCACCAAGGGGATAAAATAGGGAATAAAATTTTGTACCATGAATTTATATTTTCCACGCAGGCGAAGCTGCGGGCAACAGCTAGTATTTTCATATTTTTATCGCTGCATAGTATAAAACAAAGTCGCTTTCTCTGTCCCTATGTCCCTGTGTATGCTTAAATCTTTAAAGATACGCAACGAATTTTGATGCGGTTTTTCTAATAGAGTGATTCAAGAGGAAGGTTTTAGTATATAATTAACTAGATTTCCGCCAGCGGCTTCTCCCGCGTTTTCAAAGGAAATAGTTAGCATAGTTAACGTTCCCGTGGGATGTCCGGGATAAAACTTGTTCTATGCGTTAACTGTTAATCCAAGTTACCCTCTATATGTGTGCTAAATTCCATTGTGAACGGTACAGTAGAATTTGCGTTAAAGAGTAACAAACAAACACACACACACACACACACACACATCCTCACAAACTTTCGCATTTATAATATTAGTAAGATAGGAAGTTTTAGGCAAAGCGGGCGAAGACGCGGGCGGTATACTAGTAGGATAATAAAAAACAATATTTTGTAAACGCGTATATTTTTTCACAAAATATTCCAATCAAATTACAAATTCTATTCTATTTCTACATCTACCCAGCCTTTAGATATATGATATTCTAATATTTAGTACTTATACATGCATAAAATGTTATTATATACATTCCAACATTTTTATCTTGGTGAAGGACGCCATGAAAACATTTTTGTGAAAAAAGAATGAATAAAGTAATATTTTACATCACATTTTACATCAACAATGATAAATATATTTTTAACCTATTAGTTATTAAACTCTTTGACACGAAGAAATAAAAAAAAAAATAAACTGTCATTACGTTTGGATAAACGTACCAGCAAAGTTCTATAATTGCCACCTACAAAAATAATATTTGGTCTCTTGTTACAATTGCATAATATTTTCTACATATTAGCTTTTATAAAGCTATCTTTCTAATCTCTCTCGTAAAAATCCTCCATGTTTCCCGGCAATTTGTCATTGAACCACGTGAATCTGTCATCGGCGATGTTTTCTGCGTAAACTGGAAACTCGTGGGGTCGTGTACCACCGCTGTAATAACGCACCTGTAAAAATTTAACACTTTAAAGTCTAGTCTAGTCTAAAAGATCCTACTAATATTATAAATGCAAAAGTTTGTGAGAATAGATGTATGTGTGTTTGTTACTCTTTCACGCAAATACTACTGAAACGATAACAATGAAATTAAGCACACATATAATAGAGATTAACTTGGATAGGTTTTATCCCGGAAATCCTACAGGAACGGGAACTATGCGGGTTTTTCTTTGAAAACTCGGGCGAAGCCGCGGGCGGAAAGCTAGTCCCAGATAATAAAGCACCAAATATAAGATAAAATTGAGTAGTTAGTAATATATTGTAATAATGATACGTTGATTACTATTTATAATTTGATAGATAGCATACAAGACTTAATTTAAATGAGTTATAATTAAGGAACAAATTAATGTTATTTTAATTATAGTATTATGTAGCTCAAACTTGAGAGCGTGACTCTCAGCAAAGAGACGCTTAGAGCTTGCATCTCTTACCATGATTAACCTGACATACCCCTAATTAAATACAAACTGTAGATAATAATGATAGTTACATTCATAGTATCCGGCCGTTTCTTCCTCAAATAATTGAAGCAACATGACCTGAAGTGTCTGGTTCCACATGCTGATGCACATTCACTGCCACAGGAGTCACAGGAGAGGCCTTGAGCCCATACTGTACCTGAATGGAGAAGTTTTTGTATTAGGTTAGTTAAGTTATAAGACAAAGGAAATAAACGCTAGTTATCATATCGCACCTTCGGTAGAACAAGGGCACAATTACAGTTTTTGCAATTTTACAGGAGAGCCATTTTAAGATATTTGTAGTACTTAATGTGGTCTAGCTATGATAATATTTTTTTTATGGTTGTTCTGCTTTGTATAACATAAACTATATACTATATTCTTTTAGGTGTATCGTTTACAAATATTAAAAACTGCTAGTTTTTTTTTAATAATATTTTTTTCTTAAGTAGGTGTACATTTGTGCCCTTGTTCCACCAACAAGAAAATTAATTTGTAAATATGACCATATCTAAAGCTTTAAGTTAATAATTTTGGAATGATAATAACGTGTTTTTTTGTATAAATGTTTTATTTTCTTAAACACTTTAGAAAGCCGCAGTACTTTATCACAAAAATAGAGATCAAAACTTACTAATCAGCCATTACACATCTTCAACAATCTGAAACTATTATGTTTCCTAGCAAAATTCTTTGGAATCGCTTTAAAAATTGGAATAATATTATATTAAGATAACAGAACAAGAAAGAATCATAATTCAATTCCTTGACATTAAATAATTCCTCCTTTTTCGTGGCATTTTTTATAAGGCTTATGTATTCTGCCGGAGTGCATATTGATATTGGGCCAGCTTTTTTTGCACGTTTTACATTCCAGAATGGACGGCATCGGCTTTATGCTGGGTCCCCTAATTTATGTATGATCGATTTTATAGGCAATGTGTTCACAGCAAAATAATACATTCCAAAAACAAATTTGAAAAAGAAAAATAATTATTTACGAATAAATATCTTACTAATATTATTATTTATTATGTAAACTCGAAAGTTTTTGAGGATAGATTTGTGGGTGTGAGGGTATGTTTGTTGTATTTTGATTGGCAGTCCTATCGTTTAAATTTCTAAAAAACTAACTTGTTTTTTTGCTCTCTACAGCAATTATCGGAATAAAATGTTACTTTTAAGACCATGGAGTATAACAAATCATGGACAGACAAGGGCACAATTGTCTGAACGACTTTGTCCTCCCAATTTTTAAATCGTAAACTAGGCATAAGTGTGACAGATATGGCCTTGTCGTTCCAGAAATCAAAAACATTTATAGGGCATATTTACATAAACGACGTTAGCGCTCCAAGTGACAGCTAGCTCAGTCCCTGCCGATGGCACAACTAACCAATGAGACTTTGTCTCGCCAAGAGAGAAACAAAATAGCGCCAAAATGACAACGCCACTATTTCAATCTGGCTGTTTTTTGTAGGAATTAAACGAATGTCTTTGTCCCTCCAGTTGAAAGGGGCTTTTTAAAGCATTTCTGCATATTTAAGTCATTTTGGCAATTTATGACAATTATGCCCTTGTTCTACCGAAGGTGCGATATTTGAAGAAGAATTATAAGTTCAAAGCTTTTTCACGATAAACCATGTTCTAACTAAGTTATGGGATATTGTATGTATGCCTGGATAGTGTTTGATTGTCTTTTATAAAATTATGTACTCTAGAAATCAATACTTAGTACTATTATAACACAGAAGGGACTAAAAAATAGCATCCAATGTAGTCAGAGCCATTGTCAGCATACCAAAGGCACTATCAATTTGAAAAAACATTTTAATAACGAATGGAACTTCTATGCAACTAATATGCAACTTCTCTAAAAAACAAAATTAGAATTAAAGGAACAAGGAAAAATCATGCAGTAACCGGATTTCTAGCATCATCTAGAAGATATCATAAACTACCAAGGACACACATATTACAAGACATCATGACTAGATAGACTAAAATTCAAACAATCCATCTTACGAACACGTGGATTTTAGAAGGAAGAATATCTACAACAGAAAGAAGAAGACACAGTATAGGGTTGCCACTTACATAAATTTTGAATAAAAATCTAAACATAAATAATTGGATATCAGGGAATGAAGAAACACCAAAAAGACTTCTCTAACTCTAAACATCCAGACACTTATACCTGGGATATAATCACTAGAAGGTCCAGCTTCTTTCTTCATCCATTTATACTCTGCATGCGACAGAGTCGCTAGGTAAAATAAAGCTTGATTTTACACTTAAATACAAGTGAAGGGAAAAGCGCAACAGATTACTGTCTGTTATTTCAGCCTTATAACATAAGTAATTGCAAGAAAACTTATAATTATTTCCTTCTAGATATGTATACAAAATGGGTACCATGGGTATGTTATTAAAAGTGGTAATTCAAATTATTACGTTATTTTATTTTTACTCACCTATCAAAAATAAAGAAAGAATAGCTGTGATTTTTAACATCGTTGTATCCGAACGTTTTCCCGCCACTGTAGTACAAGATGGCCGACGTTTGAACTGTCACTGAATGAAGGAAGCCTGAAGCAGAGCCTTTTTATATGAAGCTTTCAGAAAGTAGGTGTTGGGTACGCGGGATAAATATTTATATATTTTGACAAACAATCAAAAGGTGTGTGGAATTTAAAATTGATTTTATTAAGCTTTCGATTAAAGTTATAATCAAAGGGTTTTACTAGTCAATGTACTTATATATCGATGTTTTTTAAATATCAACTGACTTCATCAACAATTTAGAAGCATTTTTGTGAGAGGATAAAAATATGTTGGTTAAATAAATAACACATTTTATTCGTAAGTCAATTACAAACAGTTTCCGGCCCGGAAGTAGGGTTCCATTT
Source organism: Colias croceus (assembly GCF_905220415.1). Classification (NCBI taxonomy): domain Eukaryota; kingdom Metazoa; phylum Arthropoda; class Insecta; order Lepidoptera; family Pieridae; genus Colias; species Colias croceus. The sequence goes on along the minus strand of NC_059559.1, from coordinate 7,045,963 downwards.
TAAACCTTCTCGAAACGGAACTTTAAAAATTGAGTTACAAGTATTAATTGCCTGTCTGTCTATCTTAAAAACTATACTAATATTATGGAGCTGAAGAGCTTGTATGTTTGAACGCGCTAATCTCAGGAACTATTGGTCAAATTTGAAAAAATTCTTTCGGTGTTAGAAAGCCCATTTATCGAAGAAGTATATAGGCTACTAGCTTACCGCCCACGGCTTCGCCCGCTTTGTCTAAAACCTAATAAATTATACACTTAATCCTTCCTCTTGAATCACTCTATCTATTAAAAAAACCGCATCAAAATCTGTTGCGTAGTTTTAAAGATTTAAGCATACAAAGGGACATACGGACAGAGAAAGCGACTTTGTTTTATACTATGTTAATATGTTGTGATATATTATCATCACTCTAAGACCAACAGGAGGGGACCAATGCGGACCGCACGAACGCATCTACGAACTGATCTTGTTGATACTTTCACAGACTATACAGCAGTTTAGCATTGCGTTTAAATTTTTTCAATAGGTAATTGCTAGTTTAAAATACCCTTTATCCAAGTAAGTAGGTATTTATTATTCTAGACGCTGGTCAGGTGAAACGGTGTTCAATATTGCTCACAAATTATCATATTTATTGAAAAACTTTCAACTTTGTAGAGTTCCAAGTAGGAATCTATTTAAACCCATAGCTCAGTAGTCAGTACTTAAACCGTGGTTGCTTATCTTACTAGAGGGTAAAGATTCATTTTTTTATTACATGTATCAAAATCTACAGTCTACATTAGGTACTCGTTAGCATATAAATCAAACATTTATTTATTCAATTAGACTTCTTCGAGAAGCACTTTTGAAACGTCAATACATATTTTTTACATTTACCACCGTCGGAAAGCAGTATCTATGGAGAAGAACCGGCAAGAAACTCCATAGTTGCTCTTTTAAATCATTTCAGTAGTTATTACAATTTAATTTTACAAAATATGTAACTGTATATTATCATAATATTCCAAAGAAATATAATTATATTTAAGTAACTAATATATAAATAGCTGTTATGTTAACATGTGGCAAAAAATATTTTTTCTTCCTTTCTTTCTTCCAAAAATCATCCCATAAAATCGCACAGTTGTAGTCAGTAGGTATATCAGGTAATATAAGCAAATAATATTAATCAGGATATTTCTGAGGCTGTTCCGATTAATTTTACCATTTACCTATTTTTATATCTAGACACGCGGAAGCGTGTCAAGCCAAGTTCAAGCGAAGAGAACTGGCGAGCAGCAGCCGTGTGTAATTTTACATTATATTTACAATTTCTTATTCTTATTCGGTTTTTATAGCATATTAAATTCTTTATAACTGTAAATTCTTAAAAAATAGGCGGCATTGCAAGAGACGCAGGTTCGAATCACGTCTCGTAATCGAATTTTTACTGTTCTTCAAGAATCTCTACCAATATTCCATGTTGAGAACAATATTTTCCAGTAGAACGGATTGTACCCAGGAACTCTTGACGTAACCCGCTTACCACTACACCAACCCGCACGTAAAATAGTATCAGAGACAAACAGATAAAAATAAATATGAATGCTTTCTCTAATGCAATATCCTTGTCTGTAATTTGAGAACGAATAAATAATATTGAAACAATAGGCTCTTTATACTGATAACTCTATTCTTATAAAACTGTAGGTGACACATGAACGATAATATTATGTATGTATCTACTAGCTGTGCCTTGCGGTTTTACCCGCATTATATAGGCCTTCCTTGATAAATGGAATATCTAACACAGAAATAAATACATAGGTACTTAATTATAATTATTCAAATCGGACTCGTAAGTAGTTCGTTGATGTTGTTCCTGTGATTAACGCGTTTAAGAAAACTCTTCAGCTTTACAACATAACTAAGTACCTATAGACTATAGATATAATAAGTATCTTAACATTTTATGTAAGCTTTCCGCCCGCGGCTTCGCCCGCTTTGTCTAAAACCCAATAAATTATATAATAAAACATTCCTCTTGAATCTTCTTGAATCACTTCATCTATTTAAAAAAACCGCATCAAAGTCCGTTGCGTAGTTTTAAAGATTTAAGCATACAAAGGGACATAGGGACAGAGAAAGCGACTTTGTTTTATGCTATGTAGTGATATCTAGAGACTAGAACGTACAAACTGCCCCAGCAGCTGCAGATGTTCTGCCCTATTGCTCCCTTTTCGTGTTTTCTCTTCCTAAGATCTTAAAACGGAAGCAAATAGCCAAATCGGTCGAGCTTTTTAGGCTAGCAACACATTTTTAATGAATAGTACACATGTATTTACTCTTTATTTGCTACTAGCTATTCCCCGCTGCTCCACTTCAGCGTGATGATATAATATAGCCTTCCTTGATAAATAGGCTATCTAACAACGAAAGAATTTTTCATATCGGACCAGTAGTTCCTAGTATTAGCGCGTTCAAACAAACAAACAAACTCTTCAACTTTATAATACAGATATAGATTAAAATTTAAGTGTATTGAATACATACTTCCTTCTGTATAAGCTAAATAAAAATAAGGGCATACTAGAGAAGTCAATAATTTTAAAATTAACAATAGATAACTTAGTTTTATTTCCTTGTAAGTTTAGCTATGTACACAATACACATGTATTTACTCTTTATGTAATACTAGCTTCCGCCCACGACTTTGTACGTGCATCCCCGTTTTTCCCCGTTCCCGCAAGAATTTCGGGAAATCCTTTCTTAGCGGATGCCTACGTCCTAACATCTACCTGCATGCCAAATTTCAGCCCGATACGTCCAGTTGTTTGGGCTGTGCGTTGATAGATCACTATATCAGTCACCTTTGAGTTTTATATATATAGAAGATTTTGTATATAGTACACTGTACAGAGGCGCAAGCACAGCACGAAAACTATAGTCAAAGTATTCGTATCGTCATTGAGAGTTCATGTATGGGAATTTGAAAAGCGCCCCCTGCCCTGCGTTAAAGGAACTAATTTTATATTAAACTAGCGGTCCACCCCGGCTTCGCCCGTGGTACACATTCACGTTTTCTCTACATAAGAACCATCCTCGTACTTCAAGGAATATAATGAAAAAAGAATTAAAGAAATCGGTTCAGCTGTTCTAAAGTTATGCGCTTACCAACACATTTTGGGATTCATTTTTATATTATAGACTAGCTGCCCCGGCGGACGTTTTTCTACCCTATTACCCCTTTTTCGTGATTTCTCTCCATAAAAATCTTCACTTGTACAAACTTTAAAAAAATTTCCGTATTTGGACCGTTCTCAAGCTTTATCAACATTTGGCGATTCATTTATATATCTCGTGTCACAAATCACAATGTTAATTACTATACTCCTCCAAAACGGCTGGACCGATACTAATGAAATTTTGTGTACCTAGTAATATCTAAGAATCGACAAACATCTATTTTTCATATCCCTAAGAGCTAGCGCGCACGAGCAACTTTGTCTCCGCAACTATTTTGTCTCTCCCACCTATGGGCTAGTATGAATGTGCGCGCACGTAGCGACGCAACTCCCCATACAAATTGATGGGAGAGACAAAATAGTTGCGGAGACAAAGTTGCTCGTGTGCGCTAGCTCTAAGCGCAGCTAGTAGATACATATAAGAAGACAATGACGTAATGATAATAATCTTTACTTTGACGATAGCTCGCGCACAAATAAAACACAACAAAAATATCAAAACATTTACTCAACTAATAAAATCACTTTTTCTCTTTTTATCCTTATCATGCTTCTTAGAGTGCAGCACGAGTTTACTCCTCGTGATAAACCGTTTGGAGCACACCTCGCACTCATGCGGCTTATCACCTACATGCGTCTTATAATGCATCAGCATATTGTTCTTTTGCGTAAAACTCTTCGAGCATATATCACATTGGTAGGGTTTAATACCCGTATGTATCTTTTCATGCCTGTCCAGGTCAGCTTTTCTGTAAAAAGACGCCCCACATTCCGTGCAGTTGAAGTTTTTTATCCCCGTATGAGATAGAACATGTATACTCAAATGCCCTGGCTGTGTGTATGTCTTTCCGCACGTAGTACACATATAAGGTCTCTCGCCTGTATGTGTGCGTGTGTGTTTTTTCAACTCGTAGCCCGTTTGAAAAACTTTGCCACACGTTTTGCAAGACTGTGGGTTCTTTGGGATTATGCGTTTTCGTTTTTTCCTGGAATAGATCGAATTTTAGTTGTTCTGAGGACAAAGGAGAAGTTATTGTGCATTTCGGATTTCGAAAAATGAGGGTACTTTCGATATGTGGCTTTTATTTATTTACATTGTTATGTAGAGGTTATTTGGGTATGTAGTTGATTGCTTAAGAGGGCTTATTCAATTTAACGCAAGTCAAAATCTCCGCGATCTATTACGATAGATCGCGGCTTGCGCTATCCTTTTACTATGAACAGCATAGGTCCACAGGAGAGCGCCGAGCAACATGTCCTCTCTCTGGGAAGGCTCGCTGCCGACTGATTTTAATCGGGTCGCGCGCAGTGTTTTATAGTACTTTAAAAAAAATTGTAGAAAAATAATAGAGGTACCTTAGTTGATTTTTTAAATTTAATCTTATAAGTAAGACGTTCTTTTATTGCAATATGTATAAATTATATTCAACTAAGTGAAATATCTTGGTGAAAATAATCATTTTGTCGACTATAATTTCTAAAAAAATTCACATTGTTCGGATTTTAATTTAGTAAGTTAGGAGTCCAAAATAAAAAAAATCTTTTAACTAACTATTTTAATAAGGATTTTTGCAGTTAGTTAAAAAAAAATGTGTGTTAGATCTGTCAGCAATTTCAGATAACTATTTTTATAGTCCAAGATCCCAGAGCGATAAGACATAACAGCTTATTTTCTAAAAGATGAAACTTTAAGTTCTCAGTAGTGTCTCATGTACTTTGTATACCTGCGTGTTTGTGAAGTTTGCCCAGTGACACCTGGGAAGGTACCAGGTGAGAAAGGTGACTAAAAATAAGAGTTACTTTACTTAAATTTAGATGGCTGATTTTTAGATATATTTTATAGAATATCATTCTCAAATGGTATCGCAAGTATCAGACACTTTTCATGGACCAAAACTTTTGTCAGACGCTTTAAAGCTCCACCAAAATTAAATAAACTTTACTTATTTTTTAATGTCTGATTTTTTAATATGTTATCAACATAACTATTACAAAATTATATTTAATCAGTCAGACAAATTGGAATGACCAAAAATCCACTAAACACAAAAAATATTCAGCCGTGAGTACGAACGCGAGAGCACTATATGAGCATGCGTGTCAGAGGGAAGAATGTAAATATTCCAAAAAGTACTTACTGCTTTCGATAAAATATTTCTGCATCTCTTTTCAAATAAAATGAATTTCAACATTAAGGTAATAATTAATAATTATTAAAATTAAAATAATTTATTGCATATATTCGGTAAATTATTTTTTAGCATAGAACCTCCACCTTTTTGTTTTAGGATGAAAAAGAAAATAGTGTGACAGGCTTAGTGCTTGACAAAGTGGTAAAGTCACGTATCGATAAAAATACAATAATTATAATATCTATCTTTTTCATCCCTAATAGTTATTTACGCAATTATGCACATAAATTTAAACAATATTTTTTAAGGTTTCCATTTTTTTAGATTTTTGTGCTCTTCTAGATTGCGTAAAAAATAGATGCGATCTTTAAACAGACTGGACTCCTAATAGGCTAATAGTGACTATTTGTAGCTATCATTTTGAGAGAAAATATGTCAACATAATTTAAAACTCATGCTGCCATATTATCTATAGAAATTTAAAAATAGTCTCTTTTTAACTTGTAGTCAGATACGGTATGTACAAATATATTTATTGAAAGGGCTACAAACTGAAACAATCGATATTTATTTAATGTGAATTGACATTACTTTTAACTTTTTTCTATACTACGTATCTTTGTTATTCAAAATCTGTGGATGTGTCACGCGCTACTATCGATCCCCCTCAATACCATGCCTCCTCCACACTACTCGCGAAGTTGAACGAGGTTAGACGAATAGAATAATGTAGAGAGGCACTTCGACTTACTTCGTCCAACTTTACCTCGCCTCGGCCGACTTCCGTTTGTTGTCGGTTTTTGCGCCCGAGTCAAAGGGCACGAAGTTACCTGAAGTTCGTTCTGAATATGAACGTATGCGTTCCTCGCGAAGTTGAACGAGTGTGTAGTGTAGCACCGCGGACTTCAGTCAACTTCGGCCGAGTACTTCGCCGAGGAACTTCGCGAGTAGTGTGGAGGAGGCATTATTAGGATACTCGTAAACACGCTTGCTTGTGCGCGTGAGCCATTTCGCAATTTAACCACTTTCCAAAAAATACCTCGTGGAACTTTTGATATTGTATTCAAAACACAGACATAGAATCTCGTTACGATTTACCCCCTGACTCGGGCTGTTTAAATGATCTTTACACTTATTGCGTTCCAATGGAAATGGCTCATGCTTACAGTTGCATCTTAGAATAATTTATTGAAAATAGAACATACAGAATATGAATGTATGTGAAATGTCACAAACACGTGCACTGTTTCGCAACGTTGAGATCGTTCGTGTGTACGCACTCGATACGTGTAGAGCGAAGGTTCGAAGATTGAAATGCGTTTCAGAGCGAGTGAGACGTCCATAGTAACACAATATACAGATACATACAGTAAGGAAACTTCATACAAAACGTCCGAAATGGCTCACGCGCACAAGCAAGCGTGTTTACGAGTATCCTAAGGGTATTGAGGGGGATCGATAGTAGCGCGTGACACATCCACAGATTTTGAATAACAAAGATACGTAGTATAGAAAAAAGTTAAAAGTAATGTCAATTCACATTAAATAAATATCGATTGTTTCAGTTTGTAGCCCTTTCAATAAATATATTTGTACATACCGTATCTGACTACAAGTTAAAAAGAGACTATTTTTAAATTTCTATAGATAATATGGCAGCATGAGTTTTAAATTATGTTGACATATTTTCTCTCAAAATGATAGCTACAAATAGTCACTATTAGCCTATTAGGAGTCCAGTCTGTTTAAAGATCGCATCTATTTTTTACGCAATCTAGAAGAGCACAAAAATCTAAAAAAATGGAAACCTTAAAAAATATTGTTTAAATTTATGTGCATAATTGCGTAAATAACTATTAGGGATGAAAAAGATAGATATTATAATTATTGTATTTTTATCGATACGTGACTTTACCACTTTGTCAAGCACTAAGCCTGTCACACTATTTTCTTTTTCATCCTAAAACAAAAAGGTGGAGGTTCTATGCTAAAAAATAATTTACCGAATATATGCAATAAATTATTTTAATTTTAATAATTATTAATTATTACCTTAATGTTGAAATTCATTTTATTTGAAAAGAGATGCAGAAATATTTTATCGAAAGCAGTAAGTACTTTTTGGAATATTTACATTCTTCCCTCTGACACGCATGCTCATATAGTGCTCTCGCGTTTGTACTCACGGCTGAATATTTTTTGTGTTTAGTGGATTTTTGGTCATTCCAATTTGTCTGACTGATTAAATATAATTTTGTAATAGTTATGTTGATAACATATTAAAAAATCAGACATTAAAAAATAAGTAAAGTTTATTTAATTTTGGTGGAGCTTTAAAGCGTCTGACAAAAGTTTTGGTCCATGAAAAGTGTCTGATACTTGCGATACCATTTGAGAATGATATTCTATAAAATACTAGCGGTCCGCCCCGGCTTCGCCCGTGGTACATATTAACGTTTTCTCTACATAAGAACCATCCTCGTACTTCAAGGAATATAATAAAAAAAGAATTATCGAAATCGGTTCAGCCGTTCTCGAGTTATGGAATTACAACGAAAAGTGGCATTGATTTTTATATATTAGATATCTAAAAATCAGCCATCTAAATTTAAGTAAAGTAACTCTTATTTTTAGTCACCTTTCTCACCTGGTACCTGCCCAGGTGTCACTGGGCAAACTTCACAAACACGCAGGTATACAAAGTACATGAGACACTACTGAGAACTTAAAGTTTCATCTTTTAGATAATAAGTTATGTCTTATCGCTCTGGGATCTTACTCTATTAGCTTCGAAATTGACACTAAAAGTGAAATCAAGTAATCATCGGCTCAGTTATCTTGATGGTATTCACAAATACTGTATTAATTGAAAAAAAGTCTTAACTAACTATATAGACAATAAAATTTCCTAAAATTATTAACAATTCATATGTTTGTAAGATAAGTGGTTGATGGACAATCTGGTTTGAAAAATCACATATTTGAGCCAAACAGCGCACGGACAGCGTACACGGCCTTAATATTAATAATATGTACCTATGTTATTATATAAATATACATATTACGTTTAAATTATAGAAATGCCAGAATATTCAATGTTATGTAAAAAATATTTAAGGAAGTCTTTTCTACGACAGATTGAAGTGAAACTTCTTTAGTCGGGTTGAGAGTAAAATTTCAAAATTACGTCATGGCAATTCCGTCACGTCATGGAGCAAGGCGACGATTTTGGTATCTTTGAATCTTGCCCAAGAAGTTTTACTTCTGTCATCTGTGCTCGTTAAAACGCTGCCATTTTCCATATACCTTTACCATTTAATCAACTCACTTCGTTGGAACCTCTTCCTCATCAGATATTTCAATCACTTCGCACTTGACGATCACCTCCTCGGGCATACCTTCAAGTTCCACCAGCTCAGTCGGCTCTGGTTCAACGTCTTCCATCATCTAAAAGAGAGAATGTTGAAATCATTAAATATCTATTAATTACTAACTTTCCGTCCATAGGTTTGTCCGCTTTGGCTAAAATAGATCAATTATATATCGAGAATTGTATACAGAGCTAGCTGTGCTCCGCTCCTGTTGGTCTTAGCAAGATGATATATAGCCTACAACTTTCCTGGATGGGCTATCTAACACTGAAAGATTTTTTCAAATTGGTCCAATAGTTCCTGAGATTAGGACACTCAAACAAACAAACTCTTCAGCTTTATAATATTAGTATAGATACGCATATTTTTTTTTAATTCATATTATAAAAACGGAACGGAGATGAAATTATGCTTTCGTATTACATGAAATTATTATCATTTAACATGAGAACTTTATACCTCTTTAAGAAATTGAATTATTATAGTCATTCCTTTCTCAATATAACTTAGTTGCAAATCCTATATGTAAGTGAATTTTTCATAACTAAAATTATTGCAAATTAGTGTGATTTTACTTTGCAAAGTTACAAACCAATAAAATTTAATGGGACCGATACAAATTCGCCTATAGATGGAATATCGCACAGCCCTTTTTCTTTTTTCGCGTAAATAAACGAAAAATCGGCGGGGTGAAGGACATTTGTGTCATAAAATACGTATTTAGTACTTACCTGACTCGTTTGACCACTTATTTTAAAGTTTCAACCAGCCAATAAAACTTAATCGTAACATCGTGTTACGGCTGGCTTGTATTCTCATGAATTAACCATTCTCTTGCACATCTAGCGGCAATTCCAATAATAAATAAACAATATTTAGGAAAGTTGTTGGTGTTTACACGCAATGAAAAAATTCGATATCGCCGATATGTCAAACTTAACTTGACAGTGACATGACATTTGACAGCTCAATTTTTTTTGTGGATTTGGTGTTGCCCCATAATGTTTTCAAATTTATCATTTACTTCAAATGTCGTGATAATTTTTAGAGATTTTCAAAACGACGCAATGCGATCAACACGTTAAAATATAAACTGTGAATACGCAAATTAATTTTTTTATCTATACACAAAGTTTCCGTTGTATTGAAGAAAATTGTATACAGTGTATGTGTGTATTTGTGTACATGACAATATATCCCCTATCCCATTTAAAATTAAAACACTAAATTACATATTTTATGTCTTTGATGTCGGTTAAATTTATACGACTTTTTAAACAATTGCGTGTGATAATTTCCCTTGTTATTGTCATTATTTTTTGCTGGTAACATTTTGAAACGTATCGTTCATATAGGTCTACCAGAATCTGATGGCATATTTATATTTAAGAAATAAAAGATTTTCATGTGGCAACTTATTTGACAACTATCAAATTGGTTGTCAAATTATTTGTCTATTTTGCAGTTGATAAATAATTTTTAGGATTTTGTCTAAAAAATCTTCGAAAATGTCGAAAAAGCCGCTGTGATCACAAGCAAGAGGTGTTGTTTATAATGTGTATAGAAAAATATTTGATGAAGAAGGGTCAAACACATCACAATTTTCAATTTAGAAGATTTCATTGGTAAATTGGACTTACCCGCTTTGATACTTTTAATTAAAAAATATTATATGTAGGTAACTATAATATTGTTTGTTGATTGGAATATTATTTTATGAAAACTTATTACAGGAGTTTCCAATTCGGCTATTCGTCAAGTCCAAGCTGTCCAAGTCAATTTTATAATGTGTGTATCTGTTAATACTTACGAAAATAAACATAGTTTTATTTTACTTTTATTTTATTTTATAAAAAATTATAAGCAGTCTAGTTTTCTATCGATATAACATCGATATTTTCACATGGCATAATGATAATGAACATACAAATATAGGTATGTGTAAAATATAATAATATGTATAATACCTGTATAAAAGTAATATGTATAATTGTATATTATACATGTAAGTATGTACCTACATAATATTAAGTGGATATCTCATTATTAAGTACAGTATTGTCCACTTATGTAATGTGACTAATGATATTGAGAACAAACTAAAAAATAAGCAGTATCAAGATCGTTCAGTCCATTTTCCCTAGGGTTGCACACTTAAAATTTTGATTTCCCTAATTGCCATCAGATTCTGGTTTACCTATAATCGTAGACAGAGTAACTAATAGACCCAATGACGATACCTTTCTCACTTACACAAGAAAGAGAGCGAAAATACCATAACAAATGCATAAGACAAAGACACAAATACCCAATTTTTTGTCCCTTATTGTGTAACCTGTTTTTCAAGATCCGCAACTTGAGTTGCGAAACAAACTTTGACAGTTCGTGCCTTCATCGTGCTTGGTGTTCGAATTTTGGATATTATTTAGTAAAAAATCGATACGAGTACATTGAAAAGACGGTGAAATTATCTTAATATAGACATCGAAGTAAATAGAATGGTGCGTTGTCGTGTTATTGCAAGTATAAGCGATAGTGAGAAGAAAATTGCCGGTGTGTCTTTTCACGCGTAAGTACGACTTTATTGTCCTTATTTATAGTTTCTCAGTGATGATTATTTATACTTTAGCCTAAAGTAACAACAAGTCGCGTTAAAACAAGGAAAATATTAGCGTAATATCGATTTTTACATTCAATAACCTATAAACATCAACAAGTAAGTGTTGCCAGTGTCGGGAAAAATAATACCCCGATCATCAATAAAAAAATATTGATTTGACAATATGGCGAAACTCGAAAGTAAATGAATATGAAATCCCATACTAACCCAGTGTTTCGGGAAGACTTCGGCATCGAAAACATATTTTAATTTATTATTTCTCATAGTAATAATTGTGATTGACATAAAATTACACTTATAATTTTAGAGAACCTGAACTACCTGCGAGCATTAATTATTATTAACCTATGTTTATCGATTTGTTTCCAGATGATCCAGACCTACGTAATTAATGGATCGAAGTGGTAGAAAAGATTGGATTCTCACAAAATATTGTAAAATATGAACAAGCCAATGAAAAAGTAAGAAATGTGTTTCGTCATCAATAATTAATCTGCTTATATTTTTTGTATCTACTAAATTGATTATAAAGACAAAAGAAAAATCTCATAACTGGTTTTATTTAATTGCTCCTAAAAATATTTACCCTTTCCAAAACATCCGGGAGCTCGGATACTGTGGCAACATTCAACTTATACATTGACACACATTGACAAACTATCTTTGTCTCAGTCGCGGTTACAGAGTACCTTTGTCTATTAGTTTCTCAGTCTACGTTCATATATAATATATTAATTGTATGAATGAATCACATGAATAATTGCATTTTTATTTAAGTTGAAATATCTATTAAATTTATATTCAAATAAATACCTAAATGACAGCTTAACTAAAAATTTACATCCGTTGATACCTTTAAAATAATTTATTTACATACCTATATACCACACCTAAACACATTTTGGTAGGTAAGTACCTACCTAGGCACTGTTTCCAATTTTTATTGCATTTTCATGAATAATATATTATTAATGAGAAGCAGTTACATAGATAAAATTATTCAAAATACAGATTGAATTGGAATACTATCGCATATCGCAATGTAGGTAAGTCAATAAAAAATTAACTAAAGCGTACACATGCGCGCGATCCTCGACCTTATACACATAATACGGCTAAATCAAAAAGTTCTCCAGTATCACAACGTCATACAGAATGTTTATGTCACCTAAAATTGGTCGGGTTCTCTATAATCCAGGTCGACAATGATGTCATTCTAGCTTATTTTAAATGTGACGTACCTATTTCCACATTTGAACCGGTACGTTCAAGCACTTCGGAAGAAAATTGTATTTACTCGTGCATTTCTATAAGAAATAAGTGAAAAATGTCGCATTATCAGTTTAAAACAGCCGGTAAGTGACCTTTTAACATTTCATATTTCAAATAGCATAAAAATATTTAAATTCAAACTGTGTTGATGACCACTGCCTGTAAATAAAAAAAAATAACCGTAGGTACATGGCTACTTGACGTAATTTTTTTTTTACTTTTAAGGAGCAAAGAAAAAGCATTTACGTTTAAAAATCAGATCAAACAATGGATTAAAATCGCCAAGGTTATGAGTACCTACTTAGGTTACCAAACAGCTGTTTATGATGTCATTTTAAATGCAAGTGTTTCGTAAATGCAAGTGACAATCGATTACTCTTCCTTAACTATGTCACGGTCGTTAAGTTCGTGTTTAACTGATATGGAATATAGTTAGTTTATATAATATATTTTAGGGTAACATTAAACTGTATTTTATAAAAAAAAAACTAGGCAAATTTTTGAGAAAACACAAATTATACCATAATTATACTTACTAATTTGTAGTATTTCAGTTGAATTTTAAAATTTTAAAATATTTGCTGATAGAATTATTATTATAACAATACGATATCTGTTTTTATTAATTATTTTGTTGTATTAATAACTCATTCATATTTAAACTATGATAAATCAATTAAAAATACTTTCACTAGATAAATGCGGTATCTGGACTGATAAAATTTAATCTTATTGTATTTGCATATCAATAGGTATAATGAAAAAATAATATTATAATCGTTGTCTATAAAATATAACTAGGTATTGTATTAAAGTAAGTCGTGTTATTTAGGTACACTCCGTAGGTATATCTAGCTAGCTATTATTTATTATTCTGTGATATTGGTTCATTCATTTGGATTTATCATTGGATTTATAGGTACTACCTAAGGTAAAGCACCCAATCATCGACACTTTAAGGGGTTCTTACAGCGTTTTTATTAATATTTAGTTTCTTGTTGGTATTTTATGATTCTTTGTTGCTTTGGCAGACAATTTGGGTATCTTTGCATAATATTTTGTATTAAAAACAAGTAAAGTATTTAAAAATAAAGAGATATTTCAAAATAAAAAAATGTTATTTTCGGTCCAGTCTTCGACTGCAGAAATCCATTTATCGACACCCGGTAATCAACATGTTCCAATGACCGACATCTAGTAATCAACAGTTCTATTAATCGTCATCCAATGATCAACAGTTCATGCAGGTAAAAAGTTAAATAAAAAAATAATTATAAGAATAAAAACTGTATTTTATTATTAATCAACTTATAGGTCTGAGTCTTTTTAAGTCTCAATCAGTCTTTTATTACTGTTTTAAATTATCATAAAATAAAAAACAATGGCACTACAATCATTACTTATTCTCTCTATCTCTCTCTATTACTTGCTGTGCGTCCAATTGACCATTCTTTTGGAAACGGAGATGAAATTGCAGATGGAACTCTCTCATAAGCATATGTGGCTATATCGTAGATTTGCTCATTTCATGAAATGGCCAACATAGTTTGATCAGATCGTTAAATCGTCAACGTTTCACGATTTGGTCATCGGCATTTGGCCAGATCGTATAAAATATAGGTTAGGTTAGACTTTAATAAACAACGCACGAGCCGAGCGAGTAAAGCGAGCGTGCCGCGGCAGCGGCCGGCGAGTGCCAGATGCGAATCGCTTTTTAAAAAAGAAACAAAAATGGTCGCATTTCGTGAAATGGCCATCCACGTTTGGCCAGATCGACGATCTGGCCAAATGTGGATGACCAAATCGTGAAACGTTGACGATTTAACGATCTGGCCAAACTAAATTGGCCATTTCATGAAATGAGCAAATCTACGATATGGCCACGACACATACACTACCATGGTGGGTGCCAATTGTCTAGCTGCATTCCCCGTAATCAACACTGTCAAATTGTCCTTATCGTCTCCAGATGATCGGTAGACATGTTTGTCACCTTTTCTTGCAAGAACTTTCCCGGCTTTAGGGGACAAATAGAAGGCGCTCTCGTCCGTATTAAAAATTCTTTGAGGGTCTTCCGAAGCTTCTTTTAGATCGTTTTCTTGTATATATGATTCAACTTCTTTAAACCATTTTTTTATATTTTCTTCCGTTACTGCATCTCGCGCCGTTGTTAAATTTTGTGGTGTTCGCTCAGAAAAAGCAGGATGTCTTTTTAGAAAAAGATTATACCATTTCTTGCCTGGCCTATCGTCAGTAAAAGGCGTTTTTATCTTCTGGTCCATAATAATGCGTTGCACACTGTCAAGCAATTCGTCTCTTGTAATGGGAATGTGTTTTCCCGCCATGTCAATTACCCATTTTTCTAAAAGGTTTTCTGCTTCTGTAGACAAATAGGTAGGTACTAGGACCCATAGAATACTCGACTGGAGTTTTACCCGAAATTTTGTCATATAGGGTAATCCTGGGCACACCATACTTATTTGCTGCAGTTGTAATTTTTTCGCTTTTCGACCGCTTCTATAGCCTGAGCCATTTGTGCAGGCGTGTAATTTTTTTTAGGCGCCATTTCTGTCAAAAAAAAACTTATGTCGATTATTGGATTGTATGGTATACCCAATCATCGACACGGTTGTCGATCATTGGAAACAGTTTGACAATCTAGATGGAAGATGTTTTTTTATAAAGTGCTTGAAACACTTAGCTAAATTACAAATCAAGCTGCTTATATTATGAAAAATTTATATTTCGACATTTGTCGATAATTAGAAAATGCGATGAAAAAATATCCAATGATCGACAAGCGTGTTTTGGCATCTCAACTTAACCTCTCATTACTAAAAACCTACTAAAAGGTATTGAATTTCATCTCCAATCAAATAAATAATTATCAATCTCGGTAAATCAAACCAAACATAAGTTATGTGCAATATTTGCTACTCACCTCCTTAAGGATTCCGCTAGTAAAACTGGATTTCCGAAAGAGTTGTCCGCCGGTCGATATTTACACCTTCACCATTTTGTACAAAATGGCCGAATGTAGGAAATGTCATCCACAATGACTAGTTAGTGACAGTTGTCTATGGCTCAAAGCTTTGGTGCGTTCGAAAAACGTTTAATAGTGTTATTTTTTTGAGTTTAGTTTTTTAGTGTCGAACAATGGTGCGTTGTCGAGCATTGGGTGCTTTACCTTACGTATTAACATTTTGAAAAACTACGAAAAAGCGACCGGCTGGATCCGGGCGTGCACGGTGCAACTTGTATGTAAAATATTCGTTTGCCATAAAGTGAATTCGAATGCGAATTCGATTCGAATCGATGCGATTTTTTTTTTTGTAAGTATTTAATAGATTAATTTTTATGCCGAAAATAAATTAAATAGGTAAAAATCGGCCTTGCAATTAGATAGCTTGAGACCTGATATAGGACATTATTTATGAGGAGGATTTATCCCGGGAACGGTAGTTATGCAGGATTTTCTTTGACTACGCGGGCGAAGCGGCCGCGGCGTGTAGAAACCTAGTCAGAAACTATGATATATAAAAGGCTAGATACGTTACCCGCTCTCTATTTTGGCAAGAAAAAACTCAGGTAAGTGCCCGAGTTTCACTTAGTCACGCACCATTCAGCGTCGTGGCTGGACGTTCTTTTCGTATTTTAATCGGCAGTTGTTATTACGAAGTACATGAGTGAGACATGTATTATGTCTCGTGCGTGAGAGTGAAAGAGAGAACAACTGTATTGGTGATAATGCGTTAGTAAGTAGGTATGTATTAATTACGCTGTTTTTTAGTGCAATGATGTTGGCGTATGCCGCGTCTACTAGTATAATAGGTCATTGGTCAGAAAACAATAAATGGATGTGTAATAACGAGTTAAAGTCATAAATGAAAGTAATATGAAGAATTATATTATGTAGTTCTGTCTGTCACGCTTTCTTGGTTAAACTAGCGACCCGATATTTTAGCCAACTGTGACAGACAGAGTAATGGTTTTAGAATAATAGGTATGTCTGAAGTAAAATTAATTTTTTCATCACACTAATATTTTCCCATCCGAGGCAAATATTTGTGTGATGAACATAAATGTTTTCTTTTAAATTACATGATGTACCTATAACTACTTAAGTAGGTACATTATCACTACATAGTATAAAACAAAGTCGCTTTCTCTGTCCCTATGTCCCTTTGTATGCTTAAATCTTTAAAACTACGCAACGGATTTTGATGCGGTTTTTTTAATAGATAGAGTGATTCAAGAGGAAGGTTTTTGGTATATAATTTATTAGGTTTTAGACAAAGCGGGCGAAGCCGCGGGCGGTAAGCTAGTGTAATTTAAAAGAAAAATATAATATTCTGCATCGGACCGTGTATGTTTTAAGTTTCCGTACCGAAAGGGTAAAACGGGACCCTATTACTGAGACTTCATTGTCTGTCTGTCTGTCTCCAGGCTGTATCTCATAAACCGTGATAGCTAGAAAGCTGAAATTTTCACAAATGATGTATTTCCGTAGCCGCTATAACAACAAATACTGATAATTAAAAAAAAGTAAATATCAAGGGACATATACGGAACCCTTCGTTGTCGAGTCCGGCTCGCCCTTAGCCGGTTTTTTAACATACTTGTTATAAGTATTAGTAGGTATTTATTAGAATTTATTAACATGATGGTTACCATAGCACCCGAATACCTACCTAGTTACCAAAAAAAACAAAAAAGAGAAATAAAGGGTAGGGACAGACGATTGTACGTACTTTTATACATATACATACCTATAATATTTGTATGTTGGTTAAAATGTACTACGTACTTATTACGTCATACCTCATGACTCACTGATTATTAACCGACTTCAAAAAAAAGGAGGAGGTTATCAATTCGGCCGGTATATTTTTTTTTTTTTTTTTTTTTTTTTTATGTATGTACACCGATTACTCCGAGGTTTCTGAACCGATTTACGTGATTCTTTTTTTGTTCGATGCGGAATGGTGTCGAATTGGTCCCATAAAAATTTTATTCGGCTAGGCCTAGTAGTTTTTATTTTATGAGCATTTTTGTCTGTACTCGATGACTTAATTTCAATGTAGCAAGTAACTTTGATTCACTTCCCAATAACCGATTAAGCTGAAATTTTGTATACGAATGTAAATTGGATAGCGATGAAACATTATCATGACATGGAGCTGATCTGATGATGGAATCGGAAGGTGGCCATAGGAACTCAGTAATATATTGACTCAACTTTATCGAGTTTGGGCTCGTTTGATTCGTGTTGAAAAATACACTAAAAAGTATTAAATAAAAATAACTGCGTTAAAAACAACCGACTTCAAAAACGGAAAAGTAAGAAATAAAAAAGATTTGATATTATTAATTACTACATATTATTTTTATGTGCTATTTATTAAATAGGTTTGAAGTCGGTGCCAAACACTAAGCACTTAGTATTAAGCCCATGCACCGACATCAAACCTTTTTAGTAAATAGCACATAAAAATAATATGTAGTAATTAATAATATCAAATCTTTTTTATTTCTTACTTTTCCGTTTTTGAAGTCGGTTGTTTTTAACGCAGTTATTTTTATAGTACAATAAACAGTTTTAATACTATTCTAAATAATATGTTAATTTATTTTAAGTACCTATTATATTAGATTTAAGGATTAAGTCGTAGAAATCGCAGTGTTTTTATGCAATATGCATAATTTAATTTAGGAAATACTTACTTACATATCTATAAAAAATAAGTAAGGATTACCTATCTCTTCAAACAATATTACTAGACTCTAGAGATGTTATACCTACATATTATCACAAATTACTACATAGGTAGTAGGTATTTGTTATACTGTGTCCCGCAGTTTTTCCCGCAGTGCTCCGCTCCTGTTGGTCTTAGCGTGATGATATATAGCTTATAGCCTTCCTCGATAAATGGGCTATCTAACAACGAAAGAATTTTCAAATCGGACCAGTAGTTCCTGAGATTAGCGCGTTCAAACAAACAAACTCTTCAGCTTTACAATAACAAGTAAAGATGAACAACGTCGCATGTACAACAAGTATTTTATTGTTCTCTTTATCGCGATAATGAATTACGGTAACACATTTCACTTTGATAACATTGAATGCAGAACAAACAGCCTAGATTGTTAACTATTCTTATGTAAATACTAGCTTTCCGCCCGCGGCTTCGCCCGCGTTTTCAAAGAAAAACCCGCATAGTTCCCGTTCACTTAGAATTTCCGGGATAAAACCTAGCCTATTTTGCTCAGTGAAGATGCAGCTTTCTAATGGTGAAAGAATTTTTGAAATCGGTCCAGTAGTTTATGCGTGAAAACCATACAAACATACATACATAATTATAAACCTTTCCTCTTTATAATATTAGTATAGAATATAGATGATATTATTATTTTTACCTACTCTTATTGTATTTTTAGTATTTTTACCGACTGCCAATCAAATGAGCGGCCATGCTGCAAAAAGCGGCCATGTTTCTAAAGCAACAGTTCTTATTAGGCAAATAAGGAGCCGCTATATGAATCTATACTCTATAAATGGGCTATCAAACACCGAAAGATTTTTTCAAATCGGAACAGTAGTTCCTGAGATTAGCACGTTCAAACAAACAAACTCTTCAGCTTTATAATATTAGTATAGGTAGTATAGATATGTTAAAATAATTGTTTATTACGACTATTACATTTTTTCATAATTGTGAACATTCTATAAGCCGTTAATTGCATTCAAAAACCGTGTCAGTACAATTTAGATAGAAAATATAGGTCAGTTTATACGTTGAGTTATTTTTGTATACTTTGTGCAATTCGTGAGATATTTGATGATAGAAAGGTCAATGACTCTTGATATATTTTAGCCATCGTATAAATATGTACCATGAATTACTATAAACATCTGTCTTTTATTTATTTGTTGGAGAACACACGTAACAAAACTTTAACCATGTAATCCATGACGTGACGGTATTGCCATGACGCCACTTTGGAATTTTACTGTCAACGCGCTTATACAATTTTCACTTTAAAAAATCGACATCTTATATGATGCTCTTGATGAGTTACAACATTCTGTAATTCAGTGTCTTATAAAGTTAGTTAAAAGTTTATTTATTGTCATCTTGAATGTTTTTAAAGAGTTAAGAGTGTAACATAACACTAAGGCTGGTTGCAGAGTTTGACCGACCATCAGTGCGTACCTACGTCAGTCGCGCTTGTCATATGTATGGAAATTCATAAAACCTTTCATACACAGTTGACAGATATATACTACGTACATACAGTTAGGAAACTAAGCCCCCCCATGAAATTATGACGTATAGCTATAGGGCTGTTACTTTTTGATATTTAACCGACTTAAAAATAAAGGAGAAGGTTATCAATTCGGCCTGTATATTTCTGTTTGCTTTTTTTCACAGTTGATTTTGTGGTAATTTGGAGATTAAAAACCGTTAAAATACAAAAATGGTGTAGCCTAAATATGAATTTACAAGAAGAAACAATCCGAATTAATACAGCTTGTAAAAGTAAATACGTTTTTATCAGTGCTATATTTCGAAATCTAGTTTTGTTATGGACGCCGAAGGCTATTTAATGTACCTACCTAAATTATTTATAATGCTTGATATTTGTATTATACATATATTCAATAATTATTTTAAACCAGAATTTACAATACTTGTATGTAGGTATACCTACTAAATTATTTTTAAAACGATAAATTAAATTAAATTAAAAAACACAAAATATGCAAAAATAAATTAAAATTATTATTATACGAGCATAGAACCTCTACCTTTTTGTTTTAGGAAGAAAAAGAAAATAGTTTGACAGGCTTAGTGCTTGACAAAGTGGAGACGCCACGTATCGATAAAAATACAATAATTATAATATCTATCTTTTTCTTCCCTAATATTTACGTAAATAAGCACATAAACAAGATTTTTTTAAGGTTTCCTTTTTTTTATATTTTCGTGCTCTTCTAGATTGCGTAAAAAATAGGTGCGATCTTTAAACAGACTGGACTCCTAATAGGTACTATTTGTAGCTATCATTTTGGTAGAAAATATGTCAACATAATTTAAAACTCATACAGTCATACTGCCATATCTATAGAAATTAAAAAATAGTCTCTTTTTAACTTGTAGTCAGATACGGTATTTACAAATATATTTATTGAAAGGGCTACAAACTGAAACAATCGATATTTATTTAATGTGAAATGACATCACTTTAAACTTTTTTCTATACTATGTATCTTTGTCATTCAAAATCTGTGGATGTGTCACCCGCTACTATCGATCCCCCTCAATACCCTCGAAAACACGCTTGATGGGGGGGAGCCATTTCGAACATTTTGTATGAAGTTTCCTTACTGTATGTATCTGTATATTGTGTTTCATAGCTAGACCGACCATACGCACGCGTATTGTCATGCGCATTAGTGTCATAGTCATACAATAATTATTGTTGATGCGTATCGTCAGGACCGACCGACGGTACGCACTGATGGTCGGTCAAGCTCTGCAACCAGCCTTAGCATGCAAAGCCAGTTTTAAAACTGATTAGATTTTAATCCAATTATAGGACAATACCTACAACATGCATTTTTAGTTGACGTATCCAATATTAAAGACGTATATAAATAATAGAACATCGTGTCTTAACAGTTTCATACAGCAGCCGACGGCCGTTTAAAAGTCGCACATGCATAGTTTACGAATCTATAAAGATTATTAAGATACAGACAGACAAATTTATTCACACTGTTTATTTGTACCCTTACGAAACATGTGTTCTACATATAAAAATACTAGAATATACAACATGAACATAGTAATTAATTTTCATACCACCTAGAACTAACTTCATGCTGTTAAATTGAGGTGTCGGTGTGCGCGCGCATCGTAAAAATTCACTCTCATCATTTTTCTCCATCGTGCCAAAAGAAGTATAACTTCAAAAAACCTTTTTTATAAATACATAAATAATTAAATAGATAGTTATTATTTATTATCTGTATTCCAGGCCCCCTCCCCCCACCAGCTCTTCCATCAGACAAACTGCGTTTATATCATGTTGATATGAACCCCTACGGACACAGAGTTCTGCTCATCCTAGAGGCTAAGAAGGCAAAGTACGAGGTCTATAAACTGGACCCCTTGAGGCTTCCGGAGTGGTTCAAGGCAAATAACAGACGATGTGAGTATTTTAAAGGTAATGATTGAGTTGTATTTAAAAAACAATTATTGCAAGTAAAAAAGTAAAGTATGTAACCTATAATTATGTACGTAGTATATATCTGTCAACTGTGCTATTATTTTAGTTTTTGATCAACACCATTCTTATCAACATAATTTTTCCAAGTAACTAATATAAATAGAGAATTTTTATGTGAATATACTTACATGGAATATAAAAATAATTTTAGAAATTACACAGGGGCTGGGCTGAATATTAATTTGAATGTAATATGTAACAAATCACAGCAAGTCACCGACTATTAACAAAGTGAGGGTGGTCAAACGTCGTACAAACAACGTCCGAGCCCCTACGATTCGTACGAATGCAAGACTTACTATTCATCCATAAAAATATTAAATCAAAAGTTACGTCTAACAATAAATTATTTTATTTTTTTACTAGCGGTCCGCCCCGGCTTCGCCCTAGGTACATATTTCGCAATAAAAAGTAGCCTTTGTTCTTTCTCAGGGTCTAAAGATTGTGCCAAATTTCATAAAAATCGGTCCAGTAGTTAATGAGCCTATTCATTACAATCAAACAAAGTTTTCCTCTTTATAATATAAGTGTAGATTGAAACTCCGCTCGTATTGGTCGAACCGTGATATTATATTCATCTATAGCTCTCCATAAACTCGAACAATCTCAAAACAGTTATTTATTCAATAAGTCTTCTTTTAATAATGCTCATGCATCGTAAAAATACAGAAAATAATAATTTACCACCTATGGATGGACCAACTAATCTGACAAATTTTTTCCTTACGAACCTGAAGATAGTTGTTCCTCAGATTAACTCGTTCAAGATCTTCAATTTAAAAAAATAATATATTTTATTTTTGTTCTTATATATTTCAGACAAAATACCAGTTCTCGAAGTACCCACAGACCAAGGGGACAAATACATATTCGAAAGTGTGGTTATCTGTGATTATCTTGACGAAAGGTACCCTAGGTACCCTCTGCACTCGAGCGACCCCTTCACCAAGGCACAGGATCGACTGCTGATTGAGAGATTTAATGAGGTTAGTATTTTCATTGTCATATCACCCTTTTTAGATATTAGTTAATTACAAAAGGTACCCTAAGTACCCTAAGGTACGGGATCGGTTGTTGATCGGAACATTTAATAATAATAATTTTCAATATCCTCTCATACTTATTCTTTTATTTTTTTTATTACAAAAGGTACCCTAGGTACCCTTTTCTTTCGAGTGACCTCTTTAGTCTTTACCAAGACTCAGGATCGGCTTTTGAAATAGATACTAAATGATATTCATTTCTTCTTATCTATCTCATTCATATTACTTAAATCTTAGTTAATTACGAAAGGTACACTAAGTTAATTTTTGCATTCGTTTTCATAAAACCGGCCATAATGTAAATTCCTCAGAGCGGAATAATTTTTAATAGTTGACATTGCAGTTATATTGATGCAGACAATTGCTATACTATAATTATTATATTATTTGTGCTAATAACATATTAATTTTGTATTTGTACAGCTTCGTAAGGTGAATAAGGACAGAAACTTGTGATATTTTCACAATGATGCAATGTGCAAACTTATGAAATTTTGCTATTTATAATAAGCATAAGAACAATCCTCGTACTTCAAGGGATATTATCTACACTAATATTATAAAGAGGAAAACTTTGTTTGTTTGTTTGATTGTAATGAATAGGCTCATAAACTACTGGACCGATTTTATATTCTTTCACCATTCGAAAGCTACATTATCCACGAGTAATATAGGCTATATATTATCACGCTAAGACCAACAGGAGCGGAGCCACGAGGGTGAAACCGCGCGGCACAGCTAGTGAAAAAATAATTAACGAAATCGGTTCAGCCGTTCTCAAGATTTGTATATTTACTGATTGATTACTCCATTTACTGATTATCCGTTATTTTCAGTTGATCAAAGGCAGCTTGGAATGCTTCGATACAAACTTTGTATTTGGCAGTGAACAAATTTTACATACTTTGGATGTGTTCGAAAAGGAATTAGCGTCAAGAGGTAAAATTTTAATCTATAATACATGCGAAATATTATATGTTTGTTTGCTTGTTTGTTACTCCTTCACGCAAAAAAATGTTGAACCGATTTTCATGAAATTTGGCACAGAGGTAATGTGGATTGACACAAGGGAACAATATAATATAGGGAATATGCATAAAATTTTAAATGGCCTAAAATATTTTTTTCTCGAATACTTATTATCGTAATATTATAATGAAAAGGATTTTTTTTATTTACTTTTTATTTAAACCCCTAAAATAATATTCAAAAAGTGCAAAATAAGTGAGCGAAATTCAAACTGCCAGAACGCGCCACCACTGGTCGAACGAAATGTGACGTCATTTGACACGACATTGTATGAATCATCACTCCATACTCCATAGTAAACACAAGGTAAACACCCACTGGACGTGTCATGTGACGTCACGCAAAGCGCGCGCACAATGGCGGCGTTTGAACTGCTTACATTTTTTAAAAGTTTTAAATTTCATTTTTAAAAATATCTAGAGTATTTTGAAGCCCATTAATATTTTTTTCTACGTTATAAAATAGTAAACTATTAATTTAAGACAAAAAAGAAAAACATGAATATTCCCATACAATCAAGATAATAATTGTACTCCAGTAACGATTTACTAGTATTTTCCTCATTCATTTTATTTAAATTTTCTTGAGTTTCACCAAAACAACATTCTACCATCTTTGGCTTAGTTGGAAGTGACCCTGCCTTCCAAGCCAGAGGTCGTGGGTTCGATTCCCACCCGGAGCAAATATTTGTGTGATGAACATAGATTTTTGCTCTGTGTCTGGGTGTTGATTGTCTATATAAGTATTTATTTAAAATTACATAATTATGTATGCTTATCAGCCATCTGGTTTCCATAACACAAGCGAAAGCTTAGGTTACTAGTGGTCCGCCCCGGCTTCGCCCGTGGTACATATGAAAAATAGATGTTGGCCTATTCTCAGACTTACCCGTTATGCACAGAAATTTTTCATGAGAATCGGTCCAGCCGTTTCGGAGGAGTATGGCAACGAAAACTGTGACACGAGAATTTTATATATTAGATTATTATTTATGCAAAAATACATCTTACCTCTGCACATTTAAGGTACAAACTACTTCGGCGGGAGCAGACCAGGCATGTTGGACTACATGATCTGGCCCTGGGTGGAGAGACTGTACCTCATGAGAGTGATCAGTGAGAAGAAGTTTGATGACAAACGGCATCTGTTCCCCAATTTTGTGAGTTGAAAGATATATTTTATTCGTCTCATAATAAATCTATACTAATATTATAAAGCTGAAGAGTTTGTTTGAACGCGCTAATCTCGGGAACTACTGGTCCGATTTGAAAAATTCTTTCGGTGTTAGATAGCTCATTTATCGAAGAAGGTTATCTTATCTTAATATCTTAAATAAATAAATAAATAAATATCTTAAAATTCTTAATATATGTATATTATAAAGGCGAAAGTTTGTAAGTATGGATGTATGGATGTTTGTTACTCTTTCACGTAAAAACTACTGAACCGATTACAATGAAATTTAGCACACATATAGAGGGTAACTTGGATTAACACATAGGATAGGTTTTATCCCGGAAATCCCACGGGAACAGGAATCGCGGCTCTTCTTTGAAAACGCAGGCAAAGCCGCGGGCGGAAAGTTAGTATGTAAATATGTGAATGAATCCGTGTTATTTGCTTGTTCTTTACTTTTTAACAGTTGGTTTAACAATTTGCTGGCTAATTATAAAATAATAATAAAAATTTATGAAGTACCATGTCCCCTAGTGAGGTAAGAGGCAGATGCATTATATATCTGTTTTTAAATTTATAAATAACTATACCCGGCGCGGCCTAAGATGATCCCTATGACAGTTCGTCTTAGTGATTGCTCGTATGATGGATCGTGTCGATACTTTACTATTTTATAGGCAAAGGCGTGGTTTGCATTCAGCCACGTCGGTAAACATGTTTTTACAAATATTATAAAATGAATTTTTAACGTCTATTATGTAAACGAAACGGTAAGTAAAACGAAAGTTTTCCAAAACATAAAAATGCACCTTATCATTTTCTCGTAATTTTTAACCCGTTTAACACAGTGTATATTATTTTATCATGAAAATGGAATCCCCCATTTAATTTTTCTAAAACTTATATTATCATAGGTAAGTAAATTAACGCGAACGGAAATTAATTAAATAATTATGCTGCGATCTTCTGTTCCATTCAATAGTGAATGAACTATAGCTTAAGCATGGAAAAAATGTGAACTCGTTTCCATTATCGAAATTTGTTTATCGATACTTTCCGCACTAGTCGATAAATGCCAACGATGTAAGTTTTGAAGGACGTAAACGTAAAGTCAGATTGTTATAATTTCTCGTAAATGTTAAGAATTGTTATAATGCCAACGGAATATCATTGTAATGGCATAAAGCTACGTAAAAATTAATAAATGCCATTTTTAGACGCCTCCAATACGTTTCTAATTTAATGGTGACGCCATTACAAGTTTGTCTCTTGAGAATAACTGTCAGTGTCATAGGGATCATCTTAGGCCGCGCCGGGTATATCTTACCGCCTGCGGCTTCGCCCGCTTTGACCCAAACCTTATAAATTATATACTAAATAAATGTTTCTATCTATCTATCTATCTATCTATCTATAAAACCTTCCTCTTGAATCACTCTATCTATTAAAAACCGCATCAAAATCCGTTGCGTAGTTCGAAAGATTTAAAAGCATACAAAGGGACATAGGGACAGAGAAAGTGACTTTGTTTTATAATAAGTAGCGCTATTTAATTAAATTTGTATTATCTATATTTTGTATAAGTATACTGTCGTAAGATTGTAAATCCCTTGATATAATTAAATCTAACTCACGAGAGTATCTATCGAAAAATTGTGATCTCGTAGATAAATAATCGAACGTGACATAAATAAAAGAAAGAGCCTCGGGATTATAGATAGTAACCCTACTAAGTTATAGTTTATAATAATAATTATTTTTTAATTATTACAGGCGGACTGGGGTGACCAGATGCAACTAGATGACGTTGTCAAAAAGCACGCCCGTTCACCGCAAGAATATTTCGATTACTACAAAAACGCTAGGACCCATTCGATGGGATATTATTTATAAAACCACGTAAATAAGAATTATTGTAAGCCTGAGAATGTAAATGTTAGGCAAAGGTTTCTTTTTTTGTTATGTTTTATACGTAATTTTTACGATTAAATTTCTCTATAAATATCTATACTTAATATTATAAAGCTGAAGAGTTTGTTTGTTTGAACGCGCTAATCTCAAGAACTACTGGTCCGATTTGAATGTTTATATATTATCATCGGTGTTAGATAGCCCATTCATCGAGGAAGGTTATATAGGCTATATTTTAACACGTTAAGACCAACAGAAGCGGAGCAATGCGGGTAAAACCGCAGGGCACAGCTAGTCATAGATAATGATGAGGATTATTTTTATATGTGTTTCTAAATGATAACTAAAAAAATAGTTTGATAAAATCTTAATTTTTTTTGAAGCCTAGTAAGTAAGTTACGTCGAGTCGAATTTCTTATTTATTCTTTCACAGATTACAAAAAAAAAAACTTAAACATTACCTATAATCACAGAATAATAACTGGTAACAATTCTAATTATTAGGTATTTGGTATTTATATCGTGTAAAATGACGTATAAGAAAACTGCGTATTTTTCATTGAGATAATAATACTACGTATGGAGGAGACACCACGAGCAATATCTGTGCGCCATTTTTTTGCTCTAAGTTTTAAAAATTATTATCTAGTTAGGTACCTACCGATGAAAGTTATTCCTTTGCACTTTTCCGTATTATTTGTGCAATATCGTAACACACACGAAGGCTTATTGGATGCGTTTCACTTTAAAACAAATAAAAAATGAGCGTGCAGTTACGCCATATGGCGTATGTTGAGCGGAACACAAGTGATGTAGGCGGTGTCGTCTCCATATGTATATCTCAATGGTATTTTTGTTTTATTTTTTTCACGAGTTGAATTATTTTTAACTCTAGTTGTTTTTACATCACAATATTTTATTTTTCTGACTACGCTCAGCGATCGGCATTTCTTATTTAAGATAACGGTTAAGGTAAGTATATGTTCGTAAAGTCAATTATATAATTTCTTAATTAAATAACTAAGTACTTATAAGTTCGCAAACCATTATAGTTATTTTTATTTATTCTTTATTACCGAAATGTTATGTTATGATCGAACTTTCGATATACAGGTTGTCCAACCGTTGGTATACTACTTAAGCTCAATATACTTTTGCATACGCTGAGTACGTAAAAAATACTTATAAAATTACAGACGCATTTTTTTTTTCAAATAGATGAATTCTTAAAACTCTTTGTGTACACCCATAACAAGCAACCCGCCCAACTTTACCACCAGCACGTGAGTTATCGTTTAAGATTATGTTTTCATAGACAAAATGATTACATTTAAGAAGCGGTATATGCCGGCTGCGCGAAGCTAGAGAAGAAAAGTTGGATTTTCAGGAAAAATGTAGCAAAAAATTTTTGACGTAATTTTGTTGTATTTTTTACGTGATCAGTGTAACTATGCTAAACTAAAAGTCCCTTCGCGCTTAGTATACCAAAAGTGGGACACCCTGTAAATAACGCTTGTTACTTCATGATACTATACAGTTTTTTGTCATGTTGTTTCTCTTTTTTTAACCTATTAAACCGCTGATTTCACTTTTTTTTTTCTTTTGAATCAGTTCTCGGTCATAACGTTTAGAAATAAAACATTTTAAATGGGAACTCATAGTCTTTGAGCAATCCAATGACGGAGTATTCCATGAGCAATATATATTTTTGGAGTAAAATCATTTATTTATAAAAATGTTACCAGATTATTATTTTATGACTTAGGTTTATACAAGAGTATTTATTTTGTACTTCTATTTTTCCAGTAAGCTATACTACGCTAAATTGCTCTACAGATAATAAATATTTTACAACTACGCCTTGGTATTTTGTGTGTATGATTTTGTATACCATATTAAAGGTATATTTGTGGGTCAAGTAGAAATATACATACACATAACAGTATAGAAGTAGGTCATTTTATTTAAAAAAGTTGTAATGTACTTAATAAAACGTACAAGTAGTCTAGTTTCTCATGAATGTTGTATTTAAGGAGCTTAGTGCCTGTAAATTTAGAGTGCCTCGAGTTATTAATTAATAATATTATATAAATATAAAAATCTGATAAAGAAATCTCTTCTTTGTGATATTTATGCTTTGGATTTGAAATTAAAATATAAACTCTTAATAAAGTTCGATTCAAACTTTAATGTCGGTTCGGAAGTTAACTGCGAATGCACGAGCGCGCGCGTATCCGACCCGTTCCGATAATATCTAAAATTGTTTTCTGCGCATCAGATTAATGTTCTGGGCCGCCATTAAGTTTTAATCGTACTGTACTTATGTTATTAATTTTTCATTTATTTTTATATCACTATAATTTAATAAGTAAATGTGTATATGGTATCACATAAAAATCATAATAACCTAAAAAAAATGTATTTCTTATGTTTCAAAAGACTTATTAAAAAATTAACAATAGTTTTATTATCTGTATCTCATAGAAAAAGTGGAACTACATAGCATCTATTTTATTATGGGATATTTTTTTTTTTTATAAGTTATATTAAGTCACTGTAAAGTAAGGTGTCGTTTGTACAATTCTATATTTTGTAACTATGTTATGAAATAAAACAATATCACTTATTTCTGTTTTTATTCCTGCCTCCACTTAACTGTAAGCGATGTTTTCTTTTTTATTTGATTTCTTTGCATATATTTTATGTCAATATTACTTAACTAGCTGTGACCCGCGGTTTAACCCGCAATGCTCTGCTCCTGTTGGTCTTAGCGTGATGATATAATGTAGCCTAGCCTTCCTCGATATATGGGCTATCTTAGGGTGGCCGTACATGGACCGCTTCAAGCAGTTGAGACCGACGGCTTGAAGCGCGGTGACTATAGACATTCATTCACCGCCGTAACACCTAAATTTCGAAATTTCAAATCGGACCAGTAGTTCCTGAGATAAGCGCGTTCAAACAAACAAACTCTTCAGCTTTGTAATATTAGTATAGATATTGTTTGTACTCTACATTAACTTCTAAAACCACTATCAACTCTACAGTTACGTGTCTTATTTCTAATATTTAGAAGAAACTATTTTATACTATACTTGTTCAACTAAACTAAACTCTACTCGAAAGATTTTGAAAATTCTTATAAGCTTATAGAAGCTATCTTTAACGAGAAAAACAGACGGCACGAAACTATATCGCTGAGATTAATTTTTAGGGGACATGGATACTGTCACAACCATCATACAATTATTACTAAAATAACTTATATTTCTAGAAGTAAAATGCGCCTACGCTGAAGGGCGCAGGTTCAGGCTAGCGCTTAAATTTTCCGCTACATATAGGACAGATTTTATTTTTAGTAGGTATAGGAATAATCTGTTACCAGTGGAAAGCTACGTTATTCCTGAGTGATTCTCTGAATGAGCAGTTAGTTAAATTATAAAAAAAACGACGTGTTGCACTCGGGGACTGCCGCCTGCAGCGGCAAAGCTATTGCATGCTATGCCTTCCAGCCACACCCCGCCCGTCGGAGTGGGGTGCGTGAGGTTTTTCGTTACAGAATTTCTCGATTCGGTCCCCGCGCTCAAGGCCCGCGATAGAAGCTATGCAATAGCTTAAAAAGTAATATTTAGCAGTACAAACTATAAAATAGTAGGTAATTCTGATCCTGAACGTGAATGAAAATGTCACACGTCTGACGTCGCAATCGCTATTCGCTGTTGATTCGCTGTCACCTATGGCTGTCACAATTGGTCACAATGGCAAGTTAGGGATGTCGAAAGTGAAAAAAAATATCGATATATCGATACATCGATATTTAAAAAAAATATCAATATCGGCATTGATATATCGCGGAAAAATTATCGATATATCGATATATCGGCAAAATTAAAAAAAAAGTGGTTTTAAAATAACAGTGTATTTAGCGCAATAATATCAATTGTAATCTTAAAACAGTAAACAATTCACGAGATAACAGATTTAGGTTATTTTCAGGTTTACAGGTTATTTTGATGAATTTGAATTTGATTACTAGCGACGCCGGACGCGAACCTTGAAACCAGAAACAAAAGAACAACTGAAGTAGTGAAGTGTCAAGTGAAGTGCCAACTGTCAACTGTCAAGTGTGGTGTCAACACAAGTCATAGACTATACAGTTATTTTTTCATTTGTTTTACGGCTTTGAATTCTAGCGACTTTAGCCAAAATCCATAAATAAAA
Organism: Colias croceus; assembly: GCF_905220415.1. Lineage (NCBI taxonomy): Eukaryota > Metazoa > Arthropoda > Insecta > Lepidoptera > Pieridae > Colias > Colias croceus. Next base: position 7,014,667 of record NC_059559.1, on the reverse strand, counting down.
TAAAAATATCGTTTTTGATACAATTTTCGATATTGGATATTTTATATCGATATATCGATTTATCGGTTAACAATATATCGGCAAAAAATATCGATATTTCGAATTAAAAATATCGATATATCGATGTATCGATATTTTTTCAACAAGCCTATGGCAAGTTTGATGGCAAGTGTCATGTCAGTGCAACTATAAATATGTTTCGGTTCAAATAAAATTGCATTAAATTGAATTATTGTGGTCTGATTAAATTAAACAAGTGTTCAAAATGCCTCTAATACGTTCAGCCAGTCTTAATTTATTTGTTGAAATCATTGTGCGCATTGTATTTCTATCTACTTTTTGGTAAGCCACGTCCATATGCTATCATTTATTTACTTTTTACAATTGCAAGATAATGTGCGATAAGTGATAAGAACCGATGTTTTGCAAGAGGGAGAAGTTACAATTGTATCTGTACTCGTGTACTTACTATAGTTTTTTATTAAGCAAATAAAAAAGACATGTTACGCAAATAATAAGAGAAATACTTTTTTTTGTTTACGGCTGCATATTTGATTCGATGTCCCCGAATTTCATTGTTTTTTGCTGTTTAGTCGATAGCTGGTAGTGGATTTTCTTAACAAACTGCTTTTCTTTTCCAACAAAAATGCGTAGTTTTTGTGAAAATCGAAATTGAAAATGATATTTTTCAAGGTTATTTTTGTACTAAAAACGTAACTTTAAGTAAAATCTTAAGCCATTATAGTATCAAAATGTCTTATTATCACCCACTCACACGCATTATTTTTAAACATATTCACGTACCTATCACTTTATTTACAAATTACAATTTATTTTGTTAAAATATTATTTTAACAATTTATTATAGCCAAAAATCGTTCCATTAATTTTGTATTTACAACAATGAACAAGCCACAGATTAGTTATTATGACGCATATCACAGATTAGCAAAAAAATATACTAGCTTATCATAGAGTATAAATGATACATTTTAATGTTATTTTTATAGCTCACTTGCTTCAGTTTTTAAAAACGATTAACTTTTACTTTTTTTAGTATTCAAATAGGTAGCGAGGAGCGAAGCGACGAGCGTATTAGGTTAACTCCTGAACTGCCGCACGAGCCGAGCGAGCAAAGCGAGCGTGCCGCGGCAGCGGCCGGCGAGTGCCAGAAGCGACTTTAGGGCGATTTCAACTTACACCAAAACAAACTATAGTTAGGATTAAATGACTTGTTATAATCGTCTAACATTGTTTTTAAGTTAATTAAATTAAATATATACTTTTAGCAAACATTCTAAATTAATATTATTTAATTTACTGATTTTTAGATCAGGCAATATTGGTATTAATTGGATAAAGTTTAATATTTTTGAGACTGCAACACAGAAAAATAAAAAAAAAAAACTTAAAATTTTGGCGCGCATTCCGTTTCTCTTGTAGTTACGCGAGTGTGCTCTGTTTTCTGCTTTTCTAAGTTTTATTGATTTATCTACGACGACATTGGCTATTCTTTTGGACTTTGATTTTCTTCGAACGATCTTGCACGTATTTTGGACCTTGTTTGCCTTGTGACATTTTTTGACTGGTACATCATGGCAGCGTACGATAATGAACTACCGTCGACCAGTGCTGGACGTAGGATGGAGCCTGATCATGATTTAAATTCGGATGAGGAACCATATGTTAAGCGATGCTTGTATTCTAGCGAAGTGGCCCAGATGTATAATTTACCCAGACTTGTGCGTGAGTTGGGCACACGAGAGCAATGTCTGGCATTCGCTGAGGAGCAAGGGCTCATACTTAAAGTAAAAATTTGCCCAAAACACCAAATGCCCATGAAAATTATATACACAACCAATCGTACTGTAGGTTCCTTTATTTGTTATAAGGGCAAGTGTAAGGGCAAGGCTCGCATAGCAAGGTCAATTGGGACCTGGTTTGAAAATGCAAAGATAGGATTGCCCACAATCTTTTACTTAACTTATTGTTTTGCCCATAAATGGCCCGTCGAAAAAGTTATTTGGGAGGATGGAACCAGAGTTAACAATAAATGCTTGTCCCGGGTTACCGTAGTTGACTGGTACAGTTACTGCCGGGAAGTGGTGGTGCTGTACCAGTTATCAAAACAAGAATTTAAGGGAAAGATAGGTGGCCCGGGCAAGATAGTACAGATAGACGAGAGTAAATTTGGAAAGAGAAAATACAATAAAGGTAAAATATATTTATATGACGTATACATTTGTTACAAGATCTATTAATATGCAATTATCAAATATATAATACTAATATAAATAAAAAATGTCATTAATATGCTATATGTTTGTTTTTAGGGAGACATATTGAAGGCCACTGGGTACTTGGCCTCATAGAAGATGGCAGTGAAGATTTGCGGTTGGAGGTGTGTCCCGAAAATATAAGGTCAGCAGAAGTCTTGGTGCCCCTAATAAAAAAACATGTTAAAGAGGGCACCACTATTCATACCGACTTCTGGAAGGCATATGATTGTTTGGGTGACCATGGATTTATCCATAAAAAGGTAAACCATAGTGACCCAGACAATCCCTTCATTGCTCCAGATGGGACACACACTCAGAGGATCGAAGCCCAGTGGAGGGTTGTTAAAAGATTTTTCAGAGATAACCTAAACAATAAAGATTTCAGCGACACTAGTGTTGAATATTTGTGGCGCAGATCGGTTATAAAAACTAAAGCAGATCCATTTTTGGAAATGATAAAATGCATCAAATATACATATAAAATTTAAAAGAAGTGATTTGTTTTATTTTATTATATTATTTTATTAATAATTTTGTGATCTGTTTGCAGTCTGTCACTTTTTTCACAAAAAAAAAAGTGTTGACAACTTGACAGTTCATATCACACAGAATATTGTCTATTCTGCAATGTGCATTATTATTTTTATATAAATTAACCTCAAATTGTGAATTGTATTAGTTGTAAATGTTATTTTTTTTTTCAAAAACTAGTTTTCCTTCTAAAAAAGTGAGTAAAGAACGTTGCCTCCCCCCTTCGCACCTCTTTCTCCTAAAATTCAGGGCGCATTATTCAAATATTTAACCTCAAAAATTTTAAATTTCTTTATTAATTTTTACAAAAACTATTCATTTTTGTTGAAAAAGAAAAGCAATTTGCTATGAAAAGTCACTATCCTCTAGCTATTTTACAACTCTAAACAATAAAATTCGGGGACATTATTTCAAATATTTAACCTTGTTTACTTGCACCATTTCCTTCTCATTAGGATTATTTTATAAATCTCCTTTTTTTTTCATGTTAATAAAATACCTACTGTTTAGTATTTAATTGAAGACAATTGTAGACGCATCATTAATAGAAAAAATGAAGAAAATAAGTATTTTTACAAGCCGTCGCAAGGTCCCCGCGCTCAAGGCCCGCGATAGAAGCTATGCAATAGCTTAAAAATTATAATATACCACATGAATGAAGTCACCCTGTTAATCTAGTATTATCTCTAGTATAAAACAAAGTTGAGTTCTCAATCCCTATGTATGCTTAAATGTTTAAAACTATGCAAAATATTTGGATGCGGTTTTTTTAATAGATAGTGTGATTCAAGAGAGGGCTTTAGTATATATAATTTATTAGGTTTTGTTAGTACATAATAATACATGATTCACCAATTAAATATAATAAATGATATAGTTATTACCTCAATATTTAAATAAGTCAATTACAATGGATATCTTATCTTTAATGTGACATGTGAATATATACTTAACTAACCACTCCTGTAGGTCGTAGCGTGATGATATATAGCCTATAGCCGTCCTTGATAAATGAGCTATCTAAAACCGAAATAATTTTTCAAATCGGACCAGTCATTTCCAAGATTAGCGCGTTCAAACAAACAAATAACCTCTTCAGTTTTATAATATTAATAATAATGTAGATATATTGATTTTTTATTGATTGATTTCACAGTTACATGGAATCCATGCCACCGTTTATTCGCGTTATACAGCCGTCTGAAATGGCGGAGAATCTCAAGTACCCCCGCCACGAGTCTTACGTACCCGGGACGATGCTCTGGGGCATTGTGTTGTCTGTGCCCTGTCTGTTGTCTATCGTCGCGTGGGCGGCGTGCAATGATTGTAATGACGCGTTGGAGGTGAGTGCCCATAGACCACTTCTCTAGTTTATGTCTAATCTTTGAAAAAGTAAAAAAAAAATTAAGTCCCGTGTCCTTGCATGTTGCTTGCGTGTCCATGCATTATGCATAGTGCATACATCTGTTTCACTGATCGACTTTATTTAGGGACAAGAACGTGATCAGCCTTCTGTGTCCTACCAGCCCGTTTTTTTTTTCGCCTCCACAGGGAATCAAAGTTCGAACCCAGGACCGCCTCGGTTCTAAGATCATACCTTTGCTTATATTTTTTTTAAATAGCTCGATTATAATTGTGATGGAACTTAAAATCTTTTCTTCTTTTGCATCGTATTTTTCTAGTGTTTTATTTTCTCTATCCTAAAAAAGTTTAAATTATTTCAGTTTCTTCTTGCGTGGACATTATCGCTGGGTATCACCGGTATTTTGACAGACACCGTCAAACTTATAGCAGGTGAGTGTTGTGAGTGTACTGTTTAGAGTGAAATTTCAAGGTCGCTTCATGGCAATACCGTCACGTCATGGAGTAATGTGATGATTTTGGAGTCTTTGAATCTTGTCAAAGAAGTTTCGCTTCTGACACGTGTGCTCGGTATACCCGATCCCGATCTTTTTATCTATAGCTAAGCTAGACTATCGGCTTGTAATTCTAGTTCCTTTTATTTCTAGGTCGCCCCAGACCAGACTTCTTCTACCGATGTTTTCCCGATGGAGTCGAAACGGCAGATCTCAAGTGTACGGGGGACATGGCGGATATTATGGAGGGGAGAAAGTCATTCCCCAGTGGGCATAGCAGTTGTGAGTATGCAGACAGACAGATAGACAAACATGTTTTGTAAAATTAAGTATTATGGAATGAGTGCTTCGAATTTGTTAAGGATTGTTTTTTAACCGACTTCAAAAAAAAGGAGGAAGTTCTCAATTCGTCTGGTATATTTTTTTTCAATGTCTTTTATTAATGTTTTTATATGTAATACGTTGCATATTTTTTTATTCTAAAGTGATTTTTTTTATTTATTTCAATGTCATTTTCAAGCTAATTGTTGTGTTTTTGATTTTGTTAAATCAACATTTACGTTTTTACTGTTTTATTTTCCTTTTCTATACAATCTTTATCTATACATATAATAAATCTGTAGAAGGGTCAATTCTGTACATTGAAAATATTGAAAAAATAAATACATGGGGGTGTTACTGGATCGATACCAAACCCAAATATGTGATTAAAAATTTTTTTGTCTGTCTGTCGTCTGTCTGTCTGTCTGTCTGTCTGTCTGTATGTGAAGGCATCACGTGAAAACTAACGGTTCGATTTCGATGAAACTTGGTATAATTATACCTTATTATCCTGGGCGTAAAATAGGATACTTTTTATCCTGGAAAAATACGTAGAAAAAAATTAATCTTAATTTTTCAGTTTTATCCATAGACGTTGTTCTGTAGAACCGCGAACACACGTTGCGTATTATTATAGGCCTAGCCGTATTTGGGTCCAATTGATATTTATAAGATGTCATTGTCAGAGTTACTCAAAATGGAGAAATAAACCATCCACGCGAAGACCGACATCCGCGCGGACGGAGTCGCGGGCGGAAGCTAGTCAATAATAGTTTTGAAATTTTTGTGTAAAATTTGTAAAAATATATACGTTACATTTTAGATTCTAAAATATTATGTAGCTATGCGCTTATATGTTTTACATAATAAGGTAGATATATATTATTACTTTTTGTTTTCTTGCCATTAATTATTCTTTTTCTGTTCTCGTCCCGCCAATGAGTGATCCTTTTGCTTGTTTACCTTTTACCGTGGTTGCCTGGAAGAGATCACTATTAATTGATAAGGCCGCCAAAATAGTTGTACTCTTTTCTATGTGTAAGTAGTTCTAAGGTTTCTGTACAACTATTAAAGAGTTAAATAAATAAATAAATAAATAAAATAATATAGTTCCTTAATTAATCAAATCATACAAATTTTCCACTCCTTACATAAAATATTAATAGTATATCTGTTCTATGTTCCCAGTGTCCTTCTGTTCGTTGGGCATCGCGTCGCTATGGATCTGCGGTAGGCTCGGAGTGTTGGCTCGAAGGCGGGGGTCGTCGGTTCGAATCTCGTGCACGCTAGCACCGCTTGTATTGGCCGGTTGTATAGCACTGTCGAGGACTTGTGATTACCATCATCATTGGCAGGGTAAGATTTTTTATTTTTTAATACTATAAAAAATAATTTATAATTATTTAAAATTATGCGGGTTCGATTCCCGAGTGAGTGATTTTTTTGTTGTGAAAAAATTGCTTTTGGTGCTAATTTTTTACATATGACAACACATACAACAACATTTTATTTATTTGTTCAGTAATAAATACCATCGTCAAAATATTCATAATATCCCTTATATTTTTTTAAATCTCCCATAGATTTTTCCAATATACTAAACGACACCCATTTTTATTAAGAAATTATTTGAAACTAACGGTCCGCCCCGGCTTCGCCCGTGGTACATATTTCGCAATAAAAGGTAGCCTTTGTTCTTTCTCAGGGTCTAAAGATTGTCTGTGCCAAATTTCATCAAAATCGGTTGAGAGGTTTAAGCGGGAAAGCGTAACAGACACACAGAGTTACTTTTGCATTTATAATATTACTAGCTGTACCCCGCGATTTCTTCACCCGCATTGCGCCGTTCCTGTTGGTCTTAGCATGATGATATAGCCTATAGCCTTCCTCGATAAATGGGCTATCTAAAATATCGATATTTTAAAATCGGACTAGTAGTTCCCGAGATTAGCGCGTTCAAACAAATAAACAACTCTTCAGCTTTTATATTTTTTGGTTTTTATGGCATTCAAATGCTTTATAAATATAAATTTATAAAGAATATAAAAAATTCGATCACGAGGCGGGACTCGAACCCGCATCCTTCGCGCCATTCCGGGGCGGATGCCTAACCAACTCAGCCACTCGTGACCCGCCTGAGTAATCGAATTTATTCTATCCTTTCAGTTTTATGTGTCTTAAGGGACACACCGCGCGCCATCTATTGAGATGATTTAACAACCATCTTAACCAATATGATATTGAGTTGGTTAGGCATCCGCCCCGGAATGGCGCGAAGGATGCGGGTTCGAGTCCCGCCTCGTGATCGAATTTTTTCTATTCTTTATAAATTTATAACTCTTCAGCTTTATAATATTAGTATAGTTTAGTAGGGATTAGTAAAACTTATTACATTAAATCACAAACTAGTACCCTTGTTTTCATCCTATCATCTCTCAGACTAACAAACAAAAAATCTACTAAATATTCCTGTTAAATCATAAAAAAACAAATTTCAGATGTCCTAGTAGGTTCGATACTAGGGCTCTCAGTAGCGACATTTTGCTACCGTCAATACTATAACCCGCTGACGTCAGACCATTCCGGGATACCGTACATAGTATCCGGTAGTATAGCCAAATATTCCAATGGAAAACCCGACATAAGCCCGGTGAAGGAAAAGGAGGAATCTACGCCGTTGTTGAAGAAGGAGGATAAATGGATTTAGATGTCATTTTTAACTGACTTTAAAAAAGGAGGGTCTCAATTTTTTTTTGACGGAAGATTGGACAGGGTGAACCGATTTTGTATATATATTTTTTTTGTTTTAAGTTTATTTTTTATTGTTACCAGAACTTACGACTGGGTGCACTGATTTTGATAATTCGTTTTTTGATTTGAAAGCTGGTGCTTGAAATTGGTTAGGTTGTTGTTGAAGACAGTTTTTAGATTTTTGGTTGAAAAAATTATGGAAAAATATTTTATTTTACATGATTTTTACATGTAAATTAAATAGAGAACGTTATTTATTAAATTATTTTGTTAAAAATAACAAAAAATGGCGCAGAATTAATCCTATTCTTATTTGAAAAGCATAGTATGTGGGTTTTGAGTCATTATTTTGTCATTTTTCAATGTATTTATTTTGATAGTCATTCGGTTGTATAGGCTACAGATGAGTCGATTGTGATGAAATTCAAAGCGCTGATAGAGCATAGGATATTTTTAAAATTCTGATAATCAGAGGATTTTTAATAGTTTATCCATGTAAGACCGTTATATTGGGGAATTGAGTAATATAAGTGAAGAAAAATAATATATTATGTAAATTATTTATTAATTTTTAATATTTTGAGAGATTTTATTAAATTATTTACGGTCTTACTAATAAAATGTTACCCATTCGCTATGCAATGGATTAGTTATTGCAATAACCTGTCTTGCTTTTATGATTGACGTTTCATGTGAGCAAGAGCAGGACACAAGACACATACATAGCAGCTATGGTACAAAAAAATGGTAGAAATTTATCCATTGTTTAACTTTTTATTAGTAAGGCCGTTATTATTTAATTTTAATGTATACTATACGTGATCAAATGCATTTTAAAACGATGAATATTTTAATATTTACTAAAATTTTATCAAATAATTCCTATGCGTGAATTTTATTTATGTACTTAAAGTACATACCTAGTTACTTATTTCGTTTTTATTTTTATCATTTTGATATTATTTTTTTTTGTAGATACTAGATACTAAGTCGCTAGCTCCTTTTATCCGATAAATTTTTAGTAGGTAAACTGTACTTAATTTATTGACAAGTTTAATCGTTTGTGCAATATTGCTTAATTTTTTGAGAAAAGAATTATCTTGAATATCGTAAAATAATACGTTATTTAATCGTATAGAAATCACAGGAAAAAAACCAAGAAATAATTCAAAAATTGCAGCGTTCACACTTTTATCGGTTACGTCTGAATATAGATTTATAAAAAGTTAGTATTGCCGCCAAAAACAACGCGGCATTTCAATGATTAATAAATGTTTAATATTAAAAAACAATACCACGTCTTTGTCCGAATCAATTGAGATTATTTGTTTAAGTTTTTTTAAATTTTTTATCCAAATTTGATACAAATCGTGCTCTGGTTCAGCCCTAAAATCGTTACAGACATAATTTCTCATTAATAATAATAGTAGGAAATAAGTAAAAAGTCGTAGATAGGGAGTGGCGAAATGTGGCCGATTAGCCAACTTTAGTTGTCTCTTTTTCGCTCACAATAGTTGAATCATGCCATCTCACTGTGACGTCTAATCGTGTGTGCGTTAGTGTGACGTTTGAAGATAGAATGTTGTGTTGGTAACCTATCTACACCTTTTTAATTGTTATATCATTTACTAGTATGAATTTAGGGCGTATTCAGAAAGAAAGCTTGAAACTTATAAGCACTTATCGGCACTTGTCAACGCTGGTTCGTTCTACACAAAGGAAGCCGTTTGAAGCAGACCAAAACAAATTTTACATGGCAGCGCCCGCACTGACCAGTGACCAGCGCTTGTTGAAGCTTGTCGGAACTTGTCGGCGCCGATCAGTGCTTATCGGCGCATGTTCATATATTTTCCTGCGCGGGTTACCAGCGCTGACAAGCGCCGGTAAGCGCCGATAAGCGCTTATAAGTTTCAAGCTTTCTTTCTGAATACGCCCTTAGATTCCATACAAGTGATCTCGCGGTAGGGCAAGTTTAATGTAATATTTCCAATAATTTATTGAATCATTTTACGATTAATCTAAATGAAAATACTTAACTGTTGTTTTTATAACCTTTAACTAGCATAATTAAATCTTACATTCCTATTTACAATTTCATGAATTTAATAAATTTATTATATTTTTACATATAATATTGAATTTGAATTTATTTTTATATTTTTGTACCCTTTGAATTGTGATATTTTTTAAATTAATATTTAATAAATTAATTTAATATTGTGTTACGTTCCTATAGTTTACTTACCTAATTTAACAAGAAATCAGAATGTTATTATGAGACTATTTTATAAAAATCGTCTTTATTTTTGAGCCTATCTTAATAAAGGGGTCAATGAATATTGTAAAATTAAAATTAGGCCACTATTATAATTGTAAAAATTTGTATGTGTATGAAAATATATGGATGTGTTCTATTAAAAACCATTATTTTCAACATGGTTTGCAATTTTTAGACGTAAAATTAAAAAAAAAAGAGTTAATAACTTAATACAAAATCTAACACTTTATTGGCCCCATAATAGAAAACGTTTATATTTTAGGAATGGCCCCCTATAAATGTTTTTTTTATATTTTACATTTTCTTCTTAAACGAATGACACATGGTGTTCACGAAATGTTACCATATTTTAAGAATTGTAGTTGTGATTTATATTTGTAATACAAAATAAATGTCGTTTTTTAATCTTGTCTTTTATTTTTTAAACCGAATCCTATCCTGTTATACGTTATATTATGTGTATCTATCCTCATACACATAGGATTATCGTAATATTAAGTGCTAGCTGCGCTCCGCTCCTGTTGGTCTTAGCGTGATGATATATAGCCTATAGCCTTCCTCGATGAATGGGCTATCTAACACAGGAAGAATGTTTCAAATTGGACTAGTAGTTCCCGAGATTAGCGCGTTTAAACAAACAAACACATCATTGTGAACCTTACCAAAATAATGAATATAGGTAACTACCTATCATAACTATGATAAATTATAATATTCAAGTACATAATATGTTAAAGACTGTGTATTTGAGAAAATAAAACAACAAAAATAATTTCAAACATTTATTCACAAATCATTCGTTATAAAAAATTAATCTTACATACAATTCTTAAATGCCATTTTCATTTATTCTAACTTAAGTGACTAGACATTTATTTTGAATAAATGAGCCAATTTTTACAAGTTACCTTGTTTAATAACACTGATATGTTGCCATTATCGCAAAAAAAGGAGTTTTTTATTTATTTATGTATAACAACTGTTATGTACAGTACTCCAAAAGTGATAATGCACATAGAAATCTTCGTCACAGTTCGGTAACTGTCATATTCCCGGAGCGTCCGAAGACGATATGTATATAGAGTGTTTAAATGCATTTTCTTCATGCATAATTTAGTAAAATTTGTTTAGTCAAATGAAATACATTTTGGAAATACGACAATTAGCGAAGATTTTCATGCGCATTATTAATTTTGGAGTACTGTACACTGTTTGATTAATAAACATCCTTATATTATTATAAATATGAAATTATTTATTTTTGGTGTAGAAATTATAAAGTTTTTGTACCAACATCAGTTTACCGTGAAAAAGCAGTATTAATTCCAATGTGGAAAAGTGACAGAACTAACGTCGTCTAGCGCCATCCCTTTCGCATATTGGAAATAATACTGCTTTAATACATGGTAACTTACCAGAACTGATTTCATGAATTCACATAGAGAAAGGTTACTCTTAGCATTCTGTCTACACGATCTGTTTAGGGTGTCCCACTATTGGTATACTAAGCGCTAAGAGACTTGTAGTTTAGCATACACTGATAACGTAAAAAATAATTAAACAACAAAATTACGTCAAAAATTTTTTGCTAAATTTTTCCTGAAAATCCATGTTTTCTTCTCTAGCTTCGCGCAGCCGGCATATACCGCTTCTCTAATGTGAGCATTTTGTCTATGAAAACATAATCTTAAACGATAGCTCACGTGCTGGCGGCAAAGTTGGGCGGGTTCCTTGTTATGAGTGTACACATAGTTTTAAGAATTCATCTATTTGAAAAAAAAATGCGTCTGGAATTTTATTAGTATTTTTTACGAACTTTTTACAGCGTATGCAAAACTATAACCTCCTTTGAGCTTAGTATACCAACAGTGGGACACCCTGTGTATAGGGTATGGAACATTTAGGGGCTTTAAAGTCACTAGGTAAAGTTAGTAGGTATTGCATTTTTAATTAAGAATAATATAATAATCAATTATTTGTGATATTAAATAATGCCTTTATTATGATTTTTTACACAATTGCTGATTTATTTCATAACAATTAATTATTAAATAAACAAATATAATTATCAATTTCGAAATATTATACAATGAATAGATACAAAATTAATGTCCTTATAAACAGAAAATACATTTTAATTCAATCCACACTTGCATGACGAAACAAAAAAAAAATACCTTAAAAGTTTTACTATCTAATATGTTTAACAATTTTTGGGAATGTCTTACTTAAAACTACCGGAATCTACCAAATTATCCGTTGTGGCGCATTAAAATCTACCCACTTAACTTCCTTATTGAAAAACACATAAAACATACCAACATTGATAGCCAAGTACCACAAAAACTCGAAAGTGGCAACCTTATACGAAGACTTTGCGAATCGTAACCTACTGATTAAATAGGGAACCAAAAAGTACCTCACATCAAGAAGTTTTTGCAACCCTACAGTTAAAAACAACGCTATTGTGTATGGCAGTAAAAACGCAACGCAATTCTGATCTCTTAAATTATCATATAAACTAAAGAGGAGGAAAATATACGCTGGTATCATTGCATATTTCGCGTATTCATATTTTCCAAACCAGCGATTCCAAATGTAGAAAGTATAATGCCTATTATCGGCTAAGAGATATGGATGTACTAAGGTATTAAAATGAACTATAGCTGTGAACAAAACAGCTAATAACACAACCTTAAGTTTATTACGTGATATTAACTTCAAAGTAGACGAAAACCTAGCCAATACATATGGCAACCCAAACACACCATAAAATAGTAGGAAATACAGCATCTGTGGCAAGTGCAGTGTTGCCTCATGTGCGCTTTTATCACCCACTACAATCGAACCGTTAATATAAACGAAAACTACAAAACCTAGCAACACTAACGCATGTTGAAACATTATAACGAATTCAGATAACGATAAAAACTTGAACACATTAACAAAACATGTACTTATATGATATTTTACAGCTATAAATACATCACTTAGGTTGTAGTATCGCTTTAATTTAGACGAATCTATGTTATTAGCGATAATACTTCGACGAATCGCTGTCTTGTTCAAATACTGGTTTCCATAGACCCTTGAGCTACGTATAAACAAGTCGATGACTCTATGCCCAAACATCATGGCTATCCAAACGACATTTGTCTGCCGAACTAACACACACAACCCTCCATTTAAAAACACAAGCCAGTAACTCTTTAAAACAATTGACGATATAGAAAAAATTAACAACATAAGCAGAGACAGAGTTTCAGTATAGTACACAAAGGAGAAAAAGTATAATGGAGGAAGAATAGCCAAACTAACAGCTTGTAGAACAATCTTAATTTGACTCCCCGTGTGTCCGTATATAAACTTCAACAGAAAAGAGAAGATTACTAAATTCATGCATGACGCGAGTAAATTTACGAAACGTAGGTTATATGTGTTACAATCTAGGTTAAAAAAAGATATAATGGTTGAAGCTACATAAAGACCTGGTAAAGTAGTTATTTTGGGGTCCCATCTCGTGAAATTACGCTCACAGAAAGCGATTCCTTGCGGTATGTGAAATAGTTCATCAATAATAACGTCTGACGCTTTGTACACTGCCTTGAATAAGTGTAGCGACGTGTAGAAGTATATTACAACTGCAGCGATCAGAAGTATTATAAATTTTATCGATATAAACATCATTTTGTCTGAAACAATACAAAACAATTTAAAAATACACAAACAATACTAAAAGGAAAGAAACTATTACTATGTTAAATAGGCAGCCTTCTCGCTTATAAGGCACAAGTGACAATAGAATAGATGGTGTTGAATTTTTTGTGTTAAAAGTGTAGTTTCATATAATATAAGGTCAATCCGGGTAATTTTGAACAGGGTTGATTGGAAACAATTCCACTGACACTTTTATTACCTATTCTAAATAACTTCTCCTTTATGACTGTAAATAATATTTCATTTTAGAGATCCAATTCCGATTTTTCAAATGTTTGGAAATTGATCTGACTGATAATTTATAGAAAAATATATCCTACCATAATTATACACAATTTTAAAGGTACCTTTACTGTTTTCATTCCCAAATTATCACTATTATTCAAATTGATGTACCTACTACTAAATTAGAAGTTGTAGGTAGCTAACTTGAAATTTTCATTGCTTTCAAGGTTATGGAATTAATTTCTTAGATTGTAAATGACTTATTTATAACATAAAATAGTATTCTTGAGTGGGATGCAGTAAGGAAATTGTATAAATTGTTTTAAAAAGTGTTCCAGCCTACAACATTTGACTTTGAAGAATTCAAAAGAAGTTGTACATTACCGTAAAAAGTTATTATAAATACTAATGTAGTAATACAATAACAATAATTGTATAAGCTAAAGAATTTTTAGCTTTGTCTTAATTGAAACTTAATCTATGCGATAAATCGTAAAAACACTGATAACTTACATGACTGTGCAATTTAATACACTGAACGGATGATTTTTCCTGCAGTTCGTACGTGGCTTCTGTAATTTCAATTTCCATAGAAGTTATATTTTCTTTTTTATCCCGCACCGGGATTTGCAATTTTTATTGACACAACATGCTGTTTTTATTGATTGACGATTCGCGGCATTTTTTTGACATAAAGTTTATGCATTAAAACTCAGGACACAGGTGAATACAAGGCATTTGAGATTAAGACATAGATAGACACGATTATTTGCATCAATGAAATTTTACTTTAGGTATATCATACTAAATTATGAAAGATCAAACCACGATCAAACGAAGATGTAACAAATTTATATAAACGTACTAATTACTAAAGTGACACATCAATTTCTTTAATAAGCATCAAAACGCATTGAACATCGTAAAATAAAAATTAAATTCTACATATTATACTTGTACTTTTATTAGAAGGAAACTTTGTTATAATTTTTGCTGCTATATTTAAATTACAAGTTATGCCCGGTTTATATCATTCCAGTCCCGGTGGGATTCAGTTCATTCCAGTGCCGACTGCCGCGGCTGGTTTACATTAATTTTTTAGTAAGCATTCCAGTACTAGGCTGGATCGCTGGACTGGAATAATGTAAACCGGGCATTACAGACAACAATCGGCTAAAAAGTCTTGTATCCAGGCCATTAAATAAAAAAAATCAAATTGACATTTGATGATTTGACAGTTTAGCTAACGGTTGCACTATTTGAAACTTGAAAGTGCTTACAAAATACAAAATTTCTAAAACGATATTAATATAGAGAGAATACCTATCGTATTAATGATTCTTCAAGATGACTGTAAGTGAAGCTAATAACTTTGTGACGAAGCTGAAAGCGCATGGATCTGAAAACGACTATTACAACTTAGAAACGGCGTGTAAGGATTTCATTGTTTTGCTTACGAAACTGACGACCAAAGATAAACAATCATTTTCGTTGAATGTTTTATGTATATTATGCAGGTGAGTTTACATTATATACTAACTTACCGCCCGCGGCTTCGCCCGCTTTGTCTAATATAATTAAATACTATACACTAAAACCTTCCTCTTGAATCACTCTATTAAAAAAAACCGCATCACAATCCGTTGCGTAGTTTTAAAGATTTTAGCATACATAGGGATAGAGAAAGCGACTTTGTTTTATACTATGTAGTGATAAAGTTCATTATTTAGCGATACACATTGTTTTCTTCTTTTTAGTAAAGGAGTTTATATCTTAGCGTAAATTTGATAAATTACCTAATTTGAATTAACTGAGACTATTAAACTATTGTATATGTATTAGACCTTTAAAAATGTGCTATAGTTTAATTTTAGGTTAAAAAAAAATCTCTTTGATGATCACCTGATGTAACTACATCTGTAAGCAATAATAAGCATACTAGAAAATATGTAAAAAAATGAAACCATATTTTTTTATAATTGCAAAATAGAGATACTGAGCTTGAATCTGTAGTGAATAATTTTTAAGCTCGAAACAAAATAATTTATCAGTTTAGACTTTATCAGAAGTGCTTTTTATAACTTCAAAAAAAGGAGGAGGTTATCAATTCGGCCGGTATGTTTTTTTATGTATGTACACCGATTACTCTGAGGTTTCTGAACCGATTTACGTGATTCTTTTTTTGTTCGATGCGCGATGGTGTCGAATTGGTCCCATAAAAATTTTATTCGGATAGGCCCAGTAGTTTTTATTTTATGAGCATTTTTGTCTGTATTTGTAAATGTTGCAAGTGCAAGTTTGAAAATGGTTGTTTTTAACGCAGTTATCACTTGTTAATTGTGAAAAACATAATTTAATATTGTATAATGTATCTATAAAATCCTAAATTACAGGAACTTAGAAAAGGTACCATCATGGAGGCAAAGAATAAACAACACAGAACTAATAAAACTATGTATAGAGTGCGTGAGACAAAACAGAGGTTTGGAGGGAGAGCAGCGAGTGAAGAGCCTTGCGTGTATTTATCATGTACATAAATATATCGTCAGACAGGTGAGGTTGAGTTTTCTGTTTGAGTTGCTACTTTTTCGTTGCATATGTTTTTCCTTAATAATAAAACTAGCTTACCGCCCGCGGCATCGCTCGCTTTGTCTAAAACCTAGTAAATTATATATCAAAACCTTCCTCTTGAATCACTCATCTATTAAAAACCGCATCAAAATCCGTTGCGAATATTTTATCTACACACTTTTTTATTAACAGAAAAGAGAATATCAGACTCAATACTTATATTATAAACTAGCTGCTCCGCGCGGTTTCACCCCTGTGGCTCCACTCCTGTTGGTCATAATCTATCTAACACCGAAATAATTTTTCAAATCGGACCAGTAGTTCCCGAGATTAGCGCGTTCAAACAAACAAACTCTTCAGCTTTATAATATAAGTATAGATGTAAAAGTTTGTGAGGATGGATAGATATACTCTTTTAGTTTGTTTGTGTTTTACACAAAAACCAATGAATAGATTTTGTTGATACTTAGCAGTAATGCAGCTCATGTACTAAAATAAAACATGCTTACATAATATAATTCGATTATTATAAGTAAAATTAAAACATACAATGTCAGAATAAAATTACCGTGATATTTTATTGTTTCGTCTAAATATTATTTCGTATTTTCAGAGCACATCTGTACCACCAGAACTCATTCTCAAATTATCCTTCATGCCTTTTGAATGTGAAGTAAACAACCTTCTCAACGATTACCACAAAACGTATTGGAGCATACTTGCCGATCGACTAACGTACATCGAAAAACTAAAAACAAAGCTGGCCATAAAGAAACTATTACCAAAATTCAATGACGACTTGGCCAAAGTGATAACGATATACAAAGATATTAACGATTTCTGCACTAATTTATTACCGATTATTGTTAAAAAAATGTATTACATCTTTGGTGATGCTACAACTGACTTGAACGAGAGTTTTCGTAAGATATTCGATGCGATTGCTACACACGCGGATGCTATTAAAGAGAGTAATGATAAACAATTAACGGAATTATATGTGAGATTCAATGATTGCATCTATGTTGTAACGGAAAACTCGAGTAAGATTGACTTTAAAAACTCTCCTTTGGAAGATATTATAAGAACATGTATATCTTTACTGGGCCATCGTGCGGATATATTTCACTGCTTCCAAACGTTTTATTTGAACTCGTTTTTGTATATATTTAGTAAACGTGCCAACAATATAGATAATGTGTTCAAAAACTTGATAGTTTCGTGTGAAACAACAGAGAAATTGGGATATAAGAGCTTAATGTACGCTACATATCCATTTTTAAATCAAATGCTCCGACTCTGGATTGAATCGTATGAAATGAATGTTTCAAATATGGAAAGCAGTTGCTTGAATTTCGTTTTATTTTTAATGGGTAAAGCGAAAAAGTGCAGCCAGTTAGTCAAATGCGAAAATTGTAATATAAAAACTGGTCTACACGACGCTCTACGACTAAGCTTTTTGGTGAAAAACTTAATAAATAAAGCCGTAAATGATAATTCTTTTTCATCGAAATCGGAAGTATTTCACGCGATAAGAGAACAACAGTATTCGATTTTGGACGAATTGAAAGCAGCTGGTTGTGTTAATATTAGTAAATATCACGTAAAATTGCAAACAGATGTTCACAACGCCGCCATCTTGTTGCACAAGGCGGGAAACTACGAGTTTTCCATAACGCTTTTTGACATTTATCTGTCAAAAGAGTTGGAGAATTTAAAGGCGGGTGATTTTAAAAACGTCAGCCGCGGGCTGTATAATAAAAGTATTTGTGAATTGGACAATAAAATGTACGAAAGAGGTATTCGCGACGCGTTTTTGAGTTTGGCCTTCTCGCAAGATGTGAATAATGAGAAATATATGAGTTTGGTGGTCGATATGAAAGGAAAAGCGGCGAAAGTTGAGGACAATGATAATCAAGATTTGCAGTTTTTATCCGTGCTGAGCGCGTGCGAAACTATGGAGGGTGGTGTTGATATTAAACCGTTTTTGAAGCATATTAAGTTTAGGTAAGTTTTTTTATTATTTAACAATGATGTTCAATTTTAAAATACAATATGGAGGAAATATGAGAAAGAAAAACATTTTGAAAGAAAATACTGCAGTGTCCTTATGTCATCTCTGTTGAAAGAAATAAAGCGTTGATCTCTGCCTTATCGCGCTAAATGCGCTTGCGTAAGTAGAGAGAGAAAGTACTATACAGTCTTCTATCTCTTTCTAACTCAATATAATATTATAAATGCCTGTCTGTATTGTCTGTCTGTCTGTCCCTTCTTGACTCTTTGATGCATAGCAAAGATAGAATGTATCCATGATTTTTTAAAAGGTTTTATTTATTTAATACGTTTTTTTATATTTTTGATAAATAATAATTTGTGTTTTAATAGTAAGTAAGCTACCTTGTAGTTAAGGCCTATTCTGAATTCTCAACATAAATTTGTAATAAATTTGTGTTTTAATAGTAAGGTACCTTGTAGTCTCAAAATAATTTGTAATTATTGTAAATTTACCTACACTTATAATTAAAAACTATAAGCTTATACAATCGAAATAAATAAATCTTCTTATATATAAAAACTAGCGGTCCGCCCCGGCTTCGCCCGTGGTACATATTAACGTTTTCTCTACATAAGAACCATCCTCGTACTTCAAGGAATATAATAAAAAAAGAATTATCGAAATCGGTTCAGCCGTTCTCGAGTTATGGAATTACAACGAAAAGTGGCATTGATTTTTATATATTAGATGAATCGCAAAATGTGTTGGTAAGCGCATAACTCGAGAACGGCTTAACCGATTTCGATAATTCTTTTTTTATTATATTCCTTGAAGTACGAGAATGGATCTTATGTAGAGAAAACGTAAACATGTACCACGGGCGAAGCCGGGGCGGACCGCTAGTAAATAATATATATTTTATTTTCAGTTTTACTTACAACAAATAAATAATATATTTTATTTTCAGTGAACTATTAAAGCATGAATTTGCTATATACGAGAAACTGTGGCCATCGTTAGCACCAATAACAGGTGTTATACTGTCTTTGTACAAAATGGTCAATTCTAATAGTTTTTTGGGTTGCGGTAAGTAATTTAAAATGTATGAAAAAGTTAGCTAGTTGGTCAGTTTAATATGTATAACCTGCTAAACAGATTTTGCTAAATTTTTGGTGTTACAGTGATAGTTTTGTTAAACTTTGTGTTTTCTGTACTGTTTGTCAGATCTTTCATAAATTATAGAGTTAGAAGCGCAAGTCCCGTTAAAAAGGTTCTAGCCATTTCTTAAGTGATTATAGAACAACAAATTTAAGAAATACTAGATTTCGGCTCGCAGCTTCGCTCGCGTTTTCAAAGAAAACCCCGCTTAGTTCCCGATCCTGTGGGATTTCCGGGTAAAAAGTAGCCTAATCTTGCCTATGTCTTCAGCTACCTACATACCAAATTTCATTGTAATCGGTTCAGTAGTATTTGCACGAAACAGTAACAAATATACATCCATCCTCACAAACTTTCGCATTTAATATATTGAAATTTAATTTATATGTGCTCTAAAAAAACAATATTATATGTGGAGGAAGGAAGGTGGAATTCTTCCATCGGAAAATGGGCCGGTAAGGCCCCGATGGATGATGTCTGAAAGTTGTATATATGCTCTGTAGCGAAAACATTTCGCTTGCGCGATTCAGAGCGAGGTGTCGCTACAATAAAATACTAAAATTACTTGCATGTTATTATTTCAATTTTTCTATTAAATTTACAGCTGAAGACAAAAAAGTAATAAAGGATACATTTTACGACATCATTCTAAAAACTCCGAGCATAGTGAGATGGATACAGAATGATAGATACAAACAAATTGTCAAAGAAATAATAAATGACATGGATTGGAAGGTGAGTAAAGACCCAGAAAAAATACAGTACTGTTATATTCGAGTGACCGGTTGGCTTGGTCGGTAGTGGCCCTGCCTTCCAAGCCCGAGGTTGTGGGTTTGATTCCCACCCGGGGCAAATATTTGTGTGATGAACATAGATGTTTGCTCTGTGTCTGGGTGTTAATTATCTATATAAGTTTATTTAAAATTATATAAGTATGTTTATCAGCCATCTGATTTTCATAACACAAGCGAAAGCTTAGTACGGGATCAGATCGTGCCATGTGTGAAAATTGTCCCGAAATATTTATATTTATTTATACAACCAAAAAATCGCTAACATCCCTAGAGGACGCGGGTTCAAATCCCGCCACGTGATCGAAATTTTTTATTCTTTAAAATAACTAATTACTTACTAAAATTGACAAATTTCTCGTTTTCAGAAACTAACATTAGAAGATAAGATGGTGTATGTAGCATTGCTGTTCATAAAATCGGAACAAGATTTGCTCGATGCGAGCGAAAAGTATGGATGGAAACCTACGGAACAAGTGAGTTGGAACTCAAACTCATACTCAATTAAAAACTCAATTTTATATTTGACTAGCTACCGCCCGCGGCTTCGCCCGCTTTGTCTAAAACCTAATAAATTATATACTCGAACCTTTCTCTTGAATCACTCTATCTATTAAAAAAAACCGCATCAAAATCCGTTGCGTAGTTTTAAAGATTTAAGCATACAGAGGGACATAGGGACAGAGAAAGCGACTTTGTTTTATATTTTGTAGTGATAGTGAAGTATTTTTGAATCGTCATAATTCTAAATTTTAAAGTTGTAAAGTGTAAGTCGAGGTTTAAATATGACGTATTTTAGGGTTTTTTTCGCATACACCTTGAAAAAAAAATTTTCTGTTTAAAAAAAGCGTGTGTGCCGAGCACACGAGTCAGAAGTGAAACTTTTTTGGTGCGAATTAGAGATACCAAAATCGTAGCCGTAAGGCTCGGCAAGTAATCCATGACGTGACGGTATTGCACATGACGCGACCTTGAAATTTTACTCTCAACTCGCTTAAAGAAGTTTCACTTCAACAAGCAATAGAAGATTATTTTTTCGTATAACATTACATATTCAAAATGTAAAAAAAATACCTTTTTTTACCATTTTATCTAAAATTTCAGTTACTCGACTTAGACAAAAGTGTAGTGCTTAGAACACTATCTCAAGAACACACAGCGACGAAGGACTCGATTCGTGGCGTCGAATTGTTGGCGAGCTTCATACGGGACTTGGGTGATGGTATGTATAATGTATGAAGTGAAAGTGTGAAGTGTAAGTTAGTGTGTAAAGTGTAGGTAATTGTGTTAAGTGCAACTCAATGTGTAAAGTGAAAGTCAAAATTTGATTTAAGGGTTTAAAATGTCAAATAAACAAAAATTCAAAATTATATATGTCTCAAAGAAAAGCTATTATGAATAGGCACTTATGACCGCAATAGATTTCGTTTAAATACAATAATCATATGAATTATTGAAGGTGACTGTTTATTTAAAAATTACAGATTAACTTTACAATAAAATAAAAAGAAATAAATAAAAGAAGCAATTACACATTTGTAATAATAAAAATACTAGATTTATTATGTCATTCAAGCTTTTCTCTTCTTCAAACTCCTAAAATATATAATTCAACTTGTTTTCAGTACCTCACCACCGGCTGGCCCATTTCCAACGAATTTGCGAAGTGATAGTTCAACAATTGTTACATGTACATAGAACAGTACATGCTTTACAGTTGGCGAACATGTGCCTTAGATTGAGCAAGTTTTTGGGCGATAAGTAAGTTATTATTAACTAAACTATAAGTTTTTATCAATACAACATCACTACATACTATAAAACAAAGTCGCTTTCTCTGTCCCTATGTCCCATTGTATCCTTAAATCTTTAAAACTACGCAACGGATTTTGATGCGGTTTTTTTAATAGATAGAGTTATTCATGAGGAAGGTTTGGTATATAATTTATTAGGTTTTAGACAAAGCGGGCGAAGCCGCGGGTGGTAAGCTTGTCTATATAATAAAAATGAATCACCAAATGTGTTGCTAAGCGCAATACTCGAGAACGGCTGAACCAATTTCGTTATTTTTTTTATAATATTCCTTGAAATACGAGAATGATTCTTATGGAGAGAAAACGTAAACATGTACCACGGGCGGAGCCGGGGCGGACCGCTAGTAATTATATAGAAGGATAAACATTAAAATTTTATTTGATATATCTATTTACTGACTAAGGAAAAAATAAATTTTCCTCGAGAATCAGAGTGATCTGGAATCTATTTAAAAAAAACCCATCAAAATCCGCTGCGGAGTTTAAAAGATTTAATCATCATAGGATCAGAAAAAGCGACTTTGTTACACTATGTAGTTATCAGCAAATGCTGAACTCTTAATATTATTAAAAAAATTACATTTTAGGGTTTCCTACATACGAAACGTTGGTATCATAGTATATCACGCTGAGAGACAGTATCCAGAAATTGATAGCATCTCAGCAAATGCTGTTCAACTGTGGACCGGTGTGCTGGGAACAAAGGAATCTATGGAGACTGCGTTGGTTTTCATTTGTGAAGTTGCGGTAAGTTTTTTTTTTTTGTAAATGTTATTTTAATTTTTAATGATCTAATTATATTAATGGCTTAGTTGAAGGAAACTGTATTACTTGAACTTTTATAAAAGGAATTTATTAGGTACTAGCGGTCCGCCCCGGCTTTGCCCGAGGTACATATTTCGCAATAAAAGGTAGCTTATGTTCTTTCTCAGGGTCTAAAGATTGTCTGTGCCAAATTTAATCAAAATTGGTTGAGAGGTTTAAGCGGGAAAGCGTAACAGACAGACAAAGATACTTTCGCATTTATAATATTAGCAGGGATGTAACTATATATTTTTTCCAGTTTTAAAATGTTACTGACATAAATTTTATGATATCTTGAATCTTTATATAACATCTAAAGAAAAAAAGACGTGTGGCACTCGGGGACTGCCGTGGTAAAGCTATTGCATGCCTTCAAGCCACACCTCCGCCCGTCGGAGTGGGGAGCGTGAGGTTTTTTCGTTACGGAATTTCTCGAATCGGTCCCCGCGCTCAAGGCCCGCGATAGAAGCTATGCAATAGCTATGTAATATTTAGATACATATTTTTTAACCGACTTCAAAAAAAGGAGGAGGTTATCAATTCGGCCGGTATGTTTTTTTTTTATGTATGTACACCGATTACTCCGAGGTTTCTGAACCGATTTACGTGATTCTTTTTTTTGTTCGATGCGGGATGGTGTCGAATTGGTCCCATAAAAATTTTCTTCGGATAGGCCTTCGGATTTTTATTTTATGGGCATTTTTGCAAGTGCAAGTTTGAAGTCGGTTGTTTTTAACGCAGTTATCACTTGTGTCTGACATAAATTTGATTAGCTTCAAAATTATCCTATTAGTATGAAAAGAAAGAATAGTTTTTGTATTACCAAAAAAAATTAAACATTTATTATTTTAATTCCATAAATATTTTTATTAGCTTCTTTTATTATTTTAATTACAGATATATTACGTCAAAAGCAAGCGACACACAGCGGCAGCCATTTTGTTAAGAACTGCGCAAGCGCATATCGTGAACGCTTTCAAGTTATATCCGGATATGCAATGTGAGTTTTATAAATATTTCTATGAAAATGTTTGTGTATTTGTCTGTTGCTATGTTCGAAACGGATTTGGTATGGTAGTTTTGTATGAAGTTTTGTATGTGGGTAGTTTTGAATGTAGTTTGAAGCTAGAGGAAGTTGTTAGTTATGCTTGACCGATTTTGATAAAATTATTGTAATTTCCTTGCATATCTTTATATGATAACTAGCATTCCGCCCGCGGCTTCGCCCGCGTTTTCAAAGAAAAGCCGCATAGTTCCCGTTCCCGTAGGATTTCCGGGATAAAACCTATCCTACGTGTTGATCCAAGTTACCCTCTATATGTGCGCACATTAATTTAATTGTAATCGTTTCAGTAGTATTTAAGTGAAAGAGTAACAAACACACACACACCATCCTCGCTAACTTTCGCATTTATCTAATATATATTATAAAGGCGAAAGTTTGTAAGTATGGATTTATGGATGTATGGATGTTTGTTACTCTTTCACGTAAAAACTACTGAACCGATTACAATGAAATTTAGCACACATATAGAGGGTAACTTGGATAAACACATAGGATATTTTTTATCCCGGAAATCCCACGGGAACGGGAACTATGCGGGTTTTCCTTTGCAAACGCGGGCGAAGCCGCGGGCGGAAATCTAGTAGTATTATAATAGGACTGACCTTGGCTTGGTTTTTCGTGGCCCTGCCATCCAAGCCAGAAGTCATGGATTCGATTCCCACCCAGGGCAAATATTTGTGTGATGAACATAGACGTTTGCTCTGTGTCTGGGTGTTAATTATCTATTTAAGTATTTGTTTAAAATTACATATATATGTATGTTTATCAGCCATCTGGTGTCCATAACACAAGCGAAAGCTTAGTATGGGATCAGATCGTGCCGTGTGTGAAAATTGTCCTGAAATATTTATTTAA
This sequence comes from Colias croceus, assembly GCF_905220415.1. Lineage (NCBI taxonomy): Eukaryota > Metazoa > Arthropoda > Insecta > Lepidoptera > Pieridae > Colias > Colias croceus. Next base: position 6,989,654 of record NC_059559.1, on the reverse strand, counting down.
TTTATTTATTTTACCTTTGACAACGACTATTTCATATTTTGTTCTGAATTATTAAAGTGAAACTTTTATTACATCGTCTCAAACTTTTTGGTCTGTGTAGCGCATGTCGCGTGACGCACGATACGTACGATAATTATCGTACAAACACGATAATTTTTAGTTAAATGTCTATAGTGTGAAAGAATGTTTCACTTTTACCGTGGTTTCCTAAAACCACACAACATTTTTTTTTAATCACATCATTATTTTTTTTATATTGTTTTATTTTCAGTGGACTTAGCGCTCGGCAGATTGATGGAGGCGCAAGTATTGTTGTGTCCCGATTCTGGTTTGAATTCACTGTTAGCAATGAACACTATACAAAGACATTATTTGGCTACTGCTACTGTGGGTGAGTTTATTTTTTTATATTTTTAGTTTTATATGTGATGAAATTAAGTTTTTTTATATGTTTAGGGAAAACCACGGGGAAAACTATCATGCCCTATTTTTATAACTTATTACCATTTATATTTTGAACTAGCTTTCCGCCGGCGGCTTCGTCTGCGTAGTCAAAAGATATCCCGCAAAGTTCCCGTTTCCGTATAATTTCCCGAGTAGAACTTATCCTCTGACCTATCTCAGGTCTCAGCTATCTCTGTACCAGATTTCATCCAAATCGGTTCAGTGGTTGTGGCTTGACAAAGCCAGACTGAGTTACCATCACGTTGATAATATTGATATACTACATTTTCATGCTATTCCTTCATTTATTTTATAACTTTGTTATTATGGTAAATATGTAAGTCGTATACTTATCTTTCGAAGTGAAACTTCTTTAGGCGCGTTGAGAGTAAAAATTTCAAGGTCGCGTCATGGAGTAAGGTGACGATTTTAGTACCTTAGAATCTTTCCAAAGAAGTTTCACTTCTGACACGTGACATACACACTTTTTTTACAATATTATTACATTTTTCAGGCACAGTATGGACAACCAGACGTAGAAACAACCTCCTCCTAAAATACAATACATGTTTATCAACGGAGAAATGTGTAAAACTGTGTAAATATCTGAAATTGTGGCGTCGGGCAAAAACAGCGGGTGGGGCAGGGTTAGGGGCAAGCGGGGGCAAGGGGCAGGGGGTTATATATAGTGCAAACACACAAACTTGCTGGCCTGAGGATGCCCAAGTAAGTGAAAATGCGAAAAAAATATAAAAATAAAGAATTTTTAAAATTGGCTCAGTAGTTCCTGAGATAAGCGCGTTCAAACAGACAAACTGTGGAGCTTTGTATAAGTAGTAAAGTATAATGATATATAGGTAAGTATAATGAGGGTAGTTGGAAGTAAATAACTAGGAGTAGGTATGAGTAAGCGGGGGCAAGGGGCAGGGGGTAATATATGGGGTATTTATACAGACTTGCTGGCCTGAGGATGCTCAAGTAAGAAAAAAAAAACAATAAAAGAATGCTCTAGTTATTTGTATAAACAAAAACAATAAAAATAATGATAAAAACATGAAAAAGGGAAGTTGTATATATTATCGCACTTGGCACATATCCGATGTTGAAAGAATTTATCAAATCGGTTCCAGAGTTCCCGAGATTAGCGAGTTCAAACAAAAAAAATATATTATATTTAAGTTAAATGTGGGGTTGTGATTCCGACCGACATGAAAAAATTTCGTAATTTACGGACCATCTACAGTCTACACGTTCCTTTATTTCTTACTATTCTAATAAGGGCAGATTTTTCAATCGTTGGTTAAAATTTATCCGTCCAATAAAGTATTACACGAACATTTTAAAATGTCACCTGTAAACTGTTAAATACAGACAAATATAATATATTTTTGAAATGGTAGTTTAATACGTTATTCGATGAATAATTTTTAACCAAGGATTGAAAAATCAGCCCTAAAAGTAATTGCAGTTAAAAATAATATATTTTTACATTAGTTTTTGTATGCAAATAAAGATTTGTATTTTCAATTTTTTTTCACCATACTCGATAAATTAAATTTTCAAATCCTAGACGACTATTATTAAAATTATTAATTTATTTTTTCCAGGTGAAAATCAACAACGCACTCAAAAACATACTAGACTACACAACCGACATACACATAACGAACATAGATTTAAATAAAAAGATCCAATCGTTCACCCCAAAACACGAACACGTAGAAACTATGAGAGATAGTATGATAAGAACACAATTAAGCCCCTCCTTGCCTTGTATTTCGGTACCCGCGTTTGTAATACCGGAGTTCTTAAAGCATGACGCATGCTCATGCTATGCATGCGTCATGCCGGCTTGCGCAATTCTCTCAAGCCAGATAGCAAGCCTAGAAGCATCTATGTACTTTAAATCGAAGGAAGATGTGATAGCTAGGAATTATTTCAATGGTGCGTTAAAAAGTTTTGCGCTAGCTGAGACGAAATTGAAGTCTATTTTTGTGGATAATGCTAAAAAATTCGAGAAATATATAGTTAATTTAGTGAAGGATAGTTGCTTTAAGGAATTTCGTGAATTGGAAGTCGAATTTTTGATTGAGATGGCCTTTTTTGAACTGTCCGAAAAGAATTTTGAGAAAGCTGACGATTGTATAGTTAGGATACAAGAGATTCTTTCAGAAAATGATATTGACGTTTATCTACGAAATGAGATATCTAACTTGTTAGTATCTTCAGCTCTTTTAAGAGAAAAACGTCCAGAAATACCAAAAGAATTAGACATAGACTTCGATTCGCTCAAAATAAGCACGATCCAAGAAGCAAAAACGCCAGAAAGCAAAACTCTGCCCATAGACACGGTAAAGATAGTGCAAAAAGAAGAAATACCAATCAAACGAAAAGTCGCCAAAAAAATCAATTTGGACGATCCGGAGGAAGAGCCGAAAATAGAGAAACCTAAATTGAAGTTTAAAATTCCTGAACCGGTGATATCTAAACCTAGTTTAGAAATAATAACGCCTAGACCGACTAGATCGAGACCTAACATAGTAATAACGCAAGCAGATACTCCAAAAACAGAGAAATTTTTCACCCCAAAATCAACGCCAAACGAAGCTTTTTTCACCCCGCAAACTTCACACAAAACGTATTCAAGAAAGATCGTTAAAAACCTAGAAGCCGAATTTTTAACTCCCATAGAAACTCCATCTGAAATCACAAAGAAAAAAGACACGAAAAGTCTAAGAAAAAAGACGTTGCTAAGGGCAACGAGCCCTGGGAAGTTGGAAGATAAGGATAAACCTGTGACTCGGACTAGAAGGGTGAAACAGCCTGTATTCGATAAATAAGAAACCATAGATTATACAATGAGTTAAATGTCACAATGACAGCGTCATTGTCTATGCCTAAATTTGGCGGGAAGCTCGAAAATTTTGCTTTTTGAGCGTGATTTTGCAAAAACAAATATCGTATTTTAAATATTTATTTTTATGCGTGATTTTGCAAATGACTTGTTATTTTAAAAAGATAAAAAAAGAACGAACAGAATGTTGTTTGAATAGTTTTAATATATCATAACATTAATATAAAGGCCTCGCTTCTTGCTTTTTTCGAAAGAAAAAGTTTTATAGATATGTAAAAATGTTGTTTATTGACAAAAAAAAATTGGTTGTCTGTAAAGTCGGTTTACTGACGATAGTAGAACGTGACAACGTCCGATTGTGCTTCTTTGTCGCTCGTTCCGCGCTCTCGCTCGCACTTCAAGCCTTACATGGAACGCCTCAGATGAGTCAGAGCGAGGTAACGCCGCATGAGTCATGTTTTTTCGTGCGTGCAGCCGGCTTTATCGAATTATAAGACGTTGTCACGTCAAAAAAAGTTAATGTAATTTAAAATTTAAATCTCTTTCAGTTCGACTAAATTTTAAAATAATAGACTTGTCATGAATTGCTATATAAAAATGTGAAAGGTTATGATTATATGAGATGACTAGCTTTCCGCCAGCGGCTTTGCCCGTGTAGTCAAAGAAAAACCCGCATAGTTCCCGTCCCCGTGGAATTTCCGAGATAAAACCTCTCTATATGAACCTCTCTATATGTTAATCCAAGTTACCCTCTATATGTGTGCTAAATTTCATTGTAATCGGTTCAGTAGTTTTTTCGTGAAAGAGTAACAAACATACAAACACATAGGTCTATAACTTTCGCATTTATAATATTAGTAGAATGACATTGTATGAAGGATGACATTGTATGAAATTTCTTTAATATAAAATATATGAGCTATGAAACTTATGTAATAATCCTTAATAATATTTTCTTATATTATCGACAAGGTGATTCTTTAAAAATCTTACAAAACAAAAACTATTTTATTTTCCGCTTTTCTATTCTAATCTAACTTGGTCACAAATTGTTTATCTGCTTGAGTTCCGATACTACAGACAGACATACCAACATATTTAACAAAAATAATATATTTCTTGTCTTAAGAATTAAAAATAAACTGTATTACCCCAAAAAACTTTAGACAGGGTTTAACTTTAAGCGCGGGTTCTCTTTAATCTGGTTTTGTCGCATTTCACATAGACAACTATTAAAGTGACAGATCCCTGGTTTAAAGTTAAACTGTGTTTAAATTGTTTTGTGGTAAGACAAATACTTTCTTGTTTTTCTGTCTTCTTTTCTTATTATAATCAACGAAATAGACAGCTAAGTAAACTAACGTAATATTTCATTATATTTTAATAATAAGGGACCAAAATTGTAAACCCAAAGCACCATGTAAAGTGTTCTTAATATTAAAGAGCGTGTGCCGAGCACACGTGACAGAAGTGAAACTTCTTTGGTAAGATCAAAATCGTCGCAGATGTGACGGTATTGCCATGACGAGATCTTGAAATTTTACCCTCAACGCGCCTGAAGAAGTTTTACTTCAATAATCAGAACTTCGAGATATATTAAGTTTATCTTATATTTCAGTTAAAATAACTAATAATGTACGAAATAAATATTTTTAATGTTTGTGGTGAAACTGACTCTTAGAATTATTTTTATATTGTTCATATTGTAATGTTTTCGATGAAACTGTATTAAAAATAAATAATTTTATTATATTTGGCGTTTTATTACCTTTCAGTTAAATTCGGTATAACATTGTGAGTAATTTATCATAAATTAAATCTAAAAGAGGCCTATTTAAATTATTACCATAACGAAAATGTGAGGTCCCATTTTATTAATACCAAAACACTGACCCGTTTATTATGTAATATGAAACAAAATTAAGATTATTATTTATATTTAGATGGAAGAGCATTCATACAATCTATTATACGAATATTTGTGCTTATTTAAGAAAAAAGGGAAGTTATTCGTACACGGCGCATTTACATCAAACGAACATAAAGCTAGGGGGCAAGAGAATTTCTTCGTGATCTTTTAGTGTGAACGAAAACTCGTATTCAGTGTTGTTCAGTATTAGAACATTGCATAGAATCTTTTCAAACACTACGAACATCACAAATAATGCTCTACATCTGTTTACACCTGTGGTTTACACCAAGTTTACACTAAAAGAATTTGACTTAATGGGTGTATAATGAGCATTCGCTCGTTTAATGTAAATGCACCGTCAGGTGGCAAGAAAAAGTCAGCCCCGATGATTGATTATAATTAAATAAAACTGCTGGTAACTGTATATATTATATTTTCCCAAAAAATCAAAGTTAACCAATAACAAATTGGTAATAATATTCTTCTTAATCCTGAAAATGAAGATATTGAGTCCCAGACTGGTAGAGAGGATTTTCCACAAAATATAGGTCCACCCAGGTCAACCGGTAACGTTTTAAATATGTATACATTCATAAAACCAATATTTTTTTTTTTTTTTTAATAAACCTGAATCGAACGCGGCCGCTGTGCTGGATAGGAAATTATAAGACTATCAATCTATGACCTAAGTCTTGTAACAAATACACGTAGATTTATTAAGTAAGTACAATGAATTATTCTGGGTAAGAATGAATAAATAAATATTGCTTATTTTTTATATAGTGTATCTCTTTAATTTTATTTCAAATTTCCGAACGTACATTTTATTCAAACTTGACGTTGATTATTCTTGTCAAGTCACAAGTGTCAATTTCGAAATTCAAGAATTGTTTTTGTTGATGTAGATTTCAGTAGATTTCAATTTGTTATTAAAATAGATGCTTTTCTATTAAAATGGAAACAGAAACATTTAATATTTACGGGAAATGTAGATTTTGTAACATTGAAGGCAGCCACAGAGACCTTATGAAAGAATACATCCAAAATGGGTATCGCGAAGTTTATTCCGATATTTTTCAAGAATGTTTCAATTTATACGTAAGTTCTCAATATTTTATTTAAGTATGATATTAAATAAAACAAATAATGAGTCTTTGTGCGAGATAATACATCGTTGTCGTTTTTAACAAGTAATTTTAAAATGCCTAATGTAATTTTATTTTTATTTTAACTATGGAGTTTATTGGCGGTTCTTCTCCATAGCTGCTTTCCGGATCGGTGTTAAATGTTAAAACTGTTATGGCGATTCAAAAGTGCTAGAAGAAGTCTAATTGAATAAATAAATGTTTGAGTTTGAACTACACTATAGTCAGAATGCCATAAAACATTTCAGCTATGCATAGTATCAAAACAGAGTAGATTAATATGTGCAACATGCGTGAAACATCTGCGGGAAGCCAATACCTTCCGAACCATGGTCATAAGAGCAGAGCAGGATCTAGTAGCAGCGATGAGCAAGGAGCCAGTGTTTATAAGTAGTAAGTAATCTTAATATATATAAATCTCGTGTCACAATGTTTGTCCTCAATGGACAACCACTTAACCGATTATAGTACAGTATATCCAACTTGAGAGATAGGATAGTTTAAATCTCAAATCGTTTTGCAGAAAGCGGGCGAAGCCGCTGGTGGTAAGCTAGTAATAATATAGTATATTAATTTACCTATGGCTTTATTCACATGGTCAAAGGATTATCAATATACATATATCACTACGTAGTATAAAACAAAGTCGCTTTCTCTGTCCCTATGTCCCTTTGTATGCTTAAATCTTTAAAAATACGAAACGGATTTTGATGCGGTTTTTTTTAATAGATAGAGTGATTCAAGAGGAAGGTTTTAGTATATGATTTATTAGGTTTTAGACAAAGCTTGTGAAGCCGTGGGCGGTAAGCTAGTTTTATATAAAATAAGTTTGTGTCACATTGTTAGTCCACGATGGACTCTAAAACTACTGAACCGATTTTACTGATAAATTTTATAAATTTGATTTGCACCCCTTGGGCAGTTTGATCTATCTTGAAAGATAGGATAGGTTACATCTCAGTTTATTGTTTCAATATTATTTTTTTGGAAATTATTGAAGTGAAATACCTACAATAAAGAACATCAGGGTTGGAAAAAAATTTAGTGTAACATTTTTTTTACGCGTGACATTTTTCCGTTACGCGCCATCTTTTTCTTATCCCTACCACGCGTGATTCGATGTATTTCTGTAAAGTTGCATATACTTAGTAAATTATTTTTTTTTAAAAAAGGGTCATAAAGAAGTTTCACTTCTTACGTGTGTACACTAGTACACGCAAACATTTTTTTTAACAGTCACAACTATCTGTTATCCCATAACATACACATAAGTACGTGACATAGAACAATTTAGCAAACAATTTTTTGATGACACTTGGCGATTATAAATCAGGCTTTTTACAGTTAAAACATTGTTGAAGACTTACAAGATTTCCGCCCGCGGCTTCTCCCGCGTTTTCAAAGAAAAACTGCATAGTTCCCGTTTCTGGGTCTTCAGCTACGTACATACCAAATTTCATTGTGATCAGTTCAGTAGTATTTGCGTGAAAGAGTAACAAACGTCCATCCTCACAAACTTTCGCATTTATTATATTAGTTGGATATAATTTCTAAAATTTCAGTGAACGACAATGATAGTGACTGGAAGAAACAAAATCAAGATGTGAAACCAGAGGTTAAAGTTAAATTGGAAGGCGAGGACTCTGATGATGGTGATGATGATGATGATTATATTCAAGATGATGATATTAGTGAGTAATTAGAAACATAATTGTTTAAATATAATTTTTATTTGCAGATATACTAAAAATTAAAATAACAGGTACTTATATTGTACAGGTATGTTTCGAAGCCGGTCATAGTTTTTTGTTATTAAAAACTAGCGAATTGTGTGTTTCTTTACTATTAAATGCAGTTCCATCAAGAGGTAACAATACAAAGTATAAATGTAGGTATAATATAAAAATGAATCCCAAAATGTGTTGGTAAGCGCATAACTTGAGAACGGCTGAACCGATTTCGTTAATTCTTTTTTTATTATATTCCTTGAAGTACGAGGATGGTTCTTATGTAGAGAAAACGTAAATATGTACCACGGGCGAAGCAGGGGCGGACTGCTAGTTATTTATATAATATTCTACTGTTACAATGTTAGTTATGATACTATTATAATTTACTAGCTGTATGTTACGCATTGCTCCGCTGCTGCTCCTGTTGATCTTAGCGTGATGATATATAGCCTCTAGCCTTCCTCGATAAATAAAGCTGAAGAGTTTGTTTGTTTGTTTGTTTGAACGCGCTAATCTCAGGAACTACTGGTCCGATTTCGGTGTTAGATAGCCCATTTATCGAGGAATCCTATAGGCTATACACCATCACGCTAAGACCAACAGGAGCGGAGCAATAAGGGTGAAACTACGGAGCACAGCTAGTTTAATAATACAATGTGTAGCGAAATGAACGGATAACCTAGTAACTGGAGATAGGATGTTTTGGCAGTTCAGAAAAATGAATTTTGTGTTAAGTTATTTTTCAAAAAATAAGAAAAATCCACACTTTTTCTGGTTGTATGGCTCCAAATCGAGGAATTTTTCAATCTGCTTTACCCCTAGCATTCCTAATAAAGATGCTATTAAAACAACACAAATAAACAATATTTTTTTTTATTTTTCAGCTACCTCCAGTACACTATTGCAAAATAATGATGATAATATGGTGCCAGGGGAAGCGGAACTATTATCTAGATTTCCCAAGAACAGTTTAAAACCTTTGCCAACTAGAGCTACCCTCTTCCATACTTGTGACAATTATGTCAAACATTTGGATTCTTTGAAAGGTAAATTGATAAAATTGAAGGTAGTTTTAGAAATTTATAAATGGTTGTTTAAATGTTTTTTTTTTTAAGTTAAACTTCTTTAGGACCATGGAGATTAAAATTTCAAGGTCGCGTCATGGCAATACCGTAATGGAGTAAGGCTACGATTTTGGTATCTTTGAATTTTGCAGAAGAAGTTTCACTTCAGACACGTGTGCACGGCACACACGCTCTTTTTTTATGATCTTGAGTCTCGACGTGTCCAAAAATTAAACAGATATGCATACTTAAAAAAAATCTCCTAAAATCTAAATTCTATTTTCTAATCCACAAGCAGACTAAACGCAAATTTTTAATTGAACTAATTATTGCAAAAATATAACATTATTAATAATTTTCCAGGAAAACTAATAAATGCGAACACGATCAAAAACCTCTTAGAACGACAGCGGAAAAGTTCGTCCATGTATTTGACGGAAAAGATGGCGCTCGTCAACAATATAACAATATTGCTGGAACATTCCAACATGGCGCCGTTCAAACCGAAAAGAAGATCTGGTATACTCTGCTATTATTGTAGAAAAGAAATCGATAGCTTTGAGAAACTCCAAAATCACCAAGACTCAGAAAACTGCAAGGGTCTCATGAAGAAAATTCTAACCAAATTCTCCGCGGAGAGCTTCGTTGTCTATGCTCATGTGTCGGATTTAAAATGTACAATATGTAACGAAAATGTGGAGAATTTAAACGGTTTAAAAACCCACTTGAGCAGCGCGCATAAGAAGAAAATATTCACGCAATACAGCGACAGAATCGTACCTTTCAAGCTCATAAAGGGCAACGAATTTCAATGCCAAATCTGCGGGTTTAACTTCGAAACCTTCGGATCCATAGAACGTCATATGAACGTTCATTATAGAAACTTTGTTTGCGAACAATGTGGCGCGGGTTATATGACGAAAAAGCGGCTAAAAGTCCATTGGAGATACTCGCACGAAAACGGTTCGTTTCCTTGTGATTTGTGCAAAAAAGTGTTCCCCTCCCAACACAAGTTCAACTGCCATAACAGTATAGTGCATCGATCTGTCAAGAAAAATAAGTGTACAAAGTGTCCGTTACGTTTCGCGGATTATTTTAACAAGCACAAACATATGGTCGAAGTGCACGGTGAGCCGCCATTGCAATATAAGTGCAATGTTTGTGACGCGGTATTTAGGCGGCGATACGCTTTGTCGTCACATGTCAAGCGACGCCATCTTGAAGTACGTGACGTTCAGTGTGAAATGTGTGCGTATAAGTGTTATACGGGGACGGAATTAAAAGTGCACATGATAAAACATGTCGGGGAGAGGACGTATCAGTGTAGTGTTTGTAAAAAATCGTATGCTAGGAAGAAAACTTTAAAGGAACATATGAGGATACATGCGAATGATAGGCGGTATGTTTGCGCGTTGTGTGGACAGGGGTTTGTGCAGAATTGTAGTTTGAAAGGACATATGCGGGCGCATCATGCTGATGTAGAGAAAATTTGAATGTTTTTTCGCGATTTTTCTCAAGTTTGTCGTACCGCACATACCTACATGGTGTCCCAAGAAGTAGTGATATACTGTAGAATGGAAAAAAAACTAAACTCCGAAAATCCAAAAATTGGCTTAACAAATATGGGGGTGATTCGGATAGCCCTCTAGGGCCTCTACCTCCCAGCTTCAGAATATCACTTCTTCTTGGGACACCCTGTATACTTTATGGACCCTCTACACAATGGGCACCGTCGGGCGAGAAGATGCAACCACGATAGTGTAGAGGTTAATGTCTATGAACTATGATCGGCCGTCGTTGTAGATGTTTTCTCATAATCGCCGAAATGGCGGCCAACATCGACAATCATTTGTCAGAAGTGAAACTTCTTTGACAAGATTCAAAAATATCAAAATCGCCCCCTTAATCCATGACGTGACGGTATTGCCATGACGCCACCTTGAAATTTTACTCTCAACGCGCCTAAAGAAGTCTCACTTCACTAATTCGAATATATTACTTAAGTACGAAGTTCTCAACGATTACGATATAAGGGTGCTTTTCCACCAATAATGTGCGAGGATGGGTAGCGAGGAATGTGTTTTTAAATAACCAATCATATCGCTTCATTTAGTTTGAAGTTTGAAGCGATACCATTGGTTATTTATAAACATACTAGGTTTCCGCCCGCAGCTTCGCCCCCGCAGTTAAAGAAAAACCCGCATAATTCCGGTTCTCGTGGGATTTCCGGGATTGCGTCATTTTCCCGGGATTAAAAGTAGCCTATGTCCTTTCTCGGGTATCAAAATATCTCCATACCAAATTTCATGAAAATTGGTTCAGTAGTTTAGGCGTGATTGAGTAACAGACAGACAGACAGAGTTACTTTCGCATTTATATAAATATATTAGTATTAGTATAGATTCCTTGCTACACATCATCCCACATTATTGGTGGAAAAGCACCCTTACCATTGTGCCATAGATAATAAGAATATTGACTGTTTAATAATTTAATGCTTAATTTCAAGTTTGAAAAGATAGTAATTGTATAGATTGTATCATATTTTTTTGTAAACTTAGAACTTATAGGCCTTATAACTTATAAGCGATCTCTCCCAGGCAACGATTTTTGTATACATTCTTTAATATTTTTTTAATTGTACATAATTAATTAAGAAGTTAGTTGTTACTGGTCCTTAAGAAATTGTTTTGATAATTTTAATGTGAATACGACATGTGAATAACGTATTTTAAATAAATTGTTGCTTATTATATATTTTGTTTTATTGATTTTAATCCCATAAATATACATACATTTTACATTTTTCCACTACTATAGAGTACAGACACATTACATGAGGGTTCTACAATCCATCGCGCTGGCAAAGTGCAAGTTGGCAAAGTCACATCTCAAACTATGTGGTACATTGTTATAATGATTTCAATAAAATAAATACAATATTATGTTCATTTTAATCTACACTTAATATTATAATGCTGAAGAGTTTGTTTGATTGAACGCGCTAATCTCGGGAACTACTGGTCCGATTTGAAAAATTATTTCGGTCTTAGATAGCCCATTCATCGAGGAAGGCTATATATCTCATCTCGTTAACACCAACAGAAGCGGAGCAATGCAAGTGAAAACGCGGTGAACAGCTAATATAATAATATAAATTATGTACTAAAATAAACAGAGATTCAGAAAAAAGTTGAACAATACATGACTACTATATCTACTACCTGTTTCACACATTTTAAATGCGCAGATGAGCACGTACCTATATGTGCCTCAAAACAGATTTCGAAAGTAACCGTAACGGCCATAGACTATATTCTAAACTACCTATACTTAATATTATAAAGCTGAAGAGTTTGTTTGTTTGAACGCGCTAATCTCAGCAACAACTGGTCAAATTTGAAAAATTTATTTCGGTGTAAGATTGCCCAATTTTCGAGAAAGGCTATAATGTGAATATAAATGTTATCATCACGCTAGGACCAACAGGAGCAGAGCACCGCGGGTAAAATCGCGGGGCACAGCTAGATAATACATAAACGGGGTGTAAACTTTGGGTGCACAGGCGATTATACCGTAACTATTAAACGGGAATATTTAAATAATTTAATGTTAATATTTTTAGATATCATTCCATTTCATATATGGAGTTTTATTTTTAAAAAGTTATTATTGTCTTTTTTCTCATTCTCTTTAGATAAAGTTATTTCGATATCGCAATAATCGCCTGTACGCACTTAATGATTACACGGTACACGCCGTATAAACAGCCCTAATCATACAGGGTGATCGTAAAACGCGCCTATTGATCGTAAATCGTCAGAACTCAGAAGTAGGTAGGTACACCTTCCTCTCTACCGACCCTTGATGATGATGATTGTTCCTTTAACTCCTCGTGGAGCATAGGGCCTCAGTAAACTTTTTCCAGTCACTTCGATTTTGGGCTTTTGCTTTGACTTCTTGCCACGACAGCAAGGGCGGATCCAGCTTTAGTGCCAGGGGGGGGTCACATAGTCGTGGTCAATTTACAAAAGCTATATTTTGATAATTTAATTGATACGTAGAGTCGGATTCGCGAACCAAGAGTTCCGTACAAACATTTTTAATTTTAAATTTATGCTTTTTGCAAATTTTCCTTTATCTGTGTTATAAGACGTAACTTTCTACAAAATATCAAGATTCTGTGTTCACGGAAAGTACCCTGTAGGTTTTGATTCCTGGCGACACTTGAGAATGTTGATAAGCATGAAATGTATGTTTTAGCAATTTTTCATCCATCTGTGCTGACATTGCTTTTAACCAAATTTCAAGACTCGTGTTCACGGGAAGTAGTACAATATAGGTTTTGATTCCCTTGCCGATAATGTCGAAATTTGCGATAATTTTCAGCATAAACGGCTGCATCTTTTGATTGCGTTGGTTTATAAGTTTGATTTTTTCACAGCTTTAAGGAACCGTAGATTTGATTATTCGGTATAAATTTCAGATTGATACCTCCACGCGTTCCTGAGAAAAAGGGTCTTGACAGGCAGACAAACTTGAAAATTGTTCAAGATATATTTAATTAAAAAATATATATTTTTTGCAATTAGTATCTGTACTATAAGATGTTACTTCGTACCGAATTTCAAGATTCTGAGTTTACGGAAAGTACCCTGTAGGTTTTGAGTTTTGATACCCTTGCGAATGTCGACATTTACGGCTGTATCTTCTGATTCGTTGACATAGAAGTTTGATTTTATCATAGCAAGGTATCATAGACTTGAGTTTTTGGCATGAATATCAATTTAATACAATATGTAAGCGTTCATGAGTAACAGGGTTGTAAGTTTAAATTTTTTTTTAAATATTTTTTTTATAATAATCTAAGTAAAAATTCATGTTTTTCGCAATTAGTAAACAAAGTCGTTTCCTCTGTGCCTATGTCCCTTTGTATGATTAAATCTTTAAAACTACGCAACGAATTTTTATGCGGTTTTTTTAAAGATAGAGTGATTCAAGAGGAATAGTATATTATGTATAATTTATAAGGTTTTAGACAAAGCGGGCGAAGCCGCGGGCTAGCTAGTTTGCGTTATAAGATGTTACATTGTACTACATTTCATGACTCTGTGTACTCGGGAACTACCCTGTAGGCTTTGATTTCCTAGGGAGTGTCGAATTTTGCAAAAATTTCAGCATTTACAGCTGCATATTTTGATTGCATTGGCTTATACGTTTGAATTTTTCACAGCATCAAGGGACCGTAGACCGTAGGATTTCGACATTAGCAAAGGAATCAATACCTGCAGGGAGCACCCTGTCCCGTAAGCACAAAGTCTTGAAATTGAGTTAAAAAGTATCGTCTTATAGTACAGATGTAGGAATAACTGCAAAAACCCTAATTATTTAATTAAATTAAATAAAAATATATTTTTTCAAATAATTTTTAACTTACAATCCCTTTACTCATGAACTTCTACATGTATTAAATTGATATTCACATCAGAACTCAGGTCTATAATAACTTAAATCTGTTATTTAATTCAAATTCTATGTCAACGCAATCTGAAGAAAAAGCAAATAGAGCCTCATATTCTGTAACTCGCAACTACTTGCAAGGGAATCAAAACCTACAAGGTACCTACTTCCCGTGAACACAGTCTTGAAATTTGGTTAAAAGCAACGACTTATAGCACAAGATAAAGAAAAAATTCCTTTAAATAAAATTGTAAGATACAACCTATTAAAAAAAATAGGTTTGCTCGGAGCCCTCGGTGCGCGAGTCCGACTCACACTTGGCCGATTTTTTGTCGTAATTTTCTATTGTTTATTAAAAAAATTGCTATTTTATGTCTTATCCACGAACTGGGATATTTCGATATTTGAGGTTTTGTGTGAAGTGTGCAAAAGTTGTAGTAAAAAAATTAATAACCTACTAAGTATAACTTTATTCCGCAGTTATAGGTTTTTTCAAAAATCGATAAACCTGTTTTTTGCCCTTGAATCACGACCACAGGTCGACCCTAATTAACTTTTCCTCTAATTTTTGTTATATTCTCTTCCGTTTGTAATTGATTTACCTATTTGTTTTATATTACTTTTATGTCTCAAAAGTCAATAAAAACATCATGTTGAACAGTATTAAGTTGTAAATTTAAAAAAGATAATATTAAATTAGTGGTCCACTTAGGTCGTGGACCTAGCCCAGGGGGGGGTCATGACCCCATGACCCCCCCCCCTGGATCCGCGCTTGCACGACAGGCCGGTTTTATTTAGTTCAGCAACCACAGATCTCTTCCACGATGCAGGGGGACGACCTTTTCTTCTACGACCGTTCAGGGGCGTCCAGTCTAAAGCTGTTTTTGCTATATTTTGTTCCGGCCTCCTAAGGCAGTGTCCTATCCACCCCCACTTCCTGTAGCAGATTTGTTGGTCTATAGGTTGCTGGTTGGTTATTTTCCAGAGTTCTTCATTGGAAATTGTATCAGGCCAAAAAATTCGTAATATATACTTCTTAAGCATTTGTTCAGGCATACCTGGAGTCTGTTGGAGATAGCTTGTGTTACTTTCCAAGTCTCACAACCATATAGCAGTATCGACTTCACATTCTACCGACCCTTACTTAGGTATAATATAGCTATCGCGCGGTTGTATCCGTGGACCGTGTGCTAACGCTAAGGCAAGTAAGTATTTCTTAAAGAGTTTGTTATATCCTACTAATATCATATACTAGCATTCCGCCCGCGGCTTCGCTCGCTTTGTCTAAAACCTAATAACTAATATACTAAAACTTTCCTCAAGAACCGCTCTATTTATTAAAAAAAACCGCATCGAAATCCGTTGCGTAGTTTTAAAAATTTAAGCATACATAGGGACAGAGAAAGCGACTTTGTTTTATACTATGTAGGTAGTGATGCGAAATTTGTGAGGATGTGTGTCTGTGTATGTGTTTGTTACTCTTCCACGCAAATTCTACTGAACCGATTACAATGAAATTTAGCACACATATAGAGGTTGACTTGGATTAACACATAGGAAAGGTTTTATGCCGGAAATCCCACAGGAACGGGAACTATGCGGGTTTTCCTTTGAAAGCGCGGGCGAAGCCGCGGGCGGAAATCTAGTTTAAACTACAGCACTGACAAGTATAATAAAAGTCCGTTCGGTGTTTTCAAAAATATAGATTTTATATAAAATAAAAAGATATAACAACTTCTTGGGTTATAAATTATGACAGGTTAACTAAAATTTTTGGATAGATAGTTATGGGATAGGAAATACGGATAATAAAACCAGATATTTTTAAAGAATATTTTATATTAGATTTCGATAAATTAAATGCTTATTATACATCTATCAGTATTAAAAAACTAGATTTAAATTAAATTATTATTACATTATAGTTAGCATAGATAAAGCAAATTCATAGAATTTTACGATTTGCAAACTATTCCACGTTGAGAAACGTGAAAAAACAGCTTATACATTTCCATTCTTGCCTGATTAGTAGCTAAACAGTTTTTACATTGGCTGGTTGCAGAGCTTGACCGACCATCAGTGCGTACGTCAGTCGCGCTTGTCATATGTATGGAAATTCATAAAACCGTTCATAGCTAGACCGACCATACGCACGCGTATTGTCATGCGCATTAGTGTCATAGTCATACAATTATTGATGCGTATCGTCAGGACCGACGGTACGCACTGATGGTCGGTCAAGCTCTGCAACCAGCCTTATACAATATAGAGATTCTTTTAAATAAAATTAAAAATAATAAAAAGTAATAAAAAATATTGACATAAAATTTGGCGGGAACCTTTACAATGTGATGTCAAATTACTAAAATATTTTTTTTAAATTACTAAAATTAGTTACAAAATATGTTCGCACTATCTACAAATATTGCTTACAATTTTACTAATACTATATTAATATTATACAAAATTAATTTATTAATAGCGGTGTGGAAGCCATTAAATAGACGGATCGGAAGCTCCAGACTGAAACAAAATACTTTCCACAGATTATCCTACGTTCGACATTGCCATTTCATTCTGTAACGGTGCATTTACATAAAACGAACATAGAGCCAGTGCTAGAGCACTCTTTCGTAATATTTTAGTGTAAAGGAAAACTCGTATTCAGTGTTGTTCAGTATTAGAACATTGCATTGAATCTTTTCGAACGCACTAAGAACAACGAAAGAATGCTCTACGCCTGTTTACACTTAAAGAATTTGACATAGTTGCATTAGAATGAGCACTCGCTCGTTTGATGTAAATGCACCGTTACGTTTAAAATAATAACAAAAGTATGGAAGTTAGTGTGTGTGCCAGTTATTTCCGGTTTTTTTCTCATTGCTTAAAATTAAAATATATCAGTCAAAAGTTCACTCATATTTTATTTCAAAACGAATACATAGTTATTGACTATTAAAGGATCTTCCATCAAAGTAACTTATAATACGGCTCTTTAGAGACAATCTCAGTATAAATGATTGAAGAATTGACGTAAATCTCAAAAAAATATCATCATAATCTGAAAATGTACCTACACGTGTAAAATAAAATAAATCAAAAAATATTAGTAAATTGTAAAAAAAGAGCACTAAATACATGTATAATCTCATCATATTATATACTTAATATAAAATAAATAAAACATATTTAAATACTTTCAAATTATGCCTACAGCCTACAATAATTGTGATTAGATTCAAATTTCAAAATTGCAGTGCTGCCAGAATAAATTTAATTTTTAAGCTACTGCATAGCTTCTATCGCGGGGACCGAATCGAGAAATTCCATAACGAAAAAACCTCACGCTCCCCACTCCGACGGGCGGAGGTGTGGCTTGAAGGCATAGCATGCAATAGCTTTACCGCGGCAGTCCCCGAGTGACACACGTCGTTTTTTTTTTAATTATGCTTAAATTAATATGTATAAATGAGGCGGTTCCATTGCTATTGAAAAAAGTTCTTTATTTATAATTAAAGTAGATATTTCGAATACTAGAAACGCGGCCTTGTAAAAGACTTATCAATTTTCCGTAGTGTGACTTGGAAATTTTATTAAATGCTTGACAATATGAATGCATTTGATAATTCATTTACTTAATTATATACGTAATGCTAGCAGAAATATGGCTTTAATATGCAGTTTACACTATCGGCCTTACTAATAAAAAGTTAAACAATGGATAAATTTCTACCATTTTCTACCATAGCTGTGTCCTGCTCTTGCTCACGTGAAACGTCAATCATAAAAACAAGACAGGTTATTGCAATAACTAATCCATTGCAAAGCGAATGGGTAACATTTTATTAGTAAGTCCGTATATGTATGCAACTAAGTCAGTCAGTTTAAAATATAGGAAAGAAGTAGTGTATTTATAAAAAAAAAGCCTCGATATACGAAACAAAAGAGCTTTTCAATTTCCACCTAATTTGAAGACAGATTTGGCGTATGTTTTTATAATTCGGTTCTGTATTATCGACAATGTTAGTCGATAAATCTATACTAATATTATAAAGCTGAAGAGTTTGTTTGTTTGTTTGTTTGAACGCACTAATCTCGGGAACTACTGGTCCGATTTGAAAAATTCTTTCGGTATTAGATAGCCCATTTATTGAGGAAAGTTATAGGCTATATTTCATCACGCTACGGGCAACAGAAGTGGAGCCACGGGGGTGAAACCGCGCGGAGCAGCTAGTATTGAAATAAAAAGAGCTTTGCGCTTAATTTAAACACGAAAAGTGTTCTTGCCATAGCTAAAAAAATATAAAACTCCTTCAAGATGTCAGATGTAAATAATATATTAATGGGGTCAACCTTGCCGGAACCTATCTAATAATAAAAAAAATATAAAAATCAATCAAAAGTTAGTAACATACCAAAAAGGTACATTCTAATTGAAAACCTCCTTATTTAAGTCGGTTGAAAATATGCCAAATATTATTTTAGAAATACTTGATGTAAGTGCATTGGGGTAATTAAGTTAAGTAATTAATAAGAGGGTAAAGTCGATATATGAATACGTAACTATCGATAGATTAAGCAAATATGTATGCTAATAATATCAAACCTATATACAGGGTGTAATCGTCAAGTGTGCACGAGCGATTATTCCGTAACTATTGCAGATACCAAAAAACTTTAAACTGATATTGAAAGTACTTAACCTAATGAGTAAAATGGCCATAATAAATTAAAAAAAAACGAGTAATATCCAAAAATGTTACATTAAATGCTCCCATACATTTGATTTCCCATACATTTTGTATTCATAGCAGATTTTCGAAATGACGTCCTCATTGTGCAATACAATGAGGAGCTCTATTTAAAGTTTCTAAATGAACTTCCCTTCAAATTTGCGAAGTAATTAAATCAGAAAACCAAAAAAAGAAAGAGAAAACTAAAATCTTTCATATTAAATGTACATGTGATACATATCTCATACTAAATGTATGGGAGGGTTTAAAGATATTTTTTTTTGATATGACTCGTTTTATTTAAAAAATTATTACGGCCATTTTACTCATTAGGTTAAGTACTTTCGATAACAGTTTAAAGTTTTTTGTTATCTGTAATAGTTACGGAAAAATCGCCTGTGCACACTTAACGATTACACACTGTATATCTTCATGCCCTTCCTTCGCGATACGATAATGGGATGCTCTGAAGTGGTATTCACAATTTTCTGAAATTAAACCTCATCCGAAATTCCCCCAATGCACTATATGATATATTTGAACACTAGACTTGCCAGAGTGAACATGAACAGAACATAGTCAATAATGTCTAATATAAATAAATGTCTCTCAAATAAATCGCGTTTAAAATCCGTCAAAAACCTGAATCACTTCAAAAATAACACCCCTCAATATCACACTCCGGATGATGACTCTTTATATGTGACTTCAAACTAGCATTTTGTATGAACGCCTGTCCGCATATATGGCATCTATACCTCCTATCATTTGTATGCGTCCTTATATGATACTGCAGACTCTTCAATCTTGGATAACTCTTATCACAATATTCACATCTAAAATTCCTCTCCCCTGTATGTGTTGCCATGTGCTCTTTTAACCGAGATGGCAAATAAAACCTCTGATCACAATATTCGCACTGATGTTTTAACACTTTTTGATGATTCCTCCTTTGATGTTCCGTTAACGTTTTCTGTCTATTATACACTTTATCACACAAATTGCACGGATACGTTCTTTTCTGGCCGTGCGCTTCTGTTAAATGTTTATTCTTCAGCGCGTACGACATGAAGCATTCGTCGCAACGCGGACATCGAATTATAGCAATCTTCTTATGCACTATGTCCACGTGCATGTCCTTATAGTGATTCGACTTGAACACTTTACCGCAGACTTCACAAGTATGCCTCTCATCGTCTTTATGCCGTTTGAGATGAGCGTCCAATCTAGCTTTTTCTAGAAAGCACATACCGCAGATATCACACGTGAAGTTACTAAAATGTTCGACCATATGCGTATTTAGGGTATTAAAGTCTTCGAACACATCACTGCACATAACACAAACTAGATCGTTCCACGTCAGTCTGTATAACAACATTTTATCCGGGGCTTCAAAGTATATCTTCTTCCCGTGATCTTGGTCAATATGTCGCTTGAATGTTTCCAAATCGTTGATTTTCGCTGGACAGAGTCGACAGTCGATTCTTGTTATGTCAATTTTCGGCATTTTCTTGTATCCCATAAGGAGTTGGAACGGTTTTGTGTCATGGGAGACTGTATGATCTCGTAAATCCTCCGGTTTTGGGTAGTAATCTTTGCAATAGAAGCAGTAGTAGTTGTTTCGTCTGTTCTTGAAGGGGCAAACGTAGGAATATTGTATGATCGTGAGGAGATTTTCTTCGGACATACAGTCGAGGTCTCGGTCGTGCGTGTTTTTCTTCTCTATTGGCGGTTTCTTCTGTTCCAGCTTCTTTGATTCTGCGAATATGAAATATTTATAAGAAAAGACGTAAATTTTGTGTGTAAAAATAAATGGCAGGTTCTTGCTCTAAGACTGAATGATAAAAATAAAAACAATTGTAAATTAATCTTAACAACACACAGGTAAGTAAGGTATCGTAAGGGTGCTATTCCACCAATAACGTGCTAAGATGTGTAGCGAGGAATGTGTTTGTAAATAACCAATAGTATCGCTTCAAACGCTAAACGCCTTTAACTTCAAACTCAATGATCTCTTAGACCGCGTTTCCATCTGCAAGAAAACTTCCTCAAGCCGACAGCAGCTTGCAAGTCTAAACCAGCTTGCAAGTATAGCAAGTGCTGGAAACGCGGCCTTAGGCTGATAGTATTTTTATCAAGCTTCATAATAAAAAGCGAGATACCAATCAAACCAATTTACTATCTGTGACCAATTTTCATGAAAATTTATGTTACGTTTGTTTATACGCGACTAACATTTGTTCCTTATAATATTTCAGATTATTCTTTCTCATTAATGTCTGAAACTACAATCAAATATAGGAAGGTTAAACAATATAATTTTTTAAGTTTTTAAACACGGGCGAAGGCACGGGAGTAAAGCGTATTTATGTATAAATGCCGGTCCGCCCCGGCTTCACCCGTGGTACATATTTACGTTTTCTCTCCATAAGAGCCACCCTCGTACTTCAAAGAATATTATAAAAAAAGATTTACCAAAATTGGTTCAGCCGTTCTTGAGTTCTGCGCTTACCAACACATTAGGCGATACATTTTTATTACATACTAGCTTTCCACCCGCGGCATCGCCCGCGCTGTCAAAGAAAACTCGCATAGTTCCCGATCCCGTGGAATTTCCGGGATAAAACCTATCCTATGTCCTTTCTCGGGTATCAAAATATCTCTATACAAAATTTCATGCAAATTGGTTCAGTAGTTAAGGCGTGATTGAGTAACAGACAGACAGACAGACATACTTTCGCATTTATAATATTAGTATGGATTAAAGATTTTTATCAACTCACCTTTCTTTTTAACCTTCATTTTCTTTTGCACTTTTTTCTTCGTCCCTGACTTACTGGTTTTCGTCTTACGCGCCATTTTCTTCGGCCTCTTTATCGGTTTATCGGAATTTGACGACGAATCGGTAAAGTTGGCATCATCATTGTAGTCTGCGTCGTTATAATCATCGTCGAGGGAATCGTTAATTTTAGCTATATCGTTGTTTTCCGCTTTCGCTTTATCTTCGTCTTCTTTCTTTGGCGGTTTCACTTCTGTAATTTTAATAACATTTAGCGTAAGATTTAATTTATTGCTAGCTTTTCAAGAAAACTTTTTTTCTGCCTAAGGCCCGGCGTAGAATGGCGAAGAGCAGCGCAGCACATTTTTCATTGTCAAACTATGTTCGACACCGTTTTCATTAAAATAAAATTATAAATCAATTAACAACAATTATTTTGGGGAGCATCGAAGCGTCACAGGCGAAAGGTAGCGCGCTGCGCTTTTTTGAACGTTATTTTAATGAGGACAATGTCGATAATAGTTTGACCCGTGAGTTTTAAAATGAAAAATGCGCTGCGCTGCGCTTCGCCATATCAGTGCCGGGTCTTAGGGTGCTTTTCCACCAATAACGTGCGAGGATTGTGTAGCGAGGAAATGTGTTTGTAACAACCAATCATATTGCTTCATTTAGTTTGAAGTTTGAAGCGTTTAAGTTTTATGCGATACTATTGGTAATTTACAAACACATTCCTCGCTACAAATCCTCGCATGTTATTGGTGGAAAAACATTCTTACTTTAATCATTTACGGAAATGAAAAATAGATGTTATCCGATTCTCAGACCTACCCGATATGCACAAAAATCTTCATGAGAATCGGTCAAACCGTTTCGGAAGTGTTTAACTACAAACACGACGACGCGTGAATTTTATATATTAAAAATAATAACATTTCTCATCCCTATATATAAATTTATAATTATAAAGAATAGAAAAATTTCGATCATGAGGCAGGACTCGAACCCGCATCCTTTCACCCAATTCCAATATTTATAAAGCATTTGAATGTCATAAAAACCAAAAATATCAATTTCTCATCCCTTTAAGTCAATTTGTTATTGAGCAAAACCTATACATATACAAAATTCCATTCATTGAAAATCTCACTAAGGCTGGTTACTCACGTACCTGCTGCAGGGGCAATATTGGAACAATCTCGGTTGGTCGGCGCCGCGGCGGTCGGAGCAATTTCAGATGTTCTCTAAATTGCCCCTGCTTGCCTATACACATCACAATTAAGGAGTCAATTAAGGGTTCAATTCCAATATTGCCCCTGCTGCAAGTACTATATACTTTCAATATCAGTTTAAAGTTTTTTGATATCTGCAATAGTTACGGAATAATCGCCTGTGCACACTTAATGATTTCACCCGGTATAGTAAAAGATCCTATCAAAAAGCTACATTACTTAGCTAAGCTACTTACCTTCTGGTATATCACTTGGCAAAGGCGGTAACCGTATAATATCCTGTTCAACATCTGAATTGTGCTCGCTGCAGTCGTCCTTTGGCTCCGTTTTCAGCTCAAACTCCACGGCACCGTCGGTTTTCTTTAATTCTATGAGGGGATAAGAAGGAATATTCCATTTATTGCAAATACGTCACAATTTTGCTTGAAACAAAAGAAGAGAGTGTGTGCCGAGCTCATGTGTCAGATGTGAAACTGCTTTGGAAAGATTCAAAAATACCGAAATCGTCGCTTTACTTCGTGACGTGATGGTATTGCCATGACGCGACCTTCAAATTTTACTCTCAACGCGCCTAAAGAAGTTTTACTTCAAAAAATGCATAAAACAATTAGATTCGTTAAAAAGAAGCAGTGAAAATATTGTTGTCTTCATGAAAACTGTTTTTGTATAAACAAATACAATAGTATCACAAAATAAACGAAATTGTGACATTTACTATAGATACTATAGAGAGACAAGCAAAATAAAGATATTTGATTTGATTATACAGTAGACCCGCGGTATTTCGACAATCGTTTTGCAAGGCCTTGTCGAAGTATCGAATTTGTCAGATTATAGGGTGCTGCCTAGGGATCCCTCTATAGTCCGGATGTTTTCACTCAAGAGTACCTTGTAATTCGACAAATAACGGACCTAATAATAATATAAGATGTTAAAGGCAGTTCTGATTCAGAAGTAGGTACAAATCATGCTTCATTGTGTATTTGAAATTAAAACAATATCTATAAGCACAATATAGTGGTGGAACTTTTTTGTATAGGTTGTACAGTGTACACTGTTCAATCATGCATCATCGACATAAAAATATAAATTTTTATATTTTTATGTCCATCAATTATGGATATGACCGCCTCCTCGGTACAGTGGTTGACGCGTGAGCGTAGCACCGAGGAGTCCTGGGTTCGATTCCCGGTGGAGACGAAGAAAAAAAATGTCTCGGTCTGGTAGGACACAGAAGGCTGATCACCTACTTGTCCCTAAAGAAAATTGATCAGTGAAACAGATGTATAATGCATCTGCCCCTTACCCCACTAGGGGACATAGGACTTCACTTCATTTACTTAATTATTATAGATATGTCAGATTACAGGGGCGATGGATAGGCCAGGGGCCAGTGTTATGCAGGTCTACTGTACACACAAACAAAATTATCTGAACTCATCATTTTTTAAACAATAGAAAAAATTCAATTTTAAATCCAGGCCTGACCAATTCGGCCACCCACCAGGGCAAGCAAATTTATTCTACTCGTTCTATCTTCTTTTCTATATCTCACCTTCCTTATCCTCCAATTTAGCGCTCAAGAACAGCTCTTCGCACTGCAACACTTGCTGTCTGAACGCACACGCGTCTCGTAGCCGCACCACGCAGGTCGCACACACACCAGAGTCTTTGTCCTCACCGTCTACATGTGATAGCTGCAAGTGATTGAAACATATCAACATCTTAAAACAACTATGAGGATTGTTATGACCACAAAAGTTTTTTTCTTCACTACATCACTACATAATATAAAACAAAGTCGCTTTCTCTGTCCCTATGTCCCTTTGTGTGCTTAAATCTTTAAAACTACGCAACGGATTTTGATGCGGTTTTTTTAATACATAGAGTGATTCAAGAGGAAGGTTTTAGTATATAATTTATTAGGTTTTAGACAAAGCGGGCGAAGCCACGGGCGGTAAGCTAGTTATAAGATAATCATGATAATTTCTTTAAAAATCTCATAGGGCCTAGTAAGAGCCTTTTCTTAAAAATAAATATAGGCCCTTTTTTGATAAATAAAATTAGTGTTTTTCTGCAATTATTAATATTCTATTTTCCTGCTATAATACATGAAATGTTTAACTACAGGAATTTCTAATGGCTTTTCTTATAAATTGGTAAGAAATTTTATAGTTTCTGAGTGAAGGACATAATTTATTTCCTTCTTATTATTTCTGTATAAAATTAACATTTAGAATTCATTTCAAGTAGCCTTAGTTACTCTGTATAATTCTGTTAAAATTAAAAACATAAATAAAAACAAAGTAAAAGTACATAAAAAATCGTAAACAAATTGATTGTAAATCAAAATGATTACAAACCCAAATACACTTCTACATTTAATACTTACTAAAATACCGAAGCAATCCATAACCATATCCGCGTAGACCTCTTTCTTTTCCATCCAAGTATATTCAGCTGTTAATATTCTACATTTTTTTATAGCCCTACAACACCGACAAAGCGCTGGGTCAATTAATGGGCCGTTATTTTTTATTAGCGCCATATTAAACACATTTACTTAACAAAACAAGGGCACAAGATTCAACTCAACATTATTTCTTAGATAAATATTATTGCTTTTATCAGTATTGCGCGAAAAAAAGCTTTTAAAAAATATTTTTTCTGAGTCCCCGGCTCCCATAAACAAAGCTCGCTTCACTTGACGGATGGGCGGCCATAGATAAACGAATATATTTATCGATAGGGCATCAAATCAACAGATAACATAGTAAATTTATAAAGTTTATCTGTGATCACATGCCATAAATCATAGGTAATCTGTATTTTTTTTTAATTTTTTTTTTCGTAATTCGTTGTCACTTCACACTTGTCAAAATATATTGACATGATTGTTGATTGAAGTGGTGTTTTTTGAAATTTAATTACCTACTATTTTATTTTCTATTGATTATTTTAGGTATTTATATAATTATAAATTATAATACTATTATTTTATGTAAGCAATGGATAAAGATACAATGAAAAAGTGTAAATGTTGTTTAGACGAAGACGGGTTATTGAATTTATGGGAAGAATATAAAAGCTATGGAGAGAGTATCATTTATGGAGATATGTTAAAAGAATGTTTCTCTTTACCTGTAAGTATAAAGAATATAGTGTATATATCGATTCTTACTTCGCCAAAATATATAACGACTGATCGGGTCAGCCCCCCTAGCCAAGTGGCTTTCTGTTAGCGTAGCGTTCAATAGAATAGACTACGCTGTAGAATACGAAGCTGTAGATACGTTTGTCTACAGCTTACGTCAATCTCATACATTCGTAGTCTATTCTATTGAACGCTACGCTAACAGAAAGCCACTTGACTAGGGGGGCAGGTCTTTGAACAACTTCTAGAAAAACAAACATTTTCCAGAACTATCCATGACAGAATTTCAGAAACGTGTAATGTATGGCAGATTATTGAAATGTATAGATCAACACCCATTTCACGTCAGATGATTTTCACAGCTCTAACTCATGCCCTAACTTAGCCATCTCAAACAATAGCTGCACTCCGCGGTTTTACCCGCAGTGCTCTGCTCCTGTTGGTCTTAGCGTGATGATATATAGCTTATAGCCTTTCTCGATAAATGGGCTATCCAACACCGAAAGAATTTTTCAAATCAGACCAGTAGTTCCTGAGATTAGCGTGTTAAAACAAACAAACTCTTGAGCTTCATAATATTAGTAAAGCTAAAAACTACTTACACAATAAATTTCATCCAAATAAGCCCAGTTGATTTCCATTCATCATCATAAGCAATTATTACTTTTTAGATAGAAAAACCTATGAAAAATGAACAAGAATATATCTGTGAATCCTGCATCAGTCGGCTCACAGATGCAAGTAATTTTAAGAAGGAAATACTATCTTCTGATATATTATTGAAGACTTTGAATAAAGGTGAGTAAAATGTAAAAGAAAATTATTCATGACTCATTCAAAGGCTGAACTCTAATTTATAGGACGTCGAGTTAAGAGGCAAAATTTTACTGTTTAGCTATGAAACCTAAATCTGAAACTTCAGTTGATGGAAACTTAGTATTAGAGTTATGAATTTTTCAAAACCAGAAAATTAATATAGAAAGTTACTCCATCTTGTTTTTGTTATGCATATTTATAGTTTTGGCAGTGTTAAATTTGATGATTCATTTCACGTAAAATGAACTTGCAATTCATTCATCTATTCTATTCAATGATGATGTATATACAAATTGTCATAAATACTTAAAAGCTATTTAACCATCACAATTTTGAAGGCAGACTTTACATGTATATTTATCAGCCATCTGGTTACCCTAACACAAGCGAAAACTTAGTATGGGATCAGATCATGCCGTGTGTGAAAATTTTCCTGAAATATTTATTTATTTATTTATGCATAAATTCTTAATACAATATACACCTTTGCGCAGTCAGATAGTAATCACTTCATTCATAAAATTAAACCTAACTCATTCCTTTACAGAAATAACAGAACCACAATTGAAACAAGAAACAGAATCAGACGTTGAGATAAAAACAGAATATCTGGACATTGAGTATCTGCTAGATGATGATTGTAAAGACATATGTGATGCTGTGTTCAGCGATGATGAAGATAATGGTGAGTTAATCACGCTAGGATGATATTTTTTTGACGTGACAATGTCTTATAATTCGATAGAGCCGGCTGCGCGCACGAAAAAACATGACTCATGCGGCGTTACCTCGCTCTGAGTCGTTCCGTAAGGCTTGAAGTGCAAGCGAGAGCGCGGAACGAGCGACAAAGAAGCACAAACGTTGTCACGTTCAGCTATCGTCAGTAAGCCGACTTTACAGACAACCAATTTTTTAAGTAGTAGTTATAGGGGTGAACGGATTTGTTGTTGTCAAGGGATTAAAGGTTAATAACTGTAGTTATGTACTGAAATAATTATTAAGTTTCTAACCAACTTCAAAAAAAAGGTGGAGGTTCATAATTTGGCCGATATATATTTTTTGGGTACAATGTATAAGTTGATTAGTATGCCCGTTTAATAGTTGTATATGCATACTAATGTATAGTTCGATTCAAACTTAATGGCGGTTCGGAAGTTAGCTCCGAGTGTACGTTCGCACAGATACCCGTCCCTGAACATCCCACTGATATCTAAAATAGTTTTCTGGGCATCGGATCGTACGATTTTCCGAGCCGCCAATAAGTTTTAATCGTACTGTACGTACTGTGTACTTTATAAGCAACCAGTTCTCACCTGTGCATCGATGTTGTGTTTATAAGATTAATTTGCTCAATTTTCGAAATATTACAATTATTTTCTAAATTACTTAATAGTGCATTTACACGTTCGCGCGAATGTGAACAAATTCGTCTTTCCAATACGATTGTGTGAACACTTGATAGTGTTGACACTCATATACGAATGTTTCGCAGAATGGTTTAGTCAAGAAGCGAATAGCGAACACTAATGTATAAAAGTACCATGATGCCATGATGTTTATTTTATCTTGCCCTTCTTGAATAACTCACGTATTCAATTTTATTTTATGAATGGCAGTGCTGCGTTGCCACAATTTTGCCAATGTCACGTTGTGGATAGTTTTACATCTCATAGATTTTTAAGAAACTCGAATGTATCAGTCAAGCGCAGATATCTACAACAAAAAACAAATGACACACACAATATATAGAAATTACCAACACCAAGTTAATTTATAAATGACGTATCATGAATTACAATAGAACTTATAAATTTCAGTGGAAATGGAAACGAAACTAGACGCATCCAAAAAGCCATGTACATACATACAAAAAGACTTGGATAGTTGTATAAACGATATTCAGGGAAATCAAGCTATAGTTGATGATACTGCGTCTTTGTATAATATGCCAGTGCATGCTGTGAAGAATGAATTGAAAAGTATGTAGTTTTCAGTAGTTATAGTAGTAGTGGTAGCAGTAGTTTAAAGTAGCGAAAGTAATATAGTAGTTGTTTCAATTACCAACATTTTCATTTTTTTTTAGTTACTTGCTTTGAAATTCGAACTTTGTTAACTGTCACACTTGAATTTTTGGTAATTTTTTTATTGCGCCAGATTGAGGGTAGTTGTAGTAGTATTATATTCATGCTCTGTATCTTAAACGGCCGTATGGATTTTATTTTAAAACCGGCTACAGGCTACTCACCCACCTGCTGCAGGGGCAATATTGGGATTGCACCCTTAATTGGCTCCTTAATTGTTATGTGTATAGGCAAGCAGGGACAATTTAAAAAACATCTGAAATTACTCCCACCGCCGACCAACCGAGATTGTTCCAAATTCCAATACTGCACCTGTAGCAGGTTCGTGAGTAGATGCTTTAAGATGTATCGTTAGTAGTTATGTATACATTTTCGTAAATCATTTAAAAAATTGAACTAATAATCTACATTTGTGAATATGTTTAATACTCTATGTATTAATTTTTTTAGGAGAAAAAAAACTTAATTATTTTATTTTCAGATAATTCATATACTGAGTCTAGCGCGAAGAAATCAAGGCGTATATTTTCAGATATGGATATAGATGGTAAGTGTAATCTAAACTAATATTGTAAAGGAAAATTTGATTGTTTCTCAGTTTGTTGTCTATGTGTTAATCCAATACCCTCATTTTCATTGTAATCGGTTTAGTAGTTTTTGATATTTCGTGAAAGAGTAACAAACATACATACACATACACCCATCCTCACAAAATTTCGCATTAATAATTTATAGTAGGATTCTGCATTAACCAATACGGCAATGAATTTGTTATTTTCAGATAAGCCAAAAGACACCAAAACCGCCAAAAAATTGACAAATCGCATCCTTTCCGACCCAATTGGGGATTTGACAGAAGAGCAAACATTCCTAAACTACATGAACACATATTCCAACGCGACACCACTAAAAGGCTACAACGGCAGAGCGTACGAATGCAACTTTTGCGATAACCAATACGAACACCCGGCAGATTTGAAAGCACATACAAGAAAAGCGCACAAGAAATCCAAACTTCAAGCGCTCGACGTTTTGACAGCTGGCGCCAAAATGGACGTCACCGATTTGACATGTCTCATCTGTCATACAGAACTCAACTTGATCACAGATCTCAGCGAACATTTGAAAAAACAACACAAGAAAATGTTCAATGAAACAATAGTGAATTATCTGGTGCCGTTCAAATTTAATACAGACGAGTTGAAATGTGCTATTTGTGAGGAAACGTTCCTATATTTTAAACTCGTGTACGAACACATGAAGAAACACATACGGAATTTTGAGTGTGAATTGTGCGGGCAAGGGTTTATAACACGGCGGACTTTGAGCGCCCATATCCGTCGTCATGGCAACGGAGAATACACATGCAGTTACTGCTCTAAAGTGTTCTTTACGAAAACGCGAGTGAGAGATCACCAAAACCAAGTGCACTTTAAAGTGAAACGGAATAAGTGCGCGTACTGCGATGAGAAATTTAACGATTTAGCGAAGAAGAAAAAACATGAGTGTGATGTACATGGCGCGAAGAAGCAGACGTTTACATGTCAGGCCTGTGAACGGCAGTTTCAAAGTCAGAAATCGCTTGCTTGTCATATAAAGGAGTATCATTTGATGATAAAAAATCATAAGTGTAGTGTATGTGAGCAGAGTTTTGTCACGCCCCTAGCTTTGCGGGAACACATGGTTAAGCACACAAGAGCGAGGGATTTTATATGCAAAGTGTGTAACAAGGGCTTCAGCAGGCGCTATACATTAGTTGAACACATGCGAATACACATGAACGATAGACGGTTTAAATGTGAATTGTGTGATAGTGCGTTTATTCAGAAGTGCAGTTTGAGGAACCATATTGCGTCGAAACATCCCCATGTTGAAGTTTAAATATATGCTGTTCGGTTTCTTGGTGTTTTATTTCGAAGCCCCAATGAATATAGTTTATTGAAGTGAATCTTCTTTAGGCGCGTGGAGAGTAAAATTTTCAGGTACCGTCACGTCACAGATAAGGCGACGATATTGGTATCTGAATCTTGCCAAAGAAGCTTCACTTCTGACACGTGTCCTCTTCAGGGCCTGATTTGAAAAATGATTTCACTGTTAAATAGTCCATTTATCGAAGAAGGCTAGAGGCAATATATCATCACGCCAAGACCAATAGGAGCGGAGCAATAGGTGCAAAAGCAAGTATAAAATTAGCTACATGGTAACACTTAGTAGTTTGCATATTATATTCAATGGGCTTCATACATCATACTTTCGATTGATTGATATTTTAATAGAATTTGTTATTTAATTTCACTCGTTTTTCGGACGACCACGAACATATTATATGAACAATACTAGCTTACCGCCCGCGGCTTCGCCCGCTTTAAACGATTTGAGATTTAAACTATCCTATCTCTCAAGTTGGATCAAACTGCACATGGTGTGCGAATTTTATTATAATCGGTTAAGTGGTTTAGGAGTCCATTGAGGACAAACATTGTGACACGAGATTTATATATATTAAGAAGATGTAGTTCGTGACTACTTTCATATAAGAATGTTTCATGGGACCGTGAATTGCGAACGCAAATGTGTAAGTGAACCATTAGAATGTTCGTTTAGGCCGGGTGCGACCATGCGAGTATGGCCGTCGTCGCCATTGTATTAGGTGGTTTAAAATATGATTACATTTAGTTTCATTTCGAGAAAAAATAAATTACAATTCGTATTTATTTTGTTCGTGGCACAGGTACGTGGATTAATCGTTTATGGATACGGTCATAGATGTATTGCGTCTAAAAAAAAAAAAGCTTTTTAAAGTCAAAACTATTGAACTTTAATACCTACTTGCTCTGTGGTAAAAGTATACTGACAATAATTGACATTTAATGTTTTGACATTATCATGTTGAGATAAAATCACGTTAACGGTTAAATTTAGTGATAATAAAATTGAAAAATCCTCAAATTAAATAAAAATGAGTGTTACTAAAACCCAGGGGCCCTTATACGATCCTGGGCTCTGTAGATGCTGTGGTAATATAAAAAAATGTCGCATTTTAAACGTTGAATACACGCATCATGGTCAAAAAGAGATATATTCTGATCTGTTTGTCGATTGTTTTGGTTTACTGGTAAGTCAATTGCGAAAAATTGAATTATAATCAGCATCAGCTATACGTTATTAATAAAATAAAATCGTAGGAAAGTCAAAATTGTACATTGAATATTTTTTTAAAGAATACCTACTTGTGGCGCGATCTACGATAGAAACCGAAGCCAAAATATAGTTTTTAGAATTTTTGTCTGTTTGTCTGTATGTATGTCCTACTAATAATCTCAAAACTATTATAATAATATATAATACAGTACGTACACTTCAAATTTGGTTTATAATTAGATAGATCTGAGGAATGATGATAGGTTGAATCTACGATTTTGACTACGCGGGCGAAGCCGCTGGCAGAAAGCTAGTCGTAAATAGCTTAATAAATTATGTATAGGTGTCAAGGCTCAATACTTTATCAATATAATGAGCAAAACTGATATATTTCACAAGTTGTAGACATGTCTATCTTAATAGTTTTACGGTTATAAATACTGCATTTTATCACATAATACATATTATGAAGCCCTCTCTATAGATAAAAATTGTAACCTTATTTGTTTGACTTATTTTTCAGTTACAACAAATTAGTTTATTGCCTGTGGTTTTGTGCAAGTTAAGACTTAACAAGTTACTAAAACCTTCCTCTTGAATAACTCTGTCTATTAGAAAAAAATACATCAAAATCTGTTGTGTTATTTTTAAGATCTCAGCATCATACACACAGACAGTAAAAAGCGACTCTCTTATGCTAGGTAGTGATAATGTATCCCCAATTTACATTTAAAAGTGTTGAATATGCTATCAATGACATTATTGCTAATGAGGGCTATGCATATTCCTGCAGCAGGGGCAATATTGGTATTGCACCCTTAATTGGCTATAATTTTGATGTGTATACGCAAGCTG
Organism: Colias croceus; assembly: GCF_905220415.1. Taxonomy (NCBI): domain Eukaryota; kingdom Metazoa; phylum Arthropoda; class Insecta; order Lepidoptera; family Pieridae; genus Colias; species Colias croceus. The sequence goes on along the minus strand of NC_059559.1, from coordinate 6,956,257 downwards.
GGGCAATTTAGAACAGCTGAAATTGCACCATTCATCATGCAACCAAGATTGTCCCTGCGACTGGTGTGTAAATAGCCCGCTTTAGTGAAAAACAAGTGTACTTTAGTACCCCTAGTGTGGGGTAAGGGGCAGATGAATATTTTGTAATTAAATTGTAATACTGACATGATTAAAAAGAGCAACTATGGAGTTTCTTGCCGGTTCTTCTCCATAGATACTGCTTTCCAAATCGGTGGTAAATGTAAAAAATGTGACGTTACAAAAGTGCTTCTCGAAGAAGTCTAATTGAATAAATAAATGTTTGAGTTTTGAGTTTTATGCATTATAAATCTGTTTTACTGATCGATTTTCTTTAGGGACAAGTAGGTGATCAGCCTTCTGTGTCCTGCCAGACCAGGACTTTTTTTTAAACTTAAGTGAAGCTAGTCCTTATTTCTTTACACTAATTCCAGCTATCTCAACTTGACGGAGAGCCAACAGAACGGCTGATATGCGCTACATGTGTTACAAGACTGCGGGAGGCCAACTGTTTTAGATTGCAAGTGCTACAGTGTGAAGAGAAGCTGCTGACGACGAGAGTTAATGGTTTTGATAACGGTATGATTGTGTTTTATGGTAGTGTGTTAGTTTACTATGGATATTTTTAAATGCATTTGAAAGCTGCTTTCATATGATGTTTAATATGTCTTGGCTATACTTTAAGGCTTAAGTTGAATAAATCAAGGCCCAATATACAAATATTTGTATTATTGTGAACTCTATGAACTAAGGTTTTATTGTAAATTCCGTTTTATTTGTTTCTTATAATAAAGCACATGTATAAAAGCGGTTAACAAAACATAAATGCCAACTGAGTTCTATGGTATGATGTTTATAGGATCAACATATAAATGTTAATTTCAAAACTGCAGGTTTATAGTAAAAGTATTAAAATCTATTACATAAATCATATCACTACATAGTATAAAACAAAGTCGCTTTCTCTGTCCCTATGTCCCTTTGTATGCTTAAATCTGTAAAACTATGTAACGGATTTTGATGCGGTTTTTTTTAATAGATAGAGCGATTCAAGAGGAAGGATTTAGTATATATTTTATTAGGTTTTAGACAAAGCGGGCGAAGCCGCGGGCGGTAAGCTAGTATTATATAAATCATATAATATTTACTAGCTGCGCTTCATGGTTTCACGTGTGATGATATATGGCCTATAGTCTTCCTCGATAAATGGGCTATCTAACACCGAAAGAATTTTCCAAAGAGATTAGCACATTCAAGCAAATGAACTCTTCAGCATTATAATAACAGTATTTATTTATTGACCATAGACAAAAAATATGACATTTTTATATTTTGCATTACAGATGATCAAGGAAAAGAAATAAAATGTGATACAGTTATCAAAGAAGAGGTGAATATATTGATTGAACCTGAATATGACGCGGAGCCAATGGATGACCACCATTCAGATGGTAAGAAAATATAAGTTACTAGCTGTCCCGCGGTTAAACCCGCGTTGCTCCGCTCCTGTTGGTCTTAGCGTGATTTTATATAGCCTATGCCCAATAGCCCCCCTCGATAAATGGGCTATCTAACACCGAAAATTTTTTTCAAATCAGACCAGTAGTTCCTGAGATTTGCGCACTCATAGTACATAATTTTATTATTAAAATGATCCATAATTTCAAATGCAGTGTGAAATTATTTTTTTCGTATTAACTTACTTATAATTTTTATTTGAATGTTTTTTTAATCTTCATGAATGCATACAACCAAGTAGTTATACCGTAAATTATAATATCTCAAATAAAATAGGACTGTAAAACTGTTTTTCGTTATTTTTTTCTTAAATGTAAATTATTTATCTTACAACATTACAGATGAAAAACCACTAATAACAAGGAAGAAGAGAAAGCTAAAGAAACTGCGCAAACGCAAGCGAGAGAAACTAGATGTGACTGATGAGATGTTGGCCGAGATGCAGCGGATGAGCGAGAAACTGGAAGAGATGCAGTATGTTGGTAAGTTGGAGTATTAGCCAGTATTAAATAAATCTATACATATAATAAATCTGTAGAAGGGGCAATTCTGTACATTGAAAATATTGAAAAAATAAATAGCATGGGGTGTTACTGGATCGATACCAAACCCAAATATGTGATTAAAAATTTTTTTGTCTGTCTGTCTGTCCGTCTGTCTATCTGTCTGTCTGTATGTGAAGGCATCACGTAAAAACTAACGGTTCGATTTTGATGAAACTTAGTATAATTATACCTTATTATCCTGGGCATAAAATAGGATACTTTTTATCCCGGAAAAATACGTAGAAAAAAAATAAATCTTCATTTTTCTTAATTTTTCCGCGCGGACGGAGTCGCGGTCAGAAGCTAGTAAATAAAAAAAAAACACTTTATTTGCACACACAAAACAAAACAAAATCAAACAATAATAATACACACTGGAGCGGTACAAATAGGCGGCCTTATCGCTAAGAAGCGATATCTTCCAGGCAACCTTAGGATATAGGAAAAGTTTGAAGAAAATGAACAATTGGATAGTAGAAGGAGCGTAGCGAAGCATTATAAAAGGTGCAAATAAAAGCAGGAAATAGATACATAAATACAAATATTAATACATATATACATAGCAAATAAAGAATATTACTGAATGTAGCCATTCAATCAAATAGCAGATTCAACCAGATGACGGTGACATATACATTGTTGTTTACGTCAATAAAACCAAAATTAATCACTTTACGCTGTTAGTACACCGACGCATTCGCGTGCGGCAGCGAATCCCTGCGAAACTACTGCGTAGCGAAATATCTGCGGAACGTTAGTACACAGCAATGTTTTCGCAACTTTTTCTTTTTGCGTCTGTGTAATGGCCATTTCGCAGTTCCTTGCGAAACAATACTGACAAGGACGCAACTATTTCATCTATCCATGTGCTAGAGTGAGACATATCATATGCGAAAAAGATTTTTCGTTGTTTCGCTGCCGCTAGCGAATGCGTCGGTGTACTTACGGCGTTAATAATAATTGTGACATTTGTTACAGAACCAGCACCACAGAAGCCGGAGAAGAAATCCAGCGAGGACATCAAAGCGTTCGCGAACGTCATAACAATAGTAGAAAATTCGTATGTCTGTCCCTTCGATACCTCTTTCAGTGATTATTTCTGTATATACTGTAGACGCGTTTTCACAGACCCTATTAAGTTAAGAGAACACACACTAACACACGATCCGAACACGTTCAAAGAGGTCCTGTCAAACTACACGAACAATAAAAAAATTCAAATTGACATTGACAGGATAGACTGTCGTCTATGCCCGGAAGTGATAAGTGACATTGACGTTTTCAAACGTCACGTGACGTTACACGGGAAGGAAGTGCACGAGGCGCCGAACGATTTTCTAAAATTCAAACTAACTTCGGGAACGTTGTATTGCTTAGAATGCGGCAACACGTTCAGTTTTTTTCACGCGCTCAAAAAGCACATGGCGGAACATTTCGGTACTTGCATTTGCGATGTTTGCGGCGCGCATTATTTCGAAGAGCGAATGCTTGTTTTGCACCAAAAAACACATAAACCGGTGGACGAAGTTTTCAATTGTAAAGAGTGCGGGAAGAATTTTAAATCGAAATACACTAGGTATATACACATTGCGCGGAATCATAAAAAAGAAGCGGCGTATCAGTGTAGTAAATGTGACGAAGTGTTTTTCTCGTATACCCTCCGGTATCGGCATATGATAGACTATCATGGGGAAGAGAGATTGTTCAAATGTGATCAATGTGACCGGACATACGATAGTAGGAAGTCGTTACGGGAACATAACAGGCGGTTTCACTTGAAAATACTGAAACACGAGTGTCATTTGTGCGATAAACGGTTTTATTTGCCGTCTCGTTTGAAAGAACACTTGGCTAGTCATACTGGGGAACGGAATTTTCGTTGCGAATTCTGTGGTAAGAGTTATCCGAGATTGCGAGGGTTAAAAGTGCACATGCAGTCGCATAATAGTGATAAGAAATTTAAATGTGTTATGTGTAACGCGGCCTTTACGCAGAATGTTAATTTGAAAAATCACATCAAGCGGCAACACCAAGGGTTAGATGTCAGTGAGGGTTATCAAGAGTGTAATTAAATTGTTAAACAACATTTGTGTTTGGAAATCAATTTTGAAGTGTAACTTCTTTTGCGCGTTGAGAGTAAAATTTTAAGTCGCGTCTTGGCAATACTGTCACGTCATGGAGGGCGACGAATTTGGTATCTTTGAATCTTGCCAAAGAAGTTTCACTTCTGACACGTGTACTCTGCACATACGCTTTTTCTTTAAAGTATCAAATCCTTTCATTCCATGTGGCAATACCATGGAGATATTTTCATGATATTGCCATGAGAATGCTATCGAAGCTAATTAGATTATAAAAAAATTATAAAAAGAATGTATTATTTGAAATTTTTGAGGGTACTATTATGAAATGTTCAACTGACAGTATGTTTAGAATAGAGATGAAACGGATACCCGGCAACTATTAGATATCTGGCTTATCCAGCGGGTTTAATACTATACGGCCGAATACTGAATAAAAAAAAAATGTTTTTAAGTGATTACTTTATTTACCACATAAGAAATACAATCGATAATCCTAATAATATTACTACAAAACGTTACTTTTATAATCAGAAATTTTAGAACAACAATAAGAAGCAATACATTTTTTTTCATTGCGACTCAAACTCAAACATTTATTTATTCAATTAGACTTCTTCTGGAACAGAGGTTCCCAACGTTTTTATAGTCACGCCCTCCTCATACTTGAATGAAATCTCCCCCCCCCCCCCCTCCCTATAATTAATTTAGCCCCCCGTTAATTAGCTTAATAATGAATATGGTAAGTAATTGAATTTTTTAAACAGCAGGGCTCGCGTGCAATTTTGAAACAAAACGAATGCGAGCAGTTTAAAAGTTATTGATTATTATTAAGAAAGATAAGCAAAGTAGTGAAATTACATTGAAATTAGTCTTCGAATGAATTTGCGATCACAACACATTTTTTGATCTTTAAAATCTGTTTCTACGTAACAAGAGGTAGGTCGTACCATAGTCTGAGGTGTGCACACATTGTACCAAAGTGGGAAATCTTTCATATTATCAACAACTTTACCGTACAAATCTGGAACGTAGTGAGTATTCAGCTTTGTACTAATAAAAAATATTGTATTAACTTTATGACATATCAGGGGTTTTTCAATCTATGGGTCCAAAAGCCTTAATCGGGGGGTCGCCAGCTGAAAGGAAAAGTCGAGGTTCTTACACAACTAAAACAATTTTAAGGAGAAGGATGTGCTTGTTTATTTTTCAAAAGTTTATCAAACTGTGGTGCTATTTTTGAAACGTTAATAATCAAATCATTTTCTAATTGCAGCCTATTTCTCATTTTAGTTTTAATGTCTACCATTGAAGAAAATGTTAGTTCACACAAGTATGAAGTGGCGAATGGCACTAATAATTTAAGAGCTTCCCTTGCCAGCGCTGGATATTCGTGTTTTCTTTTCATCCAAAATACGTCGACACTTTGCGAATAAAATTCCATTTTAAGCATGCCATCAGCAGCTAAATCTAGAAGACATTCTTTCATTTTTGTGGTGATATCAGCCAGGTCTATTGATTTGTCCAAAAAAGGGTTTAAAATCCATCTACGCCCATTGTCAGCTTCAGAGTGCAAGACTGAAAAGTATGTCAAAAGTTTCTCTTGTAAATTATGCAAGCTCTGTATCATGTAAGGAATGTGAGCCGATACTGCAAAACTTTGGTCTGTTGCATTATCTTCAATAATCTTCTGAACACATGGAAAAGGCTCAAACATTTTGTTTTGTAGAGAGGTTGACCACAAATGAAGTTTTGCGTGAAATGCTTTTACTTTATCTTTAGCTGTTAAAATATTTTCTTCTCTTCCTTGAAGGTTCTTGTTCAAATTGTTAAGGTGGCTAAAAAGATCTGCCAAAAATGCTAATTTCAAGAGCCAAATAGGCTCAGAAAAACGATAAGCATGTTCAGATTTTGCATCATTAACAATTCAGCTCTCAATTCCAGAACTCTTGTCAATACCTTTCGTTTGGATAGCCACCTGACCTCTGTGTGATAAAGGAGATTTTGATGAAGCGAGCCCATATCTTCACAAACGATTCTGAATAGCTGGGTTTGCAAAGCTTTACCTTTGATAGAATTCACAATTTTTATAGCCTCCTTGAGCACGTCATTTAAATCAGAAGGTACTACCTTAGCAGCTAGAGCCTGTCGATGAAGAAAACAGTGTGTCGAGGATATGTTTGGCATTATCGTTTTTAATTTTGCAATGAGTCCGCTATTTTTGCCAGTCATAGCTTTAGCGCCATCGCTACAAATAGCGATACATTTTTTCCAATCAATATCGTAGTCGCAAGTGCTTTCTAAAAACATATCGTACAAACACTGGCCAGAAGTGATGGCAGGAAGTGCTTTGCAAAATATGATTTCTTCCGTGATACTGTCATCTGCCGCAAAGCGCACAAATACGACAAACTGTGCACAGTCGGAAACATCTGTAGATTCGTCAAACTGCAAAGCAAAATGTTGGCTGTTCTATAATTTTTCGACTACTTGTTCTTGAATATCCTTGGCCATATCGTTTATTCTTCGTGAAATAGTATTGTAAAAAAGTGGTATGTTTTTGACGTGACAACGTCTTATAATTCGATAGAGCCGGCTGCACGCACGAAAAAACGACTCATGCGGCGTTACCTCGCTCTGAGGCGTTCCATGTAAAGCCGCGTATAGATTAAGCGCGGCAAACCATCGAACATAGGCGCGCGCGGCGGCCGCGCACTATGTAGACGGGATCGCCGCGCGCGGCGACCCGAACATTGCCGCGCTCGAACGTGCCGCGGGGCGATCCGCTCTCTGTCGGTTTTTGAGACCGCATCAAAGGAGCTTCAGTCGTTCGCTCGCGCGCCGTGTGGACGTTTTGTAATTTTGGTGATTCGGCTCGCGCGGCGTATACGTAAAAATAGACAACGAAAAATGCCGTTTACTAATACAATTGTATGGCGCTGATGAATTTTTGTGGAACAGATTTCCTCCCAATACCACAATAAATCGGTAAGGTATGATGCGTGGGTAGAAATCAGTAAAAAAATAGATATACCTATTCCTGACTTGAAAAAGAAAATGACTATACTTTTGGCGTCCTACAGAAGAGATGTTCGTGATGGATCGCCTGCCGCGCGCGGCAACTACGTTCAACTTAAAATATATCTACATATTGGCTCGCGCAGCAAATGATCGTCAACTCTGGTCGAACATTGGCTCGCGCGGCTGCCGCGCTTAATTTATACGCAAAGTGAAGTGCAAGCGAGAGCGCAGAACGAGCGACAAAGAAGCACAATCGGACATTGTCACGTTCAACTATCGTCAGTAAACCGACTTTACAGACAACCAATTTTTTAATTTGTTTGCTTCCTGCTTACTGACCATAATTTCAACCATATCAAGTGCTGCTGGCAAAATAAGATTTTCGGCAATTGTAAGTGGTTTCCCTGCTTTAGCAACTCGATATGCGACTTTGTAGCTAGCTAATAATGCTGACTCGTTGACACTGAATGGTTGTCCCATCAAAATGTAACCATTTTTTTTACCACCAGATTCAGTTAGTCTTTTTACTAAACCACCAGTCGCGTCGATGCTTATCGATGAATATTTTAACACAGTTTGAGTTTGCGGACCGAACGCAATAAACAAAGTCGTGAAAATCATGTACTTTTTTCATTCGTTTTAGGGCCATCTCAACCTGGTGGTAGAATGAATCTGCTGACATAAAAGTGTGCCCTGTTTCAAAATACTTCAAGGCGATAATTTCTGCTGCAATCAAATCACTATTGACAATTTGTACTAGGGAAGATAGAAGCGCCCAGTTCTTGTTTTGTGCAGCGCAATTGTCTAGCCAAAGGGTAAAATTTTTTGCGTCACGTTTATGAATTAGAAATGCTTGAAATGTAGAAATAATATCTTCCTGGTTCCTGCCCGATACAGTTTCATTCCACACTACCGCAAAAGGAACGTGGAGTGCGTTTAAACAAGATTAATGGAGGTGTTTCCGGTTGCATTAACACACATATCAATTGTGACATTTTCTGAGTGTTCTTGACTGAAGAAGTGAACTCTTTTAGTTCCTTTTGCTGTAAGGACTTTCCGTTGGTGGTGCAGTGTTCGGCGACAGCCCTTCTCATCTATGTTATAAAGGCGTTCTGGCTGGTTGGAAATATGTAACTCATCGTAAGTGTAAAGTCAATAAAACACCGGGTGTGGAGTCTGTATCGCATCACCTCACTCGCCAATCCAGAGACGAACTGATCACGTAAATTCTCTTGCAATTGCAATTGCTGCCGAAATTGCACGTAGTCGCCAAATGTTTTAAATTATGTAAATATTATGTGAGCGGCTCGCCGACGAGTTGTCGATGTAAGCGAAAAACATGGCGCTCAGCTATCTCAGAACGCTTTAGTTCGAGATGTTGTGTTTCGAGGTGAACAAGCTCTTCGAGTGATTTCGATTCTGAATGCTCCGGCGACACAAATCGCACATTAGTGTATATGTTGTATCTCCAACTATAGTAATTAGTAATGGCACTTGCAATTCCTGCTTAATTTCGTTTGATAATATGAATTGTTTGACGCGGCGATTATATGCCGGCCATTGTTTGGAATTTATATCAAAAGGTTCTAATTTCCCGATAGGCATGTTGACAATACTTTAATACTTCTCTTTAGTACTTCACGTAACGCGTAGTTCTTACTCGTCGCCAATGTAACGTCAATAAAACACCGGGTGTGGAGTCTGACTGGTTTATTCAATCAATGATAACTACCGACAAGAATTATTGTTAAACCACCCTCCAGTAAGTATAATGGCAGCCGCGCAGCAGCACTTGCTATATGCAATACTTAATACTTAATAGCACCAAGGTTGTAGACAACCCTACAGTAAGTTTAGATTTCCAGTCTACATTTTGTTCGATGAAAAATCTTTTAATCATTTCTCAGACATCTGAAGCCTTCGTTGTTTCTAAAAGTGAGTCGCAAAAAAGAAACTCCTCTTTGATACTACGCGTATCACGTTTTACATAACGGACAAACACCAAGAGCTGGCTGCATTGTGATTCATCGGTGCTTTCATCCAATTGCATACTGAACGGAAACGGTGAAGCATTCAATTCTTCAATAACCTGCTTTAAAACATTTGACGACATTTCAACAATTCTAGAATGAATAATATCGTTTGTTAAGGGAACAGCTTCAGCCTTCTTTCTTTCATTCTTACCACACACAAGTTATACAATATCCAGTGCGCAAGGCTTCATTAATGTTTCCGCGGACAATTCCGTGAACCTGTCCGGGTCGCGCCCGCGCCCGTCACCACCTTACTACTGCGGACCCCTGGTATACATGCTACGGACCCCTTAGGGGTCCGAGGACACCACTTTAAGAAACCCTGCAATACATGAATAAAATCAGGCTTCCTGATCATCGTGGTCATACTCATGTACAAGATCTTCAGAACCATCGATACAAGTAAATGTATCGTAGATGCTGTGATAGTATGCTGGAATTGCTTCTGTCCTACATAGACCAACCCTTTAACTGGTAGATACATTTTTTTATGTTACAGAAATAAAAATTGATTTTATAGAACCATTATGGGCAGTTTAATAACTTTTGTTAAAAAAAAAAAATTAAACATATCCACAGTAAGAAAAAAACATGGTGGCAATATTCTTGCCACTACTGGTCTGTTTTAGGCTAGAGCGACCTTTGAATTTTACCATGCACTCATCTATGGACTGTGAGTTTGATGTCGTCGCATTCCGTTGACATAGATTGTTCAACCGATCGATAAGCGGCGCAACTTATATAATTTATCGTAGTTTTCATCGTTACGGCACGGCATTGTCATGTTGTCATTGACACAATATTTTTTGGAACCTTTGCAATGTCATAGTTTCAGCTATCTCTACTACATGTAATAGTGGCTCACTTCTCAGTCCTCGGTGGCGGGAAGTACATGAATACCCATCTGTATTACGATGCCAAGAAATGCCTTCAATTCAGTTACGGTTACAGTTTTCCAGTTTCGTGCATTTAGTTGATCTGCGTATTTATTTGTTTGTAACATTATAACTTCTTCATCGAAAAATTGCTCGAATTGCCAATTTTATCGACAATACAAATAGAGGCGGTTTTGGTTTCATGCAACCTGGCCTTGTTGTAGTTTGTTTCGCCTCTTAGTAAAAACCGCCCCGGCTTATTTTTGACTCTTGTCAAGTAATATCGTATAAAAAAAGATACATATATTCTTGTTGACGTGGCTGATGCAACCCGATGCAGAGGGTTGCAGTAGTGCGATTCTATACATTGAAATGTCTCGATGAATCTCATCACATTTTCTTTTTTAGCTAAATTTTTGCTAGATATTCTATCTCCGCCTCGACGATCTTGTGGCATTTGACCTGATACTAAAAAATTCTTTGCTATCCTTCGGAGTCTATGGGTACCAACACCTAATATTTTTTCAAAAGATTTTTGACAATTCACTCATTTGTACGGTTTTGTGAATGTACGAATATGGTATGTCGTAAAAAATTGAGCTTCAGCACGGTTTTTTACTTTACGTCTGCGTCTCTGTGGTGTACTGACCTTCATGAATTTTAAATGAAATTGTCTTGATACATTTTATCCGGCTTGGCAAAAAATGCTTGATGAAATTTTCTTATATCTTGCGGATTTAAATGGTTGCATTTAAGCTTACCTATTTTTTTATGTGTTTATTTTAATATCATTTATATCCGGCGGTCTTTTGGCAGAATACCTGTAATTAAAAAAAAATAAAGTAAAATTTTACATCAATCAAATGTTCAGTATGTTTAATATTAATATTTTAAATAAAAGTAATTAATGACAATTAAATATATACACACCGGCACAATTAGCGGAACAGAAAAAAAGTGAGACTATGAGATAATAACGCATATATTTGACGAAAATGTAATTAGACACAAAATAACAAATTGATTAACATCTTTTAACAACGACTTTGAAAAGTCTTCGTTATTTTTTATTGAAAAATAAAGAAATTTTTAAAATAAGTGAAATTTTTAGATGATTCTGAACCATCACAAAAAATAAAAAAGTAAGCATTTAAATGATTTAACAATAAAATTAAAGCAAAATTAATAACGAGTGTTTCCCCTTCTTGCTCTGATTACGGTTTCCATTCGTCTGGGCATGCTACAGATTATGTTATCGATGATTTCTTGAGGCAACCGCTCCCACACCTCAAGTAATGCGTTTCCAAGATCATTCACATTGTTGGGGGGTGGCATTCTGGATTTAACCCTTCTTTTTATTAAGTCCCAGACATGCTTTATCGGATTCATATCGGGGGAATTTGCTGGCCACTGCATCACCGGTATACCTACGTGGCTCAGATATGCCTGTACCGATTGTGCACTATGAGCACGAGCATTATCTTGCATTAGAATAAAGTCGTCGCCAATAAATGGGGCAAATGGTATATCATGTTATTCTTAAATGTCTCTGATGTATCGATCTGCTGTCATGGTCCCTCCTGTGACTATCACTAACTCCGTGCGAGCTCCCAAACATATTCCTCCCCAAACCATAATCGAGCCGCGACCATAGGCCACTGTGTATTCAAAATTAGACTGTATGTGGAGTTCTCCTTTGCGTCTCCATATTCGCTGTATCCCATCGATCTATTTTAAAAGAACTCTGCACTCATCAGTAAAGAGAATCTGCTGCCATTCGTTCAAATCCCAGAAGAAGTTCTCGCGCATCGGTTTCCGTTCCGCTAATTGTGCCGGTGTGTGTATTTTCAGATTTTAGGAAGTTTTTTTTTAAATCAATGGTTTCATGAAAAAATATTATTTCAAAAGTGCAAAATGTTTTGTAAAGTTAAACAATCATCTTAGTCAATTTTATTGCAAGAGCGATATGATGTTCGTCGTTGTTTGGTTCATTTCTGTATTGACTCATCCATTCATCATCTTCTCCTATAAGCATAGTTACCAGGGAAACTCACCTTGCACGCTTTGCAAGAAATAAGTTGTCGACAGTCACAGATTCGAAAAAAAAAAACAAAAACTTTCTAATTATTAGAAAGTTTAAAAGTCTAGTGTCTAGACTCTAGAGGATCCTGATGGACTGAGGACACTTCTAGGATAAAAATATTCTATCTCATATTTTTCGATCAACAATTAGGCATGTTCCTGGTATGTCGAGGGTCACATAGTTATAAATGATTTTTATAGAATGACACCTGTTTATCCTTCATTTTTGTTTCCCAAAATGTATCGTCACGACATATTATTTCGACTTTTTAAGTTTTGTTCGACTCCAGACCACACTGCAAAGATACATTTTGCTTTACGTGTCACGTGCATCTGACTCTGAATTTGTATGAACAGCAGATGATTTTGTTTCATAATTAGAGCATCGCTACGTTTAAATCGTGAGAGTTTAGTTTTTTTTTTCCAAAAATTCACTTTTCCACTGGCAATTGCTTCCTCTTAGCTAGATTTGAACGCTGAAAACGGGCATTTTATTTCCACTATGGTATCGTCCCCTATCAAGCCGTCAGGCGTTGCACCCAAAAATGGAATTTATGGATCGATAAACAGGCCACAAGGTCTGATTTGTTGACCAATTTGTCGCTCTAGTTGCTGAAGAGCAATTTTTTCATAGACGATACCATGTTGCACTGATGCAACATGGCTAATAATAAAATAAATAAAAATAAAAAAAACCTTATATTTCCAGGAAACAAGAAACTTAAATAACATTTGTTTTTTTACTAAACTTAACCTATACTTGTCTTGATTATATTAATTTAAATATATTTGTAGTTTTTAATGTTTTGTTCAGTATTTTGGTTTGTTTTCCAGAACCCCTCCTCGGGTGAAGGTCTCCTCCAACGTTTTCCATTTTTCCCTATTCAGGGCTTTATGAATCTAGTCATGGCCAGCCGTCTTGACAATCTCGTCTTGCCATCTCGTAAGCGGCCTTCCTCTACAGCGCTTGCCCAGAGGGCCGGTCCATGACGTTACTCTCCTTGTCCATCTCTGGTCTTGAAGTCGCGCTACATGTCCCGCCCACTTCCATTTGAGTTTTAGAGACTGGTTTAGTGCGTCAACATGGCTAATATCTCGTCGATATATTATTTGTTTAACAAGATTTTTGGCACTCGAAGACCGTTTTCTTTTTGACCACTTTGGCAAAATTAGAAGCAGTGATTAGATTACTTACGTCGCGTCGTACCTATAAACACTCGCTTGAGTCGCGCTGCAGTACGGTGTTTCGTTCGATTGCCTGTAATTTTTTGTTAGTTTTATGCAAGTCTTTCAAAAATTGTACTTTGCATTTTGAAAGAAATTCATCAGTTTCAACTTTATCCAAATTGAAGATAATTAAAATTTAAAAATTTGGTAGCATTTGACTAATGTCTAAATTGCCTAATATACACTTATCATTTAATTCTCGTTACTTTTATAATACCGTAAATAATGCTTTAGTGCATTGCAATAATATTCAACAGATAGTTTGGGCCAAATATACGAAAAACATAATCGATTACAATTTTAATCTCGTTAATATTGAACGTGCAATATTCGGTAATAGAACCGTGAACGTTTATTCTGGGATATTTAATAAAACAATATTAGAGTAATAAACGATTATTTTATTTAAAGAAACACAATACATGAATAAAATCAGTCTTCCTGATCATCGTCGTCTTAATCATGTACATGATCTTCAGAACCATCAATACAAGTAAGTGAATCGTAGATGCTGTGATAGTATGCTGGAATTGCTTCTGTCCTACATAGACTAATAGGTGGATTTTGGAGATAATATGAGTTTGAGATTGATAAAAAATAATATAATTAAAATCTTTATTGACATAATAATTATACAGGTCTAGATAATGAATCCTTTGGCTCCCGAACTAGTTTAAAACTGTGTCTCAGGAGCCTGATAGGTTATTTTTACTAAAACCAACTAATTGTGTGAGATGAGATGAGATTGAGTACCACTCGATGCGGATCACCGGATCAGCGGATTGTTTGTACGGTTACAATGTTTGGCACGAAATAAGTTCTTGACAGTCACAGATTCGAAAAAAAAAAAAATCTTTCTAATATTTTTAATGAAGTAAAAAAAAAATACATACTACGAGTTCCATTGGAATTGCATTTTGTAAGACAGCGCTTCTTCCTAAATAATTTCTCTCGTCTGTAGAGAGTACTAAGCTTTTTAAAAATTGTTGTTTTGTTTCATAGTATGTTGTTGCATCCATAACGGGTTTTTGGCAGTTCACACCATATTGGGCGTTTTTTCCGGAAACACTTTTAGGTGATTTTTCGTTTTTCCGATTCAAATTATTATTTTTGCGCTTTTTTTAAGCCTCATGATCATTTGAAAATAAATTTACGCACAAATGATTGTAGTGTTGAAAGATATGACGGCAGCCGTGCATCTTCTACTATAAGAACATTTTCATTAATAATTTATTCTTTTGCGTCCTCGTTATTTGGCAAATGTGGCATTAAAACTTTCAACTAAATTGTTTGTTTTTATATTGTCGGTCTTTTCTGCGAAGGGAATGTTTTGCTTAGACTAGTATATAGAAGAGTACACACCCCAACGTGATCTCTATTACTCTTCTCCGAGCATTTATAATGAATGCAGAGGTATTAGCATCTCCACCAGGAATTAAATGAGAGTCAATAAGTCCAAGATAATTAACTTATGAACACTTCGATAATAATTGCAGCTTGCATTGCATTTGAAGGATCGGTGAAGTTCTTAAAACATGTATGCGCAGGTGCCTTAATTCCGTTGTAGCAAGATCTCGAACATATCGTGCAATATTTAAATAAATAAATAAATAAATAAATATTTATTTTTACTCCACGGAATAGCACTTTTTTGCTGCACTAGCCAATTATTTCCGCGGATCCCGTAGGAGCATCGTAATTCGTAATGCCATATGAACGTTTACTTCAACAGGCTTCCGTTCTTTCATTGGAGTACCTTCAGATGTCGTATTGCTGATGAATTTTGCATGTTCAACTTCTTTCCTGCATCAACATGTAATGAATATAAAACTAGATTAATTATTATCATTTCATCAATTGAGAGATCTTCTTTTTTGTGCTATTTTTTGCACCCACCAATTTTGTTGAGCAGCAGCAGTATTTGAAATTAAGTGCAACGGTTATACCGTTGATTTAAAAGAGTTACTCATATTTTCAAGTATTATTATTAAAATACCGACGGAATACACTTTTAGTACTTGCTATGTGCAATACTTAATACTTAATAGCACCAAGGTTGTAGATAACCTTACTGCGGCGGAAACTAGACGCCAATCAATTTTTTTTGAGTAAAGGACGCACTTTTCAAAGTATCTTTCAAATAATCTGGTTCGTGTCATGTTTTCAGCAATCACATCGACACGATACCTTGTCTCTCAATACATTCTAGTTTTTGGATAGTTTATACCCGCCATTTATTTATTTCATAACAAGTAATTAACAGGTTTTACCCCATAGCATTACATGTATGCCATGATCATATTCATCTTTTGATGAATAGTCGTCAGAGCTGTCATCATTTATAGCATTGCCTTTGTATCGAGAATATTTTATTATTTATTTATTCAGGGAAACAAGCGCATATGGATATCACTTACTCTTATCCATTTTGATTACTTATAAATAAACACTTAAAATAGAAATTTAGAACATTAAATAATCACGTCGACCACATTCTAGTGAATTTATTTTGACCAATAGTACATAATTGTATATAATTGCATATATTTATAATATAATTTATTCGTCGCAACTTAGAACACAGTTGATTTTAAAATAAATTCGAATTCAATTTTGTAGGTACCTACATAACGATTGTTTTGAAATTTGACATATTATTATTTTTTGATTAAAATTAATTAATTGGATACCTACTGATCTATTTGACTTTAGGAGTAGCTTAAAAGTTATATTTGTAATACCTATTGTTTGATATTATGCGGTTGATTGTTGATTCTTCCTTTTAATTTGATGTGATTAAATGAAACGAGAATACTGACTTGCAGTGAAAAATATTAGGTTTAATTAAAACGATTACATTGTGTGTGCCGTTACAAGATTACAAAAAGGAATGACGTTAGGTTACATGATTAAGCAAATTTGTTTCACATTAACGTGAAGTTGCCGCCGGTGCCACCGGTGTTGCCGCCACACCGCTGAACGAGGCTCACTTCATAGTTGTTTAACACCAATATTTTCGTATTAAATGTAAAAGCTGAATACTTTAAAATATTGTGAAGAATTTTTTATTTCATTTAATAATTTTTAGAAAGTATGAGATTTGATTTGATTTTATATAGTCTATGGATATTCTCAAAATGCTAGTATCTTATCCTCTTAAGAACCAAACGTAGAAGGTAGAGCGAGAAGAACCAAATGTCGGCAGTCGATTTAACAAGTCAATAACTGCTTTAAAAACAACCGACTTCAAACTTGCACTTGCAACATTTACAAATACTAATGTTTTTGGACTTGAGGTAGGAATAGCAGTCGTAGCTGTGAAAAATGACTGCACGCCTGGTCATGATGGCTGACCACAATAGCCTCTTGGCTGTTGCATCAATTCCGTCGACAGCCCCTTTTCCATGACTGGACGCAAAAAAGCACCATTCCAATTCTACACCCCAGTCAGACTCACTGTAGCAAAGGTTGAGCAATGTGTATCTATTCTTGAATTGCGCAGCGTAACCATCCGAAAAAACAGACACTTTCTTCAACTCTGGATACTTTTGCTTCAGGTCTTGAATTATTTGAAAGAAAGAAAGAAAGAAAATAAATTTATTGCAAAAAACACAGCCAACAACATAACTAAATTTATCTTAAGATTAGCAAACGGACACAGCCTCAGCAAAATGCTGCACAAAAACAGCGCTTTGGCGCATAAAAGCCCACACCGCGTATTTGTCGTGGTTTAATTCATTGCTCATTATAACATATGAATGTTTAGAATTTCCAGCATTTCCCCAAGCGCATCCAGTGAACATTGTTGCCTGAGGGTGAGACCAATGTGCACTTTGAATCTCGTCTTGGCACAAAATAGAAAAATTTTCTGCAAAGTCAACCTGCAGTACAATTTCTGATGCAGTACTGTTTTTCTTCTTGGACTCAAAATGGTTAGACTGCTGTCTGTTTACAAAAACGTGTCTCTTGAACGTTGGCGTTTGATTCTTCATCTCTTGAATCAATTCATCTAATGAGCCTTGACGAGACACTGGGGTATACTGGGATTCAGACTTCTCTCATTTCTTCCAGTCAACTTCTATGTCTGTGACCAAATTAACAGGCAATATATAAGTGACGTCAAAGCAGTCTGGGCTGTCATCTTTCAGCATACATTTTTCGCTGCTTGTATCACATGTCATTGCATTTAACAAGTCAGCAGTCGTTGATGGTAAGCCGACGATATATTTCTTTAAAGTTTCCAACATAAAATCGAAGTTGGCATGTTGTGGGCAGACACAGACATTGTGAGGCATATCATTCATTGTTTTTACATGAATTGACTGACTACAACGAGAAAGAAGATGCAGTTCTGCATCTTCGTTCTCGTTGTAGTCACTGGGCAAAGGAATTTCCTTATTTTTAAATTTTTCCTCAATAGCAATATGTTCAGAGTCGCACTCCATTTGTGTGTGGCCAAGTTCGAGATATTTCTGTGTTATTGTGATTCCATATTTTTGGCTTATATTCAAAGGGCATTGGAAAGGATGATATTCCTATTTTGAAAGAAAGAAAGAAAGAAAAAAACATTTATTCCTAGAAAAAGGTACACACACAAGAAGAAAACACAAAATAGAACAAGAAAGAAAGTACGATACATAAAATTAGACATAAAATTAGACATCATGTTCGCTGAGAATTTCGTACTGTGTGTGCACTGCATTTCCAGAAAAGGGTCTTGACTCAGCTTTCTGCCATAGTCGCAGCAAGCTGCGCTGGTATTCTGTCAAGACCGTATTTTGGTATGTACACCCGTCAGAATAAATAATGATCGGCTTTTTGTGTGGCAAACAATGTCCTTCTAGAATTCTAGATATACAATCAGGGACAAAGCAAATGTACTTGAAATTAAATCGGAAGCAGTTTCGTCAAAGCAGTAGTTGGTACAATGTTTTGTAACAAGATCACTCACAGTATAATTGTGGCTCGTCAGTTTTGTTTTAAAGTGTAAAGCACTTTCAGAGAAGGACATACTTTGACTGATTCAGAAATCTATCGTCAGCATTATAAATTGCTGCTAGAGCTTTTTCCTTGTCTTGACTTTTTCATTTCGTGCTCTGTCTTTTTTGATGACGTGTATTTGATAGTCTGGTGGAAGGTTCAAATCTCCAAGGGAAAGAGAATTGTGGCGCAACACTTTGGCATGTTGACATGCCTCGCACTTAGGTGGCTTAAACTATGAAATTAATGGAAAATTAAACGTTGTAAATCAGGGAGCACATAAGGACGTCTTTTCCGGGGGAAATGTCGCAAACCAATTTCACGTCAGTGGCTGGCACTTTAAATTGTAGAAATCTAATCATTAAAATCTCAGTTCAAAAGTATTTACAGTACTAATCATTCCACAATATTAATATCTACAATTGCAAAAAAACAATCAAAATCAGGGATTATCTTTATTTCTGACATTCTAGATACATCGGAACTTTCGTTATGCTCTTCTTCATTTTCACTTGCCCTACTGCCATCACCTGTGTGAATAATCATTTCATCGATAAATTCACATTTAAAACAAAACCAAGAAAGGTACATAATAGCAGCTCTATATGATTTTACACAGAGAGAACACGTGCAGTCACCACCAATATATAAAGACGACTGATGGATTTTTGAGTTTTTTGACTGACATTCTACCGCCCGAATTGTTTTCGATTGTGTATGACTGTGAATTATCTTTTATTTCTTTTAAACAAGGTGTAAAATGCAAGTGCATTGTTTAGGGCTCTTACGATTCAATGATTCGGGTGTTTTGTAAATAAGACAATTAGCGAAGATTTGCATGTGCATTATTAATTTTGGAATACTGTATGTTGATTCATATGATTAATTTTTGAATTTCTAAAAACGTATCTGCTTTATTTTTAATAACTGATCTACGCTTCAAATATTCCACTCTTTTGTCGCTAAAATCTTTGTTATTTAGGTGATCCCTTAAAAATCTTTTGACAACCCTCCACTGGGTTTCGATTCTCTGGGTGTGTGTCCCATCGCGAGCAATGAAGGGATTGTCTGGGTCACTATGGTTTACCTTTTTATGGATAAATCCATGGTCACCCAAACAATCATATGCCCTCCAGAAGTCTGTATGTATAGTGGTGCTCTCTTCACCATGTTTTTTTTATTAGGGACACCAAAACTTCTGCACTCTGCAGACCTTATGTTATCGGGACACACCTCCAACCGCAAATTTTCACTTCTGTCTTCTATAAGGCCAAGTACCCAGTGGCCTTCAATATGTCTCCCTAAAAACAAACATATAGCTTATTAATGACATTTTTTCTTTAATAATTAGTATTATATTATAGTTTAGGTATACCTAATTAATAGTTATTGTAACAAAAGTTTTGAGGATGATGCATGAAACTAAATGTTTTAAAACGTACTCACTCAACTTATTTACTTTTAAAATAGTGTACGTCATATAAATATATTTAACCTTTATTTTACTTGCTCTTTCCAAATTTACTTTCGTCGATCTGTACTGTATCTGTACTTGCTCGGGCCACCTATCTTCCTCTTAAATTCTTGTTTTGACAACTGGTACAGCACCACAACTACTCGGAAGTAACTGTACCAGTCAACGACGATACCCCGGGACAAGCATTAGTTGTTAGCTCTTCCCATCTTCCCAAATTACTTTTTCAACGGGCCTATTATGGGCAAAACGATAGGTAAGATGATTGTGGGCAATCTTATTTTCACATTTTCGAACCAGGTCCCAATTGCTCTCGGCAGTAGCTGTACCAGTCAACGACGGTAACCCGGGATAAGCATTGGTTGTTAGCTCAATTGTCCCATCTTCCCAAATTACTTTTCCAACAGGGCCATTTATGGGCAAAATTACAGGTTAAATAAAAGATTGTGTGCAATCCTGGTTTCGCATTTTCGAACCAGGTTCCAATTGACCTGGCTATCCGGGACTTGCCTTAATACTTGACCTTATAACATATAAAAGAACCAACAGTACGGTTGGTTGTATAAATAATTTTCATGGGTGATCGGTGTGCGCGGCAAAGTTTTTCTTTAAGAATGAGCCCTTGCTCAGTGAATGCCAGACAGAATACTCTCGCGTGCCAACACAAGCACAAGTCTCGGCAAATTAAACATCTGGGCTACATTGCCTGTAGACTTTCTTCTTGAAGGTGATACATAGTGTTCCTGTTAAAAAATGTCACAAAGTAAATAAGGTCCAAAACCCGTGGAAAAGTCGGTAGTAATAGAAGACTGGGGTTCTAAATAAAAGCAAAGGTAGTTCGGAAAGAAAGTATCAAAAGTCCAAAGGAATAGCCAAAGTTGTCGTAGGTATATCAATGAAACTAAGAAAAGCAGAAAACAGCACACTCGCGCAACTACAAGAGAAACGGAATGCGCGCTGCTTTGATTTATCTTCTTCAGATGTAGTATAAACATTTAGTTTTATTTTATTAATCTCATTAATCTCATCATTTTCTTCTAAATTATTTCTTCTTAAATTTTATCCTCATTCTCTATATCTCATAGTGCATCTTGCAAATCAGAATAACTATAAATACTGATTTCAGCGCTTTCAGAAGTAGTAGACGCGTTAGAATGATATAATGTTAAATGCTTACGTTTGTAAAATCAAAATGTAAATATTCATTTGTAAATGTTAAGCGAAGTTGAGTGTGTCTTTCTGTGAGTATCGGTTTCCTAGCTGGGACTCTGTTGTTTAAACCGGCAAATTTCAGTCGACGGCGTATTGTAGTGGTCGACACATAATTTCTATTTGCCACTGTTCGTGTTGGTTTGAACGGGTCAGTTTGAATAAATAAATAAATTTGCTTGATTTCATCATCCTGACCCGCAGTTGTTTTCCTTGGCCGACCACTACTGTAACAAATTCTACAACATTCTTTCTACAACACATAAGTGACCAATTGTTGGGTCTAATAAGATACAAAGTTTTTTGAAGGAAGTAACATTCAATTTAAAAAAACATACCGAAATATCTAATGCATCGGTGATCTCTTGGACTGTTTTGTTATCATCATACATAGACACTATCCGATATCGTACATCAGGGCTGTCGAAACTAAACCCCTTCGCGGGCTAATTAAATTTCATACAAAAGCTGGAGGGCCAGAAAAATATTTTCAGTTGTCAAGTAAATGAAATACAGGGTAATTTTGTCTTTCTATGTTTATTGGTTTTTCGTTAATTTATCTTTAACAATAGTATCGATATCCACGAAAACATTCGTTGTTGCGAGGCGCATTGCATGAAAAAGCGATTTATCTGGCAGTGAAGATTTTCCGTTTCCATGTCTGTTGTATCAGATTTTATTTCATTTTTAAGAAATATGGGAATTTCTTTCCGTGAAGCGTAAAAGCGCTGCAAACACTGACCAGATCTTAAAGACTATAAATGACTATAAACTATCTACTAAATTCGTACCTATTGTTCCGAACAGTAGTGACTGTGGCTTTTTAGGTGCCCTTTTTTGTATAATTTTTTCAATCCTCCGTGCTTTCTCTATGCTTCTATGACCTGAAACAATATTGAAATTTATATACTAATTTAGGTGTCATCAGGGTGCTTGATACATAATATGTTATATTGCTTAATTATTCAAACGATCCCATTTAGTACCTTTGTATAAGAAAAAGCAATAACACCTTATTATTTACAAAACAGTATTCATCAAGGAACAACAACTTAGAATGAGCCATGAATTACATCATTTATATTATATATCATAAAAAGTATGTAATATTTTACATAGTTCATTAATATCAGTCTATGGGCAATTTATGTGTATGTATGATATCATTTTAAAATTCACATAAGAAACACTTAGATTAATTTTTATCATTGAAATAAAATAAAAACATATTTATAAAATGTTGTGTGGTTTTATGAAACCACGGTAAAAGTGAAACTGTTCGAACGGTTCCGAACACTGCTTTATACCTACTCGGCAGCCGACCGTCACGCGACATGCGCTACACAGACCAAAAAGTTTGAGACGATGTAATAAAAGTTTCACTATAATAATCGAAATGTGAATATATCCGATAAAAAATTCTTCTACTAAGTTAATGTTATTTAAACATAAAGACAACCAAATTGTAAGATAGAAACCAAATAAAATATTAATATAATATAAAGTTTTACTTTTTTTTTAAAAACAAATAAAACAACGAGAGTAGTTTAATCTATTTTAATCTATTCACTGGATTCGTCCGATGAGGAGTCTTCAGTAATATGTAGGATAAGGTCTTGTGTGCATATATTGTCGAATGCAATATCACGGTCCCAAACAGATAAGGGGCCATCCATTAATCACGTGATGTTTTTTTTTTGGCATTTTTTGACCCCCCCTCCCCCTTGGTGATACGTGGTGAGGTTTAAGACTACCACTCCCCCCTCCCCCCTATATCACGTGTATTTTTTCGTACCTGCAAAGAATCTATTTTTTATTTATAAAAAAATACTGGTATAAGTATCATCTAATTTTATTATAGGAAATTAAAGGCTACTATAATAAACGTTCAGAGGTAGACAGATAGATTGCAGTTTGTTTTTAAATGACATAAAAATAATGAAAGAAATCCGGAAAAGTGTATGCGTTTGATTAAAAATAAATACATGTAACGCCGCTTTTCGGTTGAGTATTGCGCGCTTGCCGAAAAAATTGGAGCATGTTTTTGAACCACTCTTCATAGACCTTTGCATTCATTTCTTCGTGGTAATCGCCTGATTTCTTAGATTTGAATGCCAGCAGTGCATTTCGTAGAAAACCTTTTGCCGTACCAGCGTGACATATGATGAGGCGTTCACCTTTTCCCATTGGTACTGCGGGGGTTGACGCAGCAGTACCGTCGCATGCATGCATTCAAATCACAGTGATAGGGCGGTAATCTTTGCACAATATGGCCGTGCTGTTTAAAAATATTATCTACATATTTCAAAATGCAAGTGCTGGTTTATGTTTCTTGACTAGTACAGTATAAAACTGATTTGGTCATTTGGTCTGTAAAGTCAATTCCGTTTTGAAGTAACCACTCCTTAATTATATCCTTTCTTGTTGTCATTGTCGGTGCTCTGTTTGTTTGAATGCAGTGATAGGACGCATTGTCCATTATAATTACACTTAGACCAGGTAAATTAGGAAGAAGCTTCGTAACAACCCATTTCTTGAAATTTTCTTTATTCATATCGTGGCGAAAGTGGGCATTATTGTCTTTCGACTTGTAAACGAGAAGTGCATTTTGTATGAAACCTTCTTCAGTAGTATCAGTTATCTGGGAAAAACACTTTTGCCCATAATTTCGCTTCAAATACAAAACTGTGAATAAACTTCCTTCTTTATTTATTATTTTAGCCACAAAATGCAAATAAGCCATCTTTTTGGCTTCTTCTTCCTAACTTCAGGATGGCCATTTGCACGTAGATGTTTGTCCACCAAATGCTTCTTTTCCGGGAGATACCAGATCCAGCTTTGGTCGAGTCTTCTTCAAATGAGACACCTTGCTCCTCCATCCATATCTTTATGTCTGCTTTGCGGGTTGCAACTTGCAGTCGTTGGTGCTTTATCCAACTGCATACTGTAGTATAATGCATTATCCATGACGAGAGTGGAGTTTTCAGGCAGATTTGGTATTCGTTTTTCTTTTAAATATTTTACAAAGTTATTATCATCCATCTCGTCGTGGTAATCGCCTTTTTTTGATTTTGCTTTAAATAATAATTCTGCACCCTCCACAAACCCATCACCTGCGCCGGCATGGACCATCACCCACCTTTGTCCAGGACTATCATTTTTGCGAACGCCTTTGTCGGTTGATGACCAAAGTATACGGACATAGACAGGGAAGGCCGCCATTTTTTTTTAAAACTTGAATACACTGCTATCTTGTTTCCAGTTGCTGAAACTTTTGTTGAAATGAAATGAAATGATTTGAAATGAAATGAAATGAAATGATTTATTTTGCAAGAAATGTGGAAATTTACAGATGTTACATAATTTATTGTTCAGCACAAATCGCCAATTGATTGACATGCAAAAATTAATTTGTTTTGAAATCTATATAGCTATACGCACTAGGTACGTATCTATTCTATACATTTATGTTTCGTACTACATATTCATGGTGGAAAATCTCGATTCTGACGCCAAATAAAAACTTAGTAATAGAGAAATCACAAAAACTTTTAATGAACTGTATTTGTTATAATTAATTTTTTATAAGGCCTAGTTAACGTGTGCAACGGTGCACGTCTTATGCGAGACTAAATTCTGATCATTATTTCTCTTTCACTCTCTTATGTTTTATACACTGTTATCATGTTGTCTACAGGTTTCTTTAAAAAATGCTTTAACGATTGTAAAATACACTGTCGTCTTTTTCACAGTTTGAACCAACTGAATGTGAAGATGAAATATTATTAATTAACTATGTTTTATAAGCTGCTTCAAATGCAGACGAAGTGGGCATAATATTGCTGCAACCGTGAGCTCGAATTGCCCCAAAAAAATTATCCAATGCATCTTGATTAAAGTTGCGCAGCAACAGTGAGTTCATACCTTTGGAGCTTAAATATTTAGCAACCGCTTTAAACCCCTCTATAGATTTGACCCAGCTAGATAGGAAGGCACTACTCCTTGATTATATCCATTTATAAATTGCATCGATTTTAGGATTGGCAAACTTTCGTTCCACAATTTGTGGTGAGGGGAGTTACTGCAGACCTATAGTTTTCCTTTCCTCACTTGGCTGTAACTTCCATTGACACTGTCAAAAAGGTCGTCGAAGAACATAAGTAAATCTACTGTGTCCAAGCAATCTTTTTCAGCTGCCCCAGATTCTGTAATGAAACAAAAATATAATATAATTATAATATAATTTGATCAGTAATCGATATGATTTTGGTGATAGTTTGTACAAAGACAACGCTAATATTTTTTCATCTACTGTGAATCTTCTTCCACGTTTTTCTTCCCACTTTGTGTGACTTGCATTTGGCAAAATATATTTGCAGTCGATGACATTTTCTTTGAAATGATGGTAAAAGCTGCTGTTTTTGTAATTTTTTTGGCCAGGATATATTTCTTTTTGAGCAGCCTTTGTCTGTTCAGACTTTTCAATTTCTTGAGAAGCATTTTTTATTCTCGGTGTTGCGCCAAAGATTCACCCATATCTGTAAAGTACGTTATAATACTTTTATTTGTGTAAGTTTAAAGAGAATAAACATTTTTCATATTTGAACGTTTAACTTAAACAATAAATGCTTGAGTTGTTTTTTTATGTTCTAGTTCTTGTCTTGATAGCCAAAAATATGACATAAACAGCTGACTGTCGGACGGTCAAAGACCACGGCGGTGTATTATATTTTAATTAACGAGATTCAAACATATTTTTAAACACGCAGTTTCTTATGGAAAGTTGTTCGTATTCATGAGTAAGTACATGCATATCTTACTTCTTTCCCTTTATAATATTATTAGTATAGATAAGTAATCAAGTGTTACTGGTTACATGGCAAGATTGAATTCCAATTTTGTCTCTAAAATAACAAAATTTGACTTTAGACAGTGGTTTGGTAAAGATATCTGCAAGTTGCTCATCGCTACACACATACTTTAAATGAGGGATGCATCGATACGCCTTTTCGTCGATACGATACCGATACCGATACTCTTATAAAAATATCAGCGATACCGATACTGATACCGATACGCTTACTGTGAATTCAAAAATGAAGGTATAATAAATAAATCACAAGTCAGATTTTTCTTTTATTAATATAAAAAATAGAGACAGGGTAATAATTAGGCAATTAAAAATTTTAGTAATTAAAATTAACGTTGATAAGATTTTTGTTTAAAAAACAATGTAATCTTAAGTTTTGCGGAGAAATGCGATTTCGCAAGTCTGTTTGAAAGACCTGCGCTGGAAAATAGTCTCTCAGATGCAACAGCACTCATTTGGAAACTAAAGTACCTACTTCTGCGTAATTTTTTTAAACACACAACTCAACAACACACTCACAAGTGCGGGGTTTCCCCGAGCATAGTTCATGACTTGTTTGCAACGGAATAGACGAGACAACACGCTCGTTTACACTACATTTTTAAATTAAAAAGTATCGTTGAATCGGTCATAAAAATATCGTCGATACTGATACCGATATATCGTTAATTATTAACCTAACCTAACCTAACCCGAAGTATCGCCGATATATCGGTATCGGTTGCACCTCTACTTTAAATCTTACTTTAGAATAATAATTAATAATATATTTTTCTTTTATAAAATGAAATTTAATGTTCTCTGACTTGAACCAAAAGCTGATAGATCATTATTTGATTGTTTAACATCTTGTAATAATTTTGATTTGACTGAGTCTGACGAAATTTTCATGACTGAACTTTCTATAGCTATAATCATTGATTTATAAGTCTCAGGTAGACCGGAAAGCAGCATGGTAGGTTGGACTAAAGCAAAGGGGGCGCAGGACTTTGAAATGCCCCATATTTCATAGACTTCCGAAAACAACTTCAATGTTCGACGTAAAATGTATAGACTCTATCAAATAAAGGGGCGCAGGACTTTGAAATGCCCCATATTTCATAGACTTCCGAAAACAACTTCAATGTTCGACGTAAAATGCATAGACTCTATCAAATAAAGGGGCGCAGGACTTTGAAATGCCCCATATTTCATAGACTTCCGAAAACAACTTCAATGTTCGACGTAAAATGCATAGACTCTATCAAATAACTAAATACGAAATTTAAAGTTGGATAAGTAATAATACAAATGGAATAATAATTATATAAATAAGCCCTAAGTTTTTGTAAAGGAAAATGCGGACAAGTCGCTACATAGCAGTTTCTTCCAGGCAACCAATTACTGGAAAAAAAAAATTAAAAATAAAGAAAATTTTTGATGGAGTTGGTGTCATTATAACACCTATTTATTATTGTTTTATCGTAAGTCACTAGGTTAGGTTAGGTTTTATACATTTTGTTGGCATTGGCGACAACGGCAATCAATAAGCTTAATAGCTTTTTTACTATGATTCCTATACAATTTTCACTTTGGATCAAAAATTTTCGAAGTCCTTACTTTGCGCCCCCGTTATGATGCACGAAGCGGCGTACGGCGTGCGGCCCTTCCCTCTTTTTGATGTGGTTTTTTTGGCAGGGGATTTTTGAACCCCCAATTCGTTCCTCCGAATCTGAACCGGAGCGGCTCTTATCCAGGGACCTCTTCCGCCACAGCCTACCTTTTTCGTGGGATTGAAGATCCACCACGCTGTTGGCTGAGCTTGATCTCGAAAGCACCACAGCTCTCGTCCGTCCAAATCATATTGTCAGTGTCCATATTTGTTTTGCAAAAGTCGTCGTTAAATGCTCGCAGAAACATTAATCTCACAGTCATGTTCTATTCGGCTTAAAGCTTTGCAAAGAGCACGTCTTTGTTTTCTTAGTGGGTTGTGTATGAACGTTAACGTGCAAGTAATCACCTACTGACACGTCTAGTTTGTTGCGAAGAGTACTATAATAATACGGCAGAAGAGAACCCTCTCTCGGATATTTTATGCATGACAGTTTTAAGCGCCCTCTGTATTTCTGAACACCACACTAACCCCCAAGTAGGTAGGTACTATAGTAGGTAGGTATGGATTACTTCCGAGGTATTTTCGATACCTGCAATGAACACCAGTGCCGATTTCAAAAAGCTTTGGAATTTCAAATGCCTATTTCATTTCCCAAAACGCTTTTTGAAATTAGCACAGGTTTCATTGTTGGCATCCATTTATATTTCAGAAGGTCGTCAAGGTATAAAAACAATGATGTTGATATTGGAATAAAAGAAGCCAGTTCTGAATTATATTTTATTTTCTATTTTTATAATTTTTGTACTTATTATAATAATTTTGGGCAGCATTTTTTACTTCGTCCTCTCCATCATATTTTATTTTACCGCTTAAAATTCGGTTGACTGACCTGCACCAACTAAAAATCAAGACATTGATTGTTGTATCGTTAAAATATTTCTTTAACTCACGGTTGTGTACCGGACTTGAAAATGGGTCATTATAATGAATAATGACTCATTATTAGTGAAAATATCCAGAAATATTAAAATATTTTCTTTAATTTTCTTTTTTGGAACATTTTTCTTTAAAAATGATGTGACAGTATTTTGTATGTCATTAAAATATGTTGCTACTTCTTCAGATGGGTAGCACAACCATGTTTTATTTTGATATTCTTTTGCTTTAATAAATGAATTTGTACTACCTATTTTGTCTTTATTATGTAATAAATGTAGCCTGCAGTGTTGACAACTTTTAATAATGTTTTTTAAACATTTTTTCAAGACCCAGCCGCAAACATAATTGCTCTGACCAGCATCATTTTCGTGCTGGCCAGAGAAAATTTCATTATTAAAATGAATAATATCATTTTCTTTAGGAGCATATCAGGTGTTGGAGTTGTTTCTGTGAGGAAGAATTCAAAACTTTGAAGGCATTTATTTTGGTCTTCCTCACAGTTTGCTCTAATTGAGTGCGTCGAACTACAATTGTTGAGCATTAAAGTTTTAAATGCCCCTTCAAACGCCACTGTGTTCGGAGCAATATTTCGTGCACCATAGCTCCTGATGCTCCCAAAAAGTTTTCTACTGGGTCTTGATTAAAGTTTCTAGTTAACATTGCATCCAAACCATATTTATTACACAATAATTTCCATAGCGATTCTATGCCTTCTATAGTTTTAATCAAATTTTTTATCGATGGTACAACTGTTTCAGTCAATCGTATTTTATTCCCAACTTTTACACTTTTAATATATTTGGCAGTTTTTAATATTTCTTTGGCTATTTGGCATAATTGATGGTGAGGCGAGTTTTGCTTTACAGGCCCTTTGTAAATTTTACCATTTGGTACATGTAAGGTGCTAACATTAAGACTATCGAATAAATTATCAATCATTAACGTGAAGTCAGAAAGCATTCGTTGGGCAAGTCTCCTCTCGCTGTAAGGTGTTCAGCCGCAACACAAACACTGTGGCTGAACAGTTGTGTAGCTGACTTTACCCGCATTTTATGAATTTTCTCGGGATTTATGTGTTCCTCAGTCAACTTATCTAAAAGTCGCAACTCACCGTACGATTTTTCGGCGGCATACACCCTTTGAAAATATGTAGTTCCATTTTACAATTTTTGTTTCCCTATTAATTGTGTAACTTAAATCTTTAGTTATTAAATTGTTACGCAGACCTTTAATTAAATGGGGAGTGTCATATATCGGAATGATATTATGTTTGTTTAGACGAATTATGATTGAATTGATGCTGATCGGAATGGAACCACACACAAAACAAAATAAGGTCTTTTTTCGCGAAGTACAGTTTTATAGCACCGGCGCACAATTTCTTCACACGGCAGGAAAAAGTGAAGTACTGGTTATGAGGTAATAGTCTTGGTATAAGGACGGAGGAGTTGTCTCAACTCAACGTCTGATAAACAGAACACACTCGGAAAACCACGAATTACACACAAAATATGAGGAAGCAAAAACAGGCGCAAACGCACGTTCCGGCAGCCATATTTTATGTGTCTCTTTGTGGAGTGTTCACCACAGACTAAGCAGTGACTAATCAAATCAGGACTGTAATAATATGGTTTTAATTATAT
Source organism: Colias croceus (assembly GCF_905220415.1). Lineage (NCBI taxonomy): Eukaryota > Metazoa > Arthropoda > Insecta > Lepidoptera > Pieridae > Colias > Colias croceus. Next base: position 6,926,148 of record NC_059559.1, on the reverse strand, counting down.
TATTTATATGCAATATAAAACAGGCCATACCTATTTTATTATTTATTAATTAATTTGTGATTAAAAAACATGATACGTTTGTTTTATTATGATGGTAGTGACATCTATTGGCACTTTTTGATACTTCTGTATAATTGTTTCCTAGTTCAGTCATATAGATGGCTCTGCTTTCTTCGAAAAGAGCGATCTTCTAAGTGAACCCCCCCTGGTTTGTTGTCATTTTGATAACTTGTGGACTGCCCAGGCTGCTCGCAGATATAGTCGCCATTAACAGAAACCTGCAAAACATTGTCTTTATTATGAGTCGATTGTATCAATTATTTTTCATATTCGTCTCCAGGGTCACAATATATTTCCTACAGTAAGGCAACTTTGATGTCGCTCGATGCCGCCGGTATAATATGTACATACGCTATCACATGCAAATATGCTGGGATTGTCACCAAATGGGAAATAAAACAATGGTTTTATTTATTCATATGTACGTTCAAAGTAATTGTGATTATTGAATCGAATGTAATTATTTATTCATAAATGTATATTTACGTATATTGCACTGCTGAATTTTTACGCGAAACTTTATTTTTGAATATTCTTAATTATCTCTTATAGTTTGGGTTCGATAGTTATAGGGTTTGATACACTTTATTATTCACAAAAGAACATTTATTACTACTAAAAACACACAAAATACTATAAGGACAAGATCAAAAAGGTAACAATGAATAATTACGCAAAGCGCAGTGACATGTTGCGTTGCGAGTTTATAACGAACTGCGTTATACTTCTTGCTCTTAACACTGTCTCTAGTTTTCATTAGGTTTTGAGATATTCTTAGTGTAAATTCCAGGTGACGTTCAGGAAAAGCATTAAACCATTTTTTCCCTGGGCGATTGTTGGGAAATGGTGTTGCTCTCTGGTCGTCCTTAACAATTTTTTGAACTCTGTCAAGGAGCTGGTCTTTTCCTACCGGACAATGCTGCTCCGACATTGCTATAATCCAATCCAACAATATTTTTTCTTCTGTGTTTCGTAGAGATGTGGGAGGTCCCATTCGCGACCATTAGCATTTAGCTTCGCGATATTCAGGCTCGAGACGAGCTGCTGTATCTTTTTGCTGTGATAAATTTGAACGTTTTTTAAATAAAGACTTATATAATCTTTTTAAGTTTGTGATCTGCCCCTTTCGATTTTCTTTAATCTTATTTCCAAATTGTTTATTAATGCCCTTTTATGTTCAGTTTTGGTAATTTTCTGTGATGAAGGTAAATTTCGTCTATGATTAAATTTTCAAAAACCGGGTTACGTTTTAATGCAAGTGATGTGGCAAAGGCAATATTAAAGACCACACAATCACAGTTAATAGAAAGAAAGGAGAAAGAAAGATCATTTATTTGACTCCACAAAATGCAATAAACACGATTAGCACACAATACAGTTAAAATAAAACAATACAATTCAAACAACAATAATTAAATGTACAGTAAAATCAAGATAAGAAGCTAAAGAGTGGAGCAAAAACGGTAGGCCACTCAACATAAATTGCAACGCAGGTGCAACACTGATTTTCAGTGGCCCTTTTCTGAAGCGATTGGAGCAGTGTTGCTGTTCGGCAATATAGTTAATGGCATGTTCACATGACAAATTCTCATATATTAATTAATTCTAAAGTTTAATTATATTACAATAAAGAATTAAAAATCAATTTTAAGTTCTACTATGTCATGTAATGGAAATTCTGTCATTTCTTCCTCAATGGCTGATGTGGATGTGGATAGCATTTCGGTTTGTCAAATTCAAATTCAAATAGTTTATTTGCAAGTAAACATGGTATACATATGTGTTAAGATACATTATTACAATTTACAGCATGTTTAGCCGTCATTCAACGGCACGCAAATTAATACATTATTGATAATATACATTTTACATGTCACATCTTTCTTAATTTTATTTTATTTGTCTGATTGGTTTGATCGTTTTTGTGATTTTGTTTAAAACTTCAGGTGGCAAAACATAGTTGCAAGCTTCTTTGACTATTTTTAATTGGTTTCTAATCATAATGATTGAATTAAGTGTTAATGCACACATTCCATTTCTTAATTTACTTTTTATATTATTCGTCTCGCTAAAGAGCCTTTCTACCTCCGCGTTTGAGTGAGGTCAAGACAATACAGCAATAGCCAAATCAGATATTCGGTCTATTTATTTATTTATTTATTTATTTATAATACTTCATTGTACAAAACAGTAAAGGAAATGTGGTACAAATTAATGAAGTACAAAAATTTTAAATGGCATATGATTATGGTCTACGATTATGTAGTTTGTTGCTTTCGTTGGTGGTATGCAATGGTCTATGATTATGTAGTTTGTTGCTTTCCTTAAAGTTACCTAATATTGCCTTTAATAAAGTTCTATATGTTATATATACTTATTTTATTTATTGAGGTCATCCAACACTTGTCACAACAATTCTTATTATAGGTAAGTTACAATAAAAAAAAATTGACAATTGTGACAAACAATTATAGGACAACACAACATGGAAAAAAAATTAATAATAACCTTCCGTATACGAGGTGACTAATCTCATCATGCTATACTAGGTGGGGTTTGATATACCCCAAACATGAAAGGTAGTAAAATTAGCATAATTGATATTTAAGATTGTTAAATAATAATAAATATGTTTTTATATCTAATAATGAATTGAATTAAGTAAAACAAATGTTATTTTTACATTACAATAGACTTTTATTAATAAAAGTACAAAAACTTAACTTTTTCTTCTAACTATAATCTATTAAACCTTTTCTTGAGGACTAAAATCAAATGGCACATAATATTAGAATCAGTCTTCTTAATTTATAAGACTACAATATAACTAGTTTTAAACATTAACAATTTAGTAAAAACAAACAATAATTAATCAAATCTTAATCACTTAAGTTTCCGCAGTCTTGACAATAAAAATCTGCATGTTCCATACATATAGGCTTATTACATTTTTTACAAATGTACCTAGTTTTCCTATCTTTTTGTCTAGGACAAAGTGAGCATCTTTGCATTGTATTAGACCTTTTTGCCGGCGGTTCTTGTAAGTTTTCAAGGGGTTTTTGAAAATACTTTTCAATTCTTTGGCGCAGTTTCCTAGGAAGTCTTTGGTTCTGCCTTCTTGTTTCTAGGTGGGATCTTACTAAAGACAAACCTAATTCCCGAATGAATTAACATCTCAAGTTAGTTTTATTTTTCTCAATACCATTATTGAGCATGTGTATAATCATACTATTTATACCAGCATGATTGAGTAAAGCGAAAAATATCGTCAGAGGCCAACGCTTAGAATTACGTGAAACATCGTAAGTTCTCGATAATTTATCGACAACATCAACGCCGCTTTTAGTCTGATTGTAGAATGTAATAATAGCTGGTTTTTGCTGACTTCCTGTTTCAACATCGATTTCTTTATCATGATGCAAAGACGACATCATATACACTATTTTACGTGGCTTTGGTACATAGGATAAGATTGTAATATCTTTTTGGAATCCAAATTTGGTAGTATATAATTCACGGTTTGTTTTGAATACAGGTGGTATACAAGTTTTATTAGCACGTAAGGTTCCGACTACAGTTAGTTTATGATCTTTCAGTAAATGATTAGTGCTCTCGTAACTTGTGAAAAAATTATCCATAGTAACATTTCGTGAAGTTTGTGAAACACATTGTACCAGTCGATCAACTACGTCGTAGGGTTTATTGCTAATAGCATAAGGACCCTCAGGTTGCTTGCCGCAATATATTTCCATATTTAGGGTGTAATAGGTCTTATTGTCCACCAAAGCATAAATTTTGATACCGTATTTTGCTGGTTTAGATGGTATATATTGGCGGAAACCGCAACGTCCTCTAAAAGCTACTAGTTCTTCATCCAAAGTAAGGTTTTCATACGGAATGTAAACATCTTGAGAATTTTTTACAAATTGTTCAAATATACTTCTAATCGGGGCTAATCGATCTATCATTATTCTCTCACTTCGTGTAGCAGCGCTATCAAATCTCAAATTTTTCAGTAAGAAAACAAATCTATTTCTACACAATGTGTCTCGAAACACATCCATTCCAGTACCGTCTGTGGCCCATAAGTCGATTGTATTTTGACGACTAGAACGCGCTAAACCAGATAGAAAAAGCAATCCAAACAGTAATATATCTTCTGCTGATAACCCAGACATGTTTTAGTTAAACTATTACCTGAAAACAATATTTCATCACGTTAAACACCGAAATAAACATATAAATGATTAAAAAACAGAAGTAGTTACGCTTACCTTTTGGGTGACGCGCTATACAAGGTGGGGTGTGTGATACCCAAGCGCACTTTACGTACGTGTCACACGATCTGTGGCAGACGCCGGACTGAATGCTTTGCACGGATCGGAGCGGCAACGTCGCATTTACCAACTTACGCGTTTTTTTCGTTTAAAAATTGCAACGATTTTTTTACCACTGGGGTATGTCATACCCCACCTCGTATACGGAAGGATAATTACATTTGTGCAAGCATTTGAGGCAAGTCACGCCACAAAAGGAAAGGAATACAAACCAAGAAGCTTATATCTAATACAACTGAAACCTCAGTATGAACACTAACCTGTCACAAGAAAATATGACCTTGAATGACGCCTGTATGTTCCTTCATCCCTTTCACACCAACTTGCCAAGTTAGGTGTGAAAGGGACAAAAACATACAGGCGTCATTCAAGGTCTTACCTTCCCGTGACAAGTCAACGTTCATAGTGCAATCTCCAGTGTATTAGATATAAGCTTCTTGACACAAACCAAATCAAGACAATTCTTTGAAACATTTACGTATTCTATGACAGTTGTCGTGAAAAATATCAATACAATTGGCATACTCATTGACGAGTTTACTTAATCTACAGACGGTTGACGATGTGTTGTCATAAATGTCTCTAATTTTTTTCTCAATTGTGTCGAAATCAAAATTTTCAAATAGTTTAGTATTAATATCGGGAGTGTCAAATATAACAGACGTTTCGAAGTTCGCTCCGTTAACTTAAATTTTAAACTGTGTAAAATCTTCATAAAACTGTAACCTGTGCAAGTGATTTTATAAGACTAAGATTGAAGTGTAAAAACAGTAATAGAAAACGCGTCAATTGATTATAGAAGACGAATTAAGTGCAAAACATATTTAATAACCTACAACTATAAAATTGGCTTTGACAATTAATGACAAAATTGACATTCTAGTCTACAGTTAACAGTGCTACCAACATAAGAATTTCATAAGACGTTCCTTACTACGTGACTTCATCTTGGAGTGTTGCCATTTCTAAAATATACCTTTATAAAAATAAATAAAAATAAAATATAATAATTTAATAAGCAAAAAATAATAATAATATTTTACAAAAATAGACAAGACAAAAACAGCAACTATATATATATATATATATATATGGACGACCAAATGCAAATACTTTTCTCAAAAATAAAACTTGAAATGGAGAAACAAACTGCAACATTAACAGAAACAATTACAAAGGGGATATTAGAGGAAATGAATAATAAACTCAAACCTATTTTAGAAGAAAATCAACACCTAAAACAGGAAATAGAAAACTTAAGTTTAAAATTAAAACATCTGGAATCTGGGAAAAAGGCAAATAACTTGATTTTCTATGGCTTCGAAGAGTCGAAAGATAACACCAATATAATAGAAACTATAGTAAAAACTTTAAAGCAGTCTGGCATCGAAATTGATAAGCGAGATATAAATAAAGCATTTAGACTTGGCAAAGAAAAAGGAAAAGCTAGACCGATTTTAGTGAATATGTTAAATATCTGGAAAAGAAACGAAGTATTGCGAAATAGGAAAAACCTGCCAAAAACAGTTTTCGTTAAAGAAGATTATAGTAAAGAAGTGTTAGAAAAGAGGAGAGAACTCATACCTCAACTAAAAGAAGAACGGAAAAAGGGTCGAATAGCATTTATTCAGCACGACAAACTAGTAGTCAAAGATGATGTAGGGACGTCACGTGATAAAAGGAAGAGAGAGCAATCCAACTCACCAAAGACACCTACCGACGTCAATGATGTTAGACCAAAAATTAATAAAATAAATGCATTTGAACGAATGTATAGGAACAGATCGCAATCAACGTCAGATTTAAATAAAGAATAGCAACTAATACACGTCGGAAACCGGAAGAACACAACAAACAAGACAAAACAATTTAACGACATTAACAAAATAAACTCCATATCGCCCCCAAGCCGGTTGGTCTCCGTGGGGGATAATGACCAATCCCTTCCAGCTCTAATAACAGATAATAATAAAATAAAACCAAAAGGATACAACAAATTTTATATTTCCACCCTAAATTGCCTAACATTAAGAACACAAGAAAGATTAATAGAACTAGAAGAAGCGCTTACAAAAATAAAATGGGACATATTAGGACTAAGCGAAACGAGAAGATTAGGAGAACGTATTGAAGAACACAATGATTATTTATTATTTTATAAGGGAGAAACAAAAGGAAGTTATGGTGTAGGCTTCATAGTTAAAAAATATTTAAAAAGAAATATAATTGAATTTAAGGGAATCTCGGAGAGAATAGCTATTCTTAATATGCATTTGAAAGGGTACAAAAATATGTGGTCTATTATTCAAATATATGCTCCTACTGAACAGCATGAAGATCATACTAAAGACCTTTTCTATGAACAACTATCATTAGTTTTGAAAGACGCACATAAAAACATTATAGTTATGGGAGATTTTAATGGTAGAATAGGCGTACAACAACCAGGGGAAGAAAAAATACTAGGCAAATACGGTTTTGGTAGAAGAAGTAAAAATGGAAATAGGATGATTAATATGGCACTTGAAAATAATCTCGCATTTATGAACAGTTTCTTCAAAAAAATCCTAACAAAAAATGGACATGGCTGTCTCCCGATGGATCATACAAAAATGAAATAGACTACATAACTTCAAACAATAGAAAAGCATTTCAAGATATAAACATTTTGAACCAGTTTAATTTCAATACTAATCACAGAATGGTGAGAGCAACTCTAAATAAAACCGAAACAAGAAAAAGCAGAAACAAATTCAGTGTAACAGCACATTTAAAAGCAAATAAACATTTCACAAATAAAGCTAAAAATTTAACTGAAGAAAAATATATTGAAGAAATAACCGAAATTTTTGGACCTCTATTCAATAAAATTAATTCTAAACCAAAGACTATTTGTATGTCTGATGAAACTAAAAACCTAATTGACAAAAGAAGACAGCTTTTAAAACATAGAAAAGACCAACAAACCCTAAAAGCAATCTCGGAAATAAGTAAAAGAATAAGTAATAGTATTAAGAAAGACAGAAAGAAACGTAGAACAAAAATTTTAAACTATCACATAGAAAGGACAGGTGGAATCAAAAAAGCTTTAAAAGAACTGACAGAAACAAAAAAATGGATACCAGATGTTAAGAATAAATTAGGAAAATCAACCACAAAACGAAAAGATATAATGAAAACTGCAACTGACTTTTATAGAAAACTTTACGCGGCAGATAATATTTCAGAAAATAATGTAAATATCGATTGTGATGACATAGAAGACATACCAGATTTCCTACAATCAGAGGTAGAGAACGCCATATTAAGCCAAAAAAATGACAAAGCCCCCGGACCAGACTATGTAACAAATGAGATGATCAAAGTTTCACTTACCAAACGAGAAAACCTAAAAAAACTTACAAAATTATACAACACCGTCTTAAGAACAGAGGATATACCATCTTTATGGACTAAGAGTATAATTATTCTGCTGCATAAGAAAGGAGATAGGGGCGTTATTGGGAACTATAGGCCTATAAGTCTCATGTCAAATATCTATAAGGTATTTTCTAAATTGATATTGAAAAGAATAACGGCACTCTTAGACGAACAACAACCTATGGAACAAGCTGGCTTTAGAGCGGGCTTTTCAACGGTCGACCATATGCATGTCATAAAACAGCTTGTAGAAAAATGTCAGGAATACTGCAAACCTTTGTACATCGCTTTTGTCGACTATACTAAAGCATTCGACTCAATAAAACATAACTCGCTCTGGAGGTCACTAGTGCATCAGGGTGTGCCAAAGAAATACATCCGCATAATTAGAAACGTATACACGAATAGTAGCGCACAAGTTAAACTAGAAACAGTTGGTGAAGAGTTTCCGATAGCTAGAGGAGTAAGACAGGGAGATCCTTTATCCCCAAAACTTTTTTCGGCCGTATTGGAAAACATATTCAGGCAATTAAACTGGGACAATATGGGTATAAATATCGATGGTAAAAAACTTAATCATCTAAGGTTTGCGGATGACTTGGTATTAATTTCCGACAATGGTAATGCGCTTCAACATATGTTAAAACAGCTGGAAAATAAGAGTGTTGAAGTTGGACTTACGATGAATAAAGCTAAAACAAAGGTGATGACTAATAGGGAAGAAATACCGATAGAAGTTCAAGGTGAAACAATTGAATACGTGAAAAGCTACACATATTTGGGGCAATTAATATCATTTAAGGACCAGTCAGAGTTAGAAATAGAGAGAAGGGTGTCTTACGCGTGGAACAAATATTGGTCATTAAAAGAAATATTTAAAAGTAAATATTTTCCAATGATATCGAAAAGAAAAGTGTTCAACTCATGTATTTTGCCATGCCTTACATACGGGTGCCAAACATGGGCACTAACTCAAAGACATCTTTTAAAACTTAGATCATGTCAAAGGGCAATGGAGAGAAGTATGATAGGCGTAACACTCAAAGATCGTAAAACAGCAGATGAAATAAGTTCCATAACCAAGGTGGAAAATATAATAAAGAAAATAAGGCAACTAAAATGGCGATGGACGGGACACATGACTAGGGACAGTAAAACCAAATGGACCCAAATATTAACAGAATGGCAACCACGTGATGGAAAAAGAAGAAAAGGTAGACAAGTGAAGAGATGGTTAGATGATATTAAAAAGATTGGTGGAACAGTATGGACCAGATATGCGAAGGATAGGAATGAGTGGAAGCGGCTGGAAGAGGCCTATGTGTCACAAGACACGCTGATCAACAAACCGGAAAATCCGATGTGTTAAATAATAGTGTTTAAGATAGAATATTTAGTTTTATATGTATGTTTGTATCAGCAATAAAGGCTTAAATATTTATATTTTTTGGTTTTTATGGCATTCAAATGCTTTATAAGTATAAATTTATAAAGAATAGAAAAAATTCGATCACGAGGCGGGACTTGAACCCGCATCCTTCGCGCCATTCCGGGGCGGATGCCTAACCAACTCAGCCACTCGTGACCCGCCTGAGCAATCGAATTTATTCTATCCTTTCAGTTTTATGTGTCTTAAGGGGCACACCGCGCGCCATCTATTGAGATGATTTAACAACCATCTCAACCAATATGAAGCACTTTTCAGTGAATACAATATTGTAACGATGGAACACGACCTTTTCTTCAATTTATATTTTTTGGTTTTTATGGCATTCAAATGCTTTATAAGTATAAATTTATAAAGAATAGAAAAAATTCGATCACGAGGCGGGACTTGAACCCGCATCCTTCGCGCCATTCCGGGGCGGATGCCTAACCAACTCAGCCACTCGTGACCCGCCTGAGCAATCGAATTTATTCTATCCTTTCAGTTTTATGTGTCTTAAGGGGCACACCGCGCGCCATCTATTGAGATGATTTAACAACCATCTCAACCAATATGAAGCACTTTTCAGTGAATACAATATTGTAACGATGGAACACGACCTTTTCTTCAATTTATATTTTTTGGTTTTTATGGCATTCAAATGCTTTATAAGTATAAATTTATAAAGAATAGAAAAAATTCGATCACGAGGCGGGACTTGAACCCGCATCCTTCGCGCCATTCCGGGGCGGATGCCTAACCAACTCAGCCACTCGTGACCCGCCTGAGCAATCGAATTTATTCTATCCTTTCAGTTTTATGTGTCTTAAGGGGCACACCGCGCGCCATCTATTGAGATGATTTAACAACCATCTCAACCAATATGAAGCACTTTTCAGTGAATACAATATTGTAACGATGGAACACGACCTTTTCTTCAATTTATATTTTTTGGTTTTTATGGCATTCAAATGCTTTATAAGTATAAATTTATAAGGCTTAAATAAATAAATAAATAAATATCGGAAAACTTTCCCCAATCCTTTTCTAAGAGCTCTAATCTCGTTTCAATGTATTCTTGAGTTATTCTCTCTTTGGGCCTTTTTTATAATTGATTAAGCTTTTACTGATTACATTTTGTAAATTTTTTAAAGTATTTAAAGAACCTTCCATGGCCGCGTTGTCCTGGCTGCTCTACGCCGCCTGGCTGCTTCACGTTGTCCTGGCTGCTCCACGTTGGCCCGTCTGCTCCACGTCGGCCCGACTGCTCCACGCCGCCCTGGCTGCCCCTGACTGGTCTTCTCCGCCCAATGGATGTTCTGCTTCGATGCTTCTTGCTGTCTTCTCTCGCACAATGGATGTTCTGCTTGGCTGCTTCTTTCCGAACAAAGTGACAACTGACTGTCCTTTTTCGCTCCCCTTTTTCGGTCTCGGCGTTGGCCGTATACAGAAAGAAAGCTAGAAACTTATAAGCGCTTACCGGCACTTGACAGCGCTGGTAACCCGCGCAGTAAAATATATGGACGCGCGCCGATAAGCACTAAACCTGCCATTTAAAATTAATAAACTAAATCCAATATCTAATCAAATGTTTCTTGAGTCATTCTTGTATATTTATAAAATCTTTCATCATCAAATTTCAATTTATTTACAAATAAATGATGATACTCTCTGAAATGTTTCCTTTCTCTATTAATTGGAAGTAATCGCACAACAACACTTTCTTGTCCTCTTGAATAGGGATAATTTAATCAGAACTGAGCAACATTATGTCCGTATTCAAAGTTACCCAAAAATAATTTTTAAAGTACGGGTAACTCAATCAGTTAAAAAGCCGGTCATAAACTGCAGATGCCACAAAATTCGCATGTTTGCTAAACTCGTCTTCTGTACAATAAATAGTAAGAGAATACACGCTCTTTATTTAGAGGCAAATTTGAATGGCCTTCAACTACGGCTAAATTGTAGAAATATAATTGTCGGCTATAATAGCATGACTGGTCAGGCACGGTAAATTTTTTTGGAAATCAAAAGATATTATTTTCAAGCCAGGTGTTATGTCTCTCAAGTTTTCAAAAAATGATTTCGCTCTCAAAGAATTTACCCTCTTCTCTATCATAAAATATTTATTTTTTTATTTTCGCCTTTTTCCATTTTGATCTTTTCTTGTAGTTTTAGACATTTTGAACAAACATCCGTTTGTGTTCCGAAGCCAATTATAATCCATAATTAATATTATTAATAAATCCGCAAAAAATAAGGGCGAATTTTCTATATTCATTAAAAAACCTAAAGCAAATTGCGTCCGTGTTGTAAAATATTTTTCCCATTAATATTCAAAGATTTTAAATATTAATTTTGTTTGTTCCAAAGTCTGTTCCCAGTATTTTTTGTTTGAAATTTTCATAGGACTCTTGTAGCCACGTCCAAAAGGTGATTTAGAATTCATAAAATCAAAACGCTCCGAGGTCCGTTGCTTGGTTTTGGAGACTTGGGCATACAGAGAAAGTGTCTGTGTTTTATACTATGTAGACTTTGTTTTATACTATGTAATATGTATGTATTTAAAGCGGTTTGTAATATTAGTAATAGGAGCGCATCGCCAAAAAACTGCTCTCGAAAATTTGTAAAAGCAAAGATTTTTATATCAATAAATAAATATAAAAAAAAAAAATTCTATCTATAGTTTTTAAAAACTCGACCGTGGCTTTCTTCCCAAAAAAAAGAGGATTCTCGCTAAGTCTTAAAAATTCTATGGACTAGGCAACCGATGAACTTAAAACTTGGGCAGCAAGTTTGACGTTCATTTTTTTGTTTTAAAATTCTATGTGGGTAGATTTCAAATTCAAATTTTAAAACCTCTTCTCTTTGCACTTCGTGCTAACTACGAATGAAACCGTATGACGTGGATCCATTTGGTGATAATGTTTCATGTTCTCCTAGTACATTGCGTGCTAGTTTCAACATGTGTGCGGCATCCAAAAAGTAGTAAATTTTGTCGCGACCATTTGGGTGTGAAAAATGTGGCTGGAAATTTTCCGGTTGTAGTTGACATCCATTGACTCACTTTTGCAACCGCGCACAATACATATTTTAATAACCATTGTAATTAATCTTAATTCAGAATTATTCCAAAATAAGACAACAAACTAACGAAATGAATATAAACATCCGCAATTTTGCAGTAAACATTATTTGACACCTAGAAAATTTTTTTTTGGTTAAAACTCTCTTTTTAGTTTCACCTTTCTTAGAAATGTTTTCTCTCTTTTTCGTACAACCAGATGGCCCAGCTTTCACTTTGTCTATTTTTGTTATTTGTGTATGTTCTATGTTGTCTTTTTTGGTGGTAATATTATAGTATCTGAAAGGATACTAATTTTACTTTTCTTTTTTTCTGGTGCGTCGCTTGGCGCTTGCTTTATCCTTATTTAGGTCCGAGCTTGTGACAGATTTTCCAGCTGGAACACACATTTTTTTATTCGTATTTCTTTTTATAGGATTTGGGTTCTGGTTCTGTTGGTGAAAAGAGTTTGTATAAACAAATGTGTATGTCAAATACCTATGTGTCATCTTATAATTTCTCTCTTCCGTCTTTACCCTTCGTACTACGCGCATCGTCTAATAAAGAATCTTAAGTTTATTTAACAATCTTTGCTTTTTCCTGCCCAAAACCCATCAGGTTATGGGCCCAGGACGTTATCTTTGCTCTGTATATAATTATTTTTGAGTTTTGGCAGAATAAAAGTAATTTTATAAATAAACTAAAACGCCCGTCCATACATGTAAAAATGGCGACATCGACATCGGTTTCGACTTTAACTCCTGTGGAGAAGTTGAGCGGCATAGAAAACTACAGTAATTGGAAGTTCCAACTGAAAATGCTACTCATTCACGAGGACTTATGGGACGTCGTTTCGGAAGATAAAACTGAAGATGTCAAAGATGCGGCTCATATGAAGAGATCTCAGAAAGCTCTTGCTAAGATCTGTTTGTCAGTAAAGCCCTCGGTTTTTAGGCATGTAAGGAACGCAGAGACGGCGCGGGATGCATGGATTAATTTGCAAAAGGCGTACGAAGACAAGGGGTTGTCAAGGAGACTGAGTTTGCTTCGTCTTTTGTTTGCAACAAAATTATGCGAATGTGAAAGCATGGAAGCTTACGTTGCGAAGATTAGCGACCTAAGTCAACAGCTGAACGATATTGGTTCACCTCTGGAAGACGATTTCGTTGCAGTTCTCTTACTGAGTGGCTTGTCTCAAGACTTTGATCCACTCATAATGGCACTTGAAAATTCTAATATCAAGTTGTCGAGTGAAGTGGTCAAAGCGAAGCTCATGCAGGAGAAGCATCGACGTGATGAAAAAGGTGACACGAGTTCAACAGCGTTGGTGGCGGCACGTAAGAAAATCAAATGCTTTAAGTGCAAGAAGCTTGGTCACTTCTCGAGGAACTGTAAATCTGTGAAACCAGTTAAGGCGGAGAGCTCAACAAACCAGTTACTATTGACAGCATTATCAGCTTGTGTGCAGAATGATATATGGTTAATAGACTCTGGTGCGAGTAGTCATATGTGTCATGACAAGAATATACTAAATAACTTTGTTCCTGGTTATGTGTCTGAAGTCAAGGTGGCTAACGGTGAAAAATTATTTACTGCTGGTCGTGGTGATGTAAAAGTAAATTTAAAATTAGGCGTCAAAACAATCAGTGAAGTTTATCATGTACCGAACTTAGCTACAAACTTGTTGTCAGTCAGTGCGTTAACTAGGAAGGGTTTTAGAGTTATTTTTAATGAAAAATGTTGTAATATATTCTATGGTAAAAAACTAGCAGCTACAGCTGTACATAAAAATGGTGTTTATCAATTAGAAACTGCAGAATCTGTTAGAGAGCGTGATCTGTGTGTGGTAGGATGTGTTGGCTGTTCTATGTTTTCAGGGAATAGTGTAGAATCTGCGACTACCAAGGTAAATACAGAAGCTCAAGATTTAGTGCAGAAGAAAGCATCTGAGAGCTGTAAGAAAGAAACTGAGCTGAGTTTCCAGGCGGCTGCTAACTCTGTTACGCAGGAGACATGGCACAGGAGACTAGGACATCTCAATATGAGGAGTATGCATTTGTTAATGAAAGGTATGGCTAGTGGTATTACTTATGATAAATCACAGTTCAGTCAATGTGAAGCTTGTGTTAAGGGGAAGCTTAGCAAATTACCTTTTCCTAAGAAGGCACAAAGTAGGTCAAATGAACTGTTAGGTGTTGTACACAGTGATTTATGCGGGCCTATGCCAGTGAAATCTTTCGGTGGTGCTAGTTACTTCCTCACGTTTATTGATGATTGTAGTAGGAAAACATGGATTTATTTTCTGAAAAATAAGAGTGAAGTTTTCGATAACTTCAAACATTTCAAGGCAATGGTGGAGAACCAAACCAATAGAAAAATAAAATTGTTGAGGACGGATAATGGAGGCGAATATGTCAATTCTATATTCCAGGAATATTTGAAGGATAACGGCATCATTCACCAGACTACCATACCGCACTCGCCTCAGCAGAACGGTGTTGCTGAGCGGGCCAACAGGACAATCGTCGAGAAGGCTCGTAGCATGTTACGAGACGCAGGCTTAGATGGGCAGTTCTGGGCAGAAGCGGTCAATACCGCTGTTTATTTGAAGAACCGGTCCCCTACAAAAGCAGTCTACGGTAGCACGCCAGAGGAAAAATGGACTAATGAGAAGGTGAATCTTAGCCATTTACGTATATTTGGTTGTGTGGTTTATGCCTTGACACAGAATCGTAAGAAATTAGATTCAAAATGTAAACCTTACATTTTTGTAGGATATTGTGAAAATAGTAAGGGTTATAGATTGATTGATCCAGAGAATCTCAGCAAAATTATTAAATCAAGGGATGTTGCTTTCTTTGAAAACAAATTCTATACAAAAAACACTGAAAAATGTGAAAATGGTGATTTTTTCATGATGATAAATAATTTACAGACTGAGAATTTAAACTCAAATGATTCTCATGTTGAAGTGGCACAGTCTGAAAATTCACTATCACCAGAAAAAGGGGAAGAAAATGAGATTGTAACTAATCCCAGAAGACAGTGTATTTTTGAGTTAGATGACTCTGACAGCAGTAGTTCTGTTGATCCTTCCGATGTCACTTACATTCCAGGTGAATCGACACTTGAAGATGCGATGGATACATCGGAATATGACAGTGCGTGTACTGCAATGCTGACCTGCATTGGAGATGAACCAGAGACAGTTCAAGAAGCTCTAGGAGGGGCTGAAGCTGTTCACTGGAAGAAAGCAATGGCTGATGAGTATCAATCATTTATTAAAAATAAATGTTGGACATTAACTGATCCACCTAAAGATCAAAAACCGATTAAGTGCAAGTGGGTTTTTAAGAAAAAGAAAGATCTTGATGGAAATCTAAAGCAGTATAAAGCCAGATTGGTAGCTAAAGGTTTTACACAGCGCTATGGAATTGATTACGAGGAAACTTTTTCTCCAGTGGTTCGATATTCCACTATTCGCATATTATTGGCTTTAGCAGCTGAAAAGCAGATGGATATCGATCATTTGGATGTAAGAACTGCTTTTCTAAATGGAGATTTGCAAGAAAAAGTTTTCATGGAACAACCGGAAGGTTATAAAGTAAAAGGCTGTGAGCATAAAGTATATAAATTGCATAAAGCAATTTATGGCCTAAAGCAAGCTTCGAAGTCTTGGTATGAAAAGATAAACCATGTGTTGGTTACAAAACTTTGTTTCAGAAGACTGTCCTCAGAGCCCTGCGTGTATTTTAAATCAAATGGTGAAGAATTAGTCATCATTGGGTTGTATGTGGACGATATATTATTATTTTCAACCAGAAATTCACAAATGAAAGTTGAAATAAAGAAGAAACTCATGCAAGAATTCGAAATGAAGGATTTAGGGCCAGCCAGCCATATACTTGGTATGCGCATCACAAGAAACCAAGATAATATCTATCTTGATCAGTCTAGTTACATAAAGAATGTTTTAGACCGTTTTCATATGACTGACTGTAAGCCAGCTCAAACTCCAATGGAATCGGGATTGAAACTTGTAAAGGCTGATAAAAAGGAGGAGAATTTGGAATATAGAAATTTAATTGGTTGTTTAAATTATATTTCAGTTAGCTCCAGGCCAGACATCGCGCACGCGGTAAGCATGCTGAGCCAGTATAATGATTGTTATGATCAGCGTCATTGGAAGGCCGCGAAACGCGTGCTACGGTATTTAAAGGGTACTGTAAACTACAAACTTGTTTTTAGTAGAAGTGGTCTAGACATCAATGGGTATATTGATGCTGACTGGGCTTCGTGTGAGGTCGATCGTAGGTCGTACACTGGGTTTGTGTTTCAAATTGGGAACTGTTCTGTATCGTGGGAAAGTAGAAAACAGCGAACAGTCGCTCTTTCTAGCACAGAAGCAGAATATATGGCTCTATCAGATTCTTGTAAAGAAGCGTTATTCATAAGAACTCTGTTGTATGAATTGTTAGGTAGGCATTGTTCTGTTACGATTTTTAATGATAACCAATCAGCACAAAAATTGTGTAAGAATCCTATGTATCATGCTCGTACGAAACATATAGATGTGCGGCATCATTTTATAAGAGAAGTTGTAAAAGATAATATTGTTAATTTGAATTATTTGTGTACTTCTGAAATGACTGCCGATATTTTAACAAAACCACTTACTAAAGAAAAGCATTATAAGTTTGTAACGTGTTTAGGTTTACAATAAATTTGTTAAATTCTTAAATTGTAAAAACTAAACTTGTTTAATGTTGTACAATAATTATGTACCTACACATTTGTTTAAGGGCCAGTGTTGGTGAAAAGAGTTTGTATAAACAAATGTGTATGTCAAATACCTATGTGTCATCTTATAATTTCTCTCTTCCGTCTTTACCCTTCGTACTACGCGCATCGTCTAATAAAGAATCTTAAGTTTATTTAACAATCTTTGCTTTTTCCTGCCCAAAACCCATCACTCTTTGCGATAGTCAAGCAAGGATTTATCTACATTCTACGTCATAGGTAAACTCCTCATAATATTCCGGAATTTTCCAGTATACTTTTCGTGGATGGGAATTCTACAATAAAATCGTAGGAAAGTCAAACAACGTAACAAAAGTTATTAGAAGCCCGGAAGACAGTTTTTTTGTAAGAAATGGTATTTAGTGTATTCATTCTTGGGAAGGATGTTTCAGGGGCTTGGTTAATGGACCGGGAAGCATCTGCATAAGACTTTTTGGAAGGCGAAAATCGGAGCGAAGCTTCCTGATAAGAGATGCTTTCTTTCGACATAACAGATTTTATATTCTTTTGCCGAATTTGTTCTGGACATGAATTATAAGATGCGAAGTGTGGACCTGAACAATTAATACAATGAGCATCTGACTCTCACCTCACATTATGTATTAGTGGTATTTTGCACATTTAAACTCGTATTCCAATTTATGTTCTCTACATTTCTCACATTCTCCATACATACACATTTGTGATTTAATATCACATGTTAATTGACTGAAAATATTTTCTACGGTACTATACTTTGAAAGCACTCCAATTTTTTGTAGTGTATAAATAATTTTTTGGAAGTTGCTATGTTTAATACATTTTTTTTAATACATATCTCTATTTTGTACAGTAGGTGTTAGAACATAAAAGGTCGGTATTTATGAAATGTGGCAAATGATTTTGTCCCGCCTTCTGCTCGACAAATCTTATGAATATTGTATAATGTATCTGTAAGATATCTAATTTGCTCTTTTTGTTTTTTTAATGTGCGGCACCTCCAACTTGGTGTGTACCTCGGCCAGACTCGCCTTAAGGAATGTGATGTCCTTAAGGAGTCTCGTAACATCGACGTGGTCGAATCCCACCGGTCAGTGAGAGTTTATGCAACCCCTTTGCGCACGTCATCGGGATCAGTCACCTTCAATAGGCTGATGATGTCCTGTATACATTTTTCACCCCCGTTCCTGCGGCGGGATGGCATCGTGGCAATCTTGTCCAGCGTTTGGTAGAGCAGCACCTTGCCACTGCTGATTTCCTCTTCGTTTAAGTTGGTTTTGCAGATTTGCATGATGCTAACCTCATCCATTGTATCGATGGCATTTTGGATGAACGCCAACAGCTCATTTACAATGAGTGTTTTACTACTAATTATAAAAGTTAGCAGCGGCAAAGCCGCGCGTGGCGCGAATTGTTGTTTATTCCTTACTGTGCTAACACTAGTCACGTCCGATTCCGAACGCGCCTAGCGCACGACTCGACACGATTTTAAGCAATTCGGTGGCAACTTCACTTGCCTTCTTTGAACAAAGTGCTCTGAGATGTATAAATTTAGTACTATGATCCTGGTAGTTCAGAAGCCATTTAAACTCACCATCTGGAGCAGACTGCAAGTCAATCAGATCGACTTGACCCTCATTGAAATTAATGAACAATTATGAATTCTCAATGGCATTTTTTTCTCAATAGTTCAAGTAAGACCTCTTTAAAAAGCAGTCTATCAGAGTTTTCAAGGATGCACACACGTGCGAGTATAAAGTGTGAATTCTAAAACCCTCCGCTTGCATTTCTTTGTTCAGCTGGTTAAAAATTGGCAAGACAAAATCTCAAAATTGAAGGAATAAAAGAGATACCGGATCATTCAATTTATTAAAAATATTTAGGGCAATTAGCAACTCGTTTTGTGAAGCGGGAGCATCGATGAAATACAATTTTAGAGAAGGATATTGCTCTAGAATCCGACTAACAGCTGTATGCACCGACAGCCATCTCGACTGGCAAGGGTGTAAAATCTTGTAAATTTTTAATTGGCAAAATATTTGAAACTCTTCATACTCTTTTGTTCTTTTCGGACTTGAACCGAAGTAATCATAAATGTCCCGGACTAAATCTTCGACGAATCGAGGGATTTTCTCGCCAGCATAAGATGGGCATAAATGAAAAGAATGGCGTGTACATTTCATGATGAATATAGTGGGCAATCCTATTTTCGCATTTTCGAACCAGGTCCCAATTGACCTGGCTATGCGAGACTTAACCCTTATATTTCGCTTATTTATAACATATAAAAGAACCAACAGTGGTTGTATAAATAATTTTCATGGGCAATCGGTATTTGCGGCAAAGTTTTTCTTTAAGAATGACCCCTTGCTCAGCGAATGCCAGACAATGTTCTCGTGTGCCAAACTACCGCACAAGTCTCGGCAAATTAAACATCTGGGCCACTTCGCAAGATAATAATAAAATATTGCTCTTTATCCGAATTAAAATCAGGAGAATCGATCCTGAGTGATCCAGCGTTTGTTGATGGTAATTCGTTGTCGTACACAGCCATAGTGTATCAGTTAAAAAATATTTGTGATATTTGTGTGGTAACTATTTCGTCAGATAATATGTATTTTGACCTTAGCCTCTTTCTTGTTGATATCTGCGGTTTGGATTTTTTCCTAATCCTTTTTTTTCTGCATTGATACAATATTGCTTGTAGTTTGTTGCTCATCTTCTTGGGGACTATTTTCATTATTTAATTCATAAAAACACACACTTCTACGGTTTTAATCATTTCAGGTGACACTTCTGCTCTCGAACGTTTTATGTTTTGAGATATCCGCTTTGATATTTTGTCATTATAGCATCAAATAGTTCATGAACCATATTATCTTTTCCTTGCAATTTCTTATTTAAATCATTGAGATGTGCTGTTATATCAACAATAAATCCAAAATCACTTAGCCATGCTTCGTCACCAAACTGTGGAATAACTTTATCCTTATTGAGCATAAATGCTGCAATTTCTTTTCGCAAATTGAATACCCTTTTTACCATTTTTCCTCTGCTAAGCCAACGAACATCACAGAAATAGGTACCAACCATGGTACCAACCAACCACCACCAACCACCAATATGGTGACATTACCTATTTATGTCTCGGCGTCTTGTTCTTTTAAAAACTCCTGAAATTTCCTGTGGTTAACACCTCGAGATTTGATGAAGTTAACGGTTTTTACCACAACACTAATAACTTCTTGAATATTAACTGACTTAGCACTTAAATTCTCTTGATGTATGATACAGTGGTACTATATAAAAATATACGTCTCAATTATCACTCACCTTTTTATTCCTCTCGGCATAATTCACAATACAAATATTCATTTCACCAAGACAACCGTCACACACTACGCCCGGTGACGCAACTCAAGTATGATTCACTTTTTTTATTTAATTTGTGGTTATAGTGTCTTATATTTTAAGTGTCGGGGTAGTGTCGATTAGCATTATAAATGTTTAAGGCATAGAGAAATATTTTTTACACTGGAAACATTCACTTGTAAGTCACTACAGGTGACCTTCAATGTCACGGGCCGCGTTATGCACAGCATTGTGCGCAGGACGCTACAGTACAATTAGCGTTACGCTGTGCGCAGGACGCGTTAAAGAGACATCGGGATTATTTTTCTTTATTAAAGCAACAAGTCCTTCGTTTTTTCCAACCACAGATGGTGCCATTCCAACCAAATTTGATAATTTAAGTCTATATCTATCTATGACGAAATTGAAGGATTCCAACACATCACATCCTCTTGTACTGCCTTTCATAGGAAAAAGAGCAGCCATTTCTTCGGTAACGACAAAATTAATGGCAAATTTACACAGGGTCAGTAGACAAGTCAGTCGCAGCGCCAATGTCGGCGCCGCGACTGACTTTAACTGTTTACATGAAGTAAGTTGGGTGCGTTTCTCACGGTGAGCACACGTGTGTGAAGTCAGTGGGAAATAAGAATTCGCGAAAACATTATCCTATAAATAATAGTAGCTCTTATGCCTTTAATTTTATTTTTTACTTCAGTAGAAGTGAGCCATTTGATTTGCATTTGTTGAGCCTTATTTTGCAACGCTGTTGACCGCATTTCTTTATGCGGTAATATAGGGATTTAATACCCCAAAGACACTCCTTTTAGCCATATAATTGCGCCGTCAATGCCGCGAATGAACAGTGCAGCGGTGTCAGTTATGTCGGTACTTTCGTTGAGTGAAATGGATTAGTAAACAAATTGCGACACGCGTTTCTTTATTGATCGCTCGATATTTCGATTTCATTTCATTTCATTTCATATCATTAAACAATTCTTCTACCCTCCTTGCGCCTGTAACGCCGGAGGGAGTTGCTTTTGCGAGGGACATAAAACTTCTGCTGCGGCCTGCTTTTTGTTACATACATATATTAAGTTCTGACATTAAATGTTTTAAATAAATAGCCTCTTTGCTTACATTAATATAACCTTTTCCTTTATCTATTTCCATTCCAATAAATGAATGTCAGTCTTAATCTCAAATGTTTGCATGAATATTTTTAGTATTTCAGATAAAACATCTTTACTTTTAGCCAGTAATAAACCATCATCAACATAAAGAATTAATATTACTTTGACATCTTTAAAATATCCTACAAATACACAATTCTCAGATGGACGTGGTTTAAATCCATAAAAAGATAAAAAAGAACAAAAATTTTCATTCCAACATCTCGAATATATAGATTTAACTAACTTACATACTTTTGAAGACTGTGTTTCCAAAACCCTCGGGCACCTCCATGAAAATTTCCTCGGAGAGCTCACCATACAGGAAGGCCGTCTTCACATCAAATTGCTCGACTTGCAGTTCATCTCTCGCAGCAATGCTCAGCAACACCCTGATGGAATCCTACCTGCTAGTAGGGGAAAAAATCTCATTATAGTCTTCGCCCTTGACTTGTGCAAACCCTCGTGCACACAGTCGTGCTTTGAATCGTTCTATTTCTCCATCTCTATTCTGCTTTATAGTGAACACCCATTTACTAGAAACAGGCTTTTTCTCCGTTCGGTCAGTTAGTATCCATGTTTGATTTTTTTCATGTGACTGAAGCTATTCAACTATAGCTTTCTTCCATAGGTGAAAATTTGGACTATTCTTTGTTTCTTCTTTGATTCCGTACCACCTGTGTCATTTAATGTAACTTCTTCCGCATTCAGAGATGCCATACTACCTTGAGTTTCATTCAGTGTAACTGACTGATCAATGAAATGCATTTGATCTGCCCAAGTCCAGTTTTGAAGTTTTTTTGCGGATCGGCCACTAGTACTCTTTTTAGATGGCTTGTACTTTTTATAGGTGTCCTTTAAATTCTTCTACTTTGCTTTCAAAGTTACGACTGAAAAATAACAACATTAATCTTATTTTTAATAGGTATGTATATATACTATAATAGGTAGTCCACAATAGGTCGTATCTTATGTAATCGATCATGTTTAGGGTCTTCGGGAGGTAAATAGTCATTATTATCGTTAAAATGTAATATTTGGCGAATTTTTTCAAATCTGTGTAAGAGTTTCTGCTATTGGATTAAATCGTACGTTGGCAGCCCAATATGACCTTATACTAGGATAATGATATACCGAAGTATAAATCAAGATGCCGATATATTTACGCAGTTCCAGTACAGATATCGGATCGGTGAAGTTGGGATTCTGTTGTATAGCATATTTGTTGGATTCTGTAACGATTTTCTCTAGTAAACACTGATCAAAAAAATACGAGAAAGACTGATATGGTGTTGAGAGATCCTGAATATTTTGAGAAAAATCTGTACTGCCTAAAAATCTGAAAGCCTGATCAACCAATACCATATTCTTCTTCTTCCATAACAAATTCCGTGAATTGCTGTAGTTTACGGAATGTAGCTCATTTGTCCTAAAAACTTCAGATATCAGCGGAGGATCGGGAGCTGCTACGTCCTCTTCTTCTCCTTCTCCTTGTCCTTCTTCTTCTTGTCCCTCATCTTCAAGATCCGCTTGTAACTCCCCAACATTATCGTAGTAATCCAACCCATCTTCGTCTAAGTCAGCTTCATCCTCTGATATCTCACCGTTTTCCAATTGCCATAAAAGGTGCGCGATGCGGTCCTCATTCATGACAGCTACTTTTAACCTAAAAGCATAACAAGCCATACAAAACCCAACCAAAAGCAAAATAATTCGCATAAATAAGATCCAAGTAATAACGTTCACATAAAGAAAAAAATATACCGCCACTGCATAAATTATCATTTTTGATAACAAGTTTAAACTCGAAAATAAAAGCCACCGTCCAACATTCCCACAAAAATATTGAAATTATTGCAAAATATAGATCCTTACCTACCCAAAACAGATTTTTCACAGGGAAAAAACACAATATTTCGTAAAGATTTTTACAGATGAAGTATTACAAAACGTTGCTTCACAATTTTTTCGAACTGCTCTGACAAATGTCAAATTTTTAACCAATCACACGCAAGTTCTTTTTTTTCTCAATGTCACATAAAATATGACTGATTCAGACACGTTCAGAAACGTTGTTTTTAAATAAATGTTATTCGTTCGGAAGCTTCGACCAGGGAAAGTTGTATTATCAATTTTGATAAACTATGCACTTAAGGGATAAATAGTGCGAATCGTCCAATAACCCTAATCAATTAGCAAAGTAGCATTGGCCTCCTCACTTGCATACGGTCCGAACACGGTGTTCCCACCGACTGGAGGGACATTGGCATCTTGTTCAGCTGTATATCCTCCTACAGATTGATTTGATGCACTACTTGGAGATGTAAACAGAGATGTATCTGAGGATTGGACACCTTGAGCTGTTGTATACCCTCGAGTACTTGTTAAGGCACTATTATAGCTCTCTGATGCATACATATCATTGTAAATTTAACTCTTCTTCTTCCATAACTAAATTAAAAATCTTTCTCTTAAGACGAAGCTGTGCCGGTTTTATTTTTTTTTTCCTTGTCCCTTCAGTTTGTTCTTTGGCGCGGCGTTGCGTTGCGAGTGTTGCGGCAGGAGTTTCGAAATTGTTCTCTGTATCCTTATTTACTACGGAACTCTCGAGAAATTTTAGTTTTGCGAAGTATACATATGGTACATGTTTGGAGGATCCAGACCCAGATGGAAAATTTTTTGCCGTTTAGACTCCCTTCCCTTCTGTAATTGTCTCGAATATTGTAGAAATCAAATATTGTGAATATAAAAATGATTAAATTAGATGTATAGCCTTCTCGAGTACAAACCTTATAAAGCTTTACACCGTATTTGTGTGATTTGTTTTTAATATATTGGCGAAAACTTAGTCTTCCTCACCATGGGATCATACTCTCATCAATTACTAAATATACGTCGGTGTCCAATTTACTAGTCTGGATTTAGGTTTCAAGTTTGCTTTATTGTAAACTAGCTTCCGCCCACGACTTTGTACGTGCATCCCCGTTTTTCCCCGTTCCCGCAAGAATTTCGGGAAATCCTTTCTTAGGGGACGCCTACGTTATGACATCTACCTGCATGCCAAATTTCAGCCCGATACGTCCAGTGGTTTGGGCTGTGCGTTGATAGATCACTATATCTTTGAGTTTTATATATATAGATATAATTTTGGGCATAATTGTTTGTTTCGGTCACCATTTTTTCTAAAATTTCATCGCATACAAATAGCTTATAAAAATCATATGGAGTTTTAGCAGACTCTGGGACATTTATCGTACACTCTCCTAAATATTCTGGCAAATCTGGTTTGTCATCAATATCTAGCCATTCACCATCACTGTTTGTTTTGTCTACAGATTCATTGTTCACCTGTAGATCTTCATTTTCTAAATCAAAATCAATGTCAGTCAAACTAGAAGCTTCGCCAGATACAGTGCTCTCCGATCCTGTAATTACACTGATTCTTCACTATTTATATTAGACAAATTTTCCAAACCATCATTACTTTTTGATAACACGTGAGTGTGTTGGTTAAGCGTATCTTCATTAGTATTAGTGTAGCTGTGTGTAGGGAGATGATATTAAAGATAGCGGCCAATTAAATTTTATATTTCTTCTAATTACACAAAAATATATTATTTATATTCACTAACTACAAAACGTGGGTCGGTGGCGCGAGCTATGAGACAACTGAGGGGCGACGCTATGTGACTGTGCGACGCGGCCGAAAATCCTGCGTCAGCACAGCACCTACAATATTCCCTCATTTTAAAAAAAAAAAAATGTGGATCATTTTTAAACAAAATCAAATTAAATTATCTTTATTTAGATTACTAACTCGCACAACGAACCCTAACAATTCTGCTGACAGACAAAAATAACAATGTGAAACATAATACAAGATTAGTTCAGGAGTCGGTGAAACATTTTTATAAACACACGAACATTTATTTTAAAAAAGATACTTAACATATAAAAATTACTAGTCTGCAGCCATGGTGTTTGATATAACGTTATGATGTCCTCTCTTGGCATCATTGCGGCCATTTGCCAACAATACAATCTAATAAAGTCCTACGATCGAACAACATAACATTACATACACACAAACATTATAATGTAAAGTAACATTATTAATAAAAAAAAAATACGCAATGTATAATATTAAGGTATCATGCACCTAGTACATTAACATGCAAATAAAATCATTCACAATTAATACGAAAATATAATTAAAATTGTTCACGTCTACTACACTATGACGATAGATACAATAACAATGCAATATATGAAACGTCATGACATTAAAATTTTAATAACACACAAAGAAATATAACTTACACGTTTGTTAATACACAACTTTATTTAATTCTCGTGTTCTTTCCACCTTGATTTCAGGAACAGATAAGCTAGCAGTACTCATAACTTCTTTTTTAAACCAATTACTAGCAACTTTAATACACTGTTGTTTCAAAACACAACAAACAAAAATAGTTAATATAACTGCAATGAAAATTATTATGATTCCAAATATATTAATTTTATTTTCCAGCTTTGAAACATTGGAAATACTTTCGTTAATGACAACACTTTCCTTGGTTTGATTTAATCCCATAGTAAAATTGTAAAATATTGTATATAGAAAAATAATTGTATAAAATGTATATATTTAGTTGTATATAGTTTGAAAATAAAAATGTTGAATAAAATATTTAAATATAACCATTCTTTAAATTCAAAGAATTACGTGACCTAAAACAACAACATACAATTTGCAACTTTGCATGGTTGCAATAACAATGGCTATGTACATGATTAAAACATAAATTTACTTGGCGTTTTTCGTATTCGCCCTGATCGTGTAACATAATTTGTACAGCTGGATTTGTCTGTCTCAAACGTTACCTTTTTTAATTACCTTTTTTGTATGTAGCGAATCATTAATTTTACTATCACTCATATTAACAGACTTACCTGTGAACTTAGTCACAATATTATTATCATCAGGTAAAACGTATGCAGGTTTTAACCTATCTACTGAAACGTTAAGTTGTCTGTCCATTAATTGAATTTTAAAAGTTTTATCCTTTCTACTAATGACACGATATGGCCCATCATACGGCGGTTGTTATGGTTTCCGTACGGTGTCATTTCTTAAAAATACATATTCGCAATCAATTCAATCTTTATGAATGAACATTTTACACGGTAATTTATTAATTCTAGGTACCGGTTTCATACTGTGTATAATCGACCTCAATTTATCAACATAACTATGTTCGTCACACGGTTTTATATTACTTGTGTCATGGCAGCCTTATATTACTGCCATAAATCATTTGAGCTGTAGTTACGCCTGTGTCTAATTTAACAGTTGTGCGTAACCCTAACAATATTGTTACTAGTTCATCAACCCATGAATTACAATTTAAACGAGCCATAAGCGCTGCTTTTAAAGATCTATGCCAACGCTCTACTGCACCGTTGCTCTGTGGATGATATGGGGTGGTCCGCAACTTTTGTATTCCCATTAATAACATAAGCTGCTTACATAAATTACTTTCGAATTGTCGACCTTGGTCACTTGTAAGCCTAAGGGGACAACCGAACCTACAAATCCAACCCTCATACAACACCTTTGCCACAGTCTCCGCAGTAATTTCTTTTAAAGGAAAAGCCTCGGGCCACTTGGTGTACCTATCTATGATTGTTAGACAATATCTAAACCCTTCTGATGAAATTGGCAATGGCCCTACAAGATCAATATGTATATGCTCAAAACGGCTCGAGCCTTGAAAACTTCCTAAATCGGATACAGTATGTTTTGAGACTTTAGCTCTTTGGCACTTAATACATGTTTTAGACCAAATTCCTATATCCTTATTCATTTCTGGCCAAAAATATCTATCTGTTACTAATTTTTTTGTGGCTCTAATACCCGGGTGACTTAAATTATGCACAGCATCAAAAGCTAAACGTCGAAATTGTTTAGGTAAATATGGTCGAATTCTATCTGTGGATGTTTCACAATAAATTTGTTTATTACAATCGAACATTGCAGCACGCTTAAGTGTAAATTGACTGTTTACGTTTGACCGGTGTCGCATTTCTGCAAGTTGTTCATCCGTTTCCTGCGCTCGGGCGAGTTCTGCGAAATCTAACACGGTGGGACATGTTATTGTTTCAATTCTCGATAACGTGTCAGCGACTATATTTTCCCTACATGTTACATGACGAATATCTGTACAAAACTCACTAATAAACATAATTTGCCTAGTTCTTCGAGCAGTTTCCCTATTTGTACCTATTTTACTAAATGCAAAACAAAGTGGTTTATGATCTGTATAAACTATTAATTCGCGCCCTTCAACCATGTTGCGAAAATGAATAATTGATAAATATATCGCTAACAATTCTCTATCATAGGTACTATATTTACGCTGAGCTTCCGTAAGTTTACGTGAAAAATATCCTAAAGGTTGCCAAATATTGTTAATTTTTTGTTGTAAAACTGCACCTATACACGTATCTGAAGCGTCAGTCATAAGAGACAATGGAGAATCTAAGGAAGGAACGCCCCCGGGGAATAAAATCGTAATAGACAAAAGTAAATTTTACAGGACGAGCAAAAAACTGTTATTCTGTTTTAGCTCATAAACTAATCGTCCTATATTAACATACAATACATCATTTTTTTCGGTATTTTTTTTCTTAATTAGTAGCTATAATAAAAAAATATATAATGTATACTTTTAAAGTTATTACGAAAGATGTATAATACTGATTTTTTATTTAAGTCTATCCTAAGTAACGGCACATAACGATTTTATTCTAGTGAAATTGTAATATCATGAAAACTATATCCCTACATTACGATGTTTTTCTACAGTATTTTCATGAATGAATGGTAATTGTAATAAACTAATACAATTTTGTTCTTGTAAAAGCTACCAGTGTCTTTTTTCGTATAGCTATATAACGACTTTGTTTTTGTATAAATGTGTTTAGAGAGTTCATCATAATAAGCAGTAATGTTCATGAATTTTGGTTATAAATTATTGTAACACCACTAGGTACTTGGTACTTCGTGGGTGCTTTTCTACACTCAGTCAGTACCTACATATTCTAAAAAGTTAAATAAAATAAACAATGAAGTAAGTATAATAAACATAATTTTTATTTAAGAAAATCACAATTGTTACATCAGTCTTAGTTCTAAAAAATCAATCAGCCTGTTTCATTGCTCTCACTGTCACAGTCATCCTCACCTAAAACGGCTTCAGTATTATTTGTGCTTATCAGCGAATTATAAAAACTGTGATAATGGAGAGGTATGGCGTTAATCCTACAAAGACTCAACAGGTCTTCGTGTAGAGCTTTAGAAATTGGAACTGGACCGTTATAAGCTGGCTGCAATGTTACGTCATCAGCGATAGACGAAGTTGCTGCGGTAGAGGCAGATTTTCGTTTTCTAGTGTTTTTACTCATTTTAGTTGTAGTTGATCTTATATTCATTTCAATAAAGTCGTCATCATAATCATATTTAAAGTAAACAGATTGTGGATGTGTATGGGCAACTTTTATTTCTTTGATCTTTGACCAATATATTTTGTTACCTTTTGCATCATTTAGCCAATTTTGTCCTGTAATCAATGATTTTATGTCATAAAAATTGTCTTGTCTCATTTCCTTGACTTTGTATTTTTCACCAGTTTGTTTGGCATTCATAACTATACCATATAATTGATCAGGTTTATAAATTTGTTTATTTTTCATTGCTCGTTCTACGCATGCATGCATAGAATCACCTTCATTTTGGCTGTGGCCAGATTCAAAGAAACGATGAACAATTTCCAGTTTGAACTTATTAGCAGCAAACAGATAAAGGGCAAACACAAATCTATTTTTGTTCTGTCCTGCGCAACCATCCGAATAAAAGGAAATTTTATTTATTTGTTTATGATATTGTTCTTCAATAAAATTATAAAATTATAAAATTATAAACTTATAAACTACCTAAAAAAAATTATAAACTACCTATCTCTATTGATCCTCTTTTAGCAATTTGCAAATGCCACATATAACAGTATCCTTTCTTTCTTGGATACTTCCGTTTATAATGGAATATTCCTACCTCTGACTGAGGTACGCCTAAAACCTTTTCTAAATCAAAAATTGCTAGAGTGAAGTTTGCGTTAAGATTTTCCTTTTCCGAATTTTTGATTTCACGAATTCTTTCTTTATTATGTATATGTTTTGTGTAATTATCTTTTAATGATTCCTTATGTTCGCCTTCTGCTTGTTCATAAAGCGTACAAGTACCACATAAATCTTTCTTAGGATGAAAAAAAGAATAATTAAATTTTGTATTAAATATAGTCTCATACTGCCTTTTGGTAGCCATCTTAATATCACTATAACCTGTCTGTTCCTTGAACCAATCTGTGTATAAACGGTACATTTTTGGTTCAATAGAGCTGCTTGGCAGTGACCCTGATACAGAAATTGTAGTGAGTGATTCTGATTCAGATGTACCTAATACTTGTATTGTTACAGAATCTTCATTGTCCACTATACCTTGTTGCCTTGGGCTTTTATCGCTATTTATAATTATAACCATCTCGTTGGGGCTTAAATTAGATCTATTTTGAGGCGTTAAAGTCTTATCAATATTGACATGTTTTACGTCGATTATGCTATGTACAGAACCTTTATTATTCTCAATAGGAACTAATGTTTCATCGAGGTTTCTATCATCTGAGTCTAAAATAGTATTATCTTCCTGTATTGTGCAATCAAACAGAGTCGGTGTATTCGATTTACTTTTACTGGCATGAATAATATACCCATCTGGCGAAGCAACAAAATCAACATTGTCCAATATAAAAGAAAGGTTTGATACTGATGTTGGTGTTCTTATAAGCTGATGATTAATAATTTCAATATAATCTGCACCTGAACTAGAAAGCATTTCATTTTCAGTAGAATTTTCACGAGTTAGGTTTACTGTTTGTAGTTCACATTTATCTAAAGATGGTTCCTGTACATTGTCACCTTGTTCCCCATTAGATGTAGTCGGTACATCTAAAATATTAACAGATATTATTATTATACTTAAATTAATATAAAAAAATACAACATTTTACAGATTGAACAGGTATTTACGTACCAATTAAAACTTTTGTTGCTATGCCGTCACATGGAAGAATATCAGGCATTTCAACATCATTATTATCTTCAGACCCTGTAATGAAATAATTATTGAAAGTAAGTAGTAGCAGAAAGAAGAAGTAATAATATTCAGATAAATCACACACGGCCATCTAATCCCATACTAAGAATAGCTTTTAGGTAGGTACCTATTATGGCAACTAGATCCCCGGACACAGAGCAAATAATCATGCTCATCACTCAAAGATTTGTCCTTGGTGGGAATCGAACCTCCGGCTTAGCAGTGAGGGTCACTAAACACTAGACTAACGCATAATACCGAAGGAAATACCCAACATTTAACTAAAAAAAAATAAGCAGGTAAGTATACGAATTTCCTCCCTTTAAATTTTTATTTCAATAATATACTATTTACGTAATAAATAAAAAAATACTCACCACTTTCCCCTCCCTCAACCATTTTAAGAATTCTTCTAGCTCGTAATCCTATATGCCGATATTCCATGGTTAAATTTATATATTATTATAATTATCACAGAATACTAATTATGTTTATTTGTTTGTAAACAATAGAATACCGTCACATCCCAACGACTTCAAATTACGTAATGATTGATTATTGTGCATGATCACCGTCCGCGCATAGTAACTTGTAAAAACTTGTCGAAATTCGAGCGAAAAAGACAATAATAACCAAATACTATATTAATAGAAGAAGAAAAAAATAGTATTACATTACTACATGTTTTCAAATTTATTAAGAATATTGTAATAGATGTTTACGTGAAATAGTATTGATAATAATGTCAATAATAAAGCAGTAATATACGTTTAACGTTCAAGATTCACCAAACTAATTTAGGTAAAAGCATGTTATTGAAAAGAATTATCAATTGATTTACGTGAATAAAATCGTATAATGCCTTACAGATTTCTCGCGACCTGCGTTCGTTCCATAATGAACGACTACGATGTTTTTACGGGAAGAATTTGTTACATGGTTTCCGTAGAATAAAAATAAAAATTGTTATAACTTTATGAATTTTCTGTCAAAAAATCTAAAAAAAATCAGTAGGTGTATATCGACACCATAGATGCCGAAAATGCAAAAACATTCAAAAAGTGGTAATAGCGCATAACCATTTTATTCCCCGGGGGCGTCGATATGTCAACAAAACTACATTTTTCAAATCGATCTTACATTGTTCAAAATCTTGCTCTGCTAATTTATTCCAATTAATTTTACTTTTGTCTTTCCGTTTCGCACTACCAAGATATTTATTTAACTCTGACTGATGTTCAGCCGAGTGAGGAATATGAGATCTATAAAAATTTAACATGCCTAAAAATCTTCTAAGTTCTTCTATAGTACTAGGCTTACGAAAATCTAAAATTGCTTTAACCTTGTCTTCGAGCGGCTTAATGCCCTCGGTAGAAACTTCATAACCTAAAAACTCTAATTTTTGCTGACCAAAACTACATTTTGAAAAATTTATAGTTATACCGAATTGATTAAAACGATCAAAAACTTGCTCTAAATGTTCTCTATGCTGACTTTCTGATTCTGAACTGATAATGACGTCATCGATATAAATATATAAGAAATCTAAACCTTTTAAAACTGTTTCTTGCATGAAACGTTGGAAAGTTTGCGCAGCATTTCGCAAACCAAATGGCATACGCATAAATTCAAATAAACCAAAAGGTGTAATAACTGCTGTCTTTTTTATGTCATTTTCTGCAACAGGCACAGAATTATAGGCTCTATTAATATCTAATTTAGAGAAAATTTTCTTATTACCCAAGATATATGTAAAATCATGTAAACGTGGTACTGGATAACGATCTGGTTTCGTAATTGCATTTAAACGTCTATAATCACCGCAAGGCCTAATATTACCGTCTTTTTTGGGAACTATATGTATTGGACTTGCCCAAGGACTACTACTCGGTCTACAAATCCCTAACTCTTGCATAACAATAAATTCATTTTTAGCCTTTACGTACCTGTCAGGAGGAAGCTGCCTCGCTCTCGCATGCACCGGCGCGGCGGTCCTGTCGTCTCGATATAGTGACAAACATCGTGTTTTGGCGTCTCTTTGTAAGAAATAGGTTTAGTTAAATCAGGGAATTTATTCAATAAATCGGAATATGGACATCCCATAATTGTTTTTAAAGTGGGCACAGTAGAATTTGAGATATTTCCCTTAGTACTCAAATTAGTTACTTGATAAATCAATCTACGTCCGTTTAAATCAATTAATAATTTATGATTAGCTAAGAAATCCGCACCAATAATTGGTTGCTTTACATCCGCTAATATAAAAATCCAACGGAACGGTCGTCTCAGACCCAAATCTAGAGACAAAAAATCAATACCATATGTTTTAATTTCCGTTCCATTAGCAGCAAATAATTTATATTTATTACCTTCTGCATAAACCTTACATCATTAATACCCACAATTTTTGTCTTCTTAGTTTTTAAGGAGATCTTTGTTCGATTGGTTCTTTGTTTTGTCTCAGGGTCTAAAACAGTCATGTCTTCCCTTATTCCAACATTTTTCAATAATGTCATTTCTTCTTTTTCAAAGCATTCTAAGATTGCTTGTATCCAATCTAAAATATTTAAAAAAATCACAATTATATTTAAAAAGATTTATTTATAAAAGAAAGTTATTATCAATTTTGATAAACTATGCAGTAAGTAGATAAAAATGTAATACGGAAATTATTGAGGAAATACTTGAAAACAGTTGTTTTTCCTGTTATCACAGAGTGATATTTTACACTTTGTACACATAACTGACGTCAGTTTCTTGCAATTTTGGTGCTTGCACTGATTTCTTTTCCCATATGTTTTATCATGGCCAACTTCGTCTTTACGAACGTCCTCCGTTTCTGTATCAGCAGCACCAACCTCCATATTCAAATGTTCTCTTATGTTTCTTTTTAGTTTTTTTGGAAGGCTTGTCATCGTTGATCTTCTTTGAACGTACTCTTTCGTCAATTCAGTGCCTAATGCCCGTAAATACGTCGTTTCCGTAGAGTCACATTGTTTGCCCTCAATATCACCATACTGTTTATTCCTGCAATATCCAGAAGACGAAAGAATAGTGTCGATGGCCATCTATTATTCTTCCTTAACACCAAATACATTTTTACTTTTTTATCGACTTCATCGACACCCCCCTTTGTTTTATTGTAAAAAGTAACGATGCAAGGTTTGCGCTTCCCATTTCTCGCTTCTCATCTATTTTTGCAGCACAATGAAGTGATGATATAAGAACTAGAGACAGTCGTCAGTTTCATCTTCGGTGAAAGGCCAGGCCAGAATGCGTCCACGCCATCGTATAGATTTTCTTAAGGAATTTCTCGTAATTTCATTCACCATCCAATTTTTGTGACAATTTTTATAAAATTTGTGTATACCGTAAATAAATAGTAATAACACGATGCTTAAAATGATCAGTAGAATGATATTAGTATTACTTGCGTGGTTCTCTAGCTGTCTTATATCGGCATTATTTTCACCCGCTGCATTTTGGGCCAAAATAAATTCCTCTTTAGTATTTGTAGATCCCATTTTTAACATTCGTCATGATGACAATTGACACACGACGATGTACCATATATGGCTAGCGGAATGCTTGCACTGGCAGGGTCGCCATATAAGGTTCGCGTGGGAGAGAAATGATACTCTGTAGATCCAGATACAAACTGTTATTTATTGAAAGATCTTACATTATATAGTTACTACTCACAGTCTGACCACAGCTTTTTTTCCTTTAAATATGAAAAAAGGAGGCAAAACTTCGCCACCAGCATTTGCACAAAAGACAACAGTGTAGCACGATTTACTGGTATTTTTTATCACTTCGGTATGTCGAGAGTCCCTTCGAAAAAGCAACTTTTTCTTTCCATGGAATCCCGACTCATCCATTTTATACATATATGTTTTCTTTCAGTTCCGTTTTAATATTTTCAAAGAATTTTTCGACCATTTCTCGGGCGACTTGAGCCTTCTTTCGGGATATGTTATAAGCTACTTTTGCTTTTAATTCTTGGTTTTTTTCTAAGAACAACACACCCCATTCGTAACCTGGAAGGTTTTTTTTTTATTGGGGCTTTCTTAAACTATTCCTGTCTAAGTAGGTCTTTATTATATTCACCTTGATTATCAACATCGCCCTTAGCACTGAAATTTGTAACTGGGTTTTCTCAGATGTCCACAAGTAATTCATAAAAGAAAAATCTACAAATTAACTACTAACTACCAAGTTTATTTTCAACTAACAAGTGATAACTGCGTTAAAAACAACCGA
Organism: Colias croceus; assembly: GCF_905220415.1. Lineage (NCBI taxonomy): Eukaryota > Metazoa > Arthropoda > Insecta > Lepidoptera > Pieridae > Colias > Colias croceus. The sequence continues at coordinate 6,891,065 of NC_059559.1, read as the reverse complement.
CTTCAAACTTGCACTTGCAAAATTTACAAATACCTACAGACAAAAATGCTCATAAAATAAAAACTACTGGGCCTATCCGAATAAAATTTTTATGGGACCAATTCGACACCATCCCGCATCGAACAAAAAAAGAATCACGTAAATCGGTTCAGAAACCTCGGAGTAATCGGTGTACATACATAAAAAAAAAATATATATATACCGGCCGAATTGATAACCTCCTCCTTTTTTTGAAGTCGGTTAAAAATACTCTTTCTACTGGAGCATTTGTAGCAAGCAAACATAAAATATATGCAATTACAATTGAAAAGTTTTCATGCTGAAGATTATGGGCGCGAAAGAGTTCCACCCAACGGGTTTCCGAGGAAACGCTTAAATTATACCATTCCATAATTTTTTGAGAGGCGATGTAATTAGAAATTAATGTAAATAGGCATGACGAAAGATTTTGAAATCCTCTTCCATAATGTGTGTATACGTTTACTATACAAGAAAAACCCTATATTTCGGTAATATACTTAAATTTAACGAAGATAAAAGCCATTTTTCAAAAAATATTTATAAACTGTGGCAAAACAGCTCGCAGGTGTCATGGCGTAGGTGTGACGTCACTCTTTAGTAAATACGTAATTATTTGTACGCATTGCGAAGAAAATTAAATAAATATTTATTTAATATGTGTTATAGAAACGAATTTCAAAGTTTATAAGTGGTGTGCAGTATTGCAGTGTGAATCCACATAAAAATAATGCTCAAAAATGTGTTAGTAATTATTTCAAGCGAGAAAATAATAAGAAATGATTGTATAAAGTGGGCGCGGAGAACCCCGAAACCACGTATTGTGAATTCGCAATTATATTTCTGTTCTGAGTCGATAAAGCATACGTGAAACAAAAGAAAATAAATAAAAATGCGTATTCTCAACATATTCATAACAACAAAATACATCTGACGTGAGTTGTTTATTTAAACGTGACGTCACGCGTGTTTTAGTCAAAATGGCCAACTGCAGAATTTCAATGTTTTATTTTATTGATAATCTCATTAATCTTAATGTTTTTTAGATTTTTAAGTCACTATATTTAATTTATTTAGTATACATTTTCCCTTGAAAACACTAATATGATCATTTGTGGATACTGTCGTCATGCATATTCGTCAAACACTTCTGAATCTTTTTTACTGTCAATATATTTATTTTCAATTAATATATCAAGAGCTTTTTGAATGGCTTCCCATGTGGGAACCTTTTTTAAATCTGCCCAATAAAATATCTCCATTTCTTTGGTTAAAAAAACAAGTCCACTGCTCCAGATATTCACGGCCTGTTCTATAAAATTCTGTAACCGTCGTTTTCCACAAATTTTTCGTCGATATCAGTGTAAATAAAATAAAATATAGTGGATATTTTAAGACAAACTGCAGATGCCACCAAATTCGCATTTTTACTAAACTCGTCTTCTGTACAATAGTAAGATGAATGGCATTTGAATGGCCTTGTAGCGACACCTCGCTCTGAATCGCGCAAGCGACCAGTTTGGTGTCGTAAGTATTGAGGTAAGTGCAGGAGACAGATAATTGAAATAATACGAAGAATAATGGGAAACGGATATATTCGTTTACAATAAAATACAAGTACAAGCGACATGCGCTTCGTGTCGAAGTCAGGGCAAGACTGCCTCTCTGCGGCCGGCCTGCGCTCGCGCAACGTGATGCGCCCCCCGCGCGAAGCCCCGCATCATACGATTGGACGGAGCTTATCGCGACCTAACGGTACTCCTCAGCCTTTTACTACGGCTAAATTGTAGAAATATAATTGTCGGCTATAATACATGATCAGGCACATTTGGTAACGGGATTTTTTTTTTGGAAATCAAAAGATATTATTTTCAAGCCAGGTGTAATGTCTCTCAAGTTTTCAAAAAATAATTTCGCTCTCAAATAATGAACTCTCTTCTCTGCCATAAAATATATTTTTTTATTTTCGGCTTTTTTCCATTTTGATCTTATCTTTTAGTTATAGACATTTTGAACAAACATCCGTTTGTGGTGTGCCGAAGCCTAAATTATTTTCAGTGTTGAAAATATGCCGAAAGTATGATAATTTTACCCCAAGTTTTGCATTACGCTGGTCAGTATTATACATTACGTAAAGTTTTTTAATATTCAATTCACTTGGCAAGTATTTTCTTTCAGCTTCTTTGCTTTGTCGGCAGTAATGAGACTATACACCATGGATGGAATTGTACAGCTCGTGCCCAATAAGATCTGATGCTTGGATAATGATATACTGAAGTGTATATCAAGATGCCAAGGTATTTACGAAGTTCTAATAAGTTGATGGGGTCGGAAAAACTTGTACAGCATATTTATTTGTCTCAACAATGATCAATTCCTGTAGCTTTTGATCAAAAAAGTAAGAAAAAACTTGGTATGGAGTGGATAAATCTAAAATATGTTGAGGGTAGTCTGTAATCTCAAGAAAGGTAATTTATACACTCACCGGCACGGAATCTTGGCCACTGCAAATTTTTGCGTAAAATAACACTATTTCTTTTCTACTACAAAATTCAATAAAAATTTAATCAAAACTAGTTACTTTAATGTTTTTACTAACTTTTAGTAATAATTGGAAGTTAATAAGAAGTACTACCGAGTAGATATGAATTAAACAAGAATTTACGCTTTTCCTGTGAAATTTAAATGATTTCTTAAAAAATGCTAAAAAATTAGAAAGAACGTTTCCATTAAAAAAATTGAACCTTTTAATAAAAGGTGTTTCCTTCTCTTGCCTTAAACACTGTTTGCATCCAGTCTGGCATACTCTAGAAGACATTTTTGGAGACCACTTGAGCTATAGTGTACCAAACGGCCCCAGCTGTATTTCTAAGCTCATCTAACATTAGTGCTGGGTTGAAATCGAACTTTATGTTTCTTTTAAGCATGTCCCAGATGTGTTCTATTGGATTAAGATCCGGGCTACGAGCTGGCCACTCCAATTTTTCAATAATAACCTCTTGAAGGTACTCTTATACGTATCGTACGACACGCGGACGTGCGTTATAGTGTATAAGTAGCAAATTTTCTTCACTGATAAACCTGTAATAGGGCTGAAAATGTTCCTGGAGAATTTCCTCGATGTACCTGATCAAATTTAAGCCATTATCTACGATAAATAACTCCGTGCGAGCACCGGAACTTATACCTCCCCATACCATTATTGACCCTCCATGAAAAATCGCATTTTGAGTGTGGTGATGTGTGAAAACCTCTCTTCTCGTCTCCTCTATACTGACTGTTGGCTATCAGAAGCTCGTAAAGTACCTTAGCAGCCATCTGTGAACACCTCACGAGCGCACTGGCTGTGGGTCCAGTTTTCATGTTCTCGTGCAAAACGAAGACGTGCTTCTCTGTGATGTCTGAGGAGTTCTGGACGGCGTGCTGGTCTGAAAACCTTCGAATTAACTTCTTTCATTAGTCTTCTCACCGATTGCTCACTCACATTTATTATCCTGGTGTTTTAGAGCCGGTGGCGTATCCTAAAAACTGTCAGAAAGCCATTTCTGAGTATCTCTCGAACAATAAACGGGTCTTCTCGAGCTGATGTGCACCTCACACCTTCATTTCCTGGTCTGCACATGTGGCTGCCAGTCTCCTGGTATCTTCTCCATGCATAGTGCATCGCTGAACGAGGTACGTACTGTACATTAGGTACTTTACGTTGCGGCAGTCATTGGTCTAACATTGTGATGGCCTGAGTAGGTTGTTCAGATGTTAATGGCATTTTTTATTGTTTGTTATGATCATTGACTACAGTACAACAATAACAATATTTTAAAACGGCATAAAAGATATTGAAAAAAGTTTAAAACGAACAATTCGTAACTTCGGCTTAAACGCACAAATCACAAATTTCGAGTAACTCTTAAAAAGTGGTAAAAGATTATTCTGAAACTCAATGATTTCTTACCATAAAATTAAACAAATAATATGTTAACATATCTGCATACAAAAAAATCGTGAAAAACACTTCAAACTTTTTTTATCGGCAAATTTGTAAGTGGCCAAGATTCCGTGCCGGTGAGTGTATATTCAACTATAGAAAAAGCAAAAAACAAATAGTTGTTTCGATTGAAACGCTTGTCCAGGCTCGACTCTGAAAATAGTCCAAAGGAGTAATTTGAATATGTCTTTCCTCTCCAAAGCATTTTTTCCATCAGGAAAAAGACAATCCCAAACAAGCTCTTCCAGTCGTCGTTCTCGATCCACATTTAATGGTGGCGCTGTTTTTCTTGAAATCTCAGCTAATCTCATCTCGTTATTATTCGCTGTAGGATTGGGATTCTAAGTATAGAAATTGTATATGTAGGACTCTCTGATGTTCTCAAAGTGTCTCTGTGCAGTCTTTCTTGTTCCAGGACTGAGTTTGCTTGAAATATTTGAGGACTGTCTTTTTCTGATGTAAGTACTGTATATGTAGGGCTCTCTGACTGAACTACTCTCGACTGCTCCTGAGTATTGTTGGAGTATTGTCTCCGGTGTTATAATCAAAGGAGTTAGTGAGTACACATTGAGAAAGTATATTTTCTACTTTTCAGTTTAAATTTGTACATATAGGTAGCTCAAATGCAAGCTTTCTGAATTCAGTGGTAGTTAATCCGAAGAAACAAGACTCTAAATTCATTAAATGCTGTGCCAGTATCTCTTCCATATCTGGTGGGATATCGTTAGGTCTTCCAAACTTTGTTCTTGTATTCAAATTTTTTAAATGTCGTCTCAGTGTAGGTTTCGGTATATTAAATCTTCTGCAGGCCTCATTAAATCCTATTTCTCCACTCCGATGTTTCTGTAAAGCTTCATCCATATCTTCTTGCTTCCAAGTATTATACTTTCTCTTCTCCATATTTATTACCTGGTGAAGAGTTATGTTAATTATTAGACACATTATTTGCAATACCTAAGTCGTACCGGTACGAGTAAAGAATTTTTAACAGGTACGACTTAAGCAGCGGGATCTTTGAGGTTGAAAAATAAAATTACTAACATAACCTAAAAATTTTCTCCTGGTTGAGTATGCCCAAACGATTGACAGATAAGCATTAAAAATCGTTGTAAACAAAGACAAAATATAAAGATAACATTCCTGCCGTAAAAAGCTTATGAATGAGTTGTTAATTTTACATGAAAAGTGATAAAAAACTTACTTTTTGAATTATTTTCGCTGCACGAAGCCGACCGCCTGACCACTTGTTTACGCTTGCTCGCGCGACTAAATAGTTCACGTTAACAACACTAGATGGCCCAATTCAATGGTATCAGACGAGATATTGGTGGGGTACGACTAACGCCGTGGTACGACTTGAGCAACCTTACCCTAGTTATAGTCTTGAAGTCGGTTTTTGTTATTTTTTTTTCTAAAAATTTACTTTATATACTATATATATTCGCGTCATTTTCTTTATTTGAATGTTATAAATCACACCAAATCAAACTGTGATCGCTTTCCTGAAAGGACATACTTATACGAATCACAGCTATCTCCTGAATCTTGATTGTAGCAGGCGCTGGTTTTGGTGAAATAAAAGCCCACACAAAAACTTTTAATGAACTGTATTTGTTATAATTAATTTTTTATAAGGCCTAGTTAACGTGTGCAACGGTGCACGTCTTAGTGTTGATTTACACAGGGTCAGTAACTGACTACAAATTCGAGGCAAATCAGTGCTGACCCAAAAAAAAACCCTGTGTAAACAGATTTGAAGTCAGTACAGAGGCTTGAAGTCTATGTAAACGCCGAAATTCGGCGCCGCGACTGACTTGTCTACTGACCCTGTGTAAATCAGCACTTATGCGAGACTAAATTCTGATCATTATTTCTCTTTCACTCTCTTATGTTTTATACAGTTTTTTTTCTTTGAGCAAGATTTGGGTACCTTTTTGTGTTGATTTATTTCATATCAGGATCATCATTCGAAGGTAAGTCCATATTGTGAGGGACATTTGGAGCTAGATTAACATTCGAAGATAAGTCCATATTGCTAGGGTTTTCTAGATCAGGATCATCATTCGAAGCTAAGTCAATATTGAAGGGACTTCTAGATCAGTCTCATCAGCTTATACAACAATATAACAAGCTAATTATTCAAGTACAATTAATAAAGTTCTATATATAACCCTATTAAATGGATACACAAATGTTTAGCGTGAAAGATGTTAAAACAATTAAAAATAGTGTTACCACAACAAAAAAAAATACAAAAGAAATACTTAGGATAACAAAATTAGACATAAATCCGTATGCAGGTGCTACGCAGAGCACTAAGTACTAATCGACGAAAACTGGCTAGTGTATTTGAACATATGTCAATAGTGTTGTAGAGTCGTCAACTTAATTAACTATTTCGTTATATATTCGGCATAACCAATACTGGGTTATTAAAATTGTGAAGATAACCATAGATAAAGCGGGAATTCGTTAAAAGTCACAACAATTGATTCATTGCACATTGTCACCAAAGAGAATATAATCACTTCGTTTTAAGAGACGGGACTTTCTTTATAGATAATAGCATATAGATTCAATTTACATGGCACTCCAATACCAACATAAACGTCAGAGACGTCAAACTGAACAGAGTACCAACCTAACAGGCGGTATAGTGTAGTAATCACAGGTAGTAACGTTCGTATTTTTATCGATATCGATAAAATATATGTACAGGTTAGAAATTAGGCCCCATATTGTTTTATTACTTACTCCACGTCATAAGGTTAAGATCGAGTCCATATTTAGGAGTACAATCTAGTTTAGTGGTAAACAAGCAATAAAATAATTAATCAGTACAAGATTGGACTTTAATAGACTCGAGATAAAAACTTTCTGCTTTTAGTAATAACAATTTATTGAAAACAAAAGAAAACATTTAAGATTTTGCGATGCCCTGTTGCTGTGCTTTTTTCACAGTATCTGCAATTGATTCCTCAGCCTTTGCGAAGGAAAGATTTGTGCGATTGCATTCATTTTGAATCAAAAGATGACTGAGACGAACTAGCAATAAATGAACCAGACGATCTTTGTGGTCATTACAGATCCATAGCAAATTGTCGCATTTCGTTAATATCATCGTGACGGCTTGCTGAGAAATATGTCTTTCATGAAGGATTGGCTTCACTTGAGCTTCAAGCAATGATGTAGCTGAATCAACTAGCTTGCATAAATTTATTGTGGGATACGTAAGACTTTTTTTGTCTTGCCACCACTCACGAAGTTTTATGTAGCTGTAAATTGGTGTATCACATTGCTCTAGGTTTTCAATTTTTAAACTTAGCGTGCATTTCTCGCATTGCCACCTTTTTTTTTTAGTACCACCGAAGCCAAATAACCCGCGACATAGACAGTAGGTTGTTTTTCAAAAGATTCGAACAATCTGTTTTCGATCTCTAACAATTCTACATCATTAATCTCTAAAAAATCTAAATAATCATCTGGAAAGTGCGGGTTTTCAGGAATTTGAAGAACAGAAGCATTAGCACTTTCAGGCAATTGTAGATCATTTTCTTGTAATTCTACTTCTGGAGAATAATTTTCAACTTGAATCGCTTCGTTTTTTTCAACATGTTGAAAAAAATCTTCGAAGTCAATAATTGCTTCGTTTTCATCCACTTCGCAATTTGCTCCTTTACCAACAGGTGTACATAAATTTATCAAAATATTGGACTTTAAAGCGGCTGTGAAATGATAACATGTTGGGATATGGTTCGTCGGACAATGTTGTCGAATCATTCCAAAAAGGTTTTCTAAGCTATTCTGGTTTAGCTGACGAAGATTTAAGTACTTGAAGCCTTTCGAGTCCACATACTTCCATATATATTCTAAGGAAGACAGTGAAGTAACACATCCCTGGTTGCATCTTATTTACGTTAAACATGGTATTTTTAGATGAGACATTTTTACATAAAGTAGGTACAACATGTTTAGCCGTCATTAAAAAACAGCATGCAAATTTTATCTTAATATATATAAATCTCGTGTCACAATGTTTGTCCTCAATGGACTCCTAAACCACTTAACCGATTATAATAAAATTCGCACACCATGTGCAGTTCGATCCGACTTGAGAGATAGGATAGTTTAAATCTCAAATCGTTGAGAAAGCGGGCGAAGCCGCGGGCGGTAAGCTAGTAATTGTATAGTGGTCCAATTAAATTATCAATTACAATGGGTCCAATTAAATTATCAATGTTAATTACAAAAATTATTACTTAAATATCATATAAATTAGCTTGTCAACAATAATAATTCTCGTCATCAAAAAATTCTTTAAGACTGTAGAATGACCGATTAGTTAGCCATTCTCCTAATGCTTTTTTACATAATTTGCCATTATTATTTTTAAATTTATTAGGTACGTGATTATAAATTTTAATACACATAAAAATACAATTTTTGTTATACAACTTTAGTCGAGGATCTTCTCAAATAAGTTTTAGATGAAAATCCCGATAGGTTATTAAAGTAAGCGAGTATGTAAATTTTTAACCAAAGATACCTCAGCAATGCTCTCAGTACATAAATCATCTTCTGTATTATTCAAAATACTGTGTTGCATAAAATGATCAGAATTAACAATAAGTTCTTGATTTTGATTATGGTATGAAGAACTTCCTAATAATGTTACTGATAATCGACTTTTCATTTTGTATCTTTGAAATGAATTTTGTTGCTCTTTATCTATTTCATCCAAAGCTTTATCAGTAGTGTTGTTATAATTACAGAAATATTTTTTTATTATGTTTATAATACTTCTGTGAATGTGTCTCCATTGTTAATACCTATCTGTAAGTTAAAAAAAAATAACATTACGAGTAGCCAGCCTATGCATGCAGCGTAGCCAGTATATGCGATGTCCTACTGCATTATTAAATTAAGAAATAACTGAATTCAAGTAATTTAAAACTAACTAAATAACACTCATATATTTGTTATGATTGTAATTTAACACTATATGGTATACTAGCGGTCCACTCCGGCTTCGCCCGTGGTACATATTATTTCGCAATAAAAAGTAGCCTATGTCCTTTCTCGGGTATCAAAATATCTCCATACCAAATTTCATGCAAATTGGTTCAGTAGTTTAGGCGTGATTGAGTAACTGACAGACAGACAGAGTTACTTTCGCATTTATAATATTAGTATGGATGTGCAGGAGACTTGTTTACAAGCCAAAACATTAAAGCATGTATGATGTGGGAGTTTTTATATTGACCCCCACATCCGTGATGGACACAACACAACAACCTCAATATTTTTTTTTCCTTCCAAGTCTAGGGAATCTAAGTAGTGCAGTAGTGCTGGATCCACTTCTGTAGAAACTTGTATTTCTGTCCATTGATAAAATTCTGGGCATTTAGAATCCATTCCCACCATACACAGATTATAATATTATAAGAAATAACACGCGAGGCCGGGTTAAATATTAGTTTGAATGTAATAAGAATGTACTGCGATTCGACACAGCTACCTAATTGATGTAGGTAGTTGATAACAAAACGCAGCAAGTCAATGACTATTAGCAAAGTGAGGGTAATTGGGTCAAACGTCGTATAAACAACGTCCGAGCCCCTAGGCACGATTCGTACGAATGCGCCACGAGTCAAAGGAAAGCGGCTTTTTATAGTATTCGACAGCTAAGCATGTTCAGACATGAAATAATGACAACTACATTGACAACTATTCATCCACAAAAATATTAAATCAAAAGTTATTAGTTCATTAGGTCATAAGTTTTGTCATGCAAGGTCTGATTGGGTATGTTATATACCTTAGATGTACGATAAATGGTCATGGTTCCATTTTTTATATCCTCTAAAGCTTTGGCGATGTCCTCGTTGGAGTACTTTTTGTTTGACATTTCGAGCTGAATAAAAATTAATATGCATTTGCACTCAGGAACTTTTATATCTACCGTAATAAGAGACACAGCCAAAAGCAGTGTAGGTAATTGCACATTAGCTGTTGTTCTAATGCGTTCTGTGGCAAATCGCTGCATCAGTCGACGAAAAAGATCGGACTCAAATTGCGTTCCTTGATCCGTCGTGATGATGGAAGGGACACCAAAACAGGACACCCGTTCTCTTGTGAAGGTCTCGACAACCTCATCCGCAGTTATGGTGCGCATTGGCCAGACACAGCTACCTAATTGATGTAGGTAGTTGATAACAAAACGCAGCAAGTCAATGACTATTAGCAAAGTGAGGGTAATTGGGTCAAACGTCGTATAAACAACGTCCGAGCCCCTAGGCACGATTCGTACGAATGCGCCACGAGTCAAAGGAAAGCGGCTTTTTATAGTATTCGACAGCTAAGCATGTTCAGACATGAAATAATGACAACTACATTGACAACTATTCATCCACAAAAATATTAAATCAAAAGTTACGTCTAAAGGTGGCTTCCCACGGTCTGCGATTCTACGGATCTACACGCACAGCCGACGACTACGGACGGCAACGCACCGCAGACAGGGCTCATCCCACGGTCCGTGATAGTGCGGATCGGTCTGTATAGTTTCGTATTTATCTTCATTTCAAAATGCAAAGTGAACGAGCACGTATCGTTGCCGCAGCTGCGGCTGTGTTATTAATTAGCAATTGCCAGATTGTGCGATCTATTAAAAGAAAAAAAAAAGCAACGTCGCTATTGGATGTCAGCATTTAACAAAAGTCGTATAAGGTAAGTGTTATCTAATTTTGTTTTTTGCTTTGATACCTCTAGGTAGCAGTCGGATCATGGGACAAAATTGACAAAACTCATTTCCTGTGGTCCTATCAGGGAATCATGTATTTTAGTAACTTTTTTCATTCCAGATATAACGGAACTGATATGCTCCATGATTTCCAAAAAGAACCAAGCAACACATTCTTCAATTTTTGTAGGATGACTTCAAGTGATTTCGAATACCTTCTGAATAAAATTGGCCCAGCCATATCAAAGAATGATACCAACATGCGAAAATGCATTCCTGTTCAAGAACGGTTTGCAATTGCACTCAGATTTTTGGCATCTGGAGATAGCTACACAAGCCTAGGTTATCTTTTTAAAGTCTCAATTCAAACAATCTCAAGATGTGTCGATGACGTTTGCGAAGCTTTGTTGGAAGAATTGAAAGGAGAAATAAAAGTAAGTTATACGTATATGTATTTCGGAGATTCCTCGCGATTAATTTCAACGTCCGCCATGATCGTAAAATAGTAAAAAGAATCAGTGCGCACAACTAGCGCGGTTGGCTGTCGGGCGGCAAGTGTCGTTCGATCTGACACCCCCCAACCTGCCAAACTACTGACTCAAGGAAAATGTCATTGTCACTTGTCATTGTCATAAATTCATCCGTTACTACTTCAAGTCTTACTATGTCAATATTAAAAATATTCACAACTTTACCAATAGATGGCGTTAATACCAACTGAATAAATCAATACTCCGACACGGCCATTCTGACAGTTAGCGCGTTCTCGCGCGATTTCTAAACCTATTTAGCTCTGGTCATAACTTTGCGTCAAAGTTCGCAGCGTAGAACCTACACGAAACACGGAGCTTCCAATGTAGAGTCAACACATGAAGCGCGGAGCTTCCAATGTAGATAAAGCAAACACATGAAGCGCGGAGCTTCCAATGTAGATAGAGCCAACACATGAAGCGCGGAGCTTCCAATGTAGATAGAGCCAACACATGAAGCGCGGAGCTTCCAATGTAGATAGAGCCAACACATGAAGCGCGGAGCTTCCAATGTAGATAGAGCAAACACATGAAGCGCGGAGCTTCCAATGTAGATAGAGCAAACACACGAAGCGCGGAGCTTCCAATGTAGATAGAGCAAACACATGAAGCGCGGAGCTTCCAATGTAGATAGAGCAAACACACGAAGCGCGGAGCTTCCAATGTAGATAGAGCAAACACATGAAGCGCGGAGCTTCCAATGCTAAACCTTGGCATGAAGCGCGGAGCTTCCAATGCTAAACCTTGGCATGAAGCGCGGAGCTTCCAATGCTAAACCTTGGCATGAAGCGCGGAGCTTCCAATGCTAAACCTTGGCATGAAGCGCGGAGCTTCCAATGCTAAACCTTGGCATGAAGCGCGGAGCTTCCAATGCTAAACCTTGGCATGAAGCGCGGAGCTTCCAATGCTAAACCTTGGCATGAAGCGCGGGGCTCCCAACACTAAAATTTCGCACGAAGCGCGGAGCTTCCAATGCAAAATTTACGCCATCGACTCCCCTTAGGAAAGAAAAAGGAAACAAGCGTCTAGAGATGCGATCAATTTATTAGCATCGATCAACAAAATAAATTCTAAGCATTTCTTTTAACCAAAACATCAACAACGAAAATAAAAAAAAAAGCACATAATATCGCAACCGTTGATAATTAATACAATCGTGTATCTCAGCAAATGCCGTTTACTTTGGCGACTAATCATTTTAACATAACTCAATATTTAATTATTAATTTTTAAAGCCGATTAGAAAAATAAAACTCACTCTTATTACAAATCAACAAGTTGATTAGACATTTCTGGTAAACTCGTAGGATAATTCCTTAGCTTTTCATGACACACAATATGTTGCGCACGTCCTCCAGATATGCTCCCGAGCTTTGTCGTCTCGTCCATCCTGACCTTGACGTCACGTCTGATGTCGAACAGGTCCAGCTTTTCATACTCATTAACCAGCGCGTTGATTCTCGGTGGATTTTTGTTACGACCGTCTGAGAGTTCTCCTTTACGAAGTTCTCATTAAAATTTTCAATAGTAGAACGTAAACGAGCAATATCTTGGATGTCTGTAAGGTCGGTATCGATCGCTTCTATATCGGCACTTTGCAAAGCACAAACATCCGCACGAACATCGCGAGAAACGTGAACGCCACGATTATTAATAATTAAGTTTACCCCGGGTCGCGTAAAAACATCCCGCCCTACAATGACGTCATGAGGTAAAGCCTGAGAGTCTACCACCAAAAAAATCGACCTCTAAGTGAAAATCATCGATCTCTATAGGCAAAGTAATAAGGAAAAAGAATGAGTGGAAGTGGAGCACCAGTTAAACGCGTAAATACAAGATCTCGTACACCGGTTATAACGTCAGCGATAGTTACGGCGATTCTGTCTACACACACACATTGACGGACTTTGTATCATTACTTTTTTTAAATTTTTCGTCGCGTTGTTTAGAGAAACATACCTGCTCTGTATGCCCCAATTTGCGACAATAAGTGCACTGAACATTTTTATCGACAGGCGGGGAACGTTTTAATTGAGACGTTTCCGAATGTAAAACCTTAGTATGCGGACGGAATTTACAATTTCGCTTATAGTGCCCCATTTTGCCGCAATTGTGGCACATAACATGGTCATTTGTTTCAATTTTACGCTGCTTAAAGTCACTACAAAAAGAGCTCGAAGTTGAAGGTCGTTTATTATTTTTATTAATTTGAGGGTAGGTAGCGAGGTGTCTATCTAATGTTACAAAGTCCGCGGGGGTATTTTTTAATAAATCTGTTCGTACCTGATTCTCAGAGATACCTGATATGACGACTTCGATCTTGTTCACCTCGCTCCACGCTGTCTCCAGTCGATCGATCATCGCTAGCTTGTTGGTGGAGTATTCCACGTAGCTAGCGGCGCGGTCACTCGTGTATTGCACCATGTCCCGGAAAAGGTCGTGGAAACGCTTGATGGAGGCAAATTGTCTTGTTAGCCGCTCCTTCGCTTCATCCCACGTATTGCACAAAGGATATGATTTGGACGCCCACTTGCGTGCTCGGCCGCGTAGATGCGTAAAAGCAGCATTTCTCGTTTCATAATCCGTCCATGAGTTCTGTGTCCGGTGGTGGTCGATTTCGGCACACCATTGCGCCGCCGTAAACTCGCAATCGTCAGGATCGAACGACGGAATGTACACTTCAGTGGGTTTCATCTTCTTCACAGGTGGTTTGGAGTTTGAAGTTTGGTTTTCGTTATTGTGAAAAGTCTCCGCCATTCCACGGAAAAATGAAGTCCACATCTCAGGAGGCACATCAGGAAAAGCACTATTATTAGGCACATTACGGTTTTCGGTACCTCGTGACGTAGATTGTTCGCCGCAGTTTGATTCGGCGGATTGGTTCGCCGATTCTCGGAAATATGTCTCGCTCGTAGTAGCAGGGTATCGGTTAAATACACTGGAGGAATGATGGTCAGATCCCACCGCTGCTTTCGGAGATTCCTCGCGATTAATTTCAACGTCCGCCATGATCGTAAAATAGTAAAAAGAATCAGTGCGCACAACTAGCGCGGTTGGCTGTCGGGCGGCAAGTGTCGTTCGATCTGACACCCCCCAACCTGCCAAACTACTGACTCAAGGAAAATGTCATTGTCACTTGTCATTGTCATAAATTCATCCGTTACTACTTCAAGTCTTACTATGTCAATATTAAAAATATTCACAACTTTACCAATAGATGGCGTTAATACCAACTGAATAAATCAATACTCCGACATGTATGACAATCAATTCTTTATTAAAAAGTATTTTTTTAAGAGCATTGGTATAAGTGGCATTTTTACAAGTTACAAGACTCGTAGTAAAGTTTTATCTTTGAAAATTTGTGATTGTGCGTGTTGATCTTGTGAGGACGTTTGTGAGTTGGATGATTGAAGGTTATTTGTGAATGGCAGGGAGACTTCATACTGTGAGTTAGTTGGTTGAGAGTTACCTGGCGATGGCAGTATGACTTGATATTGTGAGTTGGGTGGTTGAGAGTTACCATTTAAAAAATTTGCCATTATGTCATAAAAAGGCCATTCAGGCTTGTACACATCGTCAGCCCCACTACCAGTGCCCATAGATTCTCTTACTTTAGTCCTTTGTCTTCTGTATGTCGACATTAAATTATCACGCTTCTTTTTTATTTCCTTCAATGAGATTGTTCCATCCTTTAACTGGGTTTTTATGCGGTTCCATGCATCGTATGCATCGGTTTTATTTTTATGTTCTGGCGCTGAAGAATTCCATAAAGTTGGTTCATTTTGATAAAGATTCAAAAATTCAAAAATAAGTTCGTTCGTCCACTCCATTTTCGCAACCAAAACACTACTACTCGCGGCAGCGTATGAACAAGTTGTGACCTGTCGGTCTGTGATGACACGGACGCGCTCGGACCGCGCCGCACGAGCTCGCACCGCACCTTTGAAAAAACCGACTCGCGACGGATACGGCGCACCGCCACAGACGCGCCTGTGCTACCACGGACGAGTCCCTTCCCATGGTGCGTAGGTGCGAGCTGGTCCGCGTCCGTTCGCGACATCGCAGACCGTGGGAAGCCACCTTAACAATATGATATCTGCCTTGAGTAAAATGCATCTTGTATTGGAGTTCTGGGCCGAAGCTGCACTTGTTGTAAATCAAAACAGAAACAAACTGAAGCAGAATCATTAACATTTCTTATGCATAAGTTATAAAATGCTTTACCACGTAGTGTGTGTACTCGTTTTTGAACCATCAGTATTCTCTTTTTTTCTGGTTTTTTTCCGTTTTTATTTGATTTGATAATAAAATGCAGGTTCCACATGCATCACTTGAAGGTGATTTAAAGCCAATGTTAAAACATCGTGTAAATACCTTTTGAAAAATGGTTTTTCTAACTTGTAAATGGGGTGGCACAGAGTCGTTATACATTCTTCTCAGTTAAGACTGACTCAACTCGCATGATAAATAATATTCCAATTCATTAATAAATCCCAGCGTATTTACGCTTGGATTTATTGCCATATGTCTGCCAGGGACTCCGTCCTTGATTGGATTTTGTCGCTTCAATCCTATCAGTAATTTAGCTACCGAGTGTAGCAGTTGATCTTTCGTAACTGGAAATCCAATTTCGGCCATATGCAATACCCATTTTACTAACAAACCTTCTTCTGTCGACGACAGGACTGTTGGAGCTCCTGCTGACTCTTGTTTTTTGTATTTTTTATTAATTTTGTCATGCAAGGTCTGATTGGGTATGTTATATACCTTAGATGTACGATAAATGGTCATGGTTCCATTTTTTATATCCTCTAAAGCTTTGGCGATGTCCTCGTTGGAGTACTTTTTGTTTGACATTTCGAGCTGAATAAAAATTAATATGCATTTGCACTCAGGAACTTTTATATCTACCGTAATAAGAGACACAGCCAAAAGCAGTGTAGGTAATTGCACATTAGCTGTTGTTCTAATGCGTTCTGTGGCAAATCGCTGCATCAGTCGACGAAAAAGATCGGACTCAAATTGCGTTCCTTGATCCGTCGTGATGATGGAAGGGACACCAAAACAGGACACCCGTTCTCTTGTGAAGGTCTCGACAACCTCATCCGCAGTTATGGTGCGCATTGGCCAGACCTCTGGCTACCTGGTGACTCTATCAATTGCCGTTAAACAATATCGATACCCGTCACATGTTGTTAAGGGCCCAATAATGTCGATATGGACGTGGCGGAACCGACCAGGTGGAAGATTAAAATCTCCAAGGATTGTGGCGCGACACTGGCACGTTGACATGCCTCGCAAGTGCGAGCCCACTCCTTGCAATCTTTGTTAACCGAAGGCCAGACGTACCGCTCGGTAATGAGTCGGACAGTGGCTCTACCACTGGCATGACTTAAATTGTGAAATTTAGCGAAAATTATACGTCGTAAGTCACATAAGGACGAGCTTGTTGTTCAATGAGGAGCAGAAGATGTGAAAACCTGTTTCGGGCTAATGACATCTGCTACCTTGTCAGCTAACTTTGCCAATTTATGCAGAGCAAGTTCCTGTTGCGATGCTAGAATAGCTTGTACCTGTTGAGGTAAGCGGCGCATCCACAATTGGCGTACAATGCTCTCATCTGTAAGCGTAGTTCCAGCTAGAGAACGCAGATGATGGAGGAATTGGGAGGGACGACGGTCACCCAGCTCCTCATCAGACATGAGCTGCCTCACTCGCTCTTCTTCACATGGAAAGTCTTCTTATAAGTTCTCTTTGTAATATTTCATACCGTTGACCAGCTAGCGGAGAGGCCTTTAATTATGTTATGTCCTCCACTTCTTGAGCATACCTTTGGTCGAGGTGACGTATTTTGTGCTACTTATTTTGTGCTGCTTTGTTAGTGCTTCTTTGAAAGAAGCTGACTTTTTTCTAATAATACTAATATGACTATTACCTACCTATGTTATGTTTTAAATAAATAATAGTTTAAAAAACTAAAAAACACGCTTTTTATAGAAAACCGAACTAAAAATAGAAAATAAATTTAAATGAATTTAAATTAAGAAAATAGTGTTAAAAATTTCAATGAATATAAATTAATAATAGTGTGAGTAAAAAAAAAATATTTTATTTAAAAAGAAAGCGTGGGGGGCTTCTTAAGATATTATCGAAATGATAATCACTCTACTCTTATCTGTCAATAAAATATCTATAACCATTGACACCATGCAAATTCTTAATTTAAATTCATTTAAATTTATTTTCTATTTTTTAATTCGGTTTTCTATAAAAAGCGTGTTTTTTAGTTTTTTTTAACTATTATTTATTTTCTACTTTTTAGTTTGGATTATTTATAATAGCTTTCATTATCTAGCTTTACTTGCTGCAAACGAGTTGCTCTGGCTTCCTCTGACTGTTTGGCTCTGTAATTTCTCATATAAAGCGCTCTTTTCTTCTTTCTCTCTTCTAATTCCTCGCTTGAAAGTTTTGACGTTCGTTTTATTGACTGTTGTCTTCTTTTCTCTAATGTCCTTTTTCTCTGTGTTTTATTATATTTTTGTTTGTTTTTTCTTTCCATGATGTTTCCACGAGCAATGGACTGGTTACTGAGAACCTTCTTCTTTCTTTCAAAAATATCTTTATCTATCATTAGGCTTGTTATATAACAAGGTTACATATTTTTTTAATTTTTACGTTTTCATAAAATTTTACGTGTCTTACGACTTAACAAATTATACGTATATATATTCTTTATATATCTCATACACTTTTCGGTTTCTGAGCACCAATAGTCTACTCCCCTACATAAATATGAGCAACGGACGAACGTAGACACGGCAAAATAATTAAACTTAGTCACAGAGACGGCGGCGGACTCTTCGTGGCTCGTGAAATCTAAGTTACATGCACGCATAAAAATTATTTGTTAGGACAACAAAAACAGGGATAACAAAAAAATATGCTGTGATAAAAAATGAATTTACTTACAATAACAAATCAACTAGTTTATTTAACAAGATGAACTAAGTTGCAATAACAAATGAGTTTTCACTGCTCTGAAGTTAATTTTGTTGTTTTAACAAAATCGCTTTGTTATTGTAATAATTTTTTTTGTTGCAATAACAAAATAGTTTTCTTATCAATAAAATTTGTTACTTGAACAAGCTATTCCGTTGCTTTAACAAATCGATTTATTATTTTTTTTAAATAATTGAAAGATTCGGTTACGAACTAATTTTGTTGAGTGAACATATGATTTTTAATTTTTTAAACTACATATTATTTGTTTTGTAGAATTAAAATTTTTGTCAATATTAGAGAAAACGGCTAAAGATAATTATTGGAAATAAACTCAAACTCAAACTCAAACATTCATTTATTCAATTAGACTACTATTTAGTAGCACTTTCGAATCGTCATTACATAAGTATTTTTAACATTTACCACCGATTCGGAAAGCAGTATCTATGGAGAAGAATCGGCAAGAAACTCCATAGATAAAAATTAACATCAAGTCCTGCCTTATCGACTGTAGAGAAAAATTATAGAAAATTTTAATTGTTTTCTTACCTTATCGACTATAGATGAAAATTATATAAATTAACAAAAATCATATTTTGCAAATTGAAAAATGGAATAATTTTATCAAATTTAGTGTATTGTCATCGGTCCTCAATAAATCTACAAAGTTTGAACGAAATCTGGCCGTTTAAAGTGGGTCAAAATCGCGCCCAAAGAAGTCGGTTACAAACAATCATACAAACATACAGGTGAAGCTAATAAAAAGCGTGTAAAAAAACAACAACATTTACAAGAATACAAATTATACAAACATTACTTAAATTATAATATTTCCACTTTTCTCGCTTTTTTGTTTGCGAAATCCTTAATAGTTTCATGTATGTCTATATGGTCTAGTATGGCCTCCTCTATGGATATTGTTGCTAAATTAGTTAATCTTTCCTGACTCATTGTAGAGCGCAGGTAATTTTTTATAAGTTTTAATTTAGAAAAGGACCTTTCCGCGCTTGCTACTGTAACTGGCATAGTTAGCATAATTCGTAATGCTATGGTAATGTTAGGGCATACAGCTGTGTCGCGGAAGAATTCTAATCAATACCCGCGGCCCCATCATTAAAGCGGCTCGACGGAACACAGTGGGGTTTTAGTCGGTAAGAATCCGACATAACCCACGGCTCCTTCCCCGGGGGCCGTGGGTATCTTTGGAAGATTTCCCCACTTTAAAAAAAGGGCATACAGCTGTCAAGTTTAGAACTTTTTAACGGATTTTGAACGCGATTTATTCATTCTATTATTTTCCCGACGTTTCGAACACTTTACAGCGAGCGTGGTCACGGGGAGACGTCACGGGGAGCTGTCAAATTGCTTAAATAGTATTCGGGTATGACCGCGAAAAATTGTACCGTAACATTCATGACATCATAACAAACGTTACATACATGACTGAATGTTACTTACATGACCATTATAAAGCTTAGTACATATAACAGTCATCTTTTCTTCCTAGCATTAAAAAATTAACGTCGACACGGTGTCTTACACTCACACGACAGGAAAAAATGGAGATATAGGTAAAACCAATTCATATCATAAAATAATGAATTAAAACAAAAATATGCATTAATCAAAATTATATTGAAAAAAAAATTGAATTTTTTCCGCTATTTATTCTTTTCTGCATTTTTCGTTTGTAGTTCTTTATTATTTCTCGGGATTTTGAACTTGTAACTTCTCTCGATATTTTTTTTGCCTTTCGGCATTCGTCAACGCCATCTGTAATTTGATCTTCTCATCTGAAAAAAAAATTAAAAAACCCGACTAACACTGCAAATTCATAACACGCAGTCGGAGGGCTACAAAATATTATCCTCCTTTTAAGCGCAGTCGGGTTATAATATGTGTATAGTTATATAGACAATGATATTCTAGAGATAAATACCAATCCGATGATACCTTGCACATCAAAATCTATCCAGCCGTTTAGATTTGAAAACGTTATCCTTTTTTTATGCGCAGACGGGTAAAATAAAAAAAAATGTATTATATAGACAATGATATTTTAGTCCAATCCAATGATATCTTGCACATCAAAATCTGTTCAGCCGTTTAGATTTGAAAATAAGTATTTCGCGCAATTTTTTAATAGACATATGTGTTCTAAGCCTAACAATATGTCATGACTGTAACGTAACACATTTCGTTACACATCGTTATAATCATGACAAAAAATGCGTGCGACATAACCTTAAATTAAAATTACTACTCGATTGTGAATGCTAAGACCCACGAAGTAGTCTGATTCTTTAGTCTTATAGTAAACCTACGTAAAGATTTATAATAATAAGACAGAATAAATATACTTACCTCGCAATCGAACACTTTAAATACACTTTTTTCGAGCGACAAATCTCACATCAACACAAAACATCATTTCACTCAAAAGTCAAAGAAAAAAAAGGCTGCCTATGTTGCCAGCATGCCAATTGTGTTGCCACTCAAGAAAATTAGAGAAGGATTCTGATAATTCTTATAGTATGGCAGTTAGAGACGTTACATACGTGATGTTACACACGTATAAAAAAAGTGGACAGTTTTTAAAATAATAATAAAAAATCGATTAAGGCCTTGTGCATTAAAAGATTTTTATGTACATGTTGAATAAGAATCGAATAACTTAAATTTTTCATAAAAATGCGAGGCAGTCATACCATTTCGTAGGGGTTATCAGTTTTTGTCACAAGGGTGTTAGGTGGACAAATATTTTTTATATGGAAATAAAAGTGAGGCCAGTAAAAAAAATATAAAATAAAATATTTCTGCAAGAGATAAATTGAGTTTTATGAAATAATCTAAAAGAACACAAGCATACCTTTTACTACATATCTAAAAAAACACTTGTTGTTAAAAAATGTTGATGCCATATGAGAAATAAAATGGGAACATTGAAAAAATAATTCATGTACAATTTTTCGCGGTTATACCCATTCTCCTTTAAATAATCGAGTAGCGCTTTGTCTACTGAGTATACAGTAGTATCATCGTCATAATATTCCGGCACTTTTTTTTAAACCTTTTGTGTCTAAATTCACTAACCAGATTTTCTTTTCTAGTCATATTGACGTCATCCATTACCTTTTGTAAAAGAGGTGGAAAGTGACATTTATTTAATGACGCTTGTCGTGGATTTTGTATTTTACTTTGCGCCACGTTTTTTTTAAAGGCCCAAAAAAGGCGACGTCGAGGGGTTGAGTCAGTTGTGTAGAATTTGATGGCAGAAGTACAAAAATGTTATGCTTTTCGCACAACTCTATGACGTGGCTGATGTGGCTATTTAGGTTATCGCCTATTATAACCTTGGTGCCTTCTAGTTTATGTGCCCATGGTACGATTATTTTAGTGAACCAGTAAAAAAATGTACTCGAATCGAACCAACCACTTTTGGTTCTGTTGTAACGAGCATCATCTGGACCTCCTTCAATCCATTGAGTCCATAAACCTTCAGACTTGTATACGACATAGGGCGGTGGTACCTTGCCATCCGCAGTTCCGGCAAACATAACGGAAATACAGCCCAATGTACTGTTCATGATTCTCTACGGGTACTTTATCCGCGTCGAAAATTACATTTTACGCATTTTACGGATCCTGGGTTGTCACTAAAATTAGTCTCATCATAATTTAACAAATGAGATGCAGGGACAGGGACGCCTTTAACCACACATTCCAGGTTGTCAAAGTAATTTTGAAATTCTTTTATAGTCTTCTCTGCTCTTGCTCTCTTAATATTTTGTACTGATCTTAAAGTAAGTTTTTCACGATGTCTTTCTATAAAAGCCCGGGTCCACCATTCTCCTGGTGGTTTCCCGTCAAAAATGTGAGCCTTATTATTTTTAAGCAAAATCGGTTTAGTAGTTTTTGAGATAGGGAATTTTAACCGACTTTTTTAGTTGCGATACTCAGTATTAAAAAAGGGTAAGTCGTGTAAGTCGGTGTAACAAATAAATAATACCGAGAAACACCGAATTCCGAAATTAAAGTTATTTTTAACTTTTTTAACCGACTTCAAAAAAAGGAGGAGGTTATCATTTCGGCCGGTATATTTTTTTTTTTTTATGTATGTACACCGATTACTCCGAGGTTTCTGAACCGATTTACGTGATTCTTTTTTTGTTCGATGCGGGATGGTGTCGAATTGGTCCCATAAAAATTTTATTCGGATAGGCCCAGTAGTTTTTATTTTATGAGCATTTTTGTCTGTAGGTATTTGTAAATTTTGCAAGTGCAAGTTTGAAGTCGGTTGTTTTTAACGCAGTTATCACTTGTTAGTGAAGTCGGTTTATTTTTTTGTAAAAAGTTTTGTAGATAGTTAAGTACCTAGACAATGTGAAATGTTCGACAAAGCTCAACGAATTAATGATTACAGTGCCACAAACTTATCTGACCCGGTGACGGTGTCACTGATGTCGCTTTCTTTTTATTTAGACAAAATATTCCGTATGAAAAGTCTGTGAAAATGTGACATTTCAAAATGGCGGCACGTAGTTCCAGTTTTTGTCACCGGGTCTGATAAGTTTGTGGCACTATACATGAATTGATTGTAATATAACACTTTGATCAGGGACTTTCGGCATGGTATTATTTTTTTGACAATCAAACGAAAATGTGATAATTTCTTGTGACTTTTCTTGAAGCAATTTAAAAAATGCTTTTGCACGCAGACTATGTACCCTTTTTTCAATAATCAGATTTTTTTTTGTTTCTTCGTCTTTTTCTCTTTTTATTTTCCCCTCCAACTCTAAGCACTTCGAACACACGTCTGTTCTAGGTGTGCCAAATCCTAGATTGAAATCTTCATTAAATATTGTGCGAAAGTAAGACTTTTTCACTGCTGAATCAAGATATTCTGTTTTAAACATTTTATATATTTTGTTTATGCTTAAATCAGTATGCAAATATTTACGCTGCCGAGACTCGGCACGGCAATGATGTGCATCTATACATTTAAAATCTATAATATAAAAATGAATCGCAAAATGTGTTGGTAAGCGCATAACTCGAGAACAACTGAACCGATTTCGTTCATTCTTTTTTATTACATTTCTTGAAGTACGAGGATGGTTCTTATGGAGAGAAAACGTAAAAATGTACCACGGGCGAAGCCGGGGCGGACCGCTAGTTCATAATAAAGTTACGTACAATGTTTCTTAGCTCCTGATACTTTTTAATTTTGTGGTTTCCACGTCGGTTTTCTCTTGGAAACTGGCCTGTATGATAAAAAGCTTTTATAACAAATTCCACTCTGTATTTTGTAATTTTGAGTGTTCTTAAAAAAAACTTTTGACAAACAGGAACAAACTCCTTGCGACTGTTCAAAATCCTGTATGGAAAATCCTGTATGGATGGATTTTGATTATTTCTTTTCAATGTTTGTACCTTCATCCATACTTATATTTATTTTTTAACACAATTTGAATTAACTTTGATTATATTTATTTTTATAATTTTGATATTAAGAATTTAAAATCCCATGTCAAACGTACCAAAAGACTAGAAGACACGATCAGCCAATACTGCCAACATCCGGAAAAATACTCCACATACCAACTACGGAGGAATAGCTGGAGGTAGTTCACAAATAACAATTTTTGAATGACCGTCAAGACGTACAACATCTCAGTCTCCCCGTGACCACGCTCGCTGTAAAGTGTTCGAAACGTCGGGAAAATAATAGAATGAATAAATCGCGTTTAAAATCCGTTAAAAAGTCTTTAATTTCTAAATGTATAATACCCCGTATCCGGAATTCCCTGAATGCACTAAATTCTATACTCGTAAAAGATAATCCATACTAATATTATAAATGAGTCGTGTATAATCAAAGGTGGCTATCTACACTATAGCTAATTTTAGGGAATGTAAAAAAAATGAATTTCTTCTAAAATGTTCTAATGATGATTAACGTTTATACCATATTTTAATCTATAGGTATTTCTCTTACATATTGGCACGAAGATAATGTGGTGGAGTTTAATTTAAAGCTAATATTAACGTTTTTTTATTGGTAATAGCCGCCTTTGATACTAAACTCCAGAAATGGCCGGATTTGATACCAAGCTTTGTCACAAATAACTATATTTGATAATGATAATATACGAACAAAGATGGCGATGATACCTAGGGCTGCCAAAAAAACAGTAAAACAAAGTATACTTAATAGGTATTATGTTTTATTAATTTCACAAAAACAATTTCACAACAAATTAATTTAAGTTTTAGAAACTTTTTAAGTATTTGAAATCGTTCGCTATCAAAGAATAATAATTCAATTGAACATTCAATAAAGCAGTCTTTTACACTTAAGTATATTATGCATGTTCGAGTACTTCTATATATATCTGTAAACATTTTATAGGTGTATATATATTTATATATATGTTAAATGTTTGTATGTGTGCATGATTGTCAACGCATTTGTCCGAAATTATTGAATTATTGAACGCATTGTGAACGTTCTTTTTTTATTGACTTACATTTTACTTCAATTTAGGAAACAGTGCATGTTTTATCAAAATCGGTTCAGTAGTTTTTAAGATAGGGTCTAAGGGACTAATAGGTGTAATTGTGGCGACCTGGCTTATTGTTACGAGCTACGGACACTTATTAACAATATTGCAGTTTTTATTTAAAACTGAAAATTTTAATTAGAAATTAATTAAAAAATAATTGAACCTACTTCAAAAAAGAAATTAACTCAAAATTATGAAATAATATTTTTATATAAGATATTTTAAGAGTGTTTATGTACCTCAAAAAAAAATTGTGAACTCTTAATTTGTTTCTTATCTACTTTTGATTTAGTTAATTAATTGACGTTAATTTCGTTTACATTATTATAAAATATCATTTCGTAATTTTGTTCTTCTTTTTTGTTTTAATTGATTTAATTTTTTTTATTAAGTATTTTTTATTGTATCTTCTATTATCTAATTATTTATTATACTTAACTATTCTAAATTCGTAAATCATTTGCTTCATCGAGTCTCTCTTCGCAATAATTTTCTTCTGGAATGTATGTTGTTGTTAATTGTTCTTGTACAAGTAACAACTCTTTATAAAATGACAAAGTAGGTAATTCACGCCAGTTAGCCCCAAAATGCTTTCCGAGTAATTTATTAATATCAATCAATTTGTTTTTGTTGATTGCAACATTAACAGCCATAAGTCTTGGATTGATCATATTCATATATTTTTTTTTCCGGCAAACATTTGCTGGAGTTGCCAAATCATTTTTGTAAAAAAGTTCTCCACGAATCAGAACATTGTCCAATTTTTTAGACCGCTGCAAAATAAATCGTTTGCACTGTTTAAATGCCACTGGCCAAATTGCTGTTGGTTTAACGATATCTTTTACAGATTGTCTCCAGTCATTGATTGGACAGTCTACACCTAACTTCACTAATGTCGAAGTTTCATCTATAATATTTGTTATTTCATCGGGGTGAAGGAATATTTCATGTTTTTTCATTTTTTTTTTCGAGGATACCAAACTGTCTATCTGCCGGCATAAATGAATGCCCGGTCACTGGAAATACCAGTTCAATACTCTTGATGGAGTGGTTTAAAAGAAGCCACTTTGAGCAAGCTCCAATCAAAATACAATTTTTATTTTGGCCTCCGCAGCCATCCGCCACCAGTCGTACATGTTTTATATCAGTCATATCAGTATTAGACAGGCGGTGGAATACTGAAGAGGCAACTAAATTCGAGTACTTATTATATTCATTTTCGGTGCAATAATAGGAGAATACTCTGTTTTTTGATAGCGGAAGAAGCGAAGACCCTTCCACCATTGTAAAATTATAAAAATAAAGTTGTCTAGTATAATAAGACATTTGGTCCGGCAGCTTAGGAAGTGGCAAATTTTTCTGGCAGTCGAAAGATATCAGTTTGGTTCCTTCTGGTACATCGCGTAATTTATCGTAAAAAGCCTTTGCTCTAAGCTTATGGACTCGTTTTTTTGTCATCAGAATGTTCTTTTTTCCAGGATCATTTTCATTCTTAATTTTTTCTGTTAACTCCAGACACGTAGAGCAAACATCTGTTTTCGGTGATCTGAAACCTATATTGTAATTACAGTTAAATACACTTCGAAAATATGACTTCTTCACTCCAGAAAGATAACATTCACTGCTTCTGTACATATCATATAATTTCCGTATATTTAGGTCTGAACTTAAATATTTTCTCTCTGCTGTCTTGGTACGCCTACAGTAATGCGCCTGAACACATTTTAATTTTTGAAAAAATTTATGAATAGACTCTCTTTGTGGCCCATATTTTTTCTCCTTGTGATTTCCACCGCGTCTTTCTTCGATGACTATATCTCCAACATAGTGAAATCTATTCATTAGGTACATAGGAAACCCTGTGCTTCGTAATACCATAAATGGATAGAAAAAAGTCTTTGCATATAGGTATTCTTTTATCGTTTACAATCACAGAATATTTTAAAGCAGTTTGCTTTCTACCCTTGTAATTTGCACCTTTCTTTGTATTATTTATACAACAAGAGTTTAAAATTATTGAATCTCGGTCTTTTTTTGTTTTTATAACTGTAAAATTTTGTGTGCAAGGCCATTAAAGTTGCCATGGTAAGAGTATTGCATTGAAAAGATTTTGTTGAGTGATCACATACCCTTTCGGGTACTTTTTTCGCTGAATATCTGAACAATAGAAATAAAATATTATAATACATAGTATATGTAATACAATTTATTCAAAAACTATTTGATTAATTTTCATAATGAAAATAAATAAAATTAAATACTATATGATAAAATAAAATTGTCAACCCTAACTTAGTACTTACTTCATTCTCTTAGCTATATTTCTTTTCCAGTTTTCTGGATTTCTCCGTTGTTTCCGCACATATCGATTAGTTACTGGCATCAATTGACTATCCATTTTATAGAATTACACAAAATTACGTCGTAATTAACACATAAAAATCACTTAAAAACTGCCTACACAACTCAGTGTAATCGTTTAACCACAGAGTACTTTTTTATATATGAGAAAGTATAAATTAAGCGCGGCAGCCGCGCGAGTCAATGTTCGACCAGAGTTGACGTTCATTTGCTGCGCGAGCCAATATGTAGATAAAATTAAGTTGAACGTAGTTGCCGCGCGCGGCAGGCGATCCATCACGAACATCTCTTCTGTAGGACGCCAAAAGTGTAAAATTTTATTTTTCAAGTCAGGAATAGGTATATCCATTTTCTTACTGATTTCTACCCACGCATCATACCTCAGCGATTTATTATAGTATTGGGAGGGTTTGCTATTCCACAAAAATTAGGCATGGGCGTTGAATCAACGGACTAGTTAAATTAACCGTCTATGTACATTCAACGATTCGACTAGTCCATCGCTCACCAACGCACTAGTTGAATTCAACGACTAAACAAAAGAGTCGAAACGCTCGTCAACGCGTCCGCGACGGTTAACTCTTCGACGTGGCCGTATAATAGTCCACCGTAGACGGTTAAACGACTCGTCGTAGACGGCTCGTCAGTCGACACGTTTGTATTAACTATCAACTTGCGACGCGACGCGTCGCGAGTTGATAGTTCAATATTTTTACCGTTAATTCCGTTTGACTTTTAATGAGATTACTATGATCAATGCTCGAAATATTGAAAAAAAAGGAGATTAATTTGTATTAATTTGATATTATTGAATTAAATAATAATTTAATATAAATTTATAAATTTATATTATAAATAATATAAATTTATAAATTTATATTATTGAATTGTCTTAAAAATCTAAGATATTTTTTTTATTCAGTTAATTTATTACATATCATAAGGATTACCTACCTATAATAATATATAGAATAATGTTAATATATCGACTATAACTAACGACTTAAAACGACAAGTTAAATCATAAACAAAAACTTGATAATAGATAGGTGATATAATTATATATAATTGTTAAAAAATAGCTTTGACTTTTAAAGTGAAACTTTTATTACATCGTCTCAAACTTATTGGTCTGTGTAGCGCATGTTGCGTGACGCACGATACGTACGATAATTATCGTACAAATACGATAATTTTTAGTTAAATGTCTATAGTGTGAAAAAAAGTTTCACTTTTACCGTGGTTTCATAAAACCACACAACTTTTTTCTTTACTAGAGACAACCCTGACATTGAATTCTTTGAAAATCTATAATTCGTAATAACTTCGTGGTAAGAATGTGGAATTGTACATGTAGAGTGTAGACCTCAGTTCAAGGTAACGAACGTTCGATTACCAATACCGTCGCGCGTCGGTCGACCGTGTCAATCGTTGTCAATTCGTTTCAGTTTACACATCGACTAGTCGAAGATTTTAACTAGTTGATCGACTAGTTGATGAACGACATTTAACGGTCTAGTCTCGTTGATGAAAAATGCGTCGACGACCCATGCCTAACAAAAATTCATTAGCGCCATACAATTGTATTAGTAAACGGTACTTTTCGTTGTCCATTTTTACGTATACGCCGCGCGAGCCGAATCACCAAAACTACAAACCGTCCACACGGCGCGCGAGCGAACGCCTGAAGCTCCTTTGATGCGGTCTCAATAACCGACAGTGAGCGGATCGCCCCGCGGCACGTTCGAGCGCGGCAATGTTCGCGTCGCCGCGCGCGGCGATCCCGTCTACATAGTGCGCGGCCGATGCGCGCGCCAATGTTCGATGGTTTGCCGCGCTTAGTTTATACGCGGCTTTACAATCGCTGCGATCAGCCCGTTCTAGCGTGGTTTCATAGACAATGGGCATCTTTTTACTCGGTATGGCATGCAATGAGCGCGTTTTATCATAAAGTAGATTTTTATTTTAATGATTTTTAAGCAAAATCAGCGCCTTTTATCGGGTTTCGATAACGTGCTCTGATTGGCCATAAAATAACGAAGTAAATGGTAGTTCATTCAAAAAACGTACAATTGTCGATGAGCTCCTTTTTTCCCTGTGCCCTTCAAATGATATTCATTGCGAAATAAAATAATCTTATTTAGTTTCTAAAAGAAATTTTTTCTGTTGCCTTTTTATCGAAATATCGGGATCTGATGTCAATGTCTGTTTTTACAACTGATTTAATTAATAAAAGTTGATGTTTTGGGTCGTGTTCGCTGCAGTCAGAAGAAAAAATCAGATGTTTTGCGCGAAGTGACAGTAGTACCCACCTCAACGCTTCGCTTATGAGGCGTGCAATAATATTTTCGAACATTCTTCAATGTTCTCTATTAAGAATGAATATATTATATAGAGATAATATTTTTCATTGTGAGTTTTCCTGAAATTACTTTTTAATATTTTCTCGGTTTTAAGACAAATGTTCTCTAGGTCTTTTGAAAGGTAAATAAGGCCTCCGTGTGTTTTGTAAGCTATTAAAGATTTTGAGTAAATTTGAGAGTCTCCACGCAATAATGACTCCATTTTAAATTTCGTGATAATTTCCTTGCTACAAACCCTGCGATATTTTGACAACTGACTCAGCATATTTTGAGATGTTACTATTGAGACAGTCTAAATATTCATCGAATAACTCGCTGTCGTCCTCTTAAACCTATACAAACGATTTTTTTTCTGTGAGATCATTAATGGTGCGAACTGGATCTGTAGTGCTAGAGCAGTTTAAAATATTTATCTGCTTTAACGGTATGCAGTTTCCCACCCCACTATCACTATCTCAGCACGTATTAAGAGCCGCTTAAATGCAGCTCTGAATAGCACTGCATTGGGATTATTATTAAAGCCTCCACGGGCTCTGATTAGCTGTGGAATAAGGATGTCACCATATTTATTAAATTCTTCTCCTTCAATTCAATAATGATATTTTTAAAGGTTTCAATTTTCAATTTTTGTTGACGGTCCACTTCATTTAAACATTTAATTTTCTTTTTCTGTTTCTCCACTTTTTCTTCTATTTTTTTTAATTCTTCGAGTGCTGAAGCCTGCTAACCTACATGACTAGGTGTGGACAGCGACTGATTAGTGGAAGTAATTAGTAGGCTGTGTAGTAAAGTGAATAGAAGCGTGTTCTATTTTTTTGCGAGTGGACTGCGAGTAGCCACGTCTGACGTCCCGCGCGCCCTCCTTCCCCCCTCACTCGCAGCGTGCCTGCCACTAAACACGTCTGGACAGGAGTGTTTAGTGGTGTTTAGCGTTTAGTGTTTGTTTTACGCAACGCGCGAGCTATTAGGGCGCACAAAGCAATGGCGATTTGTTTGGACGCGCGGAGGACGAATTTTTGCTAGGCTAAATCAAACCTCTAGGCTCATAAGTATACGCTCACAGGAGGACCTGGATAAGGTTTTTTCCTCATAAACATATTTGATCACTGCGTATCTTATTTAATTGTATTTGTAAAAAATATTCACATTAATAAATTCATCATAGATATAAGTTATACATATTTTGTTAATAATCATGTTGTCGTATTCTCGCGGATATCAAATTGTATTTGTATTTATATCTTTGAAAACACTAAGAAGCTAAACCAAATTGAAAGTTTTTTGTTCAATGTTAATTTATCGTGTTATCAACTGAAATCATTTTGTGTATTTTTTCACTCAAAGATACTGTGTGGTAATTTAATAGTAAAAATGTCTGCTTATCAAACACTGTTATTTAAATATTGCAGCTGCATCAAAATGGGCTATCCTAATAATAATCTGTTGCTATTATCGTATAATTTAATAAGTTTTTACTTCCATATGATTTTTGTTGATTTTCTACTAGAGTTATTAATTAATAATTTGATTGAAATCTTAGATGCTGGGTTTTTCTGTTTTACTTACTTTCATTTTAATATATTATGTATTACATGTTATTTGCTATTATTATTTTTTTATATAGTGTATAGTTTATTTTCTTTATTCTTTATGTTATGATTTATACTTATCACTTTACAAATGATGGGTTGTTGCAAAAATAAATTAAAACTTGGTTTTCTCAATCCTGGCTCGCTAGGGAACAAGCACGACGAATTTATTATTGCTATGGAAAACCACTGTGTCGATATAATGGCTATTAATGAGACGTGGCTGCGTCCGGGGGAAGAAGGACGCGCACCGACTGTCCCTGGATACAAGCTACGTCACGTGCCTCGCCCGAGCTGTGTCCGCTCCCGTGGTGGCGGGGTTGGCTTTTACATAAAGAGTGGCCTAACTGTACGTACTTTGACCCATCCGGCGTCAGCTGTTGAACAAATGTGGCTTAAAGTCACGGTCCGAGGTAAGGTTTTAGTAATCGGAACGGCATATCGCCCTCCCTGGATGGATACTGATATATTCTTTGGTGCTTTGGCAGACTCGTTGGGCTCTCTTTTATGGAGTGATCATATTGTTTTATTGGGTGACTTTAATATTAATTTGCTAAATAGGAATCATCCCAATTCTAATAAATTTAACAACTTTCTAAGTGTGCATAGTTTAAAGCAACTCGTAGCTGAGCCTACTCACTTTACTTCTAACTCCGAAACTCTCATCGATGTTATTTGTGCAAATACTTCTATCTCGCAAATAAAAGTGGATTATATAGTTACTCTCAGCAGCCATGCTTTTATATCTTGTGTTTTAAATATTAAGAAAGATAAGCCTAAACTGCGGAAATTTATGTGCAGACCACTAAAAGATATAGATACAGATGCTTTTAAAAATTCTTTAAATAATATTAACTGGGACAATATAATAAGTATGAGTGACGTTAATGACATGGTGACCACTTTAACACATTATATAATATCTTTATTCGACTTTTACGCACCTATGAAAACGCAAATTATCAAAGATAGACAATACCCGTGGATAACGTATAACATGAAGCTAATTATGAAACGCCGCAACGAAGCGCATATAAGAGCACGCAAGACTAAACTTGATTCACATAAGGAGTACTATAAAGAGTTAAAAAAATACGTTGAAACTGCTCTAGAGTCCGAAAAGCGCGCGTACTTTAATACCTTTATAAATTCCAATATTAAAAGACCTCGAGAGATGTGGAAGAACATTAAAAGTCAAGTTCAGCTAACGTCAAGAAAAGATGGCTTACTATCACCTCATTTAAGCGATCCTGATAAGATAAACGCGCACTTCCTTAATATTTCCGGGATTAATCAATTATCTTTATCTACTCTTTCATTCTACGAGTTTCACCGTTACAGTGATAGCACTTTTGAACTGCGGACTGTCAATGAGACAACGGTACTGAAGGTGATTAACGAATTAAAATCCCAGGCGGTTGGTATTGACGGCATCTCCCTTGACATGCTTCTCCTTACAATTTCAAAAACATTGCCCATACTAACACACATCGTTAATACATCGATCCGTACACACATCTTTCCTGATCTATGGCGCCATGCCATAGTATGCCCAATCCCAAAGAAAGAAAACCCGGATGATTTCAAAGATCTACGCCCCATCAGTATACTTCCCTGCATGTCCAAAATCCTAGAAAAAATTGTGCACAACCAGCTCATGGAGTTCTTGGAGTCAAATAACATCCTTCCTGACCGACAATCTGGTTTCCGAAAACACAGAAGCACTTCAACTGCATTGATGGACGTTGTTGATGACATTTTGGGAGCACAAGATAGAGGAATGGCTACGGTTCTTTTGCTTCTCGATTACACTCGCGCATTTGATACTATAAATACCGATTTATTGCTGTCAAAACTAGCATACTACGGATTAAGTACAAATGCTGTGAAATGGTTTAACAGTTACCTCAGTGGTAGAACTCAAAAGGTTTCGGTCGCAAAGGAAGATGGCAGTAAACGCTTTTCGGACTGCAAAAGTATATCGAGGGGTGTTCCCCAGGGATCAATATTGGGACCTCTATTATTTATCCTGTACAGTGCCGATGTAGTGTCACGCATAAAACATTGCAATTACCAGATGTATGCTGACGATATGCAGCTGTACATATCTTGCTATCCTAATGAGACACAAAATGCCATAAACCAAATTAATTCTGATTTAAATAGTGTATTTACATGGTCCGTAGGTAATTCTTTATTTTTAAATTTATCGAAAACCAAATTTATGCTTCTAGGAAGCCCTAAGATGGTAAAAGCGATTGAGCATTTTGATCCCAAAATAGTAGTTGATAATAATTTCGAGCGTGTACACGAGGCAAGGAATTTAGGCTTATTATTTGACGAGAATTTGAGATTCGAAAAACATATAAATAATACCATTTCTAATTCTTTTTATAGGTTAAAAATTTTGTATAAAATAAGAAAATATATAAATTTAAATTTACGTATCCGTCTATGTGATTCTCTTGTATTGTCGAAATTTAACTTTTCGGATACTGTATATGGCCCTAGACTGCTTAGCCGTACTAGAACAGCAATACAACGCGTCCAGAATGCCTGCGCACGATATTGCTGGAACGTTCCACCTAGAAGCCACATCAGTCCCTATCTTAAAGACGCCAATATTTTAAATATGGATGGACGTAGGCAATTACATTTTGCTACTTTGTTATTTGGTTTAATGCATGAAAAAATACCATTATATCTATATAAAAAATTAGCTTGGTTAGGTCAACGAAGCGACCTAAAATACAAAACCAGATTTGCCAGCATAAAGCTATCAATACCCATGCACTACACTGCATCATTTAGAGGCGGTTTCACATACAGCGCCACTAAGTGCTGGAACAACCTTCCACCACCCCTGTCTGAAGTAAAAAGTATTACAAACTTTCGATTTAAATATAAAAAACATTTATTAAATACTCTGTACCAGCCTTAGTGCCGTTGATGTGTCCCGCTGTATGTGTATGGGTATCTCTATTCTCTACGTATATAATAACATACTTCTTATTGTAGTTATTTATTATTCTTAATTTATTATTTTTTCTATACATATATTTTTATTACATATATATTTCTTATATTATATAAGTAGTAAGTACAAATATTTTATAAATATATATCTCACACTTATCACTATTTCATCATATTATATAGTTAGTTATATATTATTATCTATTAAAAAAAAAAAGCTGTAACTCCAACCGTCGCAACCGATAGGGGCTCCTGAAAATCAGTGCTGTTAGTGTTCCTATGGGGCACTACAGCTTATAACTGAGTAGTCCCTTTTGATGATGGACATTACCACACAGTTCTTTGTTGTTGTTTTTAGTTATATTTTTTAAGTTTAGTTATAAGGTTTTTTATATTATTTTATTTGTTATGTTTTAAGTAAGTTTTATTAGTTTTTAAGTTCTATTGGTTTTTTGTTTTCTCTTTTAATTATGTTTGTTTTTTGTATCTGTGTGGTGTGTTTTGTGGTCAATAAATGTTTTTATTATTATTATTATAGTGTGTAGCGTCAGACGCTTGTTGTACAAAATGGCAAAGTGGACCGAAGACACAACCTATTTTGTGCAGGAGTATCTAAAACATGAAATAAATAAGAATTAGACACTACTCGCACTACTCACCTGCACTCGCACTAATCACCTGCACTCACAGTGAATTGGACACTACTCGCACTACACGCCTGCACTCGCACTAATCACCTGCACTCACACTAATCAAAGTGTAAACCAGGCTTAACATAGGATTCGTTGTTCTGAGGTATTTTATAATTTTAGTTAATCTGTACTCCTGTCAAAATTATGACAGGACGCCCTTCGGCCTTCTGTCATTGCCTATTGGCAAATGGCATTTGGCATATTTTTTGTTGTCAAAATATTACATGTAAATATATCGATTTTTCAATACACCAGTATCTTATTCAATTTGTTGAAAATAAAATACTTAATAATAAATAAGTAATTAATAAAGTATGAGTGTGAAAAAGGGCAAGGGTCCTGTATTTGACCCAGGAATGTGTCGGTGTTGTGGTACGTTGAAAAAGTGTCGAGTCCTTAATGTGGAATACGAAAGTTTGGGCAAAAAAGAAGTTTATTCTGATATGATAATGGACTGTTTCGGTTTATTGGTAAGTATTGTTAATAAAAGTTCTATTTCATCGAAAGAAACAGTCAAATGACTTGAATATCACTACATAGTATAAAACAAAGTCGCTTTCTCTATATCCCTATGTCCCTTTGTATGCTTAAATCTTTAAAACTACGCAACGGATTTTGATGCGGTTTTTTTTAATAGATAGAGTGATTCAAGAGGAAGGTTTTAGTATATAATTTATTAGGTTTTAGACAAAGCGGGCGAAGCCGCGGGCGGTAAACTAGTGTACTATAATAACTGTATCTCTTTGAATTGCTTCTTTTACTTTAAGTTTATAGATTCTGGCTAGAAAGCAATACGTAGGTTTTATATTGTATGCAAGTATGTATGTTCCGTGCATTTACCATCTGGATGTAGATTCAATTCCAAATCAAAGCAATATTAGTTCGTATTAGTACCAATTTAATATGTGTAAATGTACTATGTATTGTAACTAGCTTACCGCCCGCGGCTTCGCCCGCTTTGTCTAAAACCTAATAAATTATTTACTAAAACCTTCCTCTTGAATCACTCTATTTATTAAAAAAAAGTGCATCAAAATCCATTGCGTAGTTTTAAAGATTTAAGCATACAAAGGGACATAAGGACATAGTGACAGAGAAAGCGACTTTGTTTTATACTATGTAGTGATGATAAATATTTAACATAAACCAACATTGTTTATAACTTTCATTGTTTATAACTGAAAACTCAACTAATGATTTAAGAACTGCTAAAAAGCCACATTGTTTCTCAGTGCGCATAATTGTTAACCAAAAAATAATAAATCATTTTTATTTTCCTTAAAAAAAAAAAAAAAACTAATAACTATATTAACAAAAGTACAAATAAACATAAACCAAGAGGACTGGTGTCTGCGATAGGCCTGTAGTAGCCTGTAGTGCAGATCGCCAGGCACTCTCCAATTCGAACCGCTTAAAGTTTGTCAAGTATGTGCATCGTTTAGAGGATTTAAATAGGTATGTGAAGTAAATAAACAAAGGAAGAAAAAAATAACGAATTTAACAATATATAACCCTATGATGTGAGCTTAATTCGCCTCCCTTCAAACATATATTAAATTTATACATATATGTTTATAGTTCTAATATATCTTATACTCCTTTATATTCAATTTATCCTACTAATATGATAAATGCGAAAGTTTGTGAGTAAGTGTGTGTGTTTGTTATTTTTTCACGCAAATACTACTGAACCGATTACAATGAAATTTAGCAAACATATAGAGGGTAACTTGGATTAACACATAGGATAGGTTTATCCAGGAAATCCCATGGGAACGGGAAGTATGTGGGTTCTCCTTTGAAAACGCGGGCGAAGCCGCGGGCGGAAATCTAGTTTATTTATAAAGCTAATAATATTTAGTTAACATATAGCGCTTCTTTGCCTTCCTCCCCGTGGTTGCCTGGCAAAGATCACTGCATAGTGATAAGGCCGCCCTTTGTGCTTTTGTAAACTTATTTTTGTAACCTTTATGTATATTTTGTTTCTTGCACAATAAAGTGTTAAATAAATAAATATATAATTTTCAGCTATCCCACTTGGACGATGTCCCATCAGATCGGTTAGTGTGCGCGGCCTGTGTACACAGAATACGCGATGCGTTCGCGTTCAGACAGCAAATACTACGGTGTGAAGAGGCATTCCTGCAAGCCAGGATCTATGATGAAGATGGTATGTAGATTTTATGAAACATATTTTAGATATAATTAGCCTTTTAGACGGTTATTTCTTATTTTATAAAACAAAATACTTCCAAAGAACAATCAAAATTTAATATTAAATGTGGTCAAAATGGTGAACGTCCATCCGAACCGACGCGGACGGTCCAAAAGCAAGAGAGCGCGACGTCTGTCATCTGCCACCGTCTATTGCCTATTCCACTAACTATAGTTAAGTTTAAATGTACTATGTATTGTAACTAGCTTACCGCCCGCGGCTTCGCCTGCTTTGTCTAAAACCTAATAAATTATATACTAAAACCTTCCTCTTGAATCAAATTATTAAAAAAACCGCATCAAAATCCGTTGTGTAGTTTTAAAGATTTAAGCATACAAAGGGAAATAGGGACAGAGAAAGCGACTTTGTTTTATACTATGTAGTGATTGTGATTTTTTTTTTTTTTTGACCGCCTCCTTGGTACAGTGGTTGACGCGTGAGCGTAGAACCGAGGGGTCCTGGGTTCGATTCCCGGTGGAGACGAAGAAAAAAAAAATGTCTCGGTCTGGTAGGACACAGAAGGCTGATCACCTACTTGTCCCTAAAGAAAAATCGATCAGTGAAACAGATTTTTTTTTTTTTTTTTTTTTTTTGTATGGTGTTTCTCAATGTTAGCCAGAAGGGCTTCTACATTTTAACGCGGACGCGGGGGTGAACTGAAGGTTCACCCTGGTAGCGACATGCACAAGGGCGTCCCCCCTTGACGGGGACCACGAACCTCGGCTTGAGCTGTCGCTTGAGTGGAGGAGGCCAGAAGGGCCCTAATCGGACGGGGGTGAAACAGATGTATGCATAATATGTATGCATAATGCATCTGCCCCTTACCCCACTACGGGGACATGGGACTTCACTAAACTAGTGATTGTGACTGACCGGTTGGCTTGGTTGGTAGTGGCCCTGCCTTTCCCACTAGGACTCCCACACAGGACAAATATTTGTGTGATGAACATAGATGTTTGCTCTGTGTCTTGGTGTTCATTATCTATATAATATTTATTTTTTATACTAGCTTACCGCCCGCGGCTTCGCCCGCTTTCTCTAAAACGATTTGAGATTTAAACTATCCATCTCTCAAGTTGGATCGAACTGCATTATGCTTATTATAATCGGTTAAGTGGTTTAGGAGTCCATTGAGGACAAAGGGTTCATACGCACTATGCGGGTAGCCGCATTGCGGGTAGCCGTCCGGCTGACCGCAGGATGCGGTTGCGAATGCGGCCAGCCGGACGGCTACCCGCAATGCGGCTACCCGCATAGTGCGGTTGAAGAACCGTTGCGATTTGCGGCCATGTCGATCCATTTCAAAGATGGAAATGGAAGAAGTTGCAGCTATTTACTACATTTACACACGTTACGTATAGAAGAAAAGCAAAGAAAAAAGTACTGGGTGCATCCTTATTTGCAAACACGAGATGAGAGCAAGCATTTTGCAACCACGTGCACACACTCACTCAATGGCGGGCAGCCGCAGACTGAACCGCACAGTGCGTATAGCAACCGTCCGGCTGGCCGTCACTCGGGCCGCAGCTCTCCGAGCAACCGGAGCGGTCTGCGGGTAGCCGCATCGCAGTGCGCATAGAAATGAATATTACGTACATAATTGTGCTTGCGGTCAGCCGGACGGCTACCCGCAACGCGGCTACCCGCATAGTGCGTATGAACCCAAACATTGTGACACGAGATTTATATATTATATTAAGATTGTGTCATTAATTATTTTCATATATCACTTGTTTAAGATTTTTTTAAAGTTCATGTGTAATTTGTTAAGATTTTGTAATTATAATTTTAAACAGTTTTTTAATCTTATTCCTTTCAGATCAACCGCTAAAACCTCCAGAGAAACCCTTACTGGAAATTAAAATAGAGCCGCTGGCGGAAGACGAGTCACGACCGGCCACACCACTAGTTGATGTACTGGATGATAACTGTAAGGTTTTAAATCTGTATATTTTAACTAGCTTTACCCGCTGCTCCGCTCCTGTTGGTCGTAGCGTGATGATATAGCCTATAGCCTTCCTCAATAAATGAGCTATCTAACATCGAAATAATTTTTCAAATCGGACCAGTAGTTCCCGAGATTAGCGCGTTCAAACAAACACTTCAGCTTTATTTATATTATTATATTATTATTATAAATTTATTTATTATTATAAATTAGTATAGATTGTAAACTAGATT
This sequence comes from Colias croceus, assembly GCF_905220415.1. Classification (NCBI taxonomy): domain Eukaryota; kingdom Metazoa; phylum Arthropoda; class Insecta; order Lepidoptera; family Pieridae; genus Colias; species Colias croceus. The sequence goes on along the minus strand of NC_059559.1, from coordinate 6,851,842 downwards.
GAATAATTTTTGTCACTTTCATTTATATTTCTAAGCAAGTAATAATTCTTGTAACTATGTACACACTAGCGGTCCGCCCCGGCTTCGCCCGTGGTACATATTTCGCAATAAAAGGTAGCCTATGTCCTTTCTTGGGTATCAAAATATCTCCATACCAAATTTCATGCAAATTGGTTCAATTGGTTTAGGCGTGATTGAGTAACAGACAGACAGACAGAGTTACTTTCGCATTTATAATATTAGTAGGGATTAACTAACGCATATATTACTACAAAATTACAGGTGACGTAAAAACCGAGAACCCACTTAGTGAAAAGCCACCAGTTAGTGACAAAATAACAGAAGACATACAAGAGAGTAAGCCAGAAATGGATTTGAAGAATGATGATTTTGTGAAGTGGAAAGCTACGAAGCCGGTGGTGAAACCTAGTTAGTATTTGACATATTATAATTGTTTTAGATCTAAATTTATACCCAACTAGCTTACCGCCCGCGGCTTCGCCCGCTTTGTCTAAAACCTAATAAATTTTATACTAAAACCTTCCTCTTGAATCACTCTATCTATTATAAAAAACCGCATCAAAATCCGTTACGTAGTTTTAAAGATGTAAGCAAAAGGACATAGGGACAGAAAAAGCGACTTTGTTTTATGTAGTGATGATAATCTAATAATTTGAAATTTCAGACTCTTCTTTTTATATTTGATCTAGCTGTGCCCCGCGGTTTCACCCGCATTGCTCCGCTCTTGTCTCTTAGCGTGATGATATATAGCCTATAACCTTCCTCGATAAATGGGCTGTCTAGAACCGAAATAATTTTTTTAATAGGTCCAGCAGTTCCTGAGATTAGCGCGTTCAAATAAACAAACTCTTCAGCTTTATAATATCAGTACAAATGTAGTATTAATTTATCAATATAAAATCTATTGCTATTTATTTATCTTTCAAAATAAAGTACTTATTAAAAAACGTATGTAATTTCAAACTGATGTTTTATGCATATAAATTTAGCCTCTAAATATGAACGTATATGAAGTATATACAGTTTCATTTTATCAATAAAATTTTATTAATTGTTGTCTATTTTCAGAAATACCAATGTCGACCCTGCAGCAAAGAATGCGTGAACGAGACCCCACGTACATGAAAGATACGAACATAGTCACACTCGTCGAATTTTCGTATGTCTGTCCGTTCAAATGTCGACACAACAACCTGCTGTGCTATTATTGCGGCGAAAACTTCACGGACCCACAACTAATGAGAGATCACACGCTAAACAAGCATAATCCGAAGAAATTCCGCGTAGTCGAAAACAAGAACATGATCAAGGTCGACTTAACCCGCATCGACTGTCGACTCTGCGCTATGCACATCACTAGCCTCGACGATTTCGTGCGTCACATCACTAGTGTACACAAGAAGAAGTACTACACTAATATAAAAGAGTGGGTGCTGCCGTTCCGATTGTTGAAAGATGAAATCAAATGTGCGTTATGTGACCGTTCATTCCCATACTTCCACGCTCTGAACAAACATATGAACGAACACTTCAGTAACTATGTGTGTGAAACTTGTGGTTTGGGTTTCGTTGATCGTGGTCGATTCATAATGCATCAGCAGAGGCATGACGAAGGAAGGGATTACCCTTGTGAAGTGTGCGGGAAGGTGTTCAAAGCGGCCTATAATAAGGATTTACATGTGGATAGGGTTCATAATAAACGGGGTAGGGTATATTGTCCAAAGTGTGATGTGAGACTAATGACTTATCCGCAAAAGTTGAAACATTTAGTGGAAGTTCATGGAGAGGCTCCGTTGTCCTTTCCTTGTAGTGTGTGTGATAAAGTGTTTGAAACTAGACGTATGTTGACGATACATAGACGGAAGGATCACTTGAAGGATTACAGGTGGGTGTGGTTTTTGTATAATTTTTAATAGATGGAATAATTCTGTGCCTCCAGTGAATAAGGGAATAACTCAAAAACATCACTTTTCAGGAGAGACAAAAAACTATATATCAACACTAAATCTTTATAACTTCAAATTTTTAAGCTTGTATGGGTAAGATATGATGTTAGACTTTAGTTTTACATATAAACAGATATTGTAACAACCCCATAAATATACTTTTTTCGTGTTTTTTTGTAGTTGTGGCCTTATGAACGAGTACTTCATGGAATAACTCAATGTATTCACATAATTTTTTTTTTGCTCTTTGCAATATAACGACTTATGCCCTAAAGCACTATGTTCATAGTCGCATAACACGACTTATATTATTGCCAGTTTTGGTTTTATAGAAATAATGCGACTTATCATGCTTGAAATTTGTGTACTTTATGACTCAATTGAAGCCTTTTAGTGGAACAACCATGCATGTAGCTTGAAAAACGAGTGAAATCAACGGATTTTTTAACGTTATTAGATATAATAAAAACAAAACAACATTTAGGTGTTTATGCATTTAACCCTAGAAGTCCAATCTACGTAAATTTGATGTACACCGCGGCGAAATATCTTTGTCTTTTCTATATTTACCATCGAATCACTTCGAAATCCAGAAACAACTCATTAGCCGTCGAGACCTAGCAGTACATAGTTGGCTCTTCCCGGTAAATTCCGCCATTTTGTAGTAAAGAGGATGTTGTACGTCATTTTGACGTATAATTGGGCTTTTCGTAACTTTAACGATTGTTTAAAAAAATTATTTTGTGATTTATTTGAATATTTTTTTTCCAAGTCACGTTTTACATGATATAGTATTAGGTATATACTATATATTGAGTATAAAATAGGATCCAGAAAACTTTAACACTATTACGAAAAACCTTCAATTTTAGTAAATGACTGTTGTCCTCTGCTGGATTTGGACTCCAAGAAAGAGGATTGGGTGGCTGAGATGTTGTCTGGTGGTTATAAACGAATATGTGTTATACATTGAGGATACAAGCACTATAAAGAGTTAAGAGAAGCTCGAAAACCATATTCCTGTATGTTCAGTTACCTTACAGGGAAAGTTATAGGTGGTCTGTGGCGATATTTTACGGCATGATATGAAATTTTAACAATTTCTATATCTTATAATATCAAAATAATATAGATAAATAAAGAAAAAACAATGAGCCGCAGAGATTTTATGAAAAAATTAAGCACAGATTTGAAGGTGCCTTGGATGCAAATACGACTTGAAGAGACTCTACAAGACTGGTTATAATTTTTTTTTCTATGCGTCTATAATTATAGTATTATTGGTTAGATTAAATTAAAAAAAAAAAAGATTAAAAACTAGTTATTTTTTATAAAACTTACCCAATTATAAGAAGAAAATATAAGTTTAACATTATTGTTGGCTTTTTTAGATAATTCAATAATTATCGTTCTGTATTTATATAAACAAAGAGTATAATATCATTAAATGCACTTAATGTGTTAATTAAAACTGTATTTTTATCTATTGCAAAAAATAGTTAATTTCCATAGAAATATTATTAGTATTCCAAGTTGATTGATAAATACCTTTTTTTTTAAATATAAAGATTTATTGTTGCATATTTATTGAAAAAACGATTGAAAAATATTATAAAGCAAAAAGAAATAGTGTCTGTTGTTTCCGTGCAGTATTCAAATAGACCATTACAACACGGCATTAATGCGAAACTATCTCATGTCGTCACTTGAACCAATGACACTAAGAGTTGTTCCTTTATGCTCATGTTAGAAAAATGACACAAATGCGTTTATATACTAAAATAGTGTTAGAACGGATGGAACAAAATGAATTATGTCTTTATTCAAAAAGTATAACTACACATACGTCCTCGTGTTCGTGGGTTATTTTGACTCGAGATGAATAGTTCCTTTGCGATTGCCTAAAATGATGGATAAGGTAACTTATACCGTTAATCACACCCTACTTATACCGTTTGGGTCATTCGAAAAAATGGGTTAGGATGCAGCTAGAGATATGTCCTTTTGATATGTTGTGTATTTTGACGAGCTGAATCCAATGGTGCAATAAAAACCAAAGGGAATAACTCGTCTTACTCCCTTATTCACTGGAGGCACAGAATTGTTAGGAGTTTTTAAAGCGTAATTACTAATCTATACTAATATTATAAAGCTGAAAAGTTTGTTTGTTTGTTTGAACGCGCTAATGTCGGGAACTACTGGTCCGATTTGAAAAATTCTTTCGATGTTAGATAGCCCAATTGTCGAGGAAGGTTATAGGTTATATATCATCACGCTACGACCAACAGGAGTGGAGCCACAAGGGTGAAACCGCGCGGAGCAGCTAGTATGAAGTTCCTCGATAAATGGGCGATTAGCGCGTTCAAACAAACAAACAAACTCTTCAGCTTTATAATATTAGTATAGATTGTCCTATTTCGTCTTATTACAAAAACTGAAATAAACCTGGTTTAAACCCAGAATATAAAGCCATGGTTTAATTAGTACAGATGTTTTAACTTGTCCTTATTTGTTTTAACACTAAAAATTGTTTAAATACGCATTAGACCCGGTTTTCAGTTAATCTGTGTATTTTGACGGTGCATTTTCATCAAACGAACATAGAGCTAGAGCAAGAGCATTCTTTCGTAATCATGAATGTAAGCGTGAGTATGAGTGTAAGCGAAAACTCGTATTCAGTGTTGTTCAGTATTAGAACATTGCATAGAATCTTTTCGAACGCACTAAGAACAACGAAAGAATGCTCTACGCCTGTTTACATTAAAATAATTTGACATAGTGGGGTTAGAATGAGCATTCGCTCGTTTGATGTAAATGCACCGTAATAAGACGAAATATGATTAATAAATGAATTTTATTCATCCTTCCTATTCCTACTAATAAATGCGATAGTTTGTGAGGATGGATGTGTATGTGTGTGTTTGTTACTCTTTCGCGGAAATTTACTGAACCGAATACAATGAAATTAAGCACACATATAAAGGGTAACTTGGATTAACACATAAGATAGGTTTTATCCCGGAAATCCCACGGGAACGGTAACTATGCGTCTTTTCTTTGCAAACGCGGGCGAAGCCGCGGGCGGAAAGCTGTACTAGCAGCTATATATATATATATTTGATTTATTTTATTCATAATTATATTTCTTTTTACAGATACGAATGTCAATGCTGCGGCCAGAAGTTTTTCACTCGGTTCGCGCTAAACAATCACATGCCGACTCACACGGGGGAACGAAATTTTAAATGTAAAGTCTGCGAAAAGTCATATCCTAGGTTAAAAACGTTAAAAGATCATATACGGATACATACGAACGATCGACGGTATAGATGCCATATTTGTGGACAGGCGTTTATTCAAAATTGTAGTTTAAAGGGACATATGAAAAGTCAACATCCAGAATATAGCTAATGTAAAAATTATATGAATATGTCACTGTTTGAATAAATAAATAAATATTTTAGGACAATTTTCACACACGGCACGATCTGATCCCATACTAAGCTTTCGCTTGTGTTATGGAAACCAGATGGCTGATAAACATACGTATATATAATTTTACATAAATACTTATATAATTAGATAAGTATTAACACCCAGACACAGTTAATATCTATGTTCATCACAAAAATATTTGCCCTTGGTGGGAATCGAACCCACGACCTCTGTGTCTGGGTGTTAATTACCTGTATATGTATGTATTTAAAATTATCTAAGTATGTTTATCATCCATCTGGTTTCCATAACACAAGCGAAAGCTTAGTGTGGGATCAGATCGTGCCGTGTGTGAAAAATATCCAGAAATATTTATTTAGCATATAAAAATATAAGCCAATTATAAACAATTCTGGATTTTAGCTTGTGTTTAACTTATCTGTCAGATATAAGGATAATAATTAAAATTAAATCTATAAAAATGTATGTAAAAACACTGGGCTAGAGAAAAAATGTAAATTTTATAACTAAAGAAAGAAGGTATAACTAAATTTCTTATGGCTGATTTTTCAATCCTTGGTTAAAACTTATTCATCGAATAACGTATTAAACTACCGTTAGCGTTTAGCTACTATTATGTATTCTGTGCTACCGTTTCAAAAATGTATTGTAGTTGTCCGTATTTGACAGTTTACAGGTGACATTTTGATATGTTCGTGTAATACTTTATTGGACGGATACATTTTAACCAAGGATTGAAAAATCGGATCTTAAAAACCGGCTCTTAGTAACTTAAATGTTACCTATGTATTTATTATGCTAACGTTGTATGTAAAATAATACTCAAGTTATGTAATAAATAATCAAAAATTAAGTTAATTGTATTATACTTGCGAGAGAGATAGCATGCTACGGCTTTTTGAAGTGCGACAGAGATGTATATAGTTTACAAGGTTTACATTCGATACATTATTTGGCGCGTGTTATACATATGTAACAATAAATATATTGACTATAAATACATGTTTTTGTTTTATTTACTTATCCTTATAAAAAAGTGAATATGTCGCCGTCATCTGATTAAATTTGCTATTTGACTGAATGACAAGCGCGTTCATTGAATGACCTAACCTAACCCATCCCCTTATCTAAAGCAATGGACTAAATGACGTTCAGGCAAGACGCTAGTCATTGAATCAAATAGCAAATTAAAACAGATGACTGCTACATAATATACAAGTTTTACAAGAGCTAGCGCGCAAGAGCAACTTTTGTCTCCGCAACTATTTTGTCTCTCCCATCAACTCTATGGGGAGTTGCGTCGCTACGTGCGCGCACTTTCTTACTAGCCCATAGAGTTGATGGGAGAGACAAATAGTTGCGTAGACAAAAGTTGCTCTTGCGCGCTAGCTCTTATTCGCATAATAATTAGATATTTAATTGCAATTGTCTATTTAATTAAATTACACACCGATTGGGATTAAATTTACAATGAATAATAGTTGAAACCAACAAAGAAACAGAGGCTACTTACTTTTTTCATAAATCAACCTCTTTACTTACCGAATAGCTGTGCCCCGCAGTTTTACCCCTATTACTCCGCTCCTGTTGGTCTTAGCATGATGATATATAGCCTATAGCCTTGCTCGATAAATGGGCTATCTAACATCGAAATAATTTTTAAAATCGGACCAGTAGTTCCTGAAATTAGTGCATTCAAACAAACTCTTCAGCATTATAATATTAGTATACTGTATAGATTGAAATAGACTAATAGAGGATAAAAGATTGTGTCCGCGCGTGAATCCGCACGGCACAGCAAATTAGTAGTACAATTATTACAATATTATGTGATGTAGATTGTAATATATTTTAGAATATAATAGAACTAGCTTACCGCCCGCGGCTTCGCCCGCTTTGTCTAAAACCTAATAAATTATATACTAAAACCTTCCTCTTGAATCACTATCTTTAAAAAAAAACCGCATCGTCATCCGTTGCGTAGTTTTAAAGATTTAAGCATACAAAGGGACTTAGGGACAGAGATAGCGACTTTGTTTTATACTATGTAGTGAAGACATTTATTACAAAAAATGATACAGTAAACATTAGATTACCAATACTTTGAAGAAAAATACATTGATTCTGTCAGAGCAAACATTTCTCCTTTTCTCCAAACTCATAATCAAAAGTAAATAAAACACAGCTTTTCTAAATATATCATTTTATTATACAAATAAATAACACAATTATAACTAGACTGGCTTTCCACTAGCGATTTCAAAGACAACCCCGCATAGTTCCCGTTCCCGTGGGATTTCTGGGATATAACCTATGTGTTAATCCAAGTTACCCTCTATATTATGTGTGCTAAATTTCATTGTAATATAGACTAACAGGAGACCACAGCTTCACTTACACTGTGATCGATTAAAAGCTTATAATTGACTAGCTGCTCCGCGCGGTTTTACCCCCTGTTGGTCGTAGCGTAATGATAACCTTAAGCTGGTAGCCTTAAGCTTCCTCGATAAATGGGCTATCTAACACCGAAAGAATTTTTCAAATCGGACCAGTAGTTCCCGAGTTTAGCACGTTCAAACAAACAAACAAACTCTTCAGCTTTATAATATTATAGTATAGATTTCGACTCCAAACATTCAGATTAGGTAAGCTATTTTGAATGAAATCCATACTAATATTATAAATGCGAAAGTAACTCTGTCTGTCTGTCTGTTACTCAATCACGCCTAAACTACTGAACCAATTTGCATGAAATTTGGTATGGAGATATTTTGATACCCGAGAAAGGACATAGACTACCTTTTATTGCGAAATATGTACCACGGGCGAAGCCGGGGCGGACCTCTAGTAGTAACATATATTTTGTTACCATTTCATTGTCAAACTTTTATAATATAGCAGGATATTGGCAGGATAGGATTGCATTTTCTCAAAACTCATATCATATAATAGACTAACAGGAGACCACAGCTTCACTTACACTGTGATCGATTAAAAGCTTATAATTGACTAGCTGCTCCGCGCGGTTTTACCCCCTGTTGGTCGTAGCGTAATGATATATAGCCTTAAGCTTCCTCGATAAATGGGCTATCTAACACCGAAAGAATTTTTCAAATCGGATCAGTAGTTCCCGAGTTTAGCGCGTTCAAACAAACAAACAAACAAACTCTTCAGCTTTATAATCTTTATAATATATATAAATCTCGTGTCACAATGTTTGTCCTCAATGGACTCCTAAACCACTTAACCGATTACAATAAAATTCGCACACCATGTGCAGTTCGATCCAACTTGAGAGATAGGATAGTTTAAAGCACAAAGCGGGCGAAGCCGCGGGCGGAAAGCTAGTATTAGTATAAATTTCGACTCCAAACATTCAGATTAGGTAAGCTATTTTGAATGAAATAGTAACATATATTTTGTTACCATTTCATTGTCAAACGTTTATAATATAGCAGGATATTGTCAGTATAAGATTGCATTTTCTCAAAACTCATAGTGAAAAGAAAATAAAACACAACTTTTCTAAATTCATCATTTTATTTTACAAATAAATAACATAATTAAAACAAGATTAATACTCAATATTTCATATAAATTCCTTACACAAAAGCCTTCAGTTGAAAACCAGGACATTTTAATAAATCATAAAGCGCGTCACACACGGTGAAGACATATAATATTTTATGTTAAGATTCTCTAATATACAACGTTATAGTATCTTAACGTATCCGGTATCAGCGTTCTGACCATCATTTTTCTTTTTGTCATTGCGTACTAAGACCCCTGTAGAACCGCCATCCTGTTACAAACGACCCGAAATTTTGTGGGTCATCTTAGTACGCAATAGCAAAAAGAAAAATGATGGTCAGAACGCTGATACCGGATACGTTAAGATACTATAACGTTTTATATTAGAGAATCTTAACATAAAATATTATAGTATCTTCACCGTGTGTGACGCGCTTAAATCTGTTTATATTTATCGAATGCGTTTCATCGCAACGAATGGAAATTTTCTTTAATAAACAAACTAGGTTGCTTGTTGAATCTTATCACAACAATTTACATTCGATTCATTATTGAAGTTATACTTCTTTTGGCGCGATGGAGAAAAATGATGAGTGAATTTTTACGATGCGCGCGCACACCGACACCTAAATTTAACAGCATGAAGTTAGTTCTAGGTGGTATGAAAATTGATAACTATGTTCAAGTTGTATATTCTAGTATTTTTTCCATACGCCAAAGAAGTATAACTTCTAACGCGTGTACATAAGTACACACACTCTTTTTTGACATTATATTATGTAAAAATGTTTGTAAATTAATATATTATTGACTATAAATAACATGTTGTTTTATTTACCCATCCTTATAAAAAAGTGTGTATACAAGCACGATTATTCATAGCATAATAAACTTCTGCTAATTCTCTAGTTAGTATCACAAAAGCCTTCAGTTGAAAACCAGGACAGTTTAATAAATAACATTCATAAATCTGTATAAAGTTTAAAAAAATAATAATAATATTTATTAGCAAATTTTACATAATATTCGGTTCACAATTATTTTGCTCTGCCTTCTGAACTAGGTTATTACCTGTGTCTCAGAAAACAGTGCCTTCCCTTATGAGTTCATACAAATATTATTAAATACGTAAACAGAATAGTATAGTTTCAGATTAATAACAAATTAAAATAATAAAAATTACTAGTTAATTATAATTATATAATATGACGATACATGAATTGGACAGGTGGATACGCGTGAGTGTGTGTGTGTGTGTGTGTGTGTGTGTGTGTGTGTGTGTGTGTGTGTGTGTGTGTGTGTGAGAGAGTGAAATATTATTATTAATTATGTTTTTGGTTTTGACACCTAGTTATTTAATAAAAGTGAAGAGACTTTCCGTTTGGAGATAATCCAGACTTTTGAGCCAGTTGATTATGAATTTTTTAAAGCGATTAGTAGTCATATTTATAATTTCGTTTATGTTATCAGTCGGGATTTTATTATATATTCTTGGAGCAATGAATGTTTTTTATATTATATTTTTGTGTGTGTGATTGTGTTTCGTCGCGAACGAATGGTTGGTTAACCAAAGACAAAATAGTGAAAATGTTATGTGTAAAGCATGTGTGACGTTTTTAGTAGAATCGCTACAATAAAGTCTCATTTTTTTTTTTTGTATGGTGTTTCTCAATGTTAGCCAGAAGGGCTTCTACATTTTAACGCGGACGCGGGGGTGAACTGAAGGTTCACCCTGGTAGCGACATGCACAAGGGCGTCCCCCCTTGACGGGGATCTCGAACCTCGGCTTGAGCTGTCGCTTGAGTGGAGGAGGCCAGAAGGGCCCTAATCGGACGGGAATCGCTACAATAAAGTCTCATGCCGAGACTGAGAAACATCGTAAAAATATCACTAGCGGTCCGCCCCGGCTTCGCCCGTGGTACATTTTTACGTTTTCTCTCCATAAGAACCATCCTCGTACTTTAAGAAATGTAATAAAAAAAGAATTCACGAAATCGGTTCAGTTGTTCTCGAATTATGCGCTTACCAACACATTTTGCGATTCATTTTTATATTATAGAATTACAGTGGACAATCGAAGGTAAGAATATAACAAAAACTAAGATTTATTTATGTAAACGTAGTCCCGTTTTTAAATTATTTTCTCCTTTATAAATTCTCTTTTTGTTCCACATTGACAAGATATTAAGCTATTGCCTATTGCATAGCTTCTATCGCGGGCCTTGAGCGCGGGGACCGAATCGAGAAATTCCGTAACGAAAAAACCTCACGCTCCCCACTCCGACGGGCGGAGGTGTGGCTTGAAGGCATAGCATGCAATAGCTTTACCGCGGCAGTCCCCGAGTGCCACACGTCTTTTTTTAAAGCAAACGTCCAATTTCACAGTAAATAAGAAACGCAGAACTTCTATTTTGCGGCGCCTTAGTCGAGCTATTTCTTTAAATGCAATGGATCACCTAAGCGAAATTGCATGTAAATATGTCCATATTTACATGAATTATGAAATTAATTTTTTGGGTGAATTATGAAAGGTTCTTCTTTATATTATTTGTTATTAATTTATTATTCTTAGATTGTATTTATTATTGGATTATGTTTTATTATGTGATTGTGTATTATTATCATTGTATGTCCATTTAGTAGATTGTCAGTTTATAAGTTTAAGTTCTTAGTAAGTATTAGTTTTAATATATGTATAAGAATTATAGTTTTAGTCAGTACCGCATTGGGTTAATCCTGTAAAGGTAATTGATATGTGTGTGTGAATAAAATAAATAAAATAAAAAATTCTCTGAGAGGCAGTAACATATTATATTTATGAATAGTAAATATTGTGTACTATGTTTATTGCATCAACGACGATAAACTCAAAACTAAAGGGGTTTGAAACTTTTTGTATGGACGCTGGCATATCGACCCGCCGCCATTTTTATTTTTTTTCAAAATCGCGGCGCACGATTAAAGTGGTATGTATGCATAGAGGACACATAGACGAACAAAAAATGTCTCATAGTCATAACATAGTACCCTAAAGCGTCACATTACCGAGATATTTGGAGGTAATTATTCACTTATGAGTACAACAAACACTAAAAATAGACTTATTACGTGTCTATATGCATAATATTATCTCCAAATAATCACTCCCAGGTAGATTATTATTATTACAGGAAGAAAGTAGGTATTCATTACATTACTTACATTTTTATGTAATGTATGTATGTTTTTATGTAATGAATCTACCTACTTTCTTCCAATAAACTGATATTTACCTCCAAATATCTCGGTAATGTGACGCTTTAGGGTACTATGTTATTAGACATTTTTTGTTTGTCTATGTATCCTCTATCCATACATACCACTTTAATCGTGCGCCGCGATTTCGAAAAAAAATCAAAATGGCGGCGGGTTTGATATGCCAGAAAGTTTCAATGCCCTTTCTATGTTCCGTCAGGCTCTCAGATGAAACAGCAGAGGATATTTTTAATTCACTGTGTGATGTGTCAAAGCCTAATTAATTTAAATTTAAAAATGAAAGATATATTAGGTTTTGCAACTGATACAACGAACATAATGTTCGGAAGAAACAATAGTGTTGTTTCAAAAATTAAAAATGTCAACCAAAATTGCATTTTCGTAAAGTGTGTGTGCCATTCTTGCGCATTGGCTGTAAGCTACGCATGTAAAAATTTCCTAGAGCTCTAGACCAAGTTTTTAAAGAAACACATAATTTTTTTAAGCCACAATTCTCGACCACTAGAAAACCGACGACTAGAAAAGCTTTTAGCACCATTAGGGTTAACCAACCATACCGCATTCTAATGAAATTGCCTAGGTACTGCAGTGCGTCTAGCATGTTTGCAGATGGCGGCATCAATGACTTCTTCGCAATTATTAGATTGCGAATAGCATCTTAAAGGTCGCGTATAGGCGACCTCTAATAACAAAATTATGTATACGCTGTCCGAGTTCTTGAACAGTCCCATTCTTAGTTCTTCATCTGAATAAGAACCGTAAATAGTTAAATTTTAATAGTTTTTTTAAATGAAACAGTTAAGTGTTCCTAAAATATTCAAAATTGTAAATGTAATTGTAATTATATAAATATGGATTTTGGTATCTGAAATAAAGATCTAGTGTCGCCGCACACGAGCCACTCGCGATAGCCACAAGCGCTATTACGAGAAGGAAGCGTGTAGCGTGGGGCGGCCACCGGCGCGGCGTCAACCGTGTGCGGTAAGTCCATATAAAATGTATGAAAAGTACAGGAAATATGCGGGTGGCCCGTGTACGAGAGCCATAAACGTCAAAGGGAATTTGTAGAATTTCAATGCAGACTGGGCATCTTGTGATATAGATAGGAAGTCCTATACAGGGTTTATTTTTAAAATGTCTAGAAGTGCAATATCCTATGAATGTAGAAAGCAAAAAACTGTTGCATTATCGAGCACAGAGGCGGAATATATGGCCCTGTCTGAGGCATGTAAAGGTGGGTTCCCACGGCCTGATTTCTTCACAGATCCGACCGCGCCAGACCAGACCACAGGCCGTGGGTATCGGCGCATCCGATGAGGCCCTTGGTCGGCTGCCGTATCCATCGGAAGTTGGTAAGATCAAAGGCGCGGCGCGACGCCGTCCGTCGCCGTCCGTCAGGGCCTGCCGTCTGTCGCGCGTTTGCGTCGGTTATAATCGTTCATTTCACCTGCGGCCGCGTATGCAAGTGCACGTGCTGATGGAGTGGACGAACGATCTAATTTTTGAGTTTTTAACTCTCTACGAAAATGAACCAGCTTTATTGAAATGTACAAAACCCCAGCATAAAAATAGAAACGATGTCAATGATGCGTGGGTACGGATAAAAACCCAATTAACACAATATGGAAATATACCTATCATTGAATTGAAAAAAAAAAAAGAAAATTTAATGTCCACCTACAGAAAGGTTAAAGCCAAAGTAAAGGTGGGTTCCCACGGTCCGATTTCTTCACAGATCCGACCGCGCCAGTCCAGACCATAGGCCGTGGGTATTACCAGAGTTCAGAGATTAGCATTATAGCGACGACAAGCCGAATTATACCTATCGAATTACAAGTGTATATCGTTTATTTAAAATATGTATAAATAAATATGAATTCGGTAGTTCCAGTCAGAGCGGACGGGAGTGAAAATACTCTCCCACAGATCCCTGTGTCGAGTAGGTATCCAGATTTCTGTAAAGAATCACCACGACTTTGGATCGCGCAGTTCGAGGCAGTGGTGGCAAATCAGAAGCCGGCGGACGAATCTAAATATAACCAAGTGGTAACGAAATAAAGTTGCGAACACGTTGAGCAGGTTAGTGACATCGTACCTTTGCAAGCTCTGAAAAACCGGTTGCTCGTAGTCTATGAAGAATCGGCAGTGCGCCAGGTCCAGAAATTATTAAAAGAACTGGAGTTGGGCGAACAGAAGCCTTCTCAACTCTTACGACGTATGCGAGACCTGGAACGAAAAAAATTCTCGGAGGAAATACTGACAATGCTGTTGCTGCAATAGGACATTTACCCGCAGCCGTTCAAGCAGTCCTCATTGTTAACGAATTAAAAGATCTAGAAAAATTGGCTAACATGTTGTAAAGTCGTAGAAACAACACGTTTCGCGGAGATAAAGGAGGTATCTTATGCGAAAAATAACATATCCAATTATCCACCCATACAATCTACGCTAGTCGAGCAGATAACACAGATAACGAGAAGCTAGAATAGCAGATAGCAGAGCTAGAATCGGCGGGCTCGAGAGGCAGATTGTTTAGCGATCGAAGATAAGAATCGCACGCATCGCGAAGCCGCGGGCTCTAAAATATAAAAATCCCAATTGGTTATGTTTTTACCATTTCCGCTATAATCGTAACGTCAGCAAATGAGTTCAATGCATGACAGAAACAGCAGGAGAGTCAAACAAAAAATGAATACGGTACAGTCAGCGGCGGATGTCTGCTCCACCGTAAATAAACGCCTGTGTATAAAAGATAGAATATATTATACTGTATACTTTTTTAAAAATGTGAATATATGTCTGTCAGCAACCATACTTGAATTTTATTATTGTGTAGTGGCGAAATCTCGACGGATAATAATTATTTGTGTACATTTTGTGATAAGAGTAAGAGTATTTTAAAACAAGCATTAAGCAAGCAAATTTTCTCAAAATAGGAAGAAGTGGACTGAGGGAAGAGAGGCCTTTGCCCAGCAGTGGGACAGTTATAACAGTATGACTGATAATAGATCTGGTTTAATAACATAAACTATTCAAAACATTTGGATAGACCGAATATTTAAAATAGTCGTTAGGCTTAATTTACGTTCACATCTAACATTAAAAACTATTACACTCAAGTATCTTGAATCGAGTCACACATTTTTGCACAACGATACCTATTTTTCTATAGATGCACAGTTCAAATACCATGATAGAACTTACACAGCTGATGAATATGTCGAAGTTATAAAAAAAGTAAAAAGAAAAATCTTCAAGTACAGAGAATGCAAAACTTTTTAGTACAAGAAAAATGGAAAAGAGCATAGTGAATCGGAAAGTCTTTTTGAATAATACCAAAACCAACTGGCTACAAAAGAAATTTTATTAAAAAAAGAAGAAAAGTTTATTGTATTTATGAAAACACAAAACTGCGAAACCATTTAAAATCTGGCAACGAGGAAAAGAGCATTGCAAGAAAAACTGTACTAACTAAAGATCAGGAAAGAGGTTGAGCAAAACGAATAATCCGACTGGCTCAAGTAGATTGTTAGTAAACAAGCCCACTTATTTTGTATAGCCCATGATATAACAAATACCTTCAATGCGACAAAAAATGCATTTCTGGCAAAAAATGGCTGAATAATTTTTTGAAGAGAAACCCCGAAATTTCTATTCGCAAAGCACAGTTCATTAACCCTGCAAGTGCTTAGAAAATGAACAAGCACATTTTGCAACAGCATTTTCAAGCAGTAATAAAACTGTATGACGAGTTAGATATTCCCCAACATCCACAAAAATTATACAATTCTTTGTCACGATTTTCACGAATTCGTCTCCGGATGAAGATGTCGTTCTACATTCTCAATCTACCGTTCCGGAATTTCAATCTCCTCATCAACTAAAATCACAATCTACCATTGATCAAGCAGAGAAACCCACAACCACTGCACCAACACCTTCATCATCGCGACCAACTCGCAAGAGGAGCCAACTCAATGAAGATAGATTAGAGGAGGCTTATGAAGTTCTGCATGCTGCTAAAAACAGAATGATGTCTCGAGATGAATTCGATGTTTATGGACAGTACGTTGGAACTGAGTTACGTGCATTAAATGACGAACACAGTGTAATTATGGCTAAATATTATATTAATAATATTTTATTAGATGCACGCTTAGGAAAATACCGTACAGGTTATAATAATCAAAGCCAGCCAGTTGTTCAACAGGGAGCTCTGCATCCAGTTAGCTGATCCCAATAGTGATCGAGAAGCTATAATTATGAACCAATGGCGCGTATTAAGCACTATGCGCATTGAGGAGAACTGCTTCTCTTAATGATATTGTTAATTTTTGGATACAAGTGCTAAAAATGAAGAATGCTGGAGGAAGCGCGATTTTTCGAGAATTGGCAGAGTTTTCAATACGATGCCTATCAACTATCAAATATCACACCCGTGAGTAATGCCGTCGTTGAAAGAATTTTCAGCGTAATAGGGACAGTAAAAACCAAATTAAGAAATCGCATGCAATTCGTACCCATATGGATGTATTTCATAACTAGTTTTTTATTTTTAGTCTGTGTTTTTCTATTATTTAATCTGTGGATATGTTATCTGTAGACTGTAGATTGATGGTTATATATGACTAGACTTTGTGTTTTTTGGTACTTAGAAATGGAGGATTCTAAAATGTTTTTTTTTATAAACGGTGTCTGGGAAATAAATTGATTGGGCTAATTTGGCGTTTTTATTTACACCATCCCCACATAATTTGGGGGCTCGTCCGGGATGGTGGAATAAAGAAAAAAAAGACGAAGACTATGATGCCGGTGATTTGACCTGATTAATAATTTACGAATTATGAACTAAGGAGACTAAAATTTGAAGACGCATAGAATTATACGATTACGACTTGAAGACTATAAAACTTATTATTTACATTATTCAGCATGCCGCCGAAACGACTAAAAGATGATGATGATTGTGGTGAACCTTCGCTGCGTATTTCCTTCAATGATTTGGAGAAATCAATGACGCCATTTTCAGGTGATGATGCCTATGGCATCGAAACATTCGTAAAAGATTTTGAAGATATTTCCTCTTTAATGCAATGGGGCGAAATAGAAAAACTCATATCTTCTCGCGGGAACCGCCAAGCTATTTTTACGTTCACTAAATGGGACCACCACGTAGGATACACTTAAGTCTGAGCTCCGTGAGGAATTTGGTAAGAAGTTGAACAGTGCAACTGTTCACAAGAGACTTTCAACTCGCCGGATGAAGGTGAATGAGACTCATCAGCAAAATTTTTTACATATGAAGGAACTTGCAGTACTTGGGAATGTTGAAGATGAAGCCCTGATGGAATATGTCATCGACGGTATTAAAGACAGTGAGTCCAACAATAATATTTTATATGGTGCTTGTAATATTAAAGAATTCAGAAAGAAATTAGACATTTATTCAGGAATTAAGAAAAAATCATATTCACCTAATAACATCACAGTAAATCAGTATCAAAGTCCATTGGCATGAAAATTCAAAAAACTTTACGTGTAAAGAGATGTTTCAATATTTATAAATTAAGAGTCTAAATAAAAGTAAAACAATAGAAGAAACAAATGGAACTGCTTTGCTGCAAAGTTTATGTTGTGACGCTTATAGTAAAAGTTGCTTAAATCGAACCTGTAAGGTTTGCCAAAGAAGAGTTTGAAACTATAAATAATTGGCAATGAAGTAAAGATAAACTATTACGAATGATGCACAAAAAGAGAAAATTATGAAACGAATGGAGAGGAGAAAATTAAGATAGTAAACACAAAAATAAGAGCAACAGATCATACAAAAAATATTTTATTTTTAATTTATTAATTCTATTTTTTTCTCGTAAATAATGTCAATCTGCACGAAACGATAGAAATGCCCTTATCGATAGTGACAAGCACTAGCTAAGTTTACATTCAGACTCACACATAAGCTATAAAAAAAGTACATTGGTATGCGTGCATGCGTATGATTCGTTCATGAAAAAAGAATTTACACCGCTGACGAATGTCGAAGTAATAAAAAAAAGTAAAAAGAAAAATCTTCAAGTACAGATAATGCAAAAGTAAGACTTTTTTAGTACAAAAAAAATGGAAAAGAACATAGTGAATCGGAAAGGTCTTCTTGAATAAGACCAAAGCCAACTGGCTACAAAAGAAATTTTATTGAAAAAAGAAGAAAAGTTTATTGTATTTATGAAAATACAAAACTTAACGAAACCATTTAAAATCTGGCAACGAGGAAAAGAGCATTGGACGAAAAACTGTACTTACTAAAGATCAAGAAAAAAGTTGAGCAAAACGAAAAACGACTGGCTCAAGTAGACGTACGGTTGACTCGCAAGATTGTTAGAAAACAAGCCTAGTTATTTTGTAGCCCATGATATATATAACAAATACCTTCAATGACAAAAAACGCATTGCTGGCAGAAAATGGCTGAACAATTTTTTGAAGAGAACATGCTGAAAACATTACAATCGCTTCTGGTAATTCAGTTCCACCTATGATTTTATTTAAAGGAAAAAGACTACGCCCAGAGTTTAACGACAATTTTCCTGATGGCAAGGGCAAAATAGGGTTTTAGATGGCACCAAAAGGTAGTATGACTACTGAATTGTTTGTAGACTTGATCCATCACCTCGGCAACTACAAGTCTCCTGGGAAATGTATGCTAGTTTTCAACTTGTAATTACTGGACAAGAGTCAATAGAAGAAATAACTATCGGTATTGACTACGATGATGAAATTCCTCACTCTGGAATACATAACGACCCTCTGTGTGACGGAGATGTCAAAGAAAATGACGACTCTTCGATCTCAAGTACTAGTCTTCTTGAAAAATCTTAATGGTCAAGATGGCTCGTATGGTCTACACCTTGGGCACAGTTTCTCAGGGCTTACTGCTTCAACGAGGGGCATTAACAGACACATTGAAGGTTTTAGCCAATAAGTACCCAGCCATGAAACAGGATCTAAAAGACATTTTAACAGACACAACTTTGAAATCTATAACAGATGATTTGCTGCAATATGTGTGCGGTAGAAGAGCGGAAACCTCCGCTGATTGAACAAAGAAGGAATGCTTTCCCTCAAAAAGAGCATCAGGCAGCTCTGCTTAGTGCAATCCCTCCATCGACCACACATCTTTTCTGCGAAACAGGACCAGCAGAACTGATGAAGCAACCGTCTCAACAAATCTTTTAGATTACCTCTCCCGATTTACTGCTGGATTGCTTTCCTTTGCTGTTCAAAACATTTCTTACTTACAAAAAATTGAACACAAATTTCTTGAATCAGGACACACTTACTTAGAGGTAGACAGTATGCATAGCAGTATTGAGTCGGCAAAGAAAAACTCTGAGGTTTACTGCATGCCTGATTATTTATCAATTATCAAACGCGCAAGATCGAAAAAAACAATAACTGTGAAAGGCAATCTTTTTAAAAAAACCATACAAAACTAAAGAATTTTAGTGCAACGAATTTTATGACCTAAAAAAATTAGCGGACGAAACAATTTTGAATCGCTCAACTGTGCTAGATTGGTGGAGCTCGAAAGCCTTGATCATAAAATTTCCAGGTTTGACCAGGAGGTATCTTGTCTCAGCCTTTAGACAGCTAATGACAAAGTCGTAGAGATCTACGGCAATCTTAAGAAAAATGAAAACCTTTATTCTATTGTCTTTCTTTCTTCTTCTTCTTTCTTTCTTCTATTGTGAACAGTATCTGTCAAGCAGTTAGTTTCAGTTTTAAAAAGGAACACATCAATTACTTATACATTGTATTATTTATATTTTGATTGTCTTCTTTGTAATGTGTCACGCTGTGTTATCAAATAATAAACGATAACGCCATGGTTTAGATAGGGGGTTTTGACACACTGCTAGATGTAGAGAAATGTCGTATACACGCCACAGACATTAAGCAGACATGAAAGTCAGCTGAGCACTGAAGCTGCTAATAAATCCAGACTGGTGTCGCTGTTTCGATGGGTGGTAGAGACAGTAAATGGAAGAATGAAAAGTAATTTTAAAATATTTAGAAATAAATATTTTAAAATTACAATGACGGGCAATGACCGACTAGAGAATAGCTGCAGTGCTTGTTAACGCAACGCAAGAATTGTATGACGAAAGTCACTTGACCGCGAACTTCATATAAGTGATCGATAGAAACATAAATAGGCATAACCAACTGGCCGAATATGTCGATCAACACCGTTTGAACGCACAAAGGAATATTTACCTTTATCAGGACGAAGGCAATAGATGTTGTAGATTGTCCAAGGATGACATTTGATCAGCTGCCCATTTTTGCCATCGGTACATACCACGTAAAACTAGCTCGATCGTACTGCTGCGAACATAGAGTAACAAGTGTGTACTCAATAGAAGTGTACAGGCATACTGAAAGAGTGGATTTTAATGAAGAGGAGGAAAACAATACGATGCAGGATACATTCGAGACACACTACGTCAAGAACCTACAGTATAGCTTTCATTCGGTTGCCAGAAATCCAAGCTGGAAAGTCATTGACTGATTTGGAAAACGTTTACAAACGTACAGCAGATTATACCGGTGAGATTCCATTTATTTTTGCTCAGTACTACGTTAAATAGAAAATTCCATTAGTGACGAGTGTTTAAGAGGGGTATAAAGCGAAATTACCAATCTTCTATTAGGATGTCTCTCAGAAGGGAACTCCACATTGCCACTTTGCTCTTCGGTATTGTGACCAGTAAAAAACCAACTCAGCTCTACGAAAAACTGGAATGGTGCAGCGGTATTGTTAACACCCGTCTGGTAAGCAACCCGGCACTGCGCTTACAGCGGTATAGCACGGTGGCTTTTCGTGGTAGTTTTAGATACGTTTCGTGTGTGTTGGAATAACATTCCACCTCCCATTCGTAATTTAGGATCTGTCTATACATTTAAAAAACACTAAAAAAACTGGTTGTCTGTAAAGTCGGTTTACTGACGATAGTTGAACGTGACAACGTCTTAAGAAAATACTGATGGAATGGTAGCAAAGAAAATTTTAATTTCATTTGTTTAATACATTTGTATGTATACTATAGAGAAGGAGGTAATTGGAAATCACAATGAAATTGATCAAGTTAATTTATTTGTACGCATAAATACAATTATGTCAATTTTTTACTTAACTTAGTAAGACAGTAAGACAGAATAAATCATAAGTTCAACCTAGACGGTCGTGTTATTCATTTATACCAGCCCCCCACACCTCATGG